>NW_028118805.1:0-708786 GCF_965113315.1 Podarcis vaucheri
GCCGGTTAAGTTTTTGAGGGCTGATTTCTTGTCCTGTGATAAAAAGCCTTCTGTTTCCATCGCCAAAGCTTTCAGGAGATCATTTGCAAGCGTCTGGCACCATTTTTGAGTGAAATGCCAAAAGTCAGATTTTTGCTGAAATTGTGACCCCGGGGCTTAGGAATTTTTTCAAAAAAATATTTTCTGCCGGTTAAGTTTTTGAGGGCTGATTTCTTGTCCTGTGATAAAAAGCCTTCTGTTTCCATCGCCAAAGCTTTCAGGGGATCATTTGCAAGCTTCTGGCACCATTTTTGAGTGAATTGCCAAAAGTCAGATTTTGGCTGAAATTGTGACCATGGGGCTTAGGGATTTTTTCAAAAAAATATTTTCTGCCGTTTACGTTTTTGAGGGCTGATTTCTTGTCCTGTGATAAAAAGCCTTCTGTTTCCATCGCCACAGCTTTCAGGGGATCATTTGCAAGCTTCTGGCACCATTTTTGAGTGAATTGCCAAAAGTCAGATTTTTGTTGAAATTGTGACCCCGGGGCTTAGGGATTTTTTCAAAAAAATATTTTCTGCCGGTTACGTTTTAGAGGGCTGATTTCTTGTCCTGTGATAAAAAGCCTTCTGTTTCCATCGCCAAAGCTTTCAGCGGATCATTTGCAAGCTTCTGGCACCATTTTTGAGTGAATTGCCAAAAGTCAGATTTTGGCTGAAATTGTGACCCCGGGGCTTAGGAATTTTTTCAAAAAAATATTTTCTGCCGGTAAAGTTTTTGAGGGCTGATTTCTTGTCCTGTGATAAAAAGCCTTCTGTTTCCATCGCCAAAGCTTTCAGCGGATCATTTGCAAGCTTCTGGCACCATTTTTGAGTGAATTGCCAAAAGTCAGATTTTTGCTGAAATTGTGACCCCGGGGCTTAGGGATTTTTTCAAAAAAATATTTTCTGCCGGTTACGTTTTTGAGGGCTGATTTCTTGTCCTGTGATAAAAAGCCTTCTGTTTCCATCGCCAAAGCTTTCAGGGGATCATTTGCAAGCTTCTGGCACCATTTTTGAGTGAATTGCCAAAAGTCAGATTTTGGCTGAAATTGTGACCATGGGGCTTAGGGATTTTTTCAAAAAAATATTTTCTGCCGTTTACGTTTTTGAGGGCTGATTTCTTGTCCTGTGATAAAAAGCCTTCTGTTTCCATCGCCACAGCTTTCAGGGGATCATTTGCAAGCTTCTGGCACCATTTTTGAGTGAATTGCCAAAAGTCAGATTTTTGCTGAAATTGTGACCCCGGGGCTTAGGGATTTTTTCAAAAAAATATTTTCTGCCGGTTACGTTTTAGAGGGCTGATTTCTTGTCCTGTGATAAAAAGCCTTCTGTTTCCATCGCCAAAGCTTTCAGCGGATCATTTGCAAGCTTCTGGCACCATTTTTGAGTGAATTGCCAAAAGTCAGATTTTGGCTGAAATTGTGACCCCGGGGCTTAGGAATTTTTTCAAAAAAATATTTTCTGCCGGTAAAGTTTTTGAGGGCTGATTTCTTGTCCTGTGATAAAAAGCCTTCTGTTTCCATCGCCAAAGCTTTCTGGGGATCATTTGCAAGCTTCTGGCACCATTTTTGAGTGAATTGCCAAAAGTCAGATTTTTGCTGAAATAGTGACCCCGGGGCTTAGGGATTTTTTCAAAAAAATATTTTCTGCCGGTTACGTTTTGGAGGGCTGATTTCTTGTCCTGTGATAAAAAGCCTTCTGTTTCCATCGCCAAAGCTTTCAGGGGATCATTTGCAAGCTTCTGGCACCATTTTTGAGTGAATTGCCAAAAGTCAGATTTTGGCTGAAATTGTGACCATGGGGCTTAGGGATTTTTTCAAAAAAATATTTTCTGCCGTTTACGTTTTTGAGGGCTGATTTCTTGTCCTGTGATAAAAAGCCTTCTGTTTCCATCGCCACAGCTTTCAGGGGATCATTTGCAAGCTTCTGGCACCATTTTTGAGTGAATTGCCAAAAGTCAGATTTTTGTTGAAATTGTGACCCCGGGGCTTAGGGATTTTTTCAAAAAAATATTTTCTGCCGGTTACGTTTTAGAGGGCTGATTTCTTGTCCTGTGATAAAAAGCCTTCTGTTTCCATCGCCAAAGCTTTCAGCGGATCATTTGCAAGCTTCTGGCACCATTTTTGAGTGAATTGCCAAAAGTCAGATTTTGGCTGAAATTGTGACCCCGGGGCTTAGGAATTTTTTCAAAAAAATATTTTCTGCCGGTAAAGTTTTTGAGGGCTGATTTCTTGTCCTGTGATAAAAAGCCTTCTGTTTCCATCGCCAAAGCTTTCTGGGGATCATTTGCAAGCTTCTGGCACCATTTTTGAGTGAATTGCCAAAAGTCAGATTTTTGCTGAAATAGTGACCCCGGGGCTTAGGGATTTTTTCAAAAAAATATTTTCTGCCGGTTACGTTTTGGAGGGCTGATTTCTTGTCCTGTGATAAAAAGCCTTCTGTTTCCATCGCCAAAGCTTTCAGGGGATCATTTGCAAGCTTCTGGCACCATTTTTGAGTGAATTGCCAAAAGTCAGATTTTGGCTGAAATTGTGACCATGGGGCTTAGGGATTTTTTCAAAAAAATATTTTCTGCCGTTTACGTTTTTGAGGGCTGATTTCTTGTCCTGTGATAAAAAGCCTTCTGTTTCCATCGCCACAGCTTTCAGGGGATCATTTGCAAGCTTCTGTCACCATTTTTGAGTGAATTGCCAAAAGTCAGATTTTTGTTGAAATTGTGACCCCGGGGCTTAGGGATTTTTTCAAAAAAATATTTTCTGCCGGTTACGTTTTAGAGGGCTGATTTCTTGTCCTGTGATAAAAAGCCTTCTGTTTCCATCGCCAAAGCTTTCAGCGGATCATTTGCAAGCTTCTGGCACCATTTTTGAGTGAATTGCCAAAAGTCAGATTTTGGCTGAAATTGTGACCCCGGGGCTTAGGAATTTTTTCAAAAAAATATTTTCTGCCGGTAAAGTTTTTGAGGGCTGATTTCTTGTCCTGTGATAAAAAGCCTTCTGTTTCCATCGCCAAAGCTTTCAGCGGATCATTTGCAAGCTTCTGGCACCATTTTTGAGTGAATTGCCAAAAGTCAGATTTTTGCTGAAATTGTGACCCCGGGGCTTAGGGATTTTTTCAAAAAAATATTTTCTGCCGGTTACGTTTTTGAGGGCTGATTTCTTGTCCTGTGATAAAAAGCCTTCTGTTTCCATCGCCAAAGCTTTCAGGGGATCATTTGCAAGCTTCTGGCACCATTTTTGAGTGAATTGCCAAAAGTCAGATTTTGGCTGAAATTGTGACCATGGGGCTTAGGGATTTTTTCAAAAAAATATTTTCTGCCGTTTACGTTTTTGAGGGCTGATTTCTTGTCCTGTGATAAAAAGCCTTCTGTTTCCATCGCCACAGCTTTCAGGGGATCATTTGCAAGCTTCTGGCACCATTTTTGAGTGAATTGCCAAAAGTCAGATTTTTGCTGAAATTGTGACCCCGGGGCTTAGGGATTTTTTCAAAAAAATATTTTCTGCCGGTTACGTTTTAGAGGGCTGATTTCTTGTCCTGTGATAAAAAGCCTTCTGTTTCCATCGCCAAAGCTTTCAGCGGATCATTTGCAAGCTTCTGGCACCATTTTTGAGTGAATTGCCAAAAGTCAGATTTTGGCTGAAATTGTGACCCCGGGGCTTAGGAATTTTTTCAAAAAAATATTTTCTGCCGGTAAAGTTTTTGAGGGCTGATTTCTTGTCCTGTGATAAAAAGCCTTCTGTTTCCATCGCCAAAGCTTTCTGGGGATCATTTGCAAGCTTCTGGCACCATTTTTGAGTGAATTGCCAAAAGTCAGATTTTTGCTGAAATAGTGACCCCGGGGCTTAGGGATTTTTTCAAAAAAATATTTTCTGCCGGTTACGTTTTTGAGGGCTGATTTCTTGTCCTGTGATAAAAAGCCTTCTGTTTCCATCGCCAAAGCTTTCAGGGGATCATTTGCAAGCTTCTGGCACCATTTTTGAGTGAATTGCCAAAAGTCAGATTTTGGCTGAAATTGTGACCATTGGGCTTAGGGATTTTTTCAAAAAAATATTTTCTGCTGTTTACGTTTTTGAGGGCTGATTTCTTGTCCTGTGATAAAAAGCCTTCTGTTTCCATCGCCACAGCTTTCAGGGGATCATTTGCAAGCTTCTGGCACCATTTTTGAGTGAATTGCCAAAAGTCAGATTTTTGCTGAAATTGTGACCCCGGGGCTTAGGGATTTTTTCAAAAAAATATTTTCTGCCGGTTACGTTTTAGAGGGCTGATTTCTTGTCCTGTGATAAAAAGCCTTCTGTTTCCATCGCCAAAGCTTTCATCGGATCATTTGCAAGCTTCTGGCACCATTTTTGAGTGAATTGCCAAAAGTCAGATTTTGGCTGAAATTGTGACCCCGGGGCTTAGGGATTTTTTCAAAAAAATATTTTCTGCCGGTTACGTTTTTGAGGGCTGATTTCTTGTCTTGTGATAAAAAGCCTTCTGTTTCCATCGCCAAAGCTTTCAGGGGATCATTTGCAAGCTTCTGGCACCATTTTTGAGTGAATTGCCAAAAGTCAGATTTTTGCTGAAATTGTGACCCCGGGGCTTAGGGATTTTTTCAAAAAAATATTTTCTGCCGGTTACGTTTTTGAGGGCTGATTTCTCGTCCTGTGATAAAAAGCCTTCTGTTTCCATCGCCAAAGCTTTCAGGGGATCATTTGCAAGCTTCTGGGACCATTTTTGAGTGAAATGCCAAAAGTCAGATTTTTGCTGAAATTGTGACCCCGGGGCTTAGGGATTTTTTCAAAAAAATATTTTCTGCCGGTTACGTTTTTGAGGGCTGATTTCTTGTCCTGTGATAAAAAGCCTTCTGTTTCGAGTGCCAAACCTTTCAGGGGAGCATTTTTAAGCTCTTGGAACCATTTTTGAGTGAATTGCCAAAAGTCAGATTTTTGCTGAAATTGTGACCCCGGGGCTTAGGAATTTTTTCAAAAAAATATTTTCTGCCGGTAAAGTTTTTGAGGGCTGATTTCTTGTCCTGTGATAAAAAGCCTTCTGTTTCCATCGCCAAAGCTTTCTGGGGATCATTTGCAAGCTTCTGGCACCATTTTTGAGTGAATTGCCAAAAGTCAGATTTTTGCTGAAATAGTGACCCCGGGGCTTAGGGATTTTTTCAAAAAAATATTTTCTGCCGGTTACGTTTTTGAGGGCTGATTTCTCGTCCTGTGATAAAAAGCCTTCTGTTTCCATCGCCAAAGCTTTCAGGGGATCATTTGCAAGCTTCTGGCACCATTTTTGAGTGAATTGCCAAAAGTCAGATTTTGGCTGAAATTGTGACCATTGGGCTTAGGGATTTTTTCAAAAAAATATTTTCTGCTGTTTACGTTTTTGAGGGCTGATTTCTTGTCCTGTGATAAAAAGCCTTCTGTTTCCATCGCCACAGCTTTCAGGGGATCATTTGCAAGCTTCTGGCACCATTTTTGAGTGAATTGCCAAAAGTCAGATTTTTGCTGAAATTGTGACCCCGGGGCTTAGGGATTTTTTCAAAAAAATATTTTCTGCCGGTTACGTTTTAGAGGGCTGATTTCTTGTCCTGTGATAAAAAGCCTTCTGTTTCCATCGCCAAAGCTTTCATCGGATCATTTGCAAGCTTCTGGCACCATTTTTGAGTGAATTGCCAAAAGTCAGATTTTGGCTGAAATTGTGACCCCGGGGCTTAGGGATTTTTTCAAAAAAATATTTTCTGCCGGTTACGTTTTTGAGGGCTGATTTCTTGTCTTGTGATAAAAAGCCTTCTGTTTCCATCGCCAAAGCTTTCAGGGGATCATTTGCAAGCTTCTGGCACCATTTTTGAGTGAATTGCCAAAAGTCAGATTTTTGCTGAAATTGTGACCCCGGGGCTTAGGGATTTTTTCAAAAAAATATTTTCTGCCGGTTACGTTTTTGAGGGCTGATTTCTCGTCCTGTGATAAAAAGCCTTCTGTTTCCATCGCCAAAGCTTTCAGGGGATCATTTGCAAGCTTCTGGGACCATTTTTGAGTGAAATGCCAAAAGTCAGATTTTTGCTGAAATTGTGACCCCGGGGCTTAGGGATTTTTTCAAAAAAATATTTTCTGCCGGTTACGTTTTTGAGGGCTGATTTCTTGTCCTGTGATAAAAAGCCTTCTGTTTCCATCGCCAAGGCTTTCAGGGGATCATTTGCAAGCTTCTGGCACCATTTTTGAGTGAATTGCCAAAAGTCAGATTTTTGCTGAAATTGTGACCCCGGGGCTTAGGGATTTTTTCAAAAAAATATTTTCTGCCGGTTACGTTTTTGAGGGCTGATTTCTCGTCCTGTGATAAAAAGCCTTCTGTTTCCATCGCCAAAGCTTTCAGGGGATCATTTGCAAGCTTCTGGGAACATTTTTGAGTGAAATGCCAAAAGTCAGATTTTTGCTGAAATTGTGACCCCGGGGCTTAGGGATTTTTTCAAAAAAATATTTTCTGCCGGTTACGTTTTTGAGGGCTGATTTCTTGTCCTGTGATAAAAAGCCTTCTGTTTCCATCGCCAAAGGTTTCAGGGGATCATTTGCAAGCTTCTGGCACCATTTTTGAGTGAATTGCCAAAAGTCAGATTAGGGCTTAGGGATCATTTGCCAGCTTCTGGCACCATTTTTGAGTGAATTGCCAAAAGTCAGATTTTTGCTGAAATTGTGACCGCGGGGCTTAGGTATTTTTTCAAAAAAATATTTTCTGCCAGTTAAGTTTTTGAGGGCTGATTTCTTGTCCTGTGATAAAAAGCCTTCTGTTTCCATCGCCAAAGCTTTCAGGGGATCATTTGCAAGCTTCTGGCACCATTTTTGAGTGAATTGCCAAAAGTCAGATTTTTGCTGAAATTGTGACCCCGGGGCTTAGGGATTTTTTCAAAAAAATATTTTCTGACGGTTACGTTTTTGAGGGCTGATTTCTTGTCCTGTGATAAAAAGCCTTCTGTTTCCATCGCCAAAGCTTTCAGGGGATCATTTGGAAGCTTCTGGCACCATTTTTGAGTGAATTGCCAAAAGTCAGATTTTGGCTAAAATTGTGACCCCGGGGCTTAGGGATATTTTCAAAAAAATATTTTCTGCCGGTTATGTTTTTGAGGGCTGATTTCTTGTCCTGTGATAAAAAGCCTTCTGTTTCCATCGCCAAAGCTTTCAGGGGATCATTTGCAAGCTTCTGGCACCATTTTTGAGTGAATTGCCAAAAGTCAGATTAGGGTTTAGGGATCATTTGCAAGCTTCTGGCACCATTTTTGAGTGAATTGCCAAAAGTCAGATTTTTGCTGAAACTGTGACCCCGGGGCTTAGGGATTTTTTCAAAAAAATATTTTCTGCATTTTACGTTTTTGAGGGCTGATTTCTTGTCCTGTGATAAAAAGCCTTCTGTTTCCATCGCCAAAGCTTTCAGGGGATCATTTGCAAGCTTCTGGCACCATTTTTGAGTGAAATGCCAAAAGTCAGATTTTTGCTGAAATTGTGACCCCGGGGCTTAGGGATTTTTTCAAAAAAATATTTTCTGCCGGTTACGTTTTTGAGGGCTGATTTCTTGTCCTGTAATAAAAAGCCTTCTGTTTCCATCGCCAAAGCTTTCAGGGGATCATTTGCAAGCTTCTGGCACCATTTTTGAGTGAATTGCCAAAAGTCAGATTAGGGCTTAGGGATCATTTGCAAGCTTCTGGCACCATTTTTGAGTGAATTGCCAAAAGTCAGATTTTTGCTGAAATTGTGACCCCAGGGCTTAGGGATTTTTTCAAAAAAATATTTTCTGCCGGTTACGTTTTTGAGGGCTGATTTCTTGTCCTGTGATAAAAAGCCTTCTGTTTCCATCCCCAAAGCTTTCAGGGGATCATTTGCAAGCTTCTGGCACCATTTTTGAGTGAATTGCCAAAAGTCAGATTTTGGCTGAAATTGTGACCCCGGGGCTTAGGGATTTTTTCAAAAAAATATTTTCTGTCGGTTACGTTTTTGAGGGCTGATTTCTTGTCCTGTGATAAAAAGCCTTCAATTTCCATCGCCAAAACTTTCAGGGGATCATTTGCAAGCTTCTGGCACCATTTTTGAGTGAATTGCCAAAAGTCAGATTTTTGCTGAAATTGTGACCCCGGGGCTTAAGGATTTTTTCAAAAAAAAAATTCTGCCGGTTAAGTTTTTGAGGGCTGATTTCTTGTCCTGTGATAAAAAGCCTTCTGTTTCCATCGCCAAAGCTTTCAGGGGATCATTTGCAAGCTTCTGGCACCATTTTTGAGTGAATTGCCAAAAGTCAGATTTTTGCTGAAATTGTGACCCCAGGGCTTAGGGATTTTTTCAAAAAAATATTTTCTGCCGGTTACGTTTTTGAGGGCTGATTTCTTGTCCTGTGATAAAAAGCCTTCTGTTTCCATCGCCAAAGCTTTCAGGGGATCATTTGCAAGCTTCTGGCACCATTTTTGAGTGAATTGCCAAAAGTCAGATTTTTGCGGAAATTGTGACCCCGGGGCTTAGGGATTTTTTCAAAAAAATATTTTCTGTCGGTTACGTTTTTGAGGGCTGATTTCTTGTCCTGTGATAAAAAGCCTTCTGTTTCCATCGCCACAGCTTTCAGGGGATCATTTGCAAGCTTCTGGCACCATTTTTGAGTGAATTGCCTAAAGTCAGATTAGGGTTTAGGGATCATTTGCAAGCTTCTGGCACCATTTTTGAGTGAATTGCCAAAAGTCAGATTTTTGCTGAAATTGTGACCCCGGGGCTTAGGGATTTTTTCAAAAAAATATTTTCTGCATTTTACGTTTTTGAGGGCTGATTTCTTGTCCTGTGATAAAAAGCCTTCTGTTTCCATCGCCAAAGCTTTCAGGGGATCATTTGCAAGCTTCTGGCACCATTTTTGAGTGAAATGCCAAAAGTCAGATTTTTGCTGAAATTGTGATTAGGGATTTTTTCAAAAAAATATTTTCTGCCGGTTACGTTTTTGAGGGCTGATTTCTTGTCCTGTGATAAAAAGCCTTCTGTTTCCATCGCCAAAGCTTTCAGGGGATCATTTGCAAGCTTCTGGCACCATTTTTGAGTGAATTGCCAAAAGTCAGATTAGGGCTTAGGGATCATTTGCAAGCTTCTGGCACCATTTTTGAGTGAATTGCCAAAAGTCAGATTTTTGCTGAAATTGTGACCGCGGGGCTTAGGGATTTTTTCAAAAAAATATTTTCTGCCGGTTACGTTTTTGAGGGCTGATTTCTTGTCCTGTGATAAAAAGCCTTCTGTTTCCATCGCCAAAGCTTTCAGGGGATCATTTGCAAGCTTCTGGCACCATTTTTGAGTGAATTGCCAAAAGTCAGATTTTTGCGGAAATTGTGACCCCGGGGCTTAGGGATTTTTTCAAAAAAATATTTTCTGCCGGTTACGTTTTTGAGGCCTGATTTCTTGTCCTGCGATAAAAAGCCTTCTGTTTCCATCGCCAAAGCTTTCAGGGGATCATTTGCAAGCTTCTGGCACCATTTTTGAGTGAATTGCCAAAAGTCAGATTTTTGCTGAAATTGTGACCCCGGGGCTTAGGGATTTTTTCAAAAAAAATTTTCTGCCGGTTAAGTTTTTGAGGGCTGATTTCTTGTCCTGTGATAAAAAGCCTTCTGTTTCCATCGCCAAAGCTTTCAGGGGATCATTTGCAAGCTTCTGGCACCATTTTTGAGTGAATTACCAAAAGTCAGATTTTTGCTGAAATTGTGACCCCGGGGCTTAGGGATTTTTTCAAAAAAAAATTTTCTGCCGGTTACGTTTTTGAGGGCTGATTTCTTGTCCTGTGATAAAAAGCCTTCAATTTCCATCGCCAAAAATTTCAGGGGATCATTTGCAAGCTTCTGGCACCATTTTTGAGTGAATTGCCAAAAGTCAGATTTTTGCTGAAATTGTGACCCCCGGGGCTTAAGGATTTTTTCAAAAAAAAAATTCTGCCGGTTAAGTTTTTGAGGGCTGATTTCTTGTCCTGTGATAAAAAGCCTTCTGTTTCCATCGCCAAAGCTTTCAGGGGATCATTTGCAAGCTTCTGGCACCATTTTTGAGTGAATTGCCAAAAGTCAGATTTTTGCTGAAATTGTGACCCCAGGGCTTAGGGATTTTTTCAAAAAAATATTTTCTGCCGGTTAAGTTTTTGAGGGCTGATTTCTTGTCCTGTGATAAAAAGCCTTCTGTTTCCATCGCCAAAGCTTTCAGGGGATCATTTGCAAGCTTCTGGCACCATTTTTGAGTGAATTGCCAAAAGTCAGATTTTTGCGGAAATTGTGACCCCGGGGCTTAGGGATTTTTTCAAAAAAATATTTTCTGCCGGTTACATTTTTGAGGGCTGATTTCTTGTCCTGTGATAAAAAGCCTTCTGTTTCCATCGCCAGACCTTTCAGGGGATCATTTGCAAGCTTCTGGCACCATTTTTGAGTGAATTGCCAAAAGTCAGATTTTTGCTGAAATTGTGACCCCGGGGCTTAGGGATTTTTTCAAAAAAATATTTTCTGCCGGTTAAGTTTTTGAGGGCTGATTTCTTGTCCTGTGATAAAAAGCCTTCTGTTTCCATCGCCACAGTTTTCAGGGGATCATTTGCAAGCTTCTGGCACCATTTTTGAGTGAATTGCCAAAAGTCAGATTTTTGCTGAAATTGTGACCCCGGGGCTTAGGGATTTTTTCAAAAAAATATTTTCTGTCGGTTACGTTTTTGAGGGCTGATTTCTTGTCCTGTGATAAAAAGCCTTCTGTTTCCATCGCCAAACCTTTCAGGGGATCATTTGCAAGCTTCTGGCACCATTTTTGAGTGAATTTCCAAAAGTCAGATTTTTGCTGAAATTGTGACCCCGGGGCTTAGGGATTTTTTCAAAAAAAAATTTCTGCCGGTTAAGTTTTTGAGGCCTGATTTATTGTCCTGTGATAAAAAGCCTTCTGTTTCCATCGCCAAAGCTTTCAGGGGATCATTTGCAAGCTTCTGGCACCATTTTTGAGTGAATTGCCAAAAGTCAGATTTTTGCTGAAATTGTGACCCCGGGGCTTAGGGATTTTTTCAAAAAAATATTTTCTGCCGGTTACGTTTTTGAGGGCTGATTTCTTGTCCTGTGATAAAAAGCCTTCTGTTTCCATCGCCAAAGCTTTCTGGGGATCATTTGCAAGCTTCTGGCACCATTTTTGAGTGAATTGCCAAAAGTCAGATTTTTGCTGAAATTGTGACCCCGGGGCTTAGGGTTTTTTTGAAAAAAATATTTTCTGCCGGTTACGTTTTTGAGGGCTGATTTCTTGTCCTGTGATAAAAAGCCTTCTGTTTCCATCGCCAAAGCTTTCAGGGGATCATTTGCAAGCTTCTGGCACCATTTTTGAGTGAATTGCCATAAGTCAGATTTTGGCTGAAATTGTGACCCGGGGCTTAGGGATTTTTTCCAAAAAATATTTTCTGCCGGTTAAGTTTTTGAGGGCTGATTTCTTGTCCTGTGATAAAAAGCCTTCTGTTTCCATCGCCACAGCTTTCAGGGGATCATTTGCAAGCTTCTGGCACCATTTTTGAGTGAATTGCCAAAAGTCAGATTTTGGCTGAAATTGTGACCCCGGGGCTTAGGGATTTTTTCAAAAAAATATTTTCTGCCGGTTACGTTTTTGAGGGCTGATTTCTTGTCCTGTGATAAAAAGCCTTCTGTTTCCATCGCCACAGCTTTCAGGGGATCATTTGCAAGCTTCTGGCACCATTTTTGAGTGAATTGCCAAAAGTCAGATTTTGGCTGAAATTGTGACCCCGGGGCTTAGGGATTTTTTCAAAAAAATATTTTCTGCCGGTTACGTTTTTGAGGGCTGATTTCTTGTCCTGTGATAAAAAGCCTTCTGTTTCCATCGCCAAAGCTTTCTGGGGATCATTTGCAAGCTTCTGGCACCATTTTTGAGTGAATTGCCAAAAGTCAGATTTTTGCTGAAATTGTGACCCCAGGGCTTAGGGATTTTTTCAAAAAAATATTTTCTGCCGGTTACGTTTTTGAGGGCTGATTTCTTGTCCTGTGATAAAAAGCCTTCTGTTTCCATCGCCAAAGCTTTCAGGGGATCATTTGCAAGCTTCTGGCACCATTTTTGAGTGAATTGCCATAAGTCAGATTTTGGCTGAAATTGTGACCCGGGGCTTAGGGATTTTTTCCAAAAAATATTTTCTGCCGGTTAAGTTTTTGAGGGCTGATTTCTTGTCCTGTGATAAAAAGCCTTCTGTTTCCATCGCCACAGCTTTCAGGGGATCATTTGCAAGCTTCTGGCACCATTTTTGAGTGAATTGCCAAAAGTCAGATTTTTGCTGAAATTGTGACCCCGGGGCTTAGGGATTTTTTCAAAAAAATATTTTCTGCCGGTTACGTTTTTGAGGGCTGATTTCTTGTCCTGTGATAAAAAGCCTTCTGTTTCCATCGCCACAGCTTTCAGGGGATCATTTGCAAGCTTCTGGCACCATTTTTGAGTGAATTGCCATAAGTCAGATTTTGGCTGAAATTGTGACCCGGGGCTTAGGGATTTTTTCCAAAAAATATTTTCTGCCGGTTAAGTTTTTGAGGGCTGATTTCTTGTCCTGTGATAAAAAGCCTTCTGTTTCCATCGCCACAGCTTTCAGGGGATCATTTGCAAGCTTCTGGCACCATTTTTGAGTGAATTGCCAAAAGTCAGATTTTGGCTGAAATTGTGACCCCGGGGCTTAGGGATTTTTTCAAAAAAATATTTTCTGCCGGTTACGTTTTTGAGGGCTGATTTCTTGTCCTGTGATAAAAAGCCTTCTGTTTCCATCGCCACAGCTTTCAGGGGATCATTTGCAAGCTTCTGGCACCATTTTTGAGTGAATTGCCAAAAGTCAGATTTTGGCTGAAATTGTGACCCCGGGGCTTAGGGATTTTTTCAAAAAAATATTTTCTGCCGGTTACGTTTTTGAGGGCTGATTTCTTGTCCTGTGATAAAAAGCCTTCTGTTTCCATCGCCAAAGCTTTCTGGGGATCATTTGCAAGCTTCTGGCACCATTTTTGAGTGAATTGCCAAAAGTCAGATTTTTGCTGAAATTGTGACCCCGGGGCTTAGGGATTTTTTCAAAAAAATATTTTCTGCCGGTTACGTTTTTGAGGGCTGATTTCTTGTCCTGTGATAAAAAGCCTTCTGTTTCCATCGCCAAAGCTTTCAGGGGATCATTTGCAAGCTTCTGGCACCATTTTTGAGTGAATTGCCATAAGTCAGATTTTGGCTGAAATTGTGACCCGGGGCTTAGGGATTTTTTCCAAAAAATATTTTCTGCCGGTTAAGTTTTTGAGGGCTGATTTCTTGTCCTGTGATAAAAAGCCTTCTGTTTCCATCGCCACAGCTTTCAGGGGATCATTTGCAAGCTTCTGGCACCATTTTTGAGTGAATTGCCAAAAGTCAGATTTTTGCTGAAATTGTGACCCCGGGGCTTAGGGATTTTTTCAAAAAAATATTTTCTGCCGGTTACGTTTTTGAGGGCTGATTTCTTGTCCTGTGATAAAAAGCCTTCTGTTTCCATCGCCACAGCTTTCAGGGGATCATTTGCAAGCTTCTGGCACCATTTTTGAGTGAATTGCCAAAAGTCAGATTTTTGCTGAAATTGTGACCCCGGGGCTTAGGGATTTTTTCAAAAAAATATTTTCTGCCGGTTACGTTTTTGAGGGCTGATTTCTTGTCCTGTGATAAAAAGCCTTCTGTTTCGAGTGCCAAACCTTTCAGGGGAGCATTTTTAAGCTCTTGGAACCATTTTTGAGTGAACTGCCAAAAGTCAGATTTTTGCTGAAATTGTGACCCCGGGGCTTAGGGATTTTTTCAAAAAAATATTTTCTGCCGGTTAAGTTTTTGAGGGCTGATTTCTTGTCCTGTGATAAAAAGCCTTCTGTTTCCATCGCCACAGCTTTCAGGGAATCATTTGCAAGATTCTGGCACCATTTTTGACTGAATTGCCAAAAGTCAGATTTTTGCTGAAATTGTGACCCCGGGGCTTAGGGATTTTTTCAAAAAAATATTTTATGCCGGTTACGTTTTTGAGGGCTGATTTCTTGTCCTGTGATAAAAAGCCTTCTGTTTCCATCGCCAAAGCTTTCAGGGGATCATTTGCAAGCTTCTGACACCATTTTTGAGTGAATTGCCAAAAGTCAGATTTTTGCTGAAATTGTGACCCCGGGGCTTAGGGATTTTTTCAAAAAAATATTTTCTGCCGGTTAAGTTTTTGAGGGCTGATTTCTTGTCCTGTGATAAAAAGCCTTCTGTTTCCATCGCCAAAGCTTTCAGGGGATCATTTGCAAGCTTCTGCCACCATTTTTGAGTGAATTGCCAAAAGTCAGATTAGGGCTTAGGGATCATTTGCAAGCTTCTGGCACCATTTTTGAGTGAATTGCCAAAAGTCAGATTTTTGCTGAAATTGTGACCCCGGGGCTTAGGGATTTTTTCAAAAAAATATTTTATGCCGGTTACGTTTTTGAGGGCTGATTTCTTGTCCTGTGATAAAAAGCCTTCTGTTTCCATCGCCAAAGCTTTCAGGGGATCATTTGCAAGCTTCTGGCACCATTTTTGAGTGAATTGCCAAAGGTCAGATTTTGGCTGAAATTGTGACCCCGGGGCTTAGGGATTTTTTCAAAAAAATATTTTCTGCCGGTTAAGTTTTTGAGGGCTGATTTCTTGTCCTGTGATAAAAAGCCTTCTGTTTCCATCGCCAAAGCTTTCAGGGGATCATTTGCAAGCTTCTGGCACGATTTTTGAGTGAATTGCCAAAAGTCAGATTTTTGCTGAAATTGTGACCCCGGGGCTTAGGGATTTTTTCAAAAAAATATTTTATGCTGGTTACGTTTTTGAGGGCTGATTTCTTGTCCTGTGATAAAAAGCCTTCTGTTTCCATCGCCAAAGCTTTCAGGGGATCATTTGCAAGCTTCTGGCACCATTTTTGAGTGAATTGCCAAAGGTCAGATTTTGGCTGAAATTGTGACCCCGGGGCTTAGGGATTTTTTCAAAAAAATATTTTCTGCCGGTTAAGTTTTTGAGGGCTGATTTCTTGTCCTGTGATAAAAAGCCTTCTGTTTCCATCGCCAAAGCTTTCAGGGGATCATTTGCAAGCTTCTGGCACCATTTTTGAGTGAATTGCCAAAAGTCAGATTTTTGCTGAAATTGTGACCCCGGGGCTTAGGGATTTTTTCAAAAAAATATTTTATGCTGGTTACGTTTTTGAGGGCTGATTTCTTGTCCTGTGATAAAAAGCCTTCTGTTTCCATCGCCAAAGCTTTCAGGGGATCATTTGCAAGCTTCTGGCACCATTTTTGAGTGAATTGCCAAAAGTCAGATTTTTGCTGAAATTGTGACCCCGGGGCTTAGGGATTTTTTCAAAAAAATATTTTCTGCCGGTTAAGTTTTTGAGGGCTGATTTCTTGTCCTGTGATAAAAAGCCTTCTGTTTCCATCGCCAAAGCTTTCAGGGGATCATTTGCAAGCTTCTGCCACCATTTTTGAGTGAATTGCCAAAAGTCAGATTAGGGCTTAGGGATCATTTGCAAGCTTCTGGCACCATTTTTGAGTGAATTGCCAAAAGTCAGATTTTTGCTGAAATTGTGACCCCGGGGCTTAGGGATTTTTTCAAAAAAATATTTTATGCCGGTTACGTTTTTGAGGGCTGATTTCTTGTCCTGTGATAAAAAGCCTTCTGTTTCCATCGCCAAAGCTTTCAGGGGATCATTTGCAAGCTTCTGGCACCATTTTTGAGTGAATTGCCAAAGGTCAGATTTTGGCTGAAATTGTGACCCCGGGGCTTAGGGATTTTTTCAAAAAAATATTTTCTGCCGGTTAAGTTTTTGAGGGTTGATTTCTTGTCCTGTGATAAAAAGCCTTCTGTTTCCATCGCCAAAGCTTTCAGGGGATCATTTGCAAGCTTCTGGCACCATTTTTGAGTGAATTGCCAAAAGTCAGATTTTGGCTTAAATTGTGACCCCGGGGCTTAGGGATTTTTTCAAAATAATATTTTATGCTGGTTACGTTTTTGAGGGCTGATTTCTTGTCCTGTGATAAAAAGCCTTCTGTTTCCATCGCCAAAGCTTTCAGGGGATCATTTGCAAGCTTCTGGCACCATTTTTGAGTGAATTGCCAAAAGTCAGATTTTTGCTGAAATTGTGACCCCAGGGCTTAGGGATTTTTTCAAAAAAATATTTTCTGCCGGTTAAGTTTTTGAGGGCTGATTTCTTGTCCTGTGATAAAAAGCCTTCTGTTTCCATCGCCAAAGCTTTCAGGGGATCATTTGCAAGCTTCTGCCACCATTTTTGAGTGAATTGCCAAAAGTCAGATTAGGGCTTAGGGATCATTTGCAAGCTTCTGGCACCATTTTTGAGTGAATTGCCAAAAGTCAGATTTTTGCTGAAATTGTGACCCCGGGGCTTAGGGATTTTTTCAAAAAAATATTTTATGCCGGTTACGATTTTGAGGGCTGATTTCTTGTCCTGTGATAAAAAGCCTTCTGTTTCCATCGCCAAAGCTTTCAGGGGATCATTTGCAAGCTTCTGGCACCATTTTTGAGTGAATTGCCAAAAGTCAGATTTTTGCTGAAATTGTGACCCCGGGGCTTAGGGATTTTTTCAAAAAAATATTTTCTGCCGGTTACGTTTTTGAGGGCTGATTTCTTGTCCTGTGATAAAAAGCCTTGTTTCCATTGCCAAAGCTTTCAGGGGATCATTTGCAAGCTTCTGCCACCATTTTTGAGTGAATTGCCAAAAGTCAGATTAGGGCTTAGGGATCATTTGCAAGCTTCTGGCACCATTTTTGAGTGAATTGCCAAAAGTCAGATTTTTGCTGAAATTGTGACCCCGGGGCTTAGGGATTTTTTCAAAAAAATATTTTATGCTGGTTACGTTTTTGAGGGCTGATTTCTTGTCCTGTGATAAAAAGCCTTCTGTTTCCATCGCCAAAGCTTTCAGGGGATCATTTGCAAGCTTCTGGCACCATTTTTGAGTGAATTGCCAAAAGTCAGATTTTTGCTGAAATTGTGACCCCGGGGCTTAGGGATTTTTTCAAAAAAATATTTTCTGCCGGTTAAGTTTTTGAGGGCTGATTTCTTGTCCTGTGATAAAAAGCCTTCTGTTTCCATCGCCAAAGCTTTCAGGGGATCATTTGCAAGCTTCTGCCACCATTTTTGAGTGAATTGCCAAAAGTCAGATTAGGGCTTAGGGATCATTTGCAAGCTTCTGGCACCATTTTTGAGTGAATTGCCAAAAGTCAGATTTTTGCTGAAATTGTGACCCCGGGGCTTAGGGATTTTTTCAAAAAAATATTTTATGCCGGTTACGTTTTTGAGGGCTGATTTCTTGTCCTGTGATAAAAAGCCTTCTGTTTCCATCGCCAAAGCTTTCAGGGGATCATTTGCAAGCTTCTGGCACCATTTTTGAGTGAATTGCCAAAGGTCAGATTTTGGCTGAAATTGTGACCCCGGGGCTTAGGGATTTTTTCAAAAAAATATTTTCTGCCGGTTAAGTTTTTGAGGGTTGATTTCTTGTCCTGTGATAAAAAGCCTTCTGTTTCCATCGCCAAAGCTTTCAGGGGATCATTTGCAAGCTTCTGGCACCATTTTTGAGTGAATTGCCAAAAGTCAGATTTTGGCTTAAATTGTGACCCCGGGGCTTAGGGATTTTTTCAAAATAATATTTTATGCTGGTTACGTTTTTGAGGGCTGATTTCTTGTCCTGTGATAAAAAGCCTTCTGTTTCCATCGCCAAAGCTTTCAGGGGATCATTTGCAAGCTTCTGGCACCATTTTTGAGTGAATTGCCAAAAGTCAGATTTTTGCTGAAATTGTGACCCCAGGGCTTAGGGATTTTTTCAAAAAAATATTTTCTGCCGGTTAAGTTTTTGAGGGCTGATTTCTTGTCCTGTGATAAAAAGCCTTCTGTTTCCATCGCCAAAGCTTTCAGGGGATCATTTGCAAGCTTCTGCCACCATTTTTGAGTGAATTGCCAAAAGTCAGATTAGGGCTTAGGGATCATTTGCAAGCTTCTGGCACCATTTTTGAGTGAATTGCCAAAAGTCAGATTTTTGCTGAAATTGTGACCCCGGGGCTTAGGGATTTTTTCAAAAAAATATTTTATGCCGGTTACGATTTTGAGGGCTGATTTCTTGTCCTGTGATAAAAAGCCTTCTGTTTCCATCGCCAAAGCTTTCAGGGGATCATTTGCAAGCTTCTGGCACCATTTTTGAGTGAATTGCCAAAAGTCAGATTTTTGCTGAAATTGTGACCCCGGGGCTTAGGGATTTTTTCAAAAAAATATTTTCTGCCGGTTACGTTTTTGAGGGCTGATTTCTTGTCCTGTGATAAAAAGCCTTGTTTCCATTGCCAAAGCTTTCAGGGGATCATTTGCAAGCTTCTGCCACCATTTTTGAGTGAATTGCCAAAAGTCAGATTAGGGCTTAGGGATCATTTGCAAGCTTCTGGCACCATTTTTGAGTGAATTGCCAAAAGTCAGATTTTTGCTGAAATTGTGACCCCGGGGCTTAGGGATTTTTTCAAAAAAATATTTTCTGCCAGTTACGTTTTTGGGGGCTGATTTCTTGTCGTGTGATAAAAAGCCTTCTGTTTCCATCGCCACAGCTTTCAGGGGATCATTTGCAAGCTTCTGGCACCATTTTTGAGTGAATTGCCAAAAGTCAGATTTTTGCTGAAATTGTGACCCCGGGGCTTAGGGATTTTTTCAAAAAAATATTTTCTGCCGGTTACGTTTTTGAGGGCTGATTTCTTGTCCTGTGATAAAAAGCCTTCTGTTTCCATCGCCACAGCTTTCAGGGGATCATTTGCAAGCTTCTGGCACCATTTTTGAGTGAATTGCCAAAAGTCAGATTTTGGCTGAAATTGTGACCCCGGGGCTTAGGGATTTTTTCAAAAAAATATTTTCTGCCGGTTACGTTTTTGAGGGCTGATTTCTTGTCCTGTGATAAAAAGCCTTCTGTTTCCATCGCCAAAGCTTTCTGGGGATCATTTGCAAGCTTCTGGCACCATTTTTGAGTGAATTGCCAAAAGTCAGATTTTTGCTGAAATTGTGACCCCGGGGCTTAGGGATTTTTTCAAAAAAATATTTTCTGCCGGTTACGTTTTTGAGGGCTGATTTCTTGTCCTGTGATAAAAAGCCTTCTGTTTCGAGTGCCAAACCTTTCAGGGGAGCATTTTTAAGCTCTTGGAACCATTTTTGAGTGAACTGCCAAAAGTCAGATTTTTGCTGAAATTGTGACCCCGGGGCTTAGGGATTTTTTCAAAAAAATATTTTCTGCCGGTTAAGTTTTTGAGGGCTGATTTCTTGTCCTGTGATAAAAAGCCTTCTGTTTCCATCGCCACAGCTTTCAGGGAATCATTTGCAAGATTCTGGCACCATTTTTGACTGAATTGCCAAAAGTCAGATTTTTGCTGAAATTGTGACCCCGGGGCTTAGGGATTTTTTCAAAAAAATATTTTATGCCGGTTACGTTTTTGAGGGCTGATTTCTTGTCCTGTGATAAAAAGCCTTCTGTTTCCATCGCCAAAGCTTTCAGGGGATCATTTGCAAGCTTCTGGGAACATTTTTGAGTGAAATGCCAAAAGTCAGATTTTTGCTGAAATTGTGACCCCGGGGCTTAGGGATTTTTTCAAAAAAATATTTTCTGCCGGTTAAGTTTTTGAGGGCTGATTTCTTGTCCTGTGATAAAAAGCCTTCTGTTTCCATCGCCAAAGCTTTCAGGGGATCATTTGCAAGCTTCTGCCACCATTTTTGAGTGAATTGCCAAAAGTCAGATTAGGGCTTAGGGATCATTTGCAAGCTTCTGGCACCATTTTTGAGTGAATTGCCAAAAGTCAGATTTTTGCTGAAATTGTGACCCCGGGGCTTAGGGATTTTTTCAAAAAAATATTTTATGCCGGTTACGTTTTTGAGGGCTGATTTCTTGTCCTGTGATAAAAAGCCTTCTGTTTCCATCGCCAAAGCTTTCAGGGGATCATTTGCAAGCTTCTGGCACCATTTTTGAGTGAATTGCCAAAGGTCAGATTTTGGCTGAAATTGTGACCCCGGGGCTTAGGGATTTTTTCAAAAAAATATTTTCTGCCGGTTAAGTTTTTGAGGGCTGATTTCTTGTCCTGTGATAAAAAGCCTTCTGTTTCCATCGCCAAAGCTTTCAGGGGATCATTTGCAAGCTTCTGGCACCATTTTTGAGTGAATTGCCAAAAGTCAGATTTTTGCTGAAATTGTGACTCCGGGGCTTAGGGATTTTTTCAAAAAAATATTTTATGCTGGTTACGTTTTTGAGGGCTGATTTCTTGTCCTGTGATAAAAAGCCTTCTGTTTCCATCGCCAAAGCTTTCAGGGGATCATTTGCAAGCTTCTGGCACCATTTTTGAGTGAATTGCCAAAAGTCAGATTTTTGCTGAAATTGTGACCCCGGGGCTTAGGGATTTTTTCAAAAAAATATTTTCTGCCGGTTAAGTTTTTGAGGGCTGATTTCTTGTCCTGTGATAAAAAGCCTTCTGTTTCCATCGCCAAAGCTTTCAGGGGATCATTTGCAAGCTTCTGCCACCATTTTTGAGTGAATTGCCAAAAGTCAGATTAGGGCTTAGGGATCATTTGCAAGCTTCTGGCACCATTTTTGAGTGAATTGCCAAAAGTCAGATTTTTGCTGAAATTGTGACCCCGGGGCTTAGGGATTTTTTCAAAAAAATATTTTATGCCGGTTACGTTTTTGAGGGCTGATTTCTTGTCCTGTGATAAAAAGCCTTCTGTTTCCATCGCCAAAGCTTTCAGGGGATCATTTGCAAGCTTCTGGCACCATTTTTGAGTGAATTGCCAAAGGTCAGATTTTGGCTGAAATTGTGACCCCGGGGCTTAGGGATTTTTTCAAAAAAATATTTTCTGCCGGTTAAGTTTTTGAGGGCTGATTTCTTGTCCTGTGATAAAAAGCCTTCTGTTTCCATCGCCAAAGCTTTCAGGGGATCATTTGCAAGCTTCTGGCACCATTTTTGAGTGAATTGCCAAAAGTCAGATTTTTGCTGAAATTGTGACTCCGGGGCTTAGGGATTTTTTCAAAAAAATATTTTATGCTGGTTACGTTTTTGAGGGCTGATTTCTTGTCCTGTGATAAAAAGCCTTCTGTTTCCATCGCCAAAGCTTTCAGGGGATCATTTGCAAGCTTCTGGCACCATTTTTGAGTGAATTGCCAAAAGTCAGATTTTTGCTGAAATTGTGACCCCGGGGCTTAGGGATTTTTTCAAAAAAATATTTTCTGCCGGTTAAGTTTTTGAGGGCTGATTTCTTGTCCTGTGATAAAAAGCCTTCTGTTTCCATCGCCAAAGCTTTCAGGGGATCATTTGCAAGCTTCTGCCACCATTTTTGAGTGAATTGCCAAAAGTCAGATTAGGGCTTAGGGATCATTTGCAAGCTTCTGGCACCATTTTTGAGTGAATTGCCAAAAGTCAGATTTTTGCTGAAATTGTGACCCCGGGGCTTAGGGATTTTTTCAAAAAAATATTTTATGCCGGTTACGTTTTTGAGGGCTGATTTCTTGTCCTGTGATAAAAAGCCTTCTGTTTCCATCGCCAAAGCTTTCAGGGGATCATTTGCAAGCTTCTGGCACCATTTTTGAGTGAATTGCCAAAGGTCAGATTTTGGCTGAAATTGTGACCCCGGGGCTTAGGGATTTTTTCAAAAAAATATTTTCTGCCGGTTAAGTTTTTGAGGGCTGATTTCTTGTCCTGTGATAAAAAGCCTTCTGTTTCCATCGCCAAAGCTTTCAGGGGATCATTTGCAAGCTTCTGGCACCATTTTTGAGTGAATTGCCAAAAGTCAGATTTTGGCTTAAATTGTGACCCCGGGGCTTAGGGATTTTTTCAAAATAATATTTTATGCTGGTTACGTTTTTGAGGGCTGATTTCTTGTCCTGTGATAAAAAGCCTTCTGTTTCCATCGCCAAAGCTTTCAGGGGATCATTTGCAAGCTTCTGGCACCATTTTTGAGTGAATTGCCAAAAGTCAGATTTTTGCTGAAATTGTGACCCCAGGGCTTAGGGATTTTTTCAAAAAAATATTTTCTGCCGGTTAAGTTTTTGAGGGCTGATTTCTTGTCCTGTGATAAAAAGCCTTCTGTTTCCATCGCCAAAGCTTTCAGGGGATCATTTGCAAGCTTCTGCCACCATTTTTGAGTGAATTGCCAAAAGTCAGATTAGGGCTTAGGGATCATTTGCAAGCTTCTGGCACCATTTTTGAGTGAATTGCCAAAAGTCAGATTTTTGCTGAAATTGTGACCCCGGGGCTTAGGGATTTTTTCAAAAAAATATTTTCTGCCGGTTACGTTTTTGAGGGCTGATTTCTTGTCCTGTGATAAAAAGCCTTCTGTTTCGAGTGCCAAACCTTTCAGGGGAGCATTTTTAAGCTCTTGGAACCATTTTTGAGTGAACTGCCAAAAGTCAGATTTTTGCTGAAATTGTGACCCCGGGGCTTAGGGATTTTTTCAAAAAAATATTTTCTGCCGGTTAAGTTTTTGAGGGCTGATTTCTTGTCCTGTGATAAAAAGCCTTCTGTTTCCATCGCCACAGCTTTCAGGGAATCATTTGCAAGATTCTGGCACCATTTTTGACTGAATTGCCAAAAGTCAGATTTTTGCTGAAATTGTGACCCCGGGGCTTAGGGATTTTTTCAAAAAAATATTTTATGCCGGTTACGTTTTTGAGGGCTGATTTCTTGTCCTGTGATAAAAAGCCTTCTGTTTCCATCGCCAAAGCTTTCAGGGGATCATTTGCAAGCTTCTGGGAACATTTTTGAGTGAAATGCCAAAAGTCAGATTTTTGCTGAAATTGTGACCCCGGGGCTTAGGGATTTTTTCAAAAAAATATTTTCTGCCGGTTAAGTTTTTGAGGGCTGATTTCTTGTCCTGTGATAAAAAGCCTTCTGTTTCCATCGCCAAAGCTTTCAGGGGATCATTTGCAAGCTTCTGCCACCATTTTTGAGTGAATTGCCAAAAGTCAGATTAGGGCTTAGGGATCATTTGCAAGCTTCTGGCACCATTTTTGAGTGAATTGCCAAAAGTCAGATTTTTGCTGAAATTGTGACCCCGGGGCTTAGGGATTTTTTCAAAAAAATATTTTATGCCGGTTACGTTTTTGAGGGCTGATTTCTTGTCCTGTGATAAAAAGCCTTCTGTTTCCATCGCCAAAGCTTTCAGGGGATCATTTGCAAGCTTCTGGCACCATTTTTGAGTGAATTGCCAAAGGTCAGATTTTGGCTGAAATTGTGACCCCGGGGCTTAGGGATTTTTTCAAAAAAATATTTTCTGCCGGTTAAGTTTTTGAGGGCTGATTTCTTGTCCTGTGATAAAAAGCCTTCTGTTTCCATCGCCAAAGCTTTCAGGGGATCATTTGCAAGCTTCTGGCACCATTTTTGAGTGAATTGCCAAAAGTCAGATTTTTGCTGAAATTGTGACTCCGGGGCTTAGGGATTTTTTCAAAAAAATATTTTATGCTGGTTACGTTTTTGAGGGCTGATTTCTTGTCCTGTGATAAAAAGCCTTCTGTTTCCATCGCCAAAGCTTTCAGGGGATCATTTGCAAGCTTCTGGCACCATTTTTGAGTGAATTGCCAAAAGTCAGATTTTTGCTGAAATTGTGACCCCGGGGCTTAGGGATTTTTTCAAAAAAATATTTTCTGCCGGTTAAGTTTTTGAGGGCTGATTTCTTGTCCTGTGATAAAAAGCCTTCTGTTTCCATCGCCAAAGCTTTCAGGGGATCATTTGCAAGCTTCTGCCACCATTTTTGAGTGAATTGCCAAAAGTCAGATTAGGGCTTAGGGATCATTTGCAAGCTTCTGGCACCATTTTTGAGTGAATTGCCAAAAGTCAGATTTTTGCTGAAATTGTGACCCCGGGGCTTAGGGATTTTTTCAAAAAAATATTTTATGCCGGTTACGTTTTTGAGGGCTGATTTCTTGTCCTGTGATAAAAAGCCTTCTGTTTCCATCGCCAAAGCTTTCAGGGGATCATTTGCAAGCTTCTGGCACCATTTTTGAGTGAATTGCCAAAGGTCAGATTTTGGCTGAAATTGTGACCCCGGGGCTTAGGGATTTTTTCAAAAAAATATTTTCTGCCGGTTAAGTTTTTGAGGGCTGATTTCTTGTCCTGTGATAAAAAGCCTTCTGTTTCCATCGCCAAAGCTTTCAGGGGATCATTTGCAAGCTTCTGGCACCATTTTTGAGTGAATTGCCAAAAGTCAGATTTTGGCTTAAATTGTGACCCCGGGGCTTAGGGATTTTTTCAAAATAATATTTTATGCTGGTTACGTTTTTGAGGGCTGATTTCTTGTCCTGTGATAAAAAGCCTTCTGTTTCCATCGCCAAAGCTTTCAGGGGATCATTTGCAAGCTTCTGGCACCATTTTTGAGTGAATTGCCAAAAGTCAGATTTTTGCTGAAATTGTGACCCCAGGGCTTAGGGATTTTTTCAAAAAAATATTTTCTGCCGGTTAAGTTTTTGAGGGCTGATTTCTTGTCCTGTGATAAAAAGCCTTCTGTTTCCATCGCCAAAGCTTTCAGGGGATCATTTGCAAGCTTCTGCCACCATTTTTGAGTGAATTGCCAAAAGTCAGATTAGGGCTTAGGGATCATTTGCAAGCTTCTGGCACCATTTTTGAGTGAATTGCCAAAAGTCAGATTTTTGCTGAAATTGTGACCCCGGGGCTTAGGGATTTTTTCAAAAAAATATTTTATGCCGGTTACGATTTTGAGGGCTGATTTCTTGTCCTGTGATAAAAAGCCTTCTGTTTCCATCGCCAAAGATTTCAGGGGATCATTTGAAAGCTTCTGGCACCATTTTTGAGTGAATTGCCAAAAGTCAGATTTTTGCTGAAATTGTGACCCCGGGGCTTAGGGATTTTTTCAAAAAAATATTTTCTGCCGGTTACGTTTTTGAGGGCTGATTTCTTGTCCTGTGATAAAAAGCCTTGTTTCCATTGCCAAAGCTTTCAGGGGATCATTTGCAAGCTTCTGCCACCATTTTTGAGTGAATTGCCAAAAGTCAGATTAGGGCTTAGGGATCATTTGCAAGCTTCTGGCACCATTTTTGAGTGAATTGCCAAAAGTCAGATTTTTGCTGAAATTGTGACCCCGGGGCTTAGGGATTTTTTCAAAAAAATATTTTCTGCCAGTTACGTTTTTGGGGGCTGATTTCTTGTCCTGTGATAAAAAGCCTTCTGTTTCCATCGCCAAAGCTTTCAGGGGATCATTTGCAAGCTTCTGGCACCATTTTTGAGTGAATTGCCAAAAGTCAGATTTTTGCTGAAATTGTGACCCCGGGGCTTAGGGATTTTTTCAAAAAAACATTTTCTGCCGGTTAAGTTTTTGAGGGCTGATTTCTTGTCCTGTGATAAAAAGCCTTCTGTTTCCATCGCCAAAGCTTTCAGAGGATCATTTGCAAGCTTTTGGCACCATTTTTGAGTGAATTGCCAAAAGTCAGATTTTTGCTGAAATTGTGACCCCGGGGCTTAGGGATTTTTTCAAAATAACATTTTCTGCCGGTTACGTTTTTGAGGGCTGATTTCTTGTCCTGTGATAAAAAGCCTTCTGTTTCCATCGCCAAAGCTTTCAGGGGATCATTTGCAAGCTTCTGGCACCATTTTTGAGTGAATTGCCAAAAGTCAGATTTTGGCTTAAATTGTGACCCCGGGGCTTAGGGATTTTTTCAAAAAAACATTTTCTGCCGGTTAAGTTTTTGAGGGCTGATTTCTTGTCCTGTGATAAAAAGCCTTCTGTTTCCATCGCCAAAGCTTTCAGAGGATCATTTGCAAGCTTTTGGCACCATTTTTGAGTGAATTGCCAAAAGTCAGATTTTTGCTGAAATTGTGACGCCGGGGCTTAGGGATTTTTTCAAAAAAATATTTTCTGCCGGTTACGTTTTTGAGGGCTGATTTCTTGTCCTGTGATAAAAAGCCTTCTGTTTCCATGGCCAAAGCTTTCAGGGGATCATTTGCAAGCTTCTGGCACCATTTTTGAGTGAATTGCCAAAAGTCAGATTTTTGCTGAAATTGTGACCCCGGGGCTTAGGGATTTTTTCAAAAAAATATTATCTGCCGGTTAAGTTTTTGAGGGCTGATTTCTTGTCCTGTGATAAAAAGCCTTCTGTTTCCATCGCCAAAGCTTTCAGGGGATCATTTGCAAGCTTCTTTCACCATTTTTGAGTGAATTGCCAAAAGTCAGATTTTTGCTGAAATTGTGACCCCGGGGCTTTGGGATTTTTTCAAAAAAATATTTTCTGCCGGTTACGTTTTTGAGGGCTGATTTCTTGTCCTGTGATAAAAAGCCTTCTGTTTCCATGGCCAAAGCTTTCAGGGGATCAGTTGCAAGCTTCTGGCACCATTTTTGAGTGAATTGCCAAAAGTCAGATTTTTGCTGAAATGGTGACCCCGGGGCTTAGGGATTTTTTCAAAAAAATATTTTCTGCCGGTTAAGTTTTTGAGGGCTGATTTCTTGTCCTGTGATAAAAAGCCTTCTGTTTCCATCGCCAAAGCTTTCAGGGGATCATTTGCAAGCTTCTGGCACCATTTTTGAGTGAATTGCCAAAAGTCAGATTTTTGCTGAAATTGTGACCCCGGGGCTTAGGGATTTTTTCAAAAAAATATTTTCTGCCGGTTAAGTTTTTGAGGGCTGATTTCTTGTCCTGTGATAAAAAGCCTTCTGTTTCCATCGCCAAAGCTTTCAGGGGATCATTTGCAAGCTTCTGGCACCATTTTTGAGTGAATTGCCAAAAGTCAGATTTTTGCGGAAATTGTGACCCCGGGGCTTAGGGATTTTTTCAAAAAAATATTTTCTGCCGGTTACGTTTTTGAGGGCTGATTTCTTGTCCTGTGATAAAAAGTCTTCTGTTTCCATCGCCAAAGCTTTCAGGGGATCATTTGCAAGCTTCTGGCACCATTTTTGAGTGAATTGCCAAAAGTCAGATTTTTGCTGAAATTGTGACCCCGGGGCTTAGGGATTTTTTCAAAAAAATATTTTCTGCCGGTTACGTTTTAGAGGGCTGATTTCTTGTCCTGTGATAAAAAGCCTTCTGTTTCCATCGCCAAAGCTTTCAGGGGATCATTTGCAAGCATCTGGCACCATTTTTGAGTGAAATGCCAAAAGTCAGATATTTGCTGAAATTGTGACCCCGGGGCTTAGGGATTTTTTCAAAAAAATATTTTCTGCCGGTCAAGTTTTTGAGGGCTGATTTCTTGTCCTGTGATAAAAAGCCTTCTGTTTCCATCGCCAAAGCTTTCAGGGGATCATTTGAAAGCTTCTGGCACCATTTTTGAGTGAATTGCCAAAAGTCAGATTTTGGCTGAAATTGTGACCCCGGGGCTTAGGGATTTTTTCAAAAAAATATTTTCTACCGGTTACGTTTTTGAGGGCTGATTTCTTGTCCTGTGATAAAAAGCCTTCTGTTTCCATCGCCAAAGCTTTCAGGGGATCATTTGCAAGCTTCTGGCACCATTTTTGAGTGAATTGCCAAAAGTCAGATTAGGGCTTAGGGATCATTTGCAAGCTTCTGGCACCATTTTTGAGTGAATTGCCAAAAGTCAAATTTTTGCTGAAATTGTGACCCCGGGGCTTAGGGATTTTTTCAAAAAAATATTTTCTGCCGGTTAAGTTTTTGAGGGCTGATTTCTTGTCCTGTGATAAAAAGCCTTCTGTTTCCATCGCCAAAGCTTTCAGGGGATCATTTGAAAGCTTCTGGCACCATTTTTGAGTGAATTGCCAAAAGTCAGATTTTGGCTGAAATTGTGACCCCGGGGCTTAGGGATTTTTTCAAAAAAATATTTTCTACCGGTTACGTTTTTGAGGGCTGATTTCTTGTCCTGTGATAAAAAGCCTTCTGTTTCCATCGCCAAAGCTTTCAGGGGATCATTTGCAAGCTTCTGGCACCATTTTTGAGTGAATTGCCAAAAGTCAGATTAGGGCTTAGGGATCATTTGCAAGCTTCTGGCACCATTTTTGAGTGAATTGCCAACAGTCAAATTTTTGCTGAAATTGTGACCCCGGGGCTTAAGGATTTTTTCAAAAAAAAATTTCTGCCGGTTAAGCTTTTGAGGGCTGATTTCTTGTCCTGTGATAAAAAGCCTTCTGTTTCCATCGCCAAAGCTTTCAGGGGATCATTTGCAAGCTTCTGACACCATTTTTGAGTGAATTGCCAAAAGTCAGATTTTTGCTGAAATTGTGACCCCGGGGCTTAGAGATTTTTTCAAAAAAATATTTTCTGCCGGTTAAGTTTTTGAGGGCTGATTTCTTGTCCTGTGATAAAAAGCCTTCTGTTTCCATCGCCAAACCTTTCAGGGGATCATTTGCAAGCTTCTGGCACCATTTTTGAGTGAATTGCCAAAAGTCAGATTTTTGCTGAAATTGTGACCCTGGGGCTTAGGGATTTTTTCAAAAAAATATTTTCTGCCGGTTAGGTTTTTGAGGACTGATTACTTGTCCTGTGATAAAAAGCCTTCTGTTTCCATCGCCAAAGAGTTCAGGGGATCATTTGCAAGCTTCTGGCACCATTTTTGAGTGAATTGCCAAAAGTCAGATTTTTGCTGAATATGTGACCCCGGGGCTTAGGGATTTTTTCAAAAAAATATTTTCTGCCGGTTATGTTTTTGAGGGCTGATTTCTTGTCCTGTGATAAAAAGCCTTCTGTTTCCATCGCCAAAGCTTTCAGGGGATCATTTGCAAGCTTCTGGCACCATTTTTGAGTGAATTGCCAAAAGTCAGATTTTGGCTGAAATTGTGACCACGGGGCTTAGGGATTTTTTCAAAAAAATATTTTCTGCCGGTTACGTTTTTGAGGGCTGATTTCTTGTCCTGTGATAAAAAGCCTTCTGTTTCCATCGCCAAAACTTTTAGGGGATCATTTGCAAGCTTCTGGCACCATTTTTGAGTGAATTGCCAAAAGTCAGATTTTTGCTGAAATTGCGACCCCGGGGCTTAAGGATTTTTCAAAAAAAAATTTCTGCCGGTTAAGCTTTTGAGGGCTGATTTCTTGTCCTGTTATAAAAAGCCTTCTGTTTCCATCGCCAAAGCTTTCAGGGGATCATTTGCAAGCTTCTGACACCATTTTTGAGTGAATTGCCAAAAATCAGATTTTTGCTGAAATTGTGACCCCGGGGCTTAGAGATTTTTTCAAAAAAATATTTTCTGCCGGTTAAGTTTTTGAGGGCTGATTTCTTGTCCTGTGATAAAAAGCCTTCTGTTTCCATCGCCAAACCTTTCAGGGGATCATTTGCAAGCTTCTGGCACCATTTTTGAGTGAATTGCCAAAAGTCAGATTTTTGCTGAAATTGTGACCCTGGGGCTTAGGGATTTTTTCAAAAAAATATTTTCTGCCGGTTAGGTTTTTGAGGACTGATTACTTGTCCTGTGATAAAAAGCCTTCTGTTTCCATCGCCAAAGAGTTCAGGGGATCATTTGCAAGCTTCTGGCACCATTTTTGAGTGAATTGCCAAAAGTCAGATTTTTGCTGAATATGTGACCCCGGGGCTTAGGGATTTTTTAAAAAAATTATTTTCTGCCGGTTATGTTTTTGAGGGCTGATTTCTTGTCCTGTGATAAAAAGCCTTCTGTTTCCATCGCCAAAGCTTTCAGGGGATCATTTGCAAGCTTCTGGCACCATTTTTGAGTGAATTGCCAAAAGTCAGATTTTTGCTGAAATTGCGACCCCGGGGCTTAAGGATTTTTTCAAAAAAAAATTTCTGCCGGTTAAGCTTTTGAGGGCTGATTTCTTGTCCTGTGAGAAAAAGCCTTCTGTTTCCATCGCCAAAGCTTTCAGGGGATCATTTGCAAGCTTCTGACACCATTTTTGAGTGAATTGCCAAAAGTCAGATTTTTGCTGAAATTGTGACCCCGGGGCTTAGAGATTTTTTCAAAAAAATATTTTCTGCCGGTTAAGTTTTTGAGGGCTGATTTCTTGTCCTGTGATAAAAAGCCTTCTGTTTCCATCGCCAAACCTTTCAGGGGATCATTTGCAAGCTTCTGGCACCATTTTTGAGTGAATTGCCAAAAGTCAGATTTTTGCTGAAATTGTGACCCTGGGGCTTAGGGATTTTTTCAAAAAAATATTTTCTGCCGGTTAGGTTTTTGAGGACTGATTACTTGTCCTGTGATAAAAAGCCTTCTGTTTCCATCGCCAAAGAGTTCAGGGGATCATTTGCAAGCTTCTGGCACCATTTTTGAGTGAATTGCCAAAAGTCAGATTTTTGCTGAATATGTGACCCCGGGGCTTAGGGATTTTTTAAAAAAATTATTTTCTGCCGGTTATGTTTTTGAGGGCTGATTTCTTGTCCTGTGATAAAAAGCCTTCTGTTTCCATCGCCAAAGCTTTCAGGGGATCATTTGCAAGCTTCTGGCACCATTTTTGAGTGAATTGCCAAAAGTCAGATTTTTGCTGAAATTGTGACCCCGGGGCTTAGGGATTTTTTCAAAAAAATATTTTCTGCCGGTTACGTTTTTGGGGGCTGATTTCTTGTCCTGTGATAAAAAGCCTTCTGTTTCCATCGCCAAAACTTTCAGGGGATCATTTGCAAGCTTCTGGCACCATTTTTGAGTGAATTGCCAAAAGTCAGATTTTTGCTGAAATTGTGACCCCGGGGCTTAGGGATTTTTTCAAAAAAATATTTTCTGCCGGTTACGTTTTTGAGGGCTGATTTCTCGTCCTGTGATAAAAAGCCTTCTGTTTCCATGGCCAAAGCTTTCAGGGGATCATTTGCAAGCTTCTGGCACCATTTTTGATTGAAATGCCAAAAGTCAGATTTTTGCTGAAATTGTGACCCCGGGGCTTAGGGATTTTTTCAAAAAAATATTTTCTGCCGGTTACGTTTTTGAGGGCTGATTTCTTGTCCTGTGATAAAAAGCCTTCTGTTTCCATCGCCAAAGCTTTCAGGGGATCATTTGCAAGCTTCTGGCACCATTTTTGAGTGAATTGCCAAAAGTCAGATTAGGGCTTAGGGATCATTTGCAAGCTTCTGGCACCATTTTTGAGTTAATTGCCAAAAGTCAGATTTTTGCTGAAATTGTGACCCCGGGGCTTAGAGATTTTTTCAAAAAAATATTTTCTGCTGGTTAAGTTTTTGAGGGCTGATTTCTTGTCCTGTGATAAAAAGCCTTCTGTTTCCATCGCCAAAGCTTTCAGGGGATCATTTGCAAGCTTCTGGCACCATTTTTGAGTGAATTGCCAAAAGTCAGATTTTTGCTGAAATTGTGACCCCGGGGCTTAGGGATTTTTTCAAAAAAATATTTTCTGCCGGTTACGTTTTTGAGGGCTGATTTCTTGTCCTGTGATAAAAAGCCTTCTGTTTCCATCGCCAAAGCTTTCAGGGGATCATTTGCAAGCTTCTGGCACCATTTTTGAGTGAATTGCCAAAAGTCAGATTTTTGCTGAAATTGTGACCCCGGGGCTTAGGGATTTTTTCAAAAAAATATTTTCTGCCGGTTACGTTTTTGAGGGCTGATTTCTTGTCCTGTGATAAAAAGCCTTCTGTTTCCATCGCCAAAGCTTTCAGGGGATCATTTGCAAGCTTCTGGCACCATTTTTGAGTGAATTGCCAAAAGTCAGATTTTTGCTGAAATTGTGACCCCGGGGCTTAGGGATTTTTTCAAAAAAAATATTTTCTGTCAGTTACGTTTTTGAGGGCTGATTTCTTGTCCTGTGATAAAAAGCCTTCTGTTTCCATCGCCGAAGCTTTCTGGGGATCATTTGCAAGCTTCTGGCACCGTTTTTGAGTGAATTGCCAAAAGTCAGATTTTTGCTGAAATTGTGACCCCGGGGCTTAGGGATTTTTTCAAAAAAATATTTTCTGCCGGTTACGTTTTTGAGGGCTGATTTCTTGTCCTGTGATAAAAAGCCTTCTGTTTCCATCGCCAAAACTTTTAGGGGATCATTTGCAAGCTTCTGGCACCATTTTTGAGTGAATTGCCAAAAGTCAGATTTTTGCTGAAATTGCGACCCCGGGGCTTAAGGATTTTTTCAAAAAAAAATTTCTGCCGGTTAAGCTTTTGAGGGCTGATTTCTTGTCCTGTGATAAAAAGCCTTCTGTTTCCATCGCCAAAGCTTTCAGGGGATCATTTGCAAGCTTCTGACACCATTTTTGAGTGAATTGCCAAAAGTCAGATTTTTGCTGAAATTGTGACCCTGGGGCTTAGGGATTTTTTCAAAAAAATATTTTCTGCCGGTTAGGTTTTTGAGGGCTGATTTCTTGTCCTGTGATAAAAAGCCTTCTGTTTCCATCGCCAAAGAGTTCAGGGGATCATTTGCAAGCTTCTGGCACCATTTTTGAGTGAATTGCCAAAAGTCAGATTTTTGCTGAAATTGTGACCCCGGGGCTTAGGGATTTTTTCAAAAAAATATTTTCTGCCGGTTATGTTTTTGAGGGCTAATTTCTTGTCCTGTGATAAAAAGCCTTCTGTTTCCATCGCCAAAGCTTTCAGGGGATCATTTGCAAGCTTCTGGCACCATTTTTGAGTGAATTGCCAAAAGTCAGATTTTGGCTGAAATTGTGACCACGGGGCTTAGGGATTTTTTCAAAAAAATATTTTCTGCCGGTTACGTTTTTGAGGGCTGATTTCTTGTCCTGTGATAAAAAGCCTTCTGTTTCCATCGCCAAAGCTTTCTGGGGATCATTTGCAAGCTTCTGGCACCATTTTTGAGTGAATTGCCAAAAGTCAGATTTTTGCTGAAATTGTGACCCCGGGGCTTAGGGATTTTTTCAAAAAAATATTTTCTGCCGGTTACGTTTTTGGGGGCTGATTTCTTGTCCTGTGATAAAAAGCCTTCTGTTTCCATCGCCAAAGCTTTCAGGGGATCATTTGCAAGCTTCTGGCACCATTTTTGAGTGAATTGCCAAAAGTCAGATTTTTGCTGAAATTGTGACCCCGGGGCTTAGGGATTTTTTCAAAAAAATATTTTCTGCCGGTTACGTTTTTGAGGGCTGATTTCTCGTCCTGTGATAAAAAGCCTTCTGTTTCCATGGCCAAAGCTTTCAGGGGATCATTTGCAAGCTTCTGGCACCATTTTTGAGTGAAATGCCAAAAGTCAGATTTTTGCTGAAATTGTGACCCCGGGGCTTAGGGATTTTTTCAAAAAAATATTTTCTGCCGGTTACGTTTTTGAGGGCTGATTTCTTGTCCTGTGATAAAAAGCCTTCTGTTTCCATCGCCAAAGCTTTCAGGGGATCATTTGCAAGCTTCTGGCACCATTTTTGAGTGAATTGCCAAAAGGCAGATTAGGGCTTAGGGATCATTTGCAAGCTTCTGGCACCATTTTTGAGTTAATTGCCAAAAGTCAGATTTTTGCTGAAATTGTGACCCCGGGGCTTAGAGATTTTTTCAAAAAAATATTTTCTGCCGGTTAAGTTTTTGAGGGCTGATTTCTTGTCCTGTGATAAAAAGCCTTCTGTTTCCATCGCCAAAGCTTTCAGGGGATCATTTGCAAGCTTCTGGCACCATTTTTGAGTGAATTGCCAAAAGTCAGATTTTGGCTGAAATTGTGACCCCGGGGCTTAGGGATTTTTTCAAAAAAATATTTTCTGCCGGTTACGTTTTTGAGGGCTGATTTCTCGTCCTGTGATAAAAAGCCTTCTGTTTCCATGGCCAAAGCTTTCAGGGGATCATTTGCAAGCTTCTGGCACCATTTTTGAGTGAAATGCCAAATTCAGATTTTTGCTGAAATTGTGACCCCGGGGCTTAGGGATTTTTTCAAAAAAATATTTTCTGCCGGTTACGTTTTTGAGGGCTGATTTCTTGTCCTGTGATAAAAAGCCTTCTGTTTCCATCGCCAAAGCTTTCAGGGGATCATTTGCAAGCTTCTGGCACCATTTTTGAGTGAATTGCCAAAAGTCAGATTAGGGCTTAGGGATCATTTGCAAGCTTCTGGCACCATTTTTGAGTTAATTGCCAAAAGTCAGATTTTTGCTGAAATTGTGACCCCGGGGCTTAGAGATTTTTTCAAAAAAATATTTTCTGCCGGTTAAGTTTTTGAGGGCTGATTTCTTGTCCTGTGATAAAAAGCCTTCTGTTTCCATCGCCAAAGCTTTCAGGGGATCATTTGCAAGCTTCTGGCACCATTTTTGAGTGAATTGCCAAAAGTCAGATTTTGGCTGAAATTGTGACCCCGGGGCTTAGGGATTTTTTCAAAAAAATATTTTCTGCCGGTTACGTTTTTGAGGGCTGATTTCTCGTCCTGTGATAAAAAGCCTTCTGTTTCCATCGCCAAAGCTTTCAGGGGATCATTTGCAAGCTTCTGGCACCATTTTTGAGTGAAATGCCAAAAGTCAGATTTTTGCTGAAATTGTGACCCCGGGGCTTAGGGATTTTTTCAAAAAAATATTTTCTGCCGGTTACGTTTTTGAGGGCTGATTTCTTGTCCTGTGATAAAAAGCCTTCTGTTTCCATCGCCAAAGCTTTCAGGGGATCATTTGCAAGCTTCTGGCACCATTTTTGAGTGAATTGCCAAAAGTCAGATTAGGGCTTAGGGATCATTTGCAAGCTTCTGGCACCATTTTTGAGTGAATTGCCAAAAGTCAGATTTTTGCTGAAATTGTGACCCCGGGGCTTAGGGATTTTTTCAAAAAAATATTTTCTGCCGGTTACGTTTTTGAGGGCTGATTTCTTGTCCTGTGATAAAAAGCCTTCTGTTTCCATCGCCACAGCTTTCAGGGGATCATTTGCAAGCTTCTGGCACCATTTTTGAGTGAATTGCCAAAAGTCAGATTTTTGCTGAAATTGTGACCCCGGGGCTTAGGGATTTTTTCAAAAAAATATTTTCTGCCGGTTAAGTTTTTGAGGGCTGATTTCTTGTCCTGTGATAAAAAGCCTTCTGTTTCCATCGCCACAGCTTTCAGGGGATCATTTGCAAGCTTCTGGCACCATTTTTGAGTGAATTGCCAAAAGTCAGATTTTTGCTGAAATTGTGACCCCGGGGCTTAGAGATTTTTTCAAAAAAATATTTTCTGCCGGTTACGTTTTTGAGGGCTGATTTCTTGTCCTGTGATAAAAAGCCTTCTGTTTCCATCGCCAAAGCTTTCAGGGGATCATTTGCAAGCTTCTGGCACCATTTTTGAGTGAAATGCCAAAAGTCAGATTTTTGCTGAAATTGTGACCCCGGGGCTTAGGGATTTTTTCAAAAAAATATTTTCTGCCGGTTACGTTTTTGAGGGCTGATTTCTTGTCCTGTGATAAAAAGCCTTCTGTTTCCATCGCCAAAGCTTTCAGGGGATCATTTGCAAGCTTCTGGCACCATTTTTGAGTGAATTGCCAAAAGTCAGATTTTTGCTGAAATTGTGACCCCGGGGCTTAGGGATTTTTTCAAAAAAATATTTTCTGTCGGTTACGTTTTTGAGGGCTGATTTCTTGTCCTGTGATAAAAAGCCTTCTGTTTCCGTCGCCAAAGCTTTCAGGGGATCATTTGCAAGCTTCTGGCACCATTTTTGAGTGAATTGCCAAAAGTCAGATTTTTGCTGAAATTGTGACCCCGGGGCTTAGGGATTTTTTCAAAAAAATATTTTCTGCCGGTTACGTTTTTGAGGGCTGATTTCTTGTCCTGTGATAAAAAGCCTTCTGTATCCATCGCCAAAGCTTTCAGGGGATCATTTGCAACCTTCTGGCACCATTTTTGAGTGAATGGCCAAAAGTCAGATTTTGGCTGAAATTGTGACCACGGGGCTTAGGGATTTTTTCACAAAAATATTTTCTGCCGGTTACGTTTTTGAGGGCTGATTTCTTGTCCTGTGATAAAAAGCCTTCTGTTTCCATCGCCAAAGCTTTCTGGGGATCATTTGTAAGCTTCTGGCACCATTTTTGAGTGAATTGCCAAAAGTCAGATTTTTGCTGAAATTGTGACCCCGGGGCTTAGGGATTTTTTCAAAAAAATATTTTCTGCCGGTTACGTTTTTGAGGGCTGATTTCTTGTCCTGTGATAAAAAGCCTTCTGTTTCCATCGCCAAAGCTTTCAGGGGATCATTTGCAAGCTTCTGGCACCATTTTTGAGTGAATTGCCAAAAGTCAGATTTTTGCTGAAATTGTGACCCCGGGGCTTAGGGATTTTTTCAAAAAAATATTTTCTGCCGGTTACGTTTTTGAGGGCTGATTTCTCGTCCTGTGATAAAAAAGCCTTCTGTTTCCATCGCCAAAGCTTTCAGGGGGTCATTTGCAAGCTTCTGGCACCATTTTTGAGTGAAATGCCAAAAGTCAGATTTTTGCTGAAATTGTGACCCCGGGGCTTAGGGATTTTTTCAAAAAAATATTTTCTGCCGGTTACGTTTTTGAGGGCTGATTTCTTGTCCTGTGATAAAAAGCCTTCTGTTTCCATCGCCAAAGCTTTCAGGGGATCATTTGCAAGCTTCTGGCACCATTTTTGAGTGAATTGCCAAAAGTCAGATTAGGGCTTAGGGATCATTTGCAAGCTTCTGGCACCATTTTTGAGTTAATTGCCAAAAGTCAGTTTTTTGCTGAAATTGTGACCCCGGGGCTTAGAGATTTTTTCAAAAAAATATTTTCTGCCGGTTAAGTTTTTGAGGGCTGATTTCTTGTCCTGTGATAAAAAGCCTTCTGTTTCCATCGCCAAAGCTTTCAGGGGATCATTTGCAAGCTTCTGGCACCATTTTTGAGTGAATTGCCAAAAGTCAGATTTTGGCTGAAATTGTGACCCCGGGGCTTAGGGATTTTTTCAAAAAAATATTTTCTGCCGGTTACGTTTTTGAGGGCTGATTTCTCGTCCTGTGATAAAAAGCCTTCTGTTTCCATCGCCAAAGCTTTCAGGGGATCATTTGCAAGCTTCTGGCACCATTTTTGAGTGAAATGCCAAAAGTCAGATTTTGGCTGAAATTGTGACCCCGGGGCTTAGGGATTTTTTCAAAAAAATATTTTCTGCCGGTTACGTTTTTGAGGGCTGATTTCTTGTCCTATGATAAAAAGCCTTCTGTTTCCATCGCCAAAGCTTTCAGGGGATCATTTGCAAGCTTCTGGCACCATTTTTGAGTGAATTGCCAAAAGTCAGATTAGGGCTTAGGGATCATTTGCAAGCTTCTGGCACCATTTTTGAGTGAATTGCCAAAAGTCAGATTTTTGCTGAAATAGTGACCCCGGGGCTTAGGGATTTTTTCAAAAAAATATTTTCTGCCGGTTACATTTTTGAGGGCTGATTTCTTGTCCTGTGATAAAAAGCCTTCTGTTTCCATCGCCAAAACTTTTAGGGGATCATTTGCAAGCTTCTGGCACCATTTTTGAGTGAATTGCCAAAAGTCAGATTTTTGCTGAAATTGCGACCCCGGGGCTTAAGAATTTTTTGAAAAAAAAATTTCTGCCGGTTAAGTTTTTGAGGGCTGATTTCTTGTCCTGTGATAAAAAGCCTTCTGTTTCCATCGCCAAAGCTTTCAGGGGATCATTTGCAAGCTTCTGACACCATTTTTGAGTGAATTGCCAAAAGTCAGATTTTTGCTGAAATTGTGACCCCGGGGCTTAGAGATTTTTTAAAAAAAATATTTTCTGTCGGTTACGTTTTTGAGGGCTGATTTCTTGTCCTGTGATAAAAAGCCTTCTGTTTCCATCGCCAAACCTTTCAGGGGATCATTTGCAAGCTTCTGGCACCATTTTTGAGTGAATTGCCAAAAGTCAGATTAGGGCTTAGGGATCATTTGCAAGCTTCTGGCACCATTTTTGAGTGAATTGCCAAAAGTCAGATTTTTGCTGAAATTGTGACCCCGGGGCTTAGGGATTTTTTCAAAAAAATATTTTCTGCCGGTTACGTTTTTGAGGGCTGATTTCTTGTCCTGTGATAAAAAGCCTTCTGTTTCCATCGCCACAGCTTTCAGGGGATCATTTGCAAGCTTCTGGCACCATTTTTGAGTGAATTGCCAAAAGTCAGATTTTTGCTGAAATTGTGACACCGGGGCTTAGGGATTTTTTCAAAAAAATATTTTCTGTCGGTTACGTTTTTGAGGGCTGATTTCTTGTCCTGTGATAAAAAGCCTTCTGTTTCCGTCGCCAAAGCTTTCAGGGGATCATTTGCAAGCTTCTGGCACCATTTTTGAGTGAATTGCCAAAAGTCAGATTTTTGCTGAAATTGTGACCCCAGGGCTTAGGGATTTTTTTAAAAAAAAATTTCTGCCAGTTAAGTTTTTGAGGGCTGATTTCTTGTCCTGTGATAAAAAGCCTTCTGTTTCCATCGCCAAAGCTTTCAGGGGACCATTTGCAAGCTTCTGGCACCATTTTTGAGTGAATTGCCAAAAGTCAGATTTTTGCTGAAATTGTGACCCCGGGGCTTAGGGATTTTTTCAAAAAAATATTTTCTGCCGGTTACGTTTTTGAGGGCTGATTTCTTGTCCTATGATAAAAAGCCTTCTGTTTCCATCGCCAAAGCTTTCAGGGGATCATTTGCAAGCTTCTGGCACCATTTTTGAGTGAATTGCCAAAAGTCAGATTAGGGCTTAGGGATCATTTGCAAGCTTCTGGCACCATTTTTGAGTGAATTGCCAAAAGTCAGATTTTTGCTGAAATAGTGACCCCGGGGCTTAGGGATTTTTTCAAAAAAATATTTTCTGCCGGTTACATTTTTGAGGGCTGATTTCTTGTCCTGTGATAAAAAGCCTTCTGTTTCCATCGCCAAAACTTTTAGGGGATCATTTGCAAGCTTCTGGCACCATTTTTGAGTGAATTGCCAAAAGTCAGATTTTTGCTGAAATTGCGACCCCGGGGCTTAAGGATTTTTTCAAAAAAAAATTTCTGCCGGTTAAGTTTTTGAGGGCTGATTTCTTGTCCTGTGATAAAAAGCCTTCTGTTTCCATCGCCAAAGCTTTCAGGGGATCATTTGCAAGCTTCTGACACCATTTTTGAGTGAATTGCCAAAAGTCAGATTTTTGCTGAAATTGTGACCCCGGGGCTTAGAGATTTTTTAAAAAAAATATTTTCTGTCGGTTACGTTTTTGAGGGCTGATTTCTTGTCCTGTGATAAAAAGCCTTCTGTTTCCATCGCCAAACCTTTCAGGGGATCATTTGCAAGCTTCTGGCACCATTTTTGAGTGAATTGCCAAAAGTCAGATTAGGGCTTAGGGATCATTTGCAAGCTTCTGGCACCATTTTTGAGTGAATTGCCAAAAGTCAGATTTTTGCTGAAATTGTGACCCCGGGGCTTAGGGATTTTTTCAAAAAAATATTTTCTGCCGGTTACGTTTTTGAGGGCTGATTTCTTGTCCTGTGATAAAAAGCCTTCTGTTTCCATCGCCACAGCTTTCAGGGGATCATTTGCAAGCTTCTGGCACCATTTTTGAGTGAATTGCCAAAAGTCAGATTTTTGCTGAAATTGTGACACCGGGGCTTAGGGATTTTTTCAAAAAAATATTTTCTGTCGGTTACGTTTTTGAGGGCTGATTTCTTGTCCTGTGATAAAAAGCCTTCTGTTTCCGTCGCCAAAGCTTTCAGGGGATCATTTGCAAGCTTCTGGCACCATTTTTGAGTGAATTGCCAAAAGTCAGATTTTTGCTGAAATTGTGACCCCAGGGCTTAGGGATTTTTTTAAAAAAAAATTTCTGCCAGTTAAGTTTTTGAGGGCTGATTTCTTGTCCTGTGATAAAAAGCCTTCTGTTTCCATCGCCAAAACTTTCAGGGGATTATTTGCAAGCTTCTGGCACCATTTTTGAGTGAATTGCCAAAAGTCAGATTTTTGCTGAAATTGTGACCCCGGGGCTTAGGGATTTTTTCAAAAAAATATTTTCTGCCGGTTACATTTTTGAGGGCTGATTTCTTGTCCTGTGATAAAAAGCCTTCTGTTTCCATCGCCAAAACTTTCAGGGGATCATTTGCAAGCTTCTGGCACCATTTTTGAGTGAATTGCCAAAAGTCAGATTTTTGCTGAAATTGCGACCCCGGGGCTTAAGGATTTTTTCAAAAAAAAATTTCTGCCGGTTAAGTTTTTGAGGGCTGATTTCTTGTCCTGTGATAAAAAGCCTTCTGTTTCCATCGCCAAAGCTTTCAGGGGATCATTTGCAAGCTTCTGACACCATTTTTGAGTGAATTGCCAAAAGTCAGATTTTTGCTGAAATTGCGACCCCGGGGCTTAAGGATTTTTTGAAAAAAAAATTTCTGCCGGTTAAGTTTTTGAGGGCTGATTTCTTGTCCTGTGATAAAAAGCCTTCTGTTTCCATCGCCAAAGCTTTCAGGGGATCATTTGCAAGCTTCTGACACCATTTTTGAGTGAATTGCCAAAAGTCAGATTTTTGCTGAAATTGTGACCCCGGGGCTTAGAGATTTTTTTAAAAAAATATTTTCTGTCGGTTACGTTTTTGAGGGCTGATTTCTTGTCCTGTGATAAAAAGCCTTCTGTTTCCATCGCCAAACCTTTCAGGGGATCATTTGCAAGCTTCTGGCACCATTTTTGAGTGAATTGCCAAAAGTCAGATTAGGGCTTAGGGATCATTTGCAAGCTTCTGGCACCATTTTTGAGTGAATTGCCAAAAGTCAGATTTTTGCTGAAATTGTGACCCCGGGGCTTAGGGATTTTTTCAAAAAAATATTTTCTGCCGGTTACGTTTTTGAGGGCTGATTTCTTGTCCTGTGATAAAAAGCCTTCTGTTTCCATCGCCACAGCTTTCAGGGGATCATTTGCAAGCTTCTGGCACCATTTTTGAGTGAATTGCCAAAAGTCAGATTTTTGCTGAAATTGTGACACCGGGGCTTAGGGATTTTTTCAAAAAAATATTTTCTGTCGGTTACGTTTTTGAGGGCTGATTTCTTGTCCTGTGATAAAAAGCCTTCTGTTTCCGTCGCCAAAGCTTTCAGGGGATCATTTGCAAGCTTCTGGCACCATTTTTGAGTGAATTGCCAAAAGTCAGATTTTTGCTGAAATTGTGACCCCAGGGCTTAGGGATTTTTTTTAAAAAAAATTTCTGCCAGTTAAGTTTTTGAGGGCTGATTTCTTGTCCTGTGATAAAAAGCCTTCTGTTTCCATCGCCAAAACTTTCAGGGGATTATTTGCAAGCTTCTGGCACCATTTTTGAGTGAATTGCCAAAAGTCAGATTTTGGCTGAAATTGTGACCCCGGGGCTTAGGGATTTTTTCAAAAAAATATTTTCTGCCGGTTACATTTTTGAGGGCTGATTTCTTGTCCTGTGATAAAAAGCCTTCTGTTTCCATCGCCAAAGCTTTCAGGGGATCATTTGCAAGCTTCTGGCACCATTTTTGAGTGAATTGCCAAAAGTCAGATTTTTGCTGAAATTGCGACCCCGGGGCTTAAGGATTTTTTCAAAAAAAAATTTCTGCCGGTTAAGTTTTTGAGGGCTGATTTCTTGTCCTGTGATAAAAAGCCTTCTGTTTCCATCGCCAAAGCTTTCAGGGGATCATTTGCAAGCTTCTGACACCATTTTTGAGTGAATTGCCAAAAGTCAGATTTTTGCTGGAATTGTGACCCCGGGGCTTAGAGATTTTTTAAAAAAAATATTTTCTGTCGGTTACGTTTTTGAGGGCTGATTTCTTGTCCTGTGATAAAAAGCCTTCTGTTTCCATCGCCAAACCTTTCAGGGGATCATTTGCAAGCTTCTGGCACCATTTTTGAGTGAATTGCCAAAAGTCAGATTAGGGCTTAGGGATCATTTGCAAGCTTCTGGCACCATTTTTGAGTGAATTGCCAAAAGTCAGATTTTTGCTGAAATTGTGACCCCGGGGCTTAGGGATTTTTTCAAAAAAATATTTTCTGCCGGTTACGTTTTTGAGGGCTGATTTCTTGTCCTGTGATAAAAAGCCTTCTGTTTCCATCGCCACAGCTTTCAGGGGATCATTTGCAAGCTTCTGGCACCATTTTTGAGTGAATTGCCAAAAGTCAGATTTTGGCTGAAATTGTGACCCCGGGGCTTAGGGATTTTTTCAAAAAAATATTTTCTGCCGGTTACGTTTTTGAGGGCTGATTTCTTGTCCTGTGATAAAAAGCCTTCTGTTTCCATCGCCAAAGCTTTCAGGGGATCATTTGCAAGCTTCTGGCACCATTTTTGAGTGAATTGCCAAAAGTCAGATTTTGGCTGAAATTGTGACCCCGGGGCTTAGGGATTTTTTCAAAAAAATATTTTATGCCGGGTACGTTTTTGAGGGCTGATTTCTTGTCCTGTGATAAAAAGCCTTCTGTTTCCATCGCCAAAGCTTTCTGGGGATCATTTGCAAGCTTCTGGCACCATTTTTGAGTGAATTGCCAAAAGTCAGATTTTTGCTGAAATTGTGACCCCGGGGCTTAGGGATTTTTTCAAAAAAATATTTTCTGCCGGTTAAGTTTTTGAGGGCTGATTTCTTGTCCTGTGATAAAAAGCCTTCTGTTTCCATCGCCAAACTTTCAGGGGATCATTTGCAAGCTTCTGGCACCATTTTTGAGTGAATTGCCAAAAGTCAGATTTTTGCTGAAATTGTGACCCCGGGGCTTAGGGATTTTTTCAAAAAAATATTTTCTGCCGGTTAAGTTTTTGAGGGCTGATTTCTTGTCCTGTGATAAAAAGCCTTCTGTTTCCATCGCCAAAGCTTTCAGGGGATCATTTGCAAGCTTCTGGCACCATTTTTGAGTGAATTGCCAAAAGTCAGATTTTTGCTGAAATTGTGACCGCGGGGCTTAGGGATTTTTTCAAAAAAATATTTTCTGCCGGTTAAGTTTTTGAGGGCTGATTTCTTGTCCTGTGATAAAAAGCCTTCTGTTTCCATCGCCAAAGCTTTCAGGGGATCATTTGCAAGCTTCTGGCACCATTTTTGAGTGAATTGCCAAAAGTCAGATTTTTGCTGAAATTGTGACCCCGGGGCTTAGGGATTTTTTCAAAAAAATATTTTCTGCCGGTTACGTTTTTGAGGGCTGATTTCTTGTCCTGTGATAAAAAGCCTTCTGTTTCCATCGCCAAAGCTTTCTGGGGATCATTTGCAAGCTTCTGGCAGCATTTTTGAGTGAATTGCCAAAAGTCAGATTTTTGCTGAAATTGTGACCCCGGGGCTTAGGGATTTTTTCAAAAAAATATTTTCTGCCGGTTAAGTTTTTGAGGGCTGATTTCTTGTCCTGTGATAAAAAGCCTTCTGTTTCCATCGCCAAAGCTTTCAGGGGATCATTTGCAAGCTTCTGGCATCTTTTTTGAGTGAATTGCCAAAAGTCAGATTTTTGCTGAAATTGTGACCCCGGGGCTTAGGGATTTTTTCAAAAAAATATTTTCTGCCGATTACGTTTTTGAGGGCTGATTTCTTGTCCTGTGATAAAAAGCCTTCTGTTTCCATCGCCAAAGCTTTCAGGGGATCATTTGCAAGCTTCTGGCACCATTTTTGAGTGAATTGCCAAAAGTCAGATTTTGGCTGAAATTGTGACCCCGGGGCTTAGGGATTTTTTCAAAAAAATATTTTCTGCCGGTTACGTTTTTGAGGGCTGATTTCTTGTCCTGTGATAAAAAGCCTTCTGTTTCCATCGCCAAAGCTTTCAGGGGATCATTTGCAAGCTTCTGGCACCATTTTTGAGTGAATTGCCAAAAGTCAGATTTTTGCTGAAATTGTGACCCCGGGGCTTAGGGATTTTTTCAAAAAAATATTTTCTGCCGGTTAAGTTTTTGAGGGCTGATTTCTTGTCCTGTGATAAAAAGCCTTCTGTTTCCATCGCCAAAGCTTTCAGGGGATCATTTGCAAGCTTCTGGCACCATTTTTGAGTGAATTGCCAAAAGTCAGATTTTTGCTGAAATTGTGACCCCGGGGCTTAGGGATTTTTTCAAAAAAATATTTTCTGTCGGTTACGTTTTTGAGGGCTGATTTCTTGTCCTGTGATAAAAAGCCTTCTGTTTCCGTCGCCAAAGCTTTCAGGGGATCATTTGCAAGCTTCTGGCACCATTTTTGAGTGAATTGCCAAAAGTCAGATTTTTGCTGAAATTGTGACCCCGGGGCTTAGGGATTTTTTCAAAAAAATATTTTCTGCCGGTTAAGTTTTTGAGGGCTGATTTCTTGTCCTGTGATAAAAAGCCTTCTGTTTCCATCGCCAAAGCTTTCAGGGGATCATTTGCAAGCTTCTGGCACCATTTTTGAGTGAATTGCCAAAAGTCAGATTTTTGCTGAAATTGTGACCCCGGGGCTTAGGGATTTTTTCAAAAAAATATTTTCTGTCGGTTACGTTTTTGAGGGCTGATTTCTTGTCCTGTGATAAAAAGCCTTCTGTTTCCGTCGCCAAAGCTTTCAGGGGATCATTTGCAAGCTTCTGGCACCATTTTTGAGTGAATTGCCAAAAGTCAGATTTTTGCTGAAATTGTGACCCCGGGGCTTAGGGATTTTTTCAAAAAAATATTTTCTGCCGGTTAAGTTTTTGAGGGCTGATTTCTTGTCCTGTGATAAAAAGCCTTCTGTTTCCATCGCCAAAGCTTTCAGGGGATCATTTGCAAGCTTCTGGCACCATTTTTGAGTGAATTGCCAAAAGTCAGATTTTTGCTGAAATTGTGACCCCGGGGCTTAGGGATTTTTTCAAAAAAATATTTTCTGCCGGTTACGTTTTTGAGGGCTGATTTCCTGTCCTGTGATAAAAAGCCTTCTGTTTCCATCGCCAAAGCTTTCTGGGGATCATTTGCAAGCTTCTGGCAGCATTTTTGAGTGAATTGCCAAAAGTCAGATTTTTGCTGAAATTGTGACCCCGGGGCTTAGGGATTTTTTCAAAAAAATATTTTCTGCCGGTTAGGTTTTTGAGGGCTGATTTCTTGTCCTGTGATAAAAAGCCTTCTGTTTCCATCGCCAAAGCTTTCAGGGGATCATTTGCAAGCTTCTGGCACCTTTTTTGAGTGAATTGCCAAAAGTCAGATTTTTGCTGAAATTGTGACCCCGGGGCTTAGGGATTTTTTCAAAAAAATATTTTCTGCCGATTACGTTTTTGAGGGCTGATTTCTTGTCCTGTGATAAAAAGCCTTCTGTTTCCGTCGCCAAAGCTTTCAGGGGATCATTTGCAAGCTTCTGGCACCATTTTTGAGTGAATTGCCAAAAGTCAGATTTTTGCTGAAATTGTGACCCCGGGGCTTAGGGATTTTTTCAAAAAAATATTTTCTGCCGGTTACGTTTTTGAGGGCTGATTTCTTGTCCTGTGATAAAAAGCCTTCTGTTTCCATCGCCAAAGCTTTCAGGGGATCATTTGCAAGCTTCTGGCACCATTTTTGAGTGAATTGCCAAAAGTCAGATTAGGGCTTAGGGATCATTTGCAAGCTTCTGGCACCATTTTTGAGTGAATTGCCAAAAGTCAGATTTTTGCTGAAATTGTGACCCCAGGGCTTAGGGATTTTTTTAAAAAAAATTTCTGCCAGTTAAGTTTTTGAGGGCTGATTTCTTGTCCTGTGATAAAAAGCCTTCTGTTTCCATCGCCAAAGCTTTCAGGGGATCATTTGCAAGCTTCTGACACCATTTTTGAGTGAATTGCCAAAAGTCAGATTTTGGCTGAAATTGTGACACCGGGGCTTAGGGATTTTTTCAAAAAAAAATTTCTGCCGGTTAAGTTTTTGAGGGCTGATTTCTTGTCCTGTGATAAAAAGCCTTCTGTTTCCATCGCCAAAGCTTTCAGGGGATCATTTGCAAGCTTCTGACACCATTTTTGAGTGAATTGCCAAAAGTCAGATTTTTGCTGGAATTGTGACCCCGGGGCTTAGAGATTTTTTTAAAAAAATATTTTCTGTCGGTTACGTTTTTGAGGGCTGATTTCTTGTCCTGTGATAAAAAGCCTTCTGTTTCCATCGCCAAACCTTTCAGGGGATCATTTGCAAGCTTCTGGCAGCATTTTTGAGTGAATTGCCAAAAGTCAGATTAGGGCTTAGGGATCATTTGCAAGCTTCTGGCACCATTTTTGAGTGAATTGCCAAAAGTCAGATTTTTGCTGAAATTGTGACCCCGGGGCTTAGGGATTTTTTCAAAAAAATATTTTCTGCCGGTTACGTTTTTGAGGGCTGATTTCTTGTCCTGTGATAAAAAGCCTTCTGTTTCCATCGCCACAGCTTTCAGGGGATCATTTGCAAGCTTCTGGCACCATTTTTGAGTGAATTGCCAAAAGTCAGATTTTTGCTGAAATTGTGACACCGGGGCTTAGGGATTTTTTCAAAAAAATATTTTCTGTCGGTTACGTTTTTGAGGACTGATTTCTTGTCCTGTGATAAAAAGTCTTCTGTTTCCGTCGCCAAAGCTTTCAGGGGATCATTTGCAAGCTTCTGGCACCATTTTTGAGTGAATTGCCAAAAGTCAGATTTTTGCTGAAATTGTGACCCCGGGGCTTAGGGATTTTTTCAAAAAAATATTTTCTGCCGGTTACGTTTTTGAGGGCTGATTTCTTGTCCTGTGATAAAAAGCCTTCTGTTTCCATCGCCACAGCTTTCAGGGGATCATTTGCAAGCTTCTGGCACCATTTTTGAGTGAATTGCCAAAAGTCAGATTTTTGCTGAAATTGTGACACCGGGGCTTAGGGATTTTTTCAAAAAAATATTTTCTGTCGGTTACGTTTTTGAGGGCTGATTTCTTGTCCTGTGATAAAAAGCCTTCTGTTTCCATCGCCAAAGCTTTCAGGGGATCATTTGCAAGCTTCTGGCACCATTTTTGAGTGAATTGCCAAAAGTCAGATTTTTGCTGAAATTGTGACCCCGGGGCTTAGGGATTTTTTCAAAAAAATATTTTCTGCCGGTTACGTTTTTGAGGGCTGATTTCTTGTCCTGTGATAAAAAGCCTTCTGTTTCCATCGCCAAAGCTTTCTGGGGATCATTTGCAAGCTTCTGGCAGCATTTTTGAGTGAATTGCCAAAAGTCAGATTTTTGCTGAAATTGTGACCCCGGGGCTTAGGGATTTTTTCAAAAAAATATTTTCTGCCGGTTAAGTTTTTGAGGGCTGATTTCTTGTCCTGTGATAAAAAGCCTTCTGTTTCCATCGCCAAAGCTTTCAGGGGATCATTTGCAAGCTTCTGGCACCTTTTTTGAGTGAATTGCCAAAAGTCAGATTTTTGCTGAAATTGTGACCCCGGGGCTTAGGGATTTTTTCAAAAAAATATTTTCTGCCGATTACGTTTTTGAGAGCTGATTTCTTGTCCTGTGATAAAAAGCCTTCTGTTTCCATCGCCAAAGCTTTCAGGGGATCATTTGCAAGCTTCTGGCACCATTTTTGAGTGAATTGCCAAAAGTCAGATTTTGGCTGAAATTGTGACCCCGGGGCTTAGGGATTTTTTCAAAAAAATATTTTCTGCCGGTTACGTTTTTGAGGGCTGATTTCTTGTCCTGTGATAAAAAGCCTTCTGTTTCCATCGCCAAAGCTTTCAGGGGATCATTTGCAAGCTTCTGGCACCATTTTTGAGTGAATTGCCAAAAGTCAGATTTTTGCTGAAATTGTGACCCCGGGGCTTAGGGATTTTTTCAAAAAAATATTTTCTGCCGGTTAAGTTTTTGAGGGCTGATTTCTTGTCCTGTGATAAAAAGCCTTCTGTTTCCATCGCCAAAGCTTTCAGGGGATCATTTGCAAGCTTCTGGCACCATTTTTGAGTGAATTGCCAAAAGTCAGATTTTTGCTGAAATTGTGACCCCGGGGCTTAGGGATTTTTTCAAAAAAATATTTTCTGCCGGTTAAGTTTTTGAGGGCTGATTTCTTGTCCTGTGATAAAAAGCCTTCTGTTTCCATCGCCAAAGCTTTCAGGGGATCATTTGCAAGCTTCTGGCACCATTTTTGAGTGAATTGCCAAAAGTCAGATTTTTGCTGAAATTGTGACCCCGGGGCTTAGGGATTTTTTCAAAAAAATATTTTCTGCCGGTTACGTTTTTGAGGGCTGATTTCTTGTCCTGTGATAAAAAGCCTTCTGTTTCCATCGCCAAAGCTTTCTGGGGATCATATGCAAGCTTCTGGCAGCATTTTTGAGTGAATTGCCAAAAGTCAGATTTTTGCTGAAATTGTGACCCCGGGGCTTAGGGATTTTTTCAAAAAAATATTTTCTGCCGGTTAAGTTTTTGAGGGCTGATTTCTTGTCCTGTGATAAAAAGCCTTCTGTTTCCATCGCCAAAGCTTTCAGGGGATCATTTGCAAGCTTCTGGCACCTTTTTTGAGTGAATTGCCAAAAGTCAGATTTTTGCTGAAATTGTGACCCCGGGGCTTAGGGATTTTTTCAAAAAAATATTTTCTGCCGATTACGTTTTTGAGGGCTGATTTCTTGTCCTGTGATAAAAAGCCTTCTGTTTCCGTCGCCAAAGCTTTCAGGGGATCATTTGCAAGCTTCTGGCACCATTTTTGAGTGAATTGCCAAAAGTCAGATTTTTGCTGAAATTGTGACCCCGGGGCTTAGGGATTTTTTCAAAAAAATATTTTCTGCCGGTTACGTTTTTGAGGGCTGATTTCTTGTCCTGTGATAAAAAGCCTTCTGTTTCCATCGCCAAAGCTTTCAGGGGATCATTTGCAAGCTTCTGGCACCATTTTTGAGTGAATTGCCAAAAGTCAGATTAGGGCTTAGGGATCATTTGCAAGCTTCTGGCACCATTTTTGAGTGAATTGCCAAAAGTCAGATTTTTGCTGAAATTGTGACCCCAGGGCTTAGGGATTTTTTTAAAAAAAAATTCTGCCAGTTAAGTTTTTGAGGGCTGATTTCTTGTCCTGTGATAAAAAGCCTTCTGTTTCCATCGCCAAAACTTTCAGGGGATTATTTGCAAGCTTCTGGCACCATTTTTGAGTGAATTGCCAAAAGTCAGATTTTTGCTGAAATTGTGACCCCGGGGCTTAGGGATTTTTTCAAAAAAATATTTTCTGCCGGTTACATTTTTGAGGGCTGATTTCTTGTCCTGTGATAAAAAGCCTTCTGTTTCCATCGCCAAAACTTTCAGGGGATCATTTGCAAGCTTCTGGCACCATTTTTGAGTGAATTGCCAAAAGTCAGATTTTTGCTGAAATTGCGACCCCGGGGCTTAAGGATTTTTTCAAAAAAAAATTTCTGCCGGTTAAGTTTTTGAGGGCTGATTTCTTGTCCTGTGATAAAAAGCCTTCTGTTTCCATCGCCAAAGCTTTCAGGGGATCATTTGCAAGCTTCTGGCACCATTTTTGAGTGAATTGCCAAAAGTCAGATTTTTGCTGAAATTGTGACCCCGGGGCTTAGGGATTTTTTCAAAAAAATATTTTCTGCCGGTTACGTTTTTGAGGGCTGATTTCTTGTCCTGTGATAAAAAGCCTTCTGTTTCCATCGCCAAAGCTTTCAGGGGATCATTTGCAAGCTTCTGGCACCATTTTTGAGTGAATTGCCAAAAGTCAGATTAGGGCTTAGGGATCATTTGCAAGCTTCTGGCACCATTTTTGAGTGAATTGCCAAAAGTCAGATTTTTGCTGAAATTGTGACCCCAGGGCTTAGGGATTTTTTAAAAAAAAAATTCTGCCAGTTAAGTTTTTGAGGGCTGATTTCTTGTCCTGTGATAAAAAGCCTTCTGTTTCCATCGCCAAAACTTTCAGGGGATTATTTGCAAGCTTCTGGCACCATTTTTGAGTGAATTGCCAAAAGTCAGATTTTTGCTGAAATTGTGACCCCGGGGCTTAGGGATTTTTTCAAAAAAATATTTTCTGCCGGTTACATTTTTGAGGGCTGATTTCTTGTCCTGTGATAAAAAGCCTTCTGTTTCCATCGCCAAAACTTTCAGGGGATCATTTGCAAGCTTCTGGCACCATTTTTGAGTGAATTGCCAAAAGTCAGATTTTTGCTGAAATTGCGACCCCGGGGCTTAAGGATTTTTTCAAAAAAAAAATTCTGCCGGTTAAGTTTTTGAGGGCTGATTTCTTGTCCTGTGATAAAAAGCCTTCTGTTTCCATCGCCAAAGCTTTCAGGGGATCATTTGCAAGCTTCTGACACCATTTTTGAGTGAATTGCCAAAAGTCAGATTTTTGCTGGAATTGTGACCCCGGGGCTTAGAGATTTTTTAAAAAAAAATATTTTCTGTCGGTTACGTTTTTGAGGGCTGATTTCTTGTCCTGTGATAAAAAGCCTTCTGTTTCCATCGCCAAACCTTTCAGGGGATCATTTGCAAGCTTCTGGCACCATTTTTGAGTGAATTGCCAAAAGTCAGATTAGGGCTTAGGGATCATTTGCAAGCTTCTGGCACCATTTTTGAGTGAATTGCCAAAAGTCAGATTTTTGCTGAAATTGTGACCCCGGGGCTTAGGGATTTTTTCAAAAAAATATTTTCTGCCGGTTACGTTTTTGAGGGCTGATTTCTTGTCCTGTGATAAAAAGCCTTCTGTTTCCATCGCCACAGCTTTCAGGGGATCATTTGCAAGCTTCTGGCACCATTTTTGAGTGAATTGCCAAAAGTCAGATTTTTGCTGAAATTGTGACACCGGGGCTTAGGGATTTTTTCAAAAAAATATTTTCTGTCGGTTACGTTTTTGAGGACTGATTTCTTGTCCTGTGATAAAAAGTCTTCTGTTTCCGTCGCCAAAGCTTTCAGGGGATCATTTGCAAGCTTCTGGCACCATTTTTGAGTGAATTGCCAAAAGTCAGATTTTGGCTGAAATTGTGACCCCGGGGCTTAGGGATTTTTTCAAAAAAATATTTTATGCCGGGTACGTTTTTGAGGGCTGATTTCTTGTCCTGTGATAAAAAGCCTTCTGTTTCCATCGCCAAAGCTTTCTGGGGATCATTTGCAAGCTTCTGGCACCATTTTTGAGTGAATTGCCAAAAGTCAGATTTTTGCTGAAATTGTGACCCCGGGGCTTAGGGATTTTTTCAAAAAAATATTTTCTGCCGGTTAAGTTTTTGAGGGCTGATTTCTTGTCCTGTGATAAAAAGCCTTCTGTTTCCATCGCCAAACTTTCAGGGGATCATTTGCAAGCTTCTGGCACCATTTTTGAGTGAATTGCCAAAAGTCAGATTTTTGCTGAAATTGTGACCCCGGGGCTTAGGGATTTTTTCAAAAAAATATTTTCTGCCGGTTAAGTTTTTGAGGGCTGATTTCTTGTCCTGTGATAAAAAGCCTTCTGTTTCCATCGCCAAAGCTTTCAGGGGATCATTTGCAAGCTTCTGGCACCATTTTTGAGTGAATTGCCAAAAGTCAGATTTTTGCTGAAATTGTGACCCCGGGGCTTAGGGATTTTTTCAAAAAAATATTTTCTGCCGGTTAAGTTTTTGAGGGCTGATTTCTTGTCCTGTGATAAAAAGCCTTCTGTTTCCATCGCCAAAGCTTTCAGGGGATCATTTGCAAGCTTCTGGCACCATTTTTGAGTGAATTGCCAAAAGTCAGATTTTTGCTGAAATTGTGACCCCGGGGCTTAGGGATTTTTTCAAAAAAATATTTTCTGCCGGTTAAGTTTTTGAGGGCTGATTTCTTGTCCTGTGATAAAAAGCCTTCTGTTTCCATCGCCAAAGCTTTCAGGGGATCATTTGCAAGCTTCTGGCACCATTTTTGAGTGAATTGCCAAAAGTCAGATTTTTGCTGAAATTGTGACCCCGGGGCTTAGGGATTTTTTCAAAAAAATATTTTCTGCCGGTTAAGTTTTTGAGGGCTGATTTCTTGTCCTGTGATAAAAAGCCTTCTGTTTCCATCGCCAAAGCTTTCAGGGGATCATTTGCAAGCTTCTGGCACCTTTTTTGAGTGAATTGCCAAAAGTCAGATTTTTGCTGAAATTGTGACCCCGGGGCTTAGGGATTTTTTCAAAAAAATATTTTCTGCCGATTACGTTTTTGAGGGCTGATTTCTTGTCCTGTGATAAAAAGCCTTCTGTTTCCGTCGCCAAAGCTTTCAGGGGATCATTTGCAAGCTTCTGGCACCATTTTTGAGTGAATTGCCAAAAGTCAGATTTTTGATGAAATTGTGACCCCGGGGCTTAGGGATTTTTTCAAAAAAATATTTTCTGCCGGTTACGTTTTTGAGGGCTGATTTCTTGTCCTGTGATAAAAAGCCTTCTGTTTCCATCGCCAAAGCTTTCTGGGGATCATTTGCAAGCTTCTGGCACCATTTTTGAGTGAATTGCCAAAAGTCAGATTAGGGCTTAGGGATCATTTGCAAGCTTCTGGCACCATTTTTGAGTGAATTGCCAAAAGTCAGATTTTTGCTGAAATAGTGACCCCGGGGCTTAGGGATTTTTTCAAAAAAATATTTTCTGCCGGTTACGTGTTTGAGGGCTGATTTCTCGTCCTGTGATAAAAAGCCTTCTGTTTCCATCGCCAAAGCTTTCAGGGGATCATTTGCAAGCTTCTGGCACCATTTTTGAGTGAATTGCCAAAAGTCAGATTTTTGCTGAAATTGTGACCCCGGGGCTTAGGGATTTTTTCAAAAAAAATATTTTCTGCCGGTTACGTTTTTGAGGGCTGATTTCTTGTCCTGTGATAAAAAGCCTTCTGTTTCCATCGCCAAAGCTTTCAGGGGATCATTTGCAAGCTTCTGACACCATTTTTGAGTGAATTGCCAAAAGTCAGATTTTTGCTGAAATTGTGACCCCGGGGCTTAGGGATTTTTTCAAAAAAATATTTTCGGCCGGTTACGTTTTTGAGGGCTGATTTCTTGTCCTGTGATAAAAAGCCTTCTGTTTCCGTCGCCAAAGCTTTCAGGGGATCATTTGCAAGCTTCTGGCACCATTTTTGAGTGAATTGCCAAAAGTCAGATTAGGGCTTAGAGATCATTTGCAAGCTTCTGGCACCATTTTTGAGTGAATTGCCAAAAGTCAGATTTTTGCTGAAATTGTGACCCCGGGGCTTAGGGATTTTTTCAAAAAAATATTTTCTGCCGGTTACGTTTTTGAGGGCTGATTTCTTGTCCTGTGATAAAAAGCCTTCTGTTTCCATCGCCAAAGCTTTCAGGGGATCATTTGCAAGCTTCTGGCACCATTTTTGAGTGAATTGCCAAAAGTCAGATTTTTGCTGAAATTGTGACCCCGGGGCTTAGGGATTTTTTCAAAAAAATATTTTCTGCCGGTTACGTTTTTGAGGGCTGATTTCTTGTCCTGTGATAAAAAGCCTTCTGTTTCCATCGCCAAAGCTTTCAGGGGATCATTTGCAAGCTTCTGGCACCATTTTTGAGTGAATTTCCAAAAGTCAGATTTTTGCTGAAATTGTGACCCCGGGGCTTAGGGATTTTTTCAAAAAAATATTTTCGGCCGGTTACGTTTTTGAGGGCTGATTTCTTGTCCTGTGATAAAAAGCCTTCTGTTTCCGTCGCCAAAGCTTTCAGGGGATCATTTGCAAGCTTCTGGCACCATTTTTGAGTGAATTGCCAAAAGTCAGATTAGGGCTTAGGGATCATTTGCAAGCTTCTGGCACCATTTTTGAGTGAATTGCCAAAAGTCAGATTTTTGCTGAAATTGTGACCCCGGGCCTTAGGGATTTTTTCAAAAAAATATTTTCTGCCGGTTACGTTTTTGAGGGCTGATTTCTTGTCCTGTGATAAAAAGCCTTCTGTTTCCGTCGCCAAAGCTTTCAGGGGATCATTTGCAAGCTTCTGGCACCATTTTTGAGTGAATTGCCAAAAGTCAGATTTTTGCTGAAATTGTGACCCCGGGGCTTAGGGATTTTTTCAAAAAAAAAATTCTGCCGGTTAAGTTTTTGAGGCCTGATTTCTTGTCCTGTGATAAAAAGCCTTCTGTTTCCATCGCCAAAGCTTTCAGGGGATCATTTGCAAGCTTCTGGCACCATTTTTGAGTGAATTGCCAAAAGTCAGATTTTTGCTGAAATAGTGACCCCGGGGCTTAGGGATTTTTTCAAAAAAATATTTTCTGCCGGTTACGTTTTTGAGGGCTGATTTCTTGTCCTGTGATAAAGAGCCTTCTGTTTCGACTGCCAAACCTTTCAGGGGAGCATTTTCAACCGGTTGGCACCATTTTTGAGTGAATTGCCAAAAGTCAGATTTTTGCTGAAATTGTGACCCCGGGGCTTAGGGATTCTTTCAAAAAAATATTTTCCGCCGGTTAAGTTGTTGAGGGCTGATTTCTTGTCCTGTGATAAAAAGCCTTCTGTTTCGACTGCCAAACCTTTCAGGGGAGCATTTTCAACCGGTTGGCACCATTTTTGAGTGAATTGCCAAAAGTCAGATTTTTGCTGAAATTGTGACCCCGGGGCTTAGGGATTTTTTCAAAAAAATATTTTCTGCCGGTTACGTTTTTGAGGGCTGATTTCTTGTCCTGTGATAAAAAGCCTTCTGTTTCCGTCGCCAAAGCTTTCAGGGGATCATTTGCAAGCTTCTGGCACCATTTTTGAGTGAATTGCCAAAAGTCAGATTTTTGCTGAAATTGTGACCCCGGGGCTTAGGGATTTTTTCAAAAAAATATTTTCTGTCGGTTACGTTTTTGAGGGCTGATTTCTTGTCCTGTGATAAAAAGCCTTCTGTTTCCATGGCCAAAGCTTTCAGGGGATCATTTGCAAGCTTCTGACACCATTTTTGAGTGAATTGCCAAAAGTCAGATTTTTGCTGAAATTGTGACCCCGGGGCTTAGGGATTTTTTCAAAAAAATATTTTCGGCCGGTTACGTTTTTGAGGGCTGATTTCTTGTCCTGTGATAAAAAGCCTTCTGTTTCCGTCGCCAAAGCTTTCAGGGGATCATTTGCAAGCTTCTGGCACCATTTTTGAGTGAATTGCCAAAAGTCAGATTAGGGCTTAGAGATCATTTGCAAGCTTCTGGCACCATTTTTGAGTGAATTGCCAAAAGTCAGATTTTTGCTGAAATTGTGACCCCGGGGCTTAGGGATTTTTTCAAAAAAATATTTTCTGCCGGTTACGTTTTTGAGGGCTGATTTCTTGTCCTGTGATAAAAAGCCTTCTGTTTCCATCGCCAAAGCTTTCAGGGGATCATTTGCAAGCTTCTGGCACCATTTTTGAGTGAATTGCCAAAAGTCAGATTTTTGCTGAAATTGTGAACCCCGGGGCTTGGGGATTTTTTCAAAAAAATATTTTCTGTCGGTTACGTTTTTGAGGGCTGATTTCTTGTCCTGTGATAAAAAGCCTTCTGTTTCCATCTCCAAAGCTTTCAGGGGATCATTTGCAAGCTTCTGGCACCATTTTTGAGTGAATTGCCAAAAGTCAGATTTTTGCTGAAATTGTGACCCCGGGGCTTAGGGATTTTTTCAAAAAAATATTTTCTGTCGGTTACGTTTTTGAGGGCTGATTTCTTGTCCTGTGATAAAAAGCCTTCTGTTTCCGTCGCCAAAGCTTTCAGGGGATCATTTGCAAGCTTCTGGCACCATTTTTGAGTGAATTGCCAAAAGTCAGATTAGGGCTTAGGGATCATTTGCAAGCTTCTGGCACCATTTTTGAGTGAATTGCCAAAAGTCAGATTTTTGCTGAAATTGTGACCCCGGGGCTTAGGGATTTTTTCAAAAAAATATTTTCTGCCGGTTACGTTTTTGAGGGCTGATTTCTTGTCCTGTGATAAAAAGCCTTCTGTTTCCATCGCCAAAGCTTTCAGGGGATCATTTGCAAGCTTCTGGCACCATTTTTGAGTGAATTGCCAAAAGTCAGATTTTTGCTGAAATTGTGACCCCGGGGCTTAGGGATTTTTTCAAAAAAATATTTTCTGTCGGTTACGTTTTTGAGGGCTGATTTCTTGTCCTGTGATAAAAAGCCTTCTGTTTCCGTCGCCAAAGCTTTCAGGGGATCATTTGCAAGCTTCTGGCACCATTTTTGAGTGAATTGCCAAAAGTCAGATTTTTGCTGAAATTGTGACCCCGGGGCTTAGGGATTTTTTCAAAAAAATATTTTCTGCCGGTTACGTTTTTGAGGGCTGATTTCTTGTCCTGTGATAAAAAGCCTTCTGTTTCCATCGCCAAAGCTTTCAGGGGATCATTTGCAAGCTTCTGGCACCATTTTTGAGTGAATTGCCAAAAGTCAGATTTTTGCTGAAATTGTGACCCCGGGGCTTAGGGATTTTTTCAAAAAAATATTTTCGGCCGGTTACGTTTTTGAGGGCTGATTTCTTGTCCTGTGATAAAAAGCCTTCTGTTTCCGTCGCCAAAGCTTTCATGGGATCATTTGCAAGCTTCTGGCACCATTTTTGAGTGAATTGCCAAAAGTCAGATTAGGGCTTAGGGATCATTTGCAAGCTTCTGGCACCATTTTTGAGTGAATTGCCAAAAGTCAGATTTTTGCTGAAATTGTGACCCCGGGCCTTAGGGATTTTTTCAAAAAAATATTTTCTGCCGGTTACGTTTTTGAGGGCTGATTTCTTGTCCTGTGATAAAAAGCCTTCTGTTTCCGTCGCCAAAGCTTTCAGGGGATCATTTGCAAGCTTCTGGCACCATTTTTGAGTGAATTGCCAAAAGTCAGATTTTTGCTGAAATTGTGACCCCGGGGCTTAGGGATTTTTTTAAAAAAAAAATTCTGCCGGTTAAGTTTTTGAGGCCTGATTTCTTGTCCTGTGATAAAAAGCCTTCTGTTTCCATCGCCAAAGCTTTCAGGGGATCATTTGCAAGCTTCTGGCACCATTTTTGAGTGAATTGCCAAAAGTCAGATTTTTGCTGAAAATGTGACCCCGGGGCTTAGGGATTTTTTCAAAAAAATATTTTCTGCCGGTTACGTTTTTGAGGGCTGATTTCTTGTCCTGTGATAAAGAGCCTTCTGTTTCCATCGCCAAACCTTTCAGGGGAGCATTTTCAACCGGTTGGCACCATTTTTGAGTGAATTGCCAAAAGTCAGATTTTTGCTGAAATTGTGACCCCGGGGCTTAGGGATTCTTTCAAAAAAATATTTTCCGCCGGTTAAGTTGTTGAGGGCTGATTTCTTGTCCTGTGATAAAAAGCCTTCTGTTTCGACTGCCAAACCTTTCAGGGGAGCATTTTCAACCGGTTGGCACCATTTTTGAGTGAATTGCCAAAAGTCAGATTTTTGCTGAAATTGTGACCCCGGGGCTTAGGGATTTTTTCAAAAAAATATTTTCTGCCGGTTACGTTTTTGAGGGCTGATTTCTTGTCCTGTGATAAAAAGCCTTCTGTTTCCATCGCCAAAGCTTTCAGGGGATCATTTGCAAGCTTCTGGCACCATTTTTGAGTGAATTGCCAAAAGTCAGATTTTTGCTGAAATTGTGACCCCGGGGCTTAGGGATTTTTTCAAAAAAATATTTTCTGCCGGTTACGTTTTTGAGGGCTGATTTCTTGTCCTGTGATAAAAAGCCTTCTGTTTCCATCGCCAAAGCTTTCAGGGGATCATTTGCAAGCTTCTGGCACCATTTTTGAGTGAATTGCCAAAAGTCAGATTTTTGCTGAAATTGTGACCCCGGGGCTTAGGGATTTTTTCAAAAAAATATTTTCGGCCGGTTACGTTTTTGAGGGCTGATTTCTTGTCCTGTGATAAAAAGCCTTCTGTTTCCGTCGCCAAAGCTTTCAGGGGATCATTTGCAAGCTTCTGGCACCATTTTTGAGTGAATTGCCAAAAGTCAGATTAGGGCTTAGGGATCATTTGCAAGCTTCTGGCACCATTTTTGAGTGAATTGCCAAAAGTCAGATTTTTGCTGAAATTGTGACCCCGGGGCTTAGGGATTTTTTCAAAAAAATATTTTCTGCCGGTTACGTTTTTGAGGGCTGATTTCTTGTCCTGTGATAAAAAGCCTTCTGTTTCCATCGCCAAAGCTTTCAGGGGATCATTTGCAAGCTTCTGGCACCATTTTTGAGTGAATTGCCAAAAGTCAGATTTTTGCTGAAATTGTGACCCCGGGGCTTAGGGATTTTTTCAAAAAAATATTTTCTGCCGGTTACGTTTTTGAGGGCTGATTTCTTGTCCTGTGATAAAAAGCCTTCTGTTTCCATCGCCAAAACTTTCAGGGGATCATTTGCAAGCTTCTGGCACCATTTTTGAGTGAATTGCCAAAAGTCAGATTTTTGCTGAAATTGCGACCCCGGGGCTTAAGGATTTTTTCAAAAAAAAAATTCTGCCGGTTAAGTTTTTGAGGGCTGATTTCTTGTCCTGTGATAAAAAGCCTTCTGTTTCCATCGCCAAAGCTTTCAGGGGATCATTTGCAAGCTTCTGGCACCATTTTTGAGTGAATTGCCAAAAGTCAGATTTTTGCTGAAATTGTGACCCCGGGGCTTAGGGATTCTTTCAAAAAAATATTTTCCGCCGGTTAAGTTGTTGAGGGCTGATTTCTTGTCCTGTGATAAAAAGCCTTCTGTTTCCATCGCCAAACCTTTCAGGGGAGCATTTTCAACCGGTTGGCACCATTTTTGAGTGAATTGCCAAAAGTCAGATTTTTGCTGAAATTGTGACCCCGAGGCTTAGGGATTTTTTCAAAAAAATATTTTCTGCCGGTTACGTTTTTGAGGGCTGATTTCTTGTCCTGTGATAAAAAGCCTTCTGTTTCCGTCGCCAAAGCTTTCAGGGGATCATTTGCAAGCTTCTGGCACCATTTTTGAGTGAATTGCCAAAAGTCAGATTAGGGCTTAGGGATCATTTGCAAGCTTCTGGCACCATTTTTGAGTGAATTGCCAAAAGTCAGATTTTTGCTGAAATTGTGACCCCGGGGCTTAGGGATTTTTTCAAAAAAACATTTTCTGCCGGTTACGTGTTTGAGGGCTGATTTCTCGTCCTGTGATAAAAAGCCTTCTGTTTCCATCGCCAAAGCTTTCAGGGGATCATTTGCAAGCTTCTGGCACCATTTTTGAGTGAATTGCCAAAAGTCAGATTTTTGCTGAAATTGTGACCCCGGGGCTTAGGGATTTTTTCAAAAAAATATTTTCTGCCGGTTACGTTTTTGAGGGCTGATTTCTTGTCCTGTGATAAAAAGCCTTCTGTTTCCATCGCCAAAGCTTTCAGGGGATCATTTGCAAGCTTCTGGCACCATTTTTGAGTGAATTGCCAAAAGTCAGATTTTTGCTGAAATTGTGACCCCGGGGCTTAGGGATTTTTTCAAAAAAATATTTTCTGTCGGTTACGTTTTTGAGGGCTGATTTCTTGTCCTGTGATAAAAAGCCTTCTGTTTCCGTCGCCAAAGCTTTCAGGGGATCATTTGCAAGCTTCTGGCACCATTTTTGAGTGAATTGCCAAAAGTCAGATTTTTGCTGAAATTGTGACCCCGGGGCTTAGGGATTTTTTCAAAAAAATATTCTGCCGGTTAAGTTTTTGAGGGCTGATTTCTTGTCCTGTGAAAAAAAGCCTTCTGTTTCCACCGCCAAAGCTTTCAGGGGATCATTTGCAAGCTTCTGGCACCATTTTTGAGTGAATTGCCAAAAGTCAGATTTTTGCTGAAAATGTGACCCCGGGGCTTAGGGATTTTTTCAAAAAAATATTTTCTGCCGGTTACGTTTTTGAGGGCTGATTTCTTGTCCTGTGATAAAAAGCCTTCTGTTTCCATCGCCAAAACTTTCAGGGGATCATTTGCAAGCTTCTGGCACCATTTTTGAGTGAATTGCCAAAAGTCAGATTTTTGCTGAAATTGCGACCCCGGGGCTTAAGGATTTTTTCAAAAAAAAAATTCTGCCAGTTAAGTTTTTGAGGGCTGATTTCTTGTCCTGTGATAAAAAGCCTTCTGTTTCCATCGCCAAAGCTTTCAGGGGATCATTTGCAAGCTTCTGGCACCATTTTTGAGTGAATTGCCAAAAGTCAGATTTTTGCTGAAATTGTGACCCCGGGGCTTAGGGATTTTTTCAAAAAAATATTTTCTGTCGGTTACGTTTTTGAGGGCTGATTTCTTGTCCTGTGATAAAAAGCCTTCTGTTTCCGTCGCCAAAGCTTTCAGGGGATCATTTGCAAGCTTCTGGCACCATTTTTGAGTGAATTGCCAAAAGTCAGATTAGGGCTTAGGGATCATTTGCAAGCTTCTGGCACCATTTTTGAGTGAATTGCCAAAAGTCAGATTTTTGCTGAAATTGTGACCCCGGGGCTTAGGGATTTTTTCAAAAAAATATTTTCTGCCGGTTACGTTTTTGAGGGCTGATTTCTTGTCCTGTGATAAAAAGCCTTCTGTTTCCATCGCCAAAGCTTTCAGGGGATCATTTGCAAGCTTCTGGCACCATTTTTGAGTGAATTGCCAAAAGTCAGATTTTTGCTGAAATTGTGACCCCGGGGCTTAGGGATTTTTTCAAAAAAATATTTTCTGTCGGTTACGTTTTTGAGGGCTGATTTCTTGTCCTGTGATAAAAAGCCTTCTGTTTCCGTCGCCAAAGCTTTCAGGGGATCATTTGCAAGCTTCTGGCACCATTTTTGAGTGAATTGCCAAAAGTCAGATTTTTGCTGAAATTGTGACCCCGGGGCTTAGGGATTTTTTCAAAAAAAAATTCTGCCGGTTAAGTTTTTGAGGGCTGATTTCTTGTCCTGTGATAAAAAGCCTTCTGTTTCCACCGCCAAAGCTTTCAGGGGATCATTTGCAAGCTTCTGGCACCATTTTTGAGTGAATTGCCAAAAGTCAGATTTTTGCTGAAAATGTGACCCCGGGGCTTAGGGATTTTTTCAAAAAAATATTTTCTGCCGGTTACGTTTTTGAGGGCTGATTTCTTGTCCTGTGATAAAAAGCCTTCTGTTTCCATCACCAAAACTTTCAGGGGATCATTTGCAAGCTTCTGGCACCATTTTTGAGTGAATTGCCAAAAGTCAGATTTTTGCTGAAATTGCGACCCCGGGGCTTAAGGATTTTTTCAAAAAAAAAATTCTGCCGGTTAAGTTTTTGAGGGCTGATTTCTTGTCCTGTGATAAAAAGCCTTCTGTTTCCATCGCCAAAGCTTTCAGGGGATCATTTGCAAGCTTCTGGCACCATTTTTGAGTGAATTGCCAAAAGTCAGATTTTTGCTGAAATTGTGACCCCGGGGCTTAGGGATTTTTTCAAAAAAATATTTTCTGCCGGTTACGTTTTTGAGGGCTGATTTCTTGTCCTGTGATAAAAAGCCTTCTGTTTCCATCGCCAAAGCTTTCAGGGGATCATTTGCAAGCTTCTGGCACCATTTTTGAGTGAATTGCCAAAAGTCAGATTTTTGCTGAAATTGTGACCCCGGGGCTTAGGGATTTTTTCAAAAAAATATTTTCTGTCGGTTACGTTTTTGAGGGCTGATTTCTTGTCCTGTGATAAAAAGCCTTCTGTTTCCGTCGCCAAAGCTTTCAGGGGATCATTTGCAAGCTTCTGGCACCATTTTTGAGTGAATTGCCAAAAGTCAGATTTTTGCTGAAATTGTGACCCCGGGGCTTAGGGATTTTTTCAAAAAAAAATTCTGCCGGTTAAGTTTTTGAGGGCTGATTTCTTGTCCTGTGATAAAAAGCCTTCTGTTTCCACCGCCAAAGCTTTCAGGGGATCATTTGCAAGCTTCTGGCACCATTTTTGAGTGAATTGCCAAAAGTCAGATTTTTGCTGAAAATGTGACCCCGGGGCTTAGGGATTTTTTCAAAAAAATATTTTCTGCCGGTTACGTTTTTGAGGGCTGATTTCTTGTCCTGTGATAAAAAGCCTTCTGTTTCCATCACCAAAACTTTCAGGGGATCATTTGCAAGCTTCTGGCACCATTTTTGAGTGAATTGCCAAAAGTCAGATTTTTGCTGAAATTGCGACCCCGGGGCTTAAGGATTTTTTCAAAAAAAAAATTCTGCCGGTTAAGTTTTTGAGGGCTGATTTCTTGTCCTGTGATAAAAAGCCTTCTGTTTCGACTGCCAAACCTTTCAGGGGAGCATTTTCAACCGGTTGGCACCATTTTTGAGTGAATTGCCAAAAGTCAGATTTTTGCTGAAATTGTGACCCCGGGGCTTAGGGATTTTTTCAAAAAAATATTTTCTGCCGGTTACGTTTTTGAGGGCTGATTTCTTGTCCTGTGATAAAAAGCCTTCTGTTTCCATCGCCAAAGCTTTCAGGGGATCATTTGCAAGCTTCTGGCACCATTTTTGAGTGAATTGCCAAAAGTCAGATTTTTGCTGAAATTGTGACCCCGGGGCTTAGGGATTTTTTCAAAAAAATATTTTCTGCCGGTTACGTTTTTGAGGGCTGATTTCTTGTCCTGTGATAAAAAGCCTTCTGTTTCCATCGCCAAAGCTTTCAGGGGATCATTTGCAAGCTTCTGGCACCATTTTTGATTGAATTGCCAAAAGTCAGATTTTTGCTGAAATTGTGACCCCGGGGCTTAGGGATTTTTTCAAAAAAATATTTTCTGCCGGTTAAGTTTTTGAGGGCTGATTTCTTGTCCTGTGATAAAAAGCCTTCTGTTTCCATCGCCAAAGCTTTCAGGGGATCATTTGCAAGCTTCTGGCACCATTTTTGAGTGAATTGCCAAAATTCAGATTTTTGCTGAAATTGTGACCCCGGGGCTTAGGGATTTTTTCAAAAAAATATTTTCTGTCGGTTACGTTTTTGAGGGCTGATTTCTTGTCCTGTGATAAAAAGCCTTCTGTTTCCATCGCCAAAGCTTTCAGGGGATCATTTGCAAGCTTCTGGCACCATTTTTGAGTGAATTGCCAAAAGTCAGATTTTTGCTGAAATTGTGACCCCGGGGCTTAGGGATTTTTTCAAAAAAACATTTTCTGCCGTTTAAGTTTTTGAGGGCTGATTTCTTGTCCTGTGATAAAAAGCCTTCTGTTTCCATCGCCAAAGCTTTCAGGGGATCATTTGCAAGCTTCTGGCACCATTTTTGAGTGAATTGCCAAAAGTCAGATTTTTGCTGAAATTGTGACCCCGGGGCTTAGGGATTTTTTCAAAAAAATATTTTCCGCCGGTTACGTTTTTGAGGGCTGATTTCTTGTCCTGTAATAAAAAGCCTTCTGTTTCCATCGCCAAAGCTTTCAGGGGATCATTTGCAAGCTTCTAACACCATTTTTGAGTGAATTGCCAAAAGTCAGATTTTTGCTGAAATTGTGACCCCGGGGCTTAGGGATTTTTTCAAAAAAACATTTTCTGCCGGTTACGTTTTTGAGGGCTGATTTCTTGTCCTGTGATAAAAAGCCTTCTGTTTCCATCGCCAAAGCTTTCAGGGGATCATTTGCAAGCTTCTGGCACCATTTTTGAGTGAATTGCCAAAAGTCAGATTTTTGCTGAAATTGTGACCCCGGGGCTTAGGGATTTTTTCAAAAAAATATTTTCTGCCGGTTACGTTTTTGAGGGCTGATTTCTTGTCCTGTGATAAAAAGCCTTCTGTTTCCATCGCCAAAGCTTTCAGGGGATCATTTGCAAGCTTCTGGCACCATTTTTGAGTGAATTGCCAAAAGTCAGATTTTTGCTGAAATTGTGACCCCGGGGCTTAGGGATTTTTTCAAAAAAACATTTTCTGCCGTTTAAGTTTTTGACGGCTGATTTCTTGTCCTGTGATAAAAAGCCTTCTGTTTCCATCGCCAAAGCTTTCAGGGGATCATTTGCAAGCTTCTGGCACCATTTTTGAGTGAATTGCCAAAAGTCAGATTTTTGCTGAAATTGTGACCCCGGGGCTTAGTGATTTTTTCAAAAAAATATTTTCTGCCGGTTAACTTTTTGAGGGCTGATTTCTTGTCCTGTGATAAAAAGCCTTCTGTTTCCATCGCCAAAGCTTTCAGGGGATCATTTGCAACCTTCTGGCACCATTTTTGAGTGAATTGCCAAAAGTCAGATTTTTGCTGAAATTGTGACCCCGGGGCTTAGGGATTTTTTCAAAAAAATATTTTCTGCCAGTTACGTTTTTGAGGGCTGATTTCTTGTCCTGTGATAAAAAGCCTTCTGTTTCCATCGCCAAAGCTTTCAGGGGATCATTTGCAAGCTTCTGGCACCATTTTTGATTGAATTGCCAAAAGTCAGATTTTTGCTGAAATTGTGACCCCGGGGCTTAGGGATTTTTTCAAAAAAATATTTTCTGCCGGTTAAGTTTTTGAGGGCTGATTTCTTGTCCTGTGATAAAAAGCCTTCTGTTTCCATCGCCAAAGCTTTCAGGGGATCATTTGCAAGCTTCTGGCACCATTTTTGAGTGAATTGCCAAAAGTCAGATTTTTGCTGAAATTGTGACCCCGGGGCTTAGGGATTTTTTCACAAAAATATTTTCTGCCGGTTACGTTTTTGAGGGCTGATTTCTTGTCCTGTGATAAAAAGCCTTCTGTTTCCATCGCCAAAGCTTTCAGGGGATCACTTGCAAGCTTCTGGCACCATTTTTGAGTGAATTGCCAAAAGTCAGATTTTTGCTGAAATTGTGACCCCGGGGCTTAGGGATTTTTTCAAAAAAATATTTTCTGCCGGTTACGTTTTTGAGGGCTAATTTCTTGTCCTGTGATAAAAAGCCTTCTGTTTCCATCGCCAAAGCTTTCAGGGGATCATTTGCAAGCTTCTGGCACCATTTTTGAGTGAATTGCCAAAAGTCAGATTTTTGCTGAAATTGTGACCCCGGGGCTTAGGGATTTTTTCAAAAAAATATTTTCTGCCGGTTAAGTTTTTGAGGGCTGATTTCTTGTCCTGTGATAAAAAGCCTTCTGTTTCCATCGCCAAAGCTTTCAGGGGATCATTTGCAAGCTTCTGGCACCATTTTTGAGTGAATTGCCAAAAGTCAGATTTTTGCTGAAATTGTGACCCCGGGGATTAGGGATTTTTTCAAAAAAATATTTTCTGTCGGTTACGTTTTTGAGGGCTGATTTCTTGTCCTGTGATAAAAAGCCTTCTGTTTCCATCGCCAAAGCTTTCAGGGGATCATTTGCGAGCTTCTGGCACCATTTTTGAGTGAATTGCCAAAAGTCAGATTTTTGCGGAAATTGTGACCCCGGGGCTTAGGGATTTTTTCAAAAAAATATTTTCTGCCGGTTAAGTTTTAGAGGGCTGATTTCTTGTCCTGTGATAAAAAGCCTTCTGTTTCCATCGCCAAAGCTTTCAGGGGATCATTTGCAAGCTTCTGGCACCATTTTTGAGTGAATTGCCAAAAGTCAGATTTCTGCTGAAATTGTGACCCCGGGGCTTAAGGATTTTTTCAAAAAAAAAATTCTGCCGGTTAAGTTTTTGAGGGCTGATTTCTTGTCCTGTGATAAAAAGCCTTCTGTTTCCATCACCAAAGCTTTCAGGGGTTCATTTGCAATCTTCTGGCACCATTTTTGAGTGAATTGCCAAAAGTCAGATTTTTGCTGAAATTTTGACCCCGGGGCCACTAAATTCTGGTGTACTTTTTAACATAACAGTGTAAACAGGGATCAACATACAAACACTGAGAAGCCATTCCCCCCGCCCCACTACTTTATATGGAAACAACTGGAAAAACCTCTGTGATTGAGGCTACCAACATGGCACCTTTTTGTACAACGAACACTTCTGAGGTCATTCTTACTACTACTTTACTACTGCTTTACTACTGCTTTACTACTGCTTTACTACTGCTTTACTACTGCTTTACTACCGCTTTACTGCTACTTTACTACTACTTTACTACTGCTTTACTACCACTCTACTACCACTTTACTACCGCTTTACTATCACTTTACTACTGATTTACTACTACTTTACTATCATTTTACTACTACTTTACTACTACTTTACTATCATTTTACTACTATTTTACTACTGCGTTACTACTACTACTTTACTACTGTTTTACTACTACTTTACTGCTATTTTACTACTATTCCACCACTTTACTATTACCCGAAGCCTAAGGCCTTCCTTACAGAGGAATAACGCTCGGTGCATTTTGTGAATATTTTAGATGATATGCTGCCAGGGAAAATAAAATTAAATGACATTACCTCAGTAGATTTCATATTCTACAATGGATATTCTCTGCGAGTGATTGCCTCCTTCAAAGATCAAAACTTGGCTAAATATATATATAGATCAAGACATCTGCTGTCAAAGAAAAGGATAACGGTAACAAGATTTTTCGAAAACAGCACATGTTTGAAATTGTTCCCTGATGAGTTTACGACAGCTGAGATAAGATTTACTTGTAAACCAAAGGAGGAGAGAGGACACTCAAAAGACAAACTGGAACATACTGAGCAAGGGCCCTTGAAACTAAGACAGGAGATGAGATTGCCTAATGAGGGGATGGATAACTTCTATCCAGAAGAAAAGGCATTAATAAACCAGTTTGGATTGTTGCCTTTCTTTGCCCAATCTGAGATCTTGAGAAGATTGGAGACCCTTAGAAATAAGTTAACAGAGATGAATGCTCAGGTAAAAGTAAGAGAGAAAGAACCGGCAACGGATCAATTGAAGAAAGAGAACCTCTCTGAAAAAGCTAAGACAGACCTCATGAAAGATCACTTTTATAATATCTCTACAATTGCGGAGATAAACCTGTTAACAACAGATCCAACACAGTGCGTAAGGGACAGCAACAACCTACCATCTAAGAAGGAAACCATCCCTGTGACAACCACAACGCGCTCTGGGACCAGCATGAGATACCTGGATGAGGATGAACTTGGCACCAGTCAAATAGAACACCTCAAGGTAGATTCGCCAAAAAAAGGAGTACTGATCACTAACGTTAGCACGCTGCACCCTTCAACTGATTCCATTGAGTACCTGGGCGATAATACATCTATGGACATTGCCAAAATGAATGAAATCCAACTAACAGATAAAAAGATAGGCCCAAAAAATCTTTCAAAGGCAAATTGACTAAGACCAATTTTTGGCAAGACAATGTGTAACCTCGCCTTGCTAACTTGGAATATTGCAGGTTGGCAAAAGAGGCGTTCTGACCAATCCTTTGCTAAATATATCCAGAGACATGACATTGCGTTTCTCCAGGAGACCTGGAGCACAAGTGAAGTGGAGTTAAATGGTTTTTCTGCATTCTCCCTCCCAGGTCTTTTAAGTACTAGAGGGGGGCGAGTTAAAGGTGGGTTAGTTACTTTAATCTCAACAAGGCTAAGGGCCACATTTAAAAAACTAGACCCACTAGACCATCTGGCCACAGCTGTGCAAGTACAGTGGAGAACCCACAGCTGGCTGCTGATTAATGTATACCTACCTCCACAAAGAGAGAAAAGATTGATAAGAAATATTTGGGCTCAGTTAGAACAGTATCTTGACAAACTACTAAATCAATTTCCTGATGCCTCTGTAGTGGTGGCAGGTGACCTAAATGCCAGAACTGGACAATCTGATGAGGCTTTGTGTGCCCATTTCCACGAAACAGTCCCCTTTATAGTGGAAACCCACCCAATACCAGCTAGAATCTCAAAGGATAAAGGCTGCAATTATGCCGGCTTATGCCTACTACACTTGGTCAATAAGCTGGACCTGGTTATATTAAATGGCCCTACAGCTTTGAGCCCTACAGCTTTGGAGCTCAGATATTCGCGCATTAGATGGACAGATGAACTGCATAAGGAAATTTCAAGTAGGCTATGCTCAAAGGAATTCCTCATTAAGAGAGAAAACCTTATAACTTCCTCAAGCCATGAATTAAAGATAAATTTATTTCAGGAGCTAATTTTACTCCTTCAAGATCCCCTGAAGGAAAAAAGGAACAGGCCAAGTAGGCAATCCTCAGTATATAAAAACTCCAAACCCTGGTTCGATCAAGAATGTCAGGATATGAAGCTAAATTTACTGAAAAAATACAAGAATTATAGATCTGCCAATTTACCCCAACTCCCCACGGGCTGGTTTGAAGATAAACGGAATTATAAAATTTTGATCAAAAATAAAAAACTCCTGGCACAGAAAAGAGAATGGAAATGCCTAATAGATGCGTCCAGAGAGAGAGATTCGGCCACCTTCTGGAGACTGGTAGCAAATGGAGTGCGACCTACTTCCTCAGAAGTGGAGTATACTATACCTGCAGGGACTTGGGAGGCATTTTTCCAATCTTCATATTAAGCTCTGCCTTTGACACAGCCACTAATACAGTGTGCGGCAGGTGATGAGTGGCCTCCGGTGTCGGTTGCGGAGATTAGGAGGCTTATTCAGGCACTCAAACACAGAAAAGCCCCGGGAGCAGATAACATCTCTCCTGAACTTCTCAAAGCCAATATTGACTGGTGGGCCCCAGTCCTTGCCACCCTTTTCACCAGCATAGATCAAACAGCAATAATACCAGAGGACTGGGGATTGGCAATCATCGTTCCCATATTCAAGAAAGGCTGTAAACTTGATCCAGCCAATTACAGACCAATCAGTCTCTTAAGCATCATCAGCAAACTTTATGCAACTCACTTACGTGAAAAGTTTGCGAACTGGCTGGAACAGGAGCACATCCTAAAGGAAGCCCAGGCTGGTTTCAGGGCACATAGATCAACTCTAGACCAAGGATTGGTATTGCAACATCTAGTGGAGAAATACACCTCAAAGAAAGGAGGCTCTCTCTATGTAGCCTTTATAGATTTCAAATCAGCCTTCGACTCGATACCCCGGCACAGACTTTGGGAAAACCTAAATGTCACAAACATCGATAGACGTCTTTTGCTTCTTATCCGTAGACTACATGAAAATACTCGGATCCGTGTTAGATGCGACCGTTATGGGAACCTATCAAAGGAAATCCAAAGTTCCCATGGTGTCAAGCAAGGCTGTGTTCTTGCCCCTATTCTTTTTAACTTCTATATAAACTCCTTAGTCGGAAAGATGGAGGAAGCAAGTATTCATTCCCCAAATCTAAATAATACACCAATCCCGGTCCTTTTGTACGCGGATGATGCGGCACTTATTTCCTTCTCTTGTGTGGGTCTAAGAAAACTTTTACGAGCTCTTACAGAGTATTGCGAAGCTGAACACCTAATAATAAACTACACCAAATCAAAAATTATGGTGTTCTCCAAGAGAAAACTCCGACATAAATGGAAAATTAATAACCAACCTATTGAGCAAGTAACATCTTTTAGATATCTTGGAATAATTTTTGATGAGAAGGGATCTTGGTGCCATCAGATTAAGAATTCCATTGTAAATGCGCAAAGATCTTCCAGAGCTATCATAAGATTCTTTTACAGAAAAGGAGGTCAATATGTTCCTGCTGCCTCCCAGGTCTTTGTTGCAAAAATACTTCCACAATTGACGTATGGCACCCAGATATTTAATTGTCAAAAACTCAAGTCCCTGGAATCTGTACAAACTAAATTTTATCGTTCCCTACTAGGGTTACCTACCTGTGTCTCTAACACTGCCGTTAGGCTGGAGGTTGGCCAACTCCCTATTAATGCCAGGATATAGATCCTGAAGATTCACTTCTGGCTAAAACTCATATTTTTCCCAGTGGGAGTGGCTCCATTGACTCTACTAGACCCGTTCCAGTCTAAATGGAGATTGTCGCTTTATGAAAAATTGAGGGGCCTGGGGCTTTCCTCACAAGAACTCATAGCCTCAGGCTTTGAAAAGGCTAAAATGATGGTGAGCCAGCGAATAGGAGATGTAGAGCTTCAGGACCACATGAGCAAGATAGATAAATATCCAGCTATCCAAGATTATGGAAAAGGGTTTAATCTAACCCCATATTTGATGGACCTACAAATCGCAAAATATAGGCGGGCGTTTACCCTTACTAGATTTGATGTATTGCCATCTGCCTTACTAAAGGGCAGATACGAGGGCACACCCTATGCTGAACGAGTTTGCCCATGTGGTCTGAAGGAGGTGGAAACGGCTTCACATGTGCTGTTACACTGCGACCTTTACGGGGATATCAGGTTACTGTTTATCTCCCCTATCGTTCAGAAATTTCCAGGTCGATCTGAATCTCAGCGGCTGAAAATCCTACTAGGAGACAAAAACCCAGAAGTAACATTGAAAGTGGCCAAGTTTTCTGCGGCCGCGATCAAGCGGAGGGCATTAGCTGTAAAAAAGTAAAAGATCTGACCCCTGGATAAGCCCCCCCTTTTTTAAGCCCATACATATACTGTAGTGCATATATGAGTATGTATATGTGTGTGTGGGTGGGTGTGTGTGTGTATGTGTATTGTTTTTATGTATAATTTTGCAACTTTTAACTGACACCATCATTCCCTTGTAAATTATTGCTGCCTTTTTTCCCTTTCTTCTGGTCTATGACCGTAATAAATTCATTCATTCATTCATTCATTCATCGCCAAAGCTTTCAGGGGTTCATTTGCAAGCTTCTGGCACCATTTTTGAGTGAATTGCCAAAAGTCAGATTTTTGCTGAAATTGTGACCCCGGGGCTTAGGGATTTTTTCAAATAAATATTTTCTGCCGGTTAAGTTTTTGAGGGCTGATTTCTTGTCCTGTGATAAAAAGCCTTCTGTTTCCATCGCCAAAGCTTTCAGGGGATCATTTGCAAGCTACTGGCACCATTTTTGAGTGAATTGCCAAAAGTCAGATTTTTGCTGAAATTGTGACCCCGGGGCTTAGGGATTTTTTCAAAAAAACATTTTCTGCCGGTTACGTTTTTGAGGGCTGATTTCTTGTCCTGTGATAAAAAGCCTTCTGTTTCCATCGCCAAAGCTTTCAGGGGATCATTTGCAAGCTTCTGGCACCATTTTTGAGTGAATTGCCAAAAGTCAGATTTTTGGCTTAGGGTTTTTTTCAAAAAAATATTTTCTGTCGGTTACGTTTTTGAGGGCTGATTTCTTGTCCTGTGATAAAAAGCCTTCTGTTTCCATCGCCAAAGCTTTCAGGGGATCATTTGCAAGCTTCTGGCACCATTTTTGAGTGAATTGCCAAAAGTCAGATTTTTGCTGAAATTGTGACCCCGGGGCTTAGGGATTTTTTCAAAAAAATATTTTCTGCCGGTTAAGTTTTTGAGGGCTGATTTCTTGTCCTGTTATAAAAAGCCTTCTGTTTCCATCGCCAAAGCTTTCAGGGGATCATTTGCAAGCTTCTGGCACCATTTTTGAGTGAATTGCCAAAAGTCAGATTTTTGCTGAAATTGTGACCCCGGGGCTTAGGGATTTTTTCAAAAAAATATTTTCTGTCGGTTACGTTTTTGAGGGCTGATTTCTTGTCCTGTGATAAAAAGCCTTCTGTTTCCATCGCCAAAGCTTTCAGGGGATCATTTGCAAGCTTCTGGCACCATTTTTGAGTGAATTGCCAGAAGTCAGATTTTTGCTGAAATTGTGACCCCGGGGCTTAGGGATTTTTTCAAAAAAATATTTTCAGTCGGTTACGTTTTTGAGGGCTGATTTCTTGTCCTGTGATAAAAAGCCTTCTGTTTCCATCGCCAAAGCTTTCAGGGGATCATTTGCGAGTTTCTGGCACCATTTTTGAGTGAATTGCCAAAAGTCAGATTTTTGCGGAAATTGTGACCCCGGGGCTTAGGGATTTTTTCAAAAAAATATTTTCTGTCGGTTACGTTTTTGAGGGCTGATTTCTTGTCCTGTGATAAAAAGCCTTCTGTTTCCATCGCCAAAGCTTTCAGGGGATCATTTGCAAGCTTCTGGAACCATTTTTGAGTGAATTGCCAAAAGTCAGATTTTTGCTGAAATTGTGACCCCGGGGCTTAGGGATTTTTTCAAAAAAATATTTTCTGCCGGTTAAGTTTTTGAGGGCTGATTTCTTGTCCTGTGATAAAAAGCCTTCTGTTTCCATCGCCAAAGCTTTCAGGGGATCATTTGCAAGCTTCTCGCACCATTTTTGAGTGAATTGCCAAAAGTCAGATTTTTGGCTTAGGGTTTTTTTCAAAAAAATATTTTCTGTCGGTTACGTTTTTGAGGGCTGATTTCTTGTCCTGTGATAAAAAGCCTTCTGTTTCCATCGCCAAAGCTTTCAGGGGATCATTTGCAAGCTTCTGGCACCATTTTTGAGTGAATTGCCAAAAGTCAGATTTTTGCGGAAATTGTGACCCCGGGGCTTAGGGATTTTTTCAAAAAAATATTTTCTGTCGGTTACGTTTTTGAGGGCTGATTTCTTGTCCTGTGATAAAAAGCCTTCTGTTTCCATCGCCAAAGCTTTCAGGGGATCATTTGCAAGCTTCTGGCACCATTTTTGAGTGAATTGCCAAAAGTCAGATTTTTGCTGAAATTGTGACCCCGGGGCTTAGGGATTTTTTCAAAAAAATATTTTCTGCCGGTTAAGTTTTTGAGGGCTGATTTCTTGTCCTGTGATAAAAAGCCTTCTGTTTCCATCGCCAAAGCTTTCAGGGGATCATTTGCAAGCTTCTGGCACCATTTTTGAGTGAATTGCCAAAAGTCAGATTTTTGGCTTAGGGATTTTTTCAAAAAAATATTTTCTGTCGGTTACGTTTTTGAGGGCTGATTTCTTGTCCTGTGATAAAAAGCCTTCTGTTTCCATCGCCAAAGCTTTCAGGGGATCATTTGCAAGCTTCAGGCACCATGTTTGAGTGAATTGCCAAAAGTCAGATTTTTGCTGAAATTGTGACCCCGGGGCTTAGGGATTTTTTCAAAAAAATATTTTCTGTCGGTTACGTTTTTGAGGGCTTATTTCTTGTCCTGTGATAAAAAGCCTTCTGTTTCCATCGCCAAAGCTTTCAGGGGATCATTTGCGAGCTTCTGGAACCATTTTTGAGTGAATTGCCAAAAGTCAGATTTTTGCGGAAATTGTGACCCCGGGGCTTAGGGATTTTTTCAAAAAAATATTTTCTGCCGGTTAAGTTTTTGAGGGCTGATTTCTTCTCCTGTGATAAAAAGCCTTCTGTTTCCATCGCCAAAGCTTTCAGGGGATCATTTGCAAGCTTCTGGCACCATTTTTGAGTGAATTGCCAAAAGTCAGATTTTTGCTGAAATTGTGACCCCGGGGCTTAGGGATTTTTTCACAAAAACATTTTCTGTCGGTTACGTTTTTGAGGGCTGATTTCTTGTCCTGTGATAAAAAGCCTTCTGTTTCCATCGCCAAACCTTTCAGGGGATCATTTGCAAGCTTCTGGCACCATTTTTGAGTGAATTGCCAAAAGTCAGATTTTTGCTGAAATTGTGACCCCGGGGCTTAGGGATTTTTTCAAAAAAAAATTTTCCGTCGGTTACGTTTTTGAGGGCTGATTTCTTGTCCTATGATAAAAAGCCTTCTGTTTCCATCGCCAAAGCTTTCAGGGGATCATTTGCAAGCTTCTGGCACCATTTTTGAGTGAATTGCCAAAAGTCAGATATTTGGCTTAGGGTTTTTTTCAAAAAAATATTTTCTGTCGGTTACGTTTTTGAGGGCTGATTTCTTGTCCTGTGATAAAAAGCCTTCTGTTTCCATCGCCAAAGCTTTCAGGGGATCATTTGCAAGCTTCTAGCACCATTTTTGAGTGAATTGCCAAAAGTCAGATTTTTGCTGAAATTGTGACCCCGGGGCTTAGGGATTTTTTCAAAAAAATATTTTCTGCCAGTTAAGTTTTTGAGGGCTGATTTCTTGTCCTGTGATAAAAAGCCTTCTGTTTCCATCGCCAAAGCTTTCAGGGGATCATTTGCAAGCTTCTGGCACCATTTTTGAGTGAATTGCCAAAAGTCAGATTTTTGCTGAAATTGTGACCCCGGGGCTTAGGGATTTTTTCAAAAAAATATTTTCTGTCGGTTACGTTTTTGAGGGCTGATTTCTTGTCCTGTGATAAAAAGCCTTCTGTTTCCATTGCCAAAGCTTTCAGGGGATCATTTGCAAGCTTCTGGCACCATTTTTGAGTGAATTGCCAAAAGTCAGATTTTTGGCTTAGGGTTTTTTTCAAAAAAATATTTTCTGTCGGTTACGTTTTTGAGGGCTGATTTCTTGTCCTGTGATAAAATGCCTTCTGTTTCCATCGCCAAAGCTTTCAGGGGATCATTTGCAAGCTTCTGGCACCATTTTTGAGTGAATTGCCAAAAGTCAGATTTTTGGCTTAGGGTTTTTTTCAAAAAAATATTTTCTGTCGGTTACGTTTTTGAGGGCTGATTTCTTGTCCTGTGATAAAAAGCCTTCTGTTTCCATCGCCAAAGCTTTCAGGGGATCATTTGCAAGCTTCTGGCACCATTTTTGAGTGAATTGCCAAAAGTCAGATTTTTGCTGAAATTGTGACCCCGGGGCTTAGGGATTTTTTCAAAAAAATATTTTCTGCCGGTTAAGTTTTTGAGGGCTGATTTCTTGTCCTGTGATAAAAAGCCTTCTGTTTCCATCGCCAAAGCTTTCAGGGGATCATTTGCAAGCTTCTGGCACCATTTTTGAGTGAATTGCCAAAAGTCAGATTTTTGCTGAAATTGTGACCCCGGGGCTTAGGGATTTTTTCAAAAAAATATTTTCTGTCGGTTACGTTTTTGAGGGCTGATTTCTTGTCCTGTGATAAAAAGCCTTCTGTTTCCATCGCCAAAGCTTTCAGGGGATCATTTGCAAGCTTCTCGCACCATTTTTGAGTGAATTGCCAAAAGTCAGATTTTTGCTGAAATTGTGACCCCGGGGCTTAGGGATTTTTTCAAAAAAATATTTTCTGTCGGTTACGTTTTTGAGGGCTGATTTTTTGTCCTGTGATAAAAAGCCTTCTGTTTCCATCGCCAAAGCTTTCAGGGGATCATTTGCGAGCTTCTGCCACCATTTTTGAGTGAATTGCCCAAAGTCAGATTTTTGCTGAAATTGTGACCCCGGGGCTTAGGGATTTTTTCAAAAAAATATTTTCTGCCGGTTAAGTTTTTGAGGGCTGATTTCTTGTCCTGTGATAAAAAGCCTTCTGTTTCCATCGCCAAAGCTTTCAGGGGATCATTTGCAAGCTTCTGCCACCATTTTTGAGTGAATTGCCAAAAGTCAGATTAGGGCTTAGGGATCATTTGCAAGCTTCTGGCACCATTTTTGAGTGAATTGCCAAAAGTCAGATTTTTGCTGAAATTGTGACCCCGGGGCTTAGGGATTTTTTCAAAAAAATATTTTATGCCGGTTACGTTTTTGAGGGCTGATTTCTTGTCCTGTGATAAAAAGCCTTCAATTTCCATCGCCAAAACTTTCAGGGGATCATTTGCAAGCTTCTGGCACCATTTTTGAGTGAATTGCCAAAAGTCAGATTTTTGCTGAAATTGTGACCCCGGGGCTTAAGGATTTTTTCAAAAAAAAAATTCTGCCGGTTAAGTTTTTGAGGGCTGATTTCTTGTCCTGTGATAAAAAGCCTTCTGTTTCCATCGCCAAAGCTTTCAGGGGATCATTTGCAAGCTTCTGGCACCATTTTTGAGTGAATTGCCAAAAGTCAGATTTTTGCTGAAATTGTGACCCCGGGGCTTAGGGATTTTTTCAAAAAAATATTTTCTGCCGGTTAAGTTTTTGAGGGCTGATTTCTTGTCCTGTGATAAAAAGCCTTCTGTTTCCATCGCCAAAGCTTTCAGGGGATCATTTGCAAGCTTCTGGCACCATTTTTGAGTGAATTGCCAAAAGTCAGATTTTTGGCTTAGGGTTTTTTTCAAAAAAATATTTTCTGTCGGTTACGTTTTTGAGGGCTGATTTCTTGTCCTGTGATAAAAAGCCTTCTGTTTCCATCGCCAAAGCTTTCAGGGGATCATTTGCAAGCTTCTGGCACCATTTTTGAGTGAATTGCCAAAAGGCAGATTTTTGGTGAAATTGTGACCCCGGGGCTTAGGGATTTTTTCAAAAAAATATTTTCTGTCGGTTACGTTTTTGAGGGCTGATTTCTTGTCCTGTGATAACAAGCCTTCTGTTTCCATCGCCAAAGCTTTCAGGGGATCATTTGCAAGCTTCTGGCACCATTTTTGAGTGAATTGCCAAAAGTCAGATTTTTGCTGAAATTGTGACCCCGGGGCTTAGGGATTTTTTCAAAAAAATATTTTCTGTCGGTTACGTTTTTGAGGGCTGATTTCTTGTCCTATGATAAAAAGCCTTCTGTTTCCATCGCCAAAGCTTTCAGGGGATCATTTGCGAGCTTCTGGCAGCATTTTTGAGTGAATTGCCAAAAGTCAGATTTTTGCGGAAATTGTGACCCCGGGGCTTAGGGTTTTTTTCAAAAAAATATTTTCTGTCGGTTACGTTTTTGAGGGCTGATTTCTTGTCCTGTGATAAAAAGCCTTCTGTTTCCATCGCCAAAGCTTTCAGGGGATCATTTGCAAGCTTCTGGCACCATTTTTGAGTGAATTGCCAAAAGTCAGATTTTTGGCTTAGGGTTTTTTTCAAAAAAATATTTTCTGTCGGTTACGTTTTTGAGGGCTGATTTCTTGTCCTGTGATAAAAAGCCTTCTGTTTCCATCGCCAAAGCTTTCAGGGGATCATTTGCAAGCTTCTAGCACCATTTTTGAGTGAATTGCCAAAAGTCAGATTTTTGCTGAAATTGTGACCCCGGGGCTTAGGGATTTTTTCAAAAAAATATTTTCTGCCGGTTAAGTTTTTGAGGGCTGATTTCTTGTCCTGTGATAAAAAGCCTTCTGTTTCCATCGCCAAAGCTTTCAGGGGATCATTTGCAAGCTTCTGGCACCATTTTTGAGTGAATTGCCAAAAGTCAGATTTTTGCTGAAATTGTGACCCCGGGGCTTAGGGTTTTTTTCAAAAAAATATTTTCTGTCGGTTACGTTTTTGAGGGCTGATTTCTTGTCCTGTGATAAAAAGCCTTCTGTTTCCATCGCCAAAGCTTTCAGGGGATCATTTGCAAGCTTCTGGCACCATTTTTGAGTGAATTGCCAAAAGTCAGATTTTTGCTGAAATTGTGACCCCGGGGCTTAGGGATTTTTTCAAAAAAATATTTTCTGCCGGTTAAGTTTTTGAGGGCTGATTTCTTGTCCTGTGATAAAAAGCCTTCTGTTTCCATCGCCAAAGCTTTCAGGGGATCATTTGCAAGCTTCTGGCACCATTTTTGAGTGAATTGCCAAAAGTCAGATTTTTGCTGAAATTGTGACCCCGGGGCTTAGGGATTTTTTCAAAAAAATATTTTCTGTCGGTTACGTTTTTGAGGGCTGATTTCTTGTCCTGTGATAAAAAGCCTTCTGTTTCCATCGCCAAAGCTTTCAGGGGATCATTTGCAAGCTTCTCGCACCATTTTTGAGTGAATTGCCAAAAGTCAGATTTTTGCTGAAATTGTGACCCCGGGGCTTAGGGATTTTTTCAAAAAAATATTTTCTGTCGGTTACGTTTTTGAGGGCTGATTTTTTGTCCTGTGATAAAAAGCCTTCTGTTTCCATCGCCAAAGCTTTCAGGGGATCATTTGCGAGCTTCTGCCACCATTTTTGAGTGAATTGCCCAAAGTCAGATTTTTGCTGAAATTGTGACCCCGGGGCTTAGGGATTTTTTCAAAAAAATATTTTCTGCCGGTTAAGTTTTTGAGGGCTGATTTCTTGTCCTGTGATAAAAAGCCTTCTGTTTCCATCGCCAAAGCTTTCAGGGGATCATTTGCAAGCTTCTGCCACCATTTTTGAGTGAATTGCCAAAAGTCAGATTAGGGCTTAGGGATCATTTGCAAGCTTCTGGCACCATTTTTGAGTGAATTGCCAAAAGTCAGATTTTTTCTGAAATTGTGACCCCGGGGCTTAGGGATTTTTTCAAAAAAATATTTTATGCCGGTTACGTTTTTGAGGGCTGATTTCTTGTCCTGTGATAAAAAGCCTTCAATTTCCATCGCCAAAACTTTCAGGGGATCATTTGCAAGCTTCTGGCACCATTTTTGAGTGAATTGCCAAAAGTCAGATTTTTGCTGAAATTGTGACCCCGGGGCTTAAGGATTTTTTCAAAAAAAAAATTCTGCCGGTTAAGTTTTTGAGGGCTGATTTCTTGTCCTGTGATAAAAAGCCTTCTGTTTCCATCGCCAAAGCTTTCAGGGGATCATTTGCAAGCTTCTGGCACCATTTTTGAGTGAATTGCCAAAAGTCAGATTTTTGCTGAAATTGTGACCCCGGGGCTTAGGGATTTTTTCAAAAAAATATTTTCTGCCGGTTAAGTTTTTGAGGGCTGATTTCTTGTCCTGTGATAAAAAGCCTTCTGTTTCCATCGCCAAAGCTTTCAGGGGATCATTTGCAAGCTTCTGGCACCATTTTTGAGTGAATTGCCAAAAGTCAGATTTTTGGCTTAGGGTTTTTTTCAAAAAAATATTTTCTGTCGGTTACGTTTTTGAGGGCTGATTTCTTGTCCTGTGATAAAAAGCCTTCTGTTTCCATCGCCAAAGCTTTCAGGGGATCATTTGCAAGCTTCTGGCACCATTTTTGAGTGAATTGCCAAAAGGCAGATTTTTGGTGAAATTGTGACCCCGGGGCTTAGGGATTTTTTCAAAAAAATATTTTCTGTCGGTTACGTTTTTGAGGGCTGATTTCTTGTCCTGTGATAACAAGCCTTCTGTTTCCATCGCCAAAGCTTTCAGGGGATCATTTGCAAGCTTCTGGCACCATTTTTGAGTTAATTGCCAAAAGTCAGATTTTTGCTGAAATTGTGACCCCGGGGCTTAGGGATTTTTTCAAAAAAATATTTTCTGTCGGTTACGTTTTTGAGGGCTGATTTCTTGTCCTATGATAAAAAGCCTTCTGTTTCCATCGCCAAAGCTTTCAGGGGATCATTTGCGAGCTTCTGGCAGCATTTTTGAGTGAATTGCCAAAAGTCAGATTTTTGCGGAAATTGTGACCCCGGGGCTTAGGGTTTTTTTCAAAAAAATATTTTCTGTCGGTTACGTTTTTGAGGGCTGATTTCTTGTCCTGTGATAAAAAGCCTTCTGTTTCCATCGCCAAAGCTTTCAGGGGATCATTTGCAAGCTTCTGGCACCATTTTTGAGTGAATTGCCAAAAGTCAGATTTTTGCTGAAATTGTGACCCCGGGGCTTAGGGATTTTTTCAAAAAAATATTTTCTGCCGGTTAAGTTTTTGAGGGCTGATTTCTTGTCCTGTGATAAAAAGCCTTCTGTTTCCATCGCCAAAGCTTTCAGGGGATCATTTGCAAGCTTCTGGCACCATTTTTGAGTGAATTGCCAAAAGTCAGATTTTTGCTGAAATTGTGACCCCGGGGCTTAGGGATTTTTTCAAAAAAATATTTTCTGTCGGTTACGTTTTTGAGGGCTGATTTCTTGTCCTGTGATAAAAAGCCTTCTGTTTCCATCGCCAAAGCTTTCAGGGGATCATTTGCGAGCTTCTGGCACCATTTTTGAGTGAATTGCCAAAAGTCAGATTTTTGCTGAAATTGTGACCCCGGGGCTTAGGGATTTTTTTCAAAAAAATATTTTCTGTCGGTTACGTTTTTGAGGGCTGATTTCTTGTCCTATGATAAAAAGCCTTCTGTTTCCATCGCCAAAGCTTTCAGGGGATCATTTGCGAGCTTCTGGCACCATTTTTGAGTGAATTGCCAAAAGTCAGATTTTTGCGGAAATTGTGACCCCGGGGCTTAGGGTTTTTTTCAAAAAAATATTTTCTGTCGGTTACGTTTTTGAGGGCTGATTTCTTGTCCTGTGATAAAAAGCCTTCTGTTTCCATCGCCAAAGCTTTCAGGGGATCATTTGCAAGCTTCTGGCACCATTTTTGAGTGAATTGCCAAAAGTCAGATTTTTGCTGAAATTGTGACCCCGGGGCTTAGGGATTTTTTCAAAAAAATATTTTCTGCCGGTTACGTTTTTGAGGGCTGATTTCTTGTCCTGTGATAAAAAGCCTTCTGTTTCCATCGCCAAAGCTTTCAGGGGATCATTTGCAAGCTTCTGGCACCATTTTTGAGTGAATTGCCAAAAGTCAGATTAGGGCTTAGGGATCATTTGCAAGCTTCTGGCACCATTTTTGAGTGAATTGCCAAAAGTCAGATTTTTGCTGAAATTGTGACCCCGGGGCTTAGGGATTTTTTCAAAAAAATATTTTCTGCCGGTTACGTTTTTGAGGGCTGATTTCTTGTCCTGTGATAAAAAGCCTTCTGTTTCCATCGCCAACGCTTTCAGGGGATCATTTGCAAGCTTCTGGCACCATTTTTGAGTGAATTGCCAAAAGTCAGATTTTGGCTGAAATTGTGACCCCGGGGTTTAGGGATTTTTTCAAAAAAATATTTTCTGCCGGTTACGTTTTTGAGGGCTGATTTCTTGTCCTGTGATAAAAAGCCTTCTGTTTCCATCGCCAAAGCGTTCAGGGGATCATTTGCAAGCTTCTGGCACCATTTTTGAGTGAATTGCCAAAAGTCAGATTAGGGCTTAGGGATCATTTGCAAGCTTCTGGCACCATTTTTGAGTGAATTGCCAAAAGTCAGATTTTTGCTGAAATTGTGACCCCGGGGCTTAGGGGTTTTTTCAAAAAAATATTTTCTGCCGGTTAAGTTTTTGAGGGCTGATTTCTTGTCCTGTGATAAAAAGCCTTCTGTTTCCATCGCCAAAGCTTTCAGGGGATCATTTGCAAGCTTCTGGCACCATTTTTGAGTGAATTGCCAAAAGTCAGATTTTTGCTGAAATTGTGACCCCGGGGCTTAGGGATTTTTTCAAAAAAATATTTTCTGCCGGTTACGTTTCTGAGGTCTGATTTCTTGTCCTGTGATAAAAAGCCTTCTGTTTCCATCGCCAAAGCTTTCAGGGGATCATTTGCAAGCTTCTGGCACCATTTTTGAGTGAATTGCCAAAAGTCAGATTAGGGCTTAGGGATCATTTGCAAGCTTCTGGCACCATTTTTGAGTGAATTGCCAAAAGTCAGATTTTTCCTGAAATTGTGACCCCGGGGCTTAGGGATTTTTTCAAAAAAATATTTTCTGCCGGTTAAGTTACTGAGGGCTGATTTCTTGTCCTGTGATAAAAAGCCTTCTGTTTCCATCGCCAAAGCTTTCAGGGGATCATTTGCAAGCTTCTGGCACCATTTTTGAGTGAATTGCCAAAAGTCAGATTTTTGCTGAAATTGTGACCCCGGGGCTTAGGGATTTTGTCAAAAAAATATTTTCTGCCGGTTACGTTTTTGAGGGCTGATTTCTTGTCCTGTGATAAAAAGCCTTCTGTTTCCATCGCCAACGCTTTCAGGGGATCATTTGCAAGCTTCTGGCACCATTTTTGAGTGAATTGCCAAAAGTCAGATTTTGGCTGAAATTGTGACCCCGGGGTTTAGGGATTTTTTCAAAAAAATATTTTCTGCCGGTTACGTTTTTGAGGGCTGATTTCTTGTCCTGTGAAAAAAGCCTTCTGTTTCCATCGCCAAAGCGTTCAGGGGATCATTTGCAAGCTTCTGGCACCATTTTTGAGTGAATTGCCAAAAGTCAGATTAGGGCTTAGGGATCATTTGCAAGCTTCTGGCACCATTTTTGAGTGAATTGCCAAAAGTCAGATTTTTGCTGAAATTGTGACCCCGGGGCTTAGGGGTTTTTTCAAAAAAATATTTTCTGCCGGTTAAGTTTTTGAGGGCTGATTTCTTGTCCTGTGATAAAAAGCCTTCTGTTTCCATCGCCAAAGCTTTCAGGGGATCATTTGCAAGCTTCTGGCACCATTTTTGAGTGAATTGCCAAAAGTCAGATTTTTGCTGAAATTGTGACCCCGGGGCTTAGGGATTTTTTCAAAAAAATATTTTCTGCCGGTTACGTTTCTGAGGGCTGATTTCTTGTCCTGTGATAAAAAGCCTTCTGTTTCCATCGCCAAAGCTTTCAGGGGATCATTTGCAAGCTTCTGGCACCATTTTTGAGTGAATTGCCAAAAGTCAGATTAGGGCTTAGGGATCATTTGCAAGCTTCTGGCACCATTTTTGAGTGAATTGCCAAAAGTCAGATTTTTGCTGAAATTGTGACCCCGGGACTTAGGGATTTTTTCAAAAAAATATTTTCTGCCGGTTAAGTTACTGAGGGCTGATTTCTTGTCCTGTGATAAAAAGCCTTCTGTTTCCATCGCCAAAGCTTTCAGGGGATCATTTGCAAGCTTCTGGCACCATTTTTGAGTGAATTGCCAAAAGTCAGATTTTTGCTGAAATTGTGACCCCGGGGCTTAGGGATTTTTTCAAAAAAATATTTTCTGCTGGTTACGTTTTTGAGGGCTGATTTCTTGTCCTGTGATAAAAAGCCTTCTGTTTCCATCGCCAAAGCTTTCAGGGGATCATTTGCAAGCTTCTGGCACCATTTTTGAGTGAATTGCCAAAAGTCAGATTTTGGCTGAAATTGTGACCCCGGGGCTTAGGGATTTTTTCAAAAAAATATTTTCTGCCGGTTACGTTTTTGAGGGCTGATTTCTTGTCCTGTGATAAAAAGCCTTCTGTTTCCATCGCCAAAGCTTTCAGGGGATCATTTGCAAGCTTCTGGCACCATTTTTGAGTGAATTGCCAAAAGTCAGATTAGGGCTTAGGGATCATTTGCAAGCTTCTGGCACCATTTTTGAGTGAATTGCCAAAAGTCAGATTTTTGCTGAAATTGTGACCCTAGGGCTTAGGGATTTTTTCAAAAAAATATTTTCTGCCGGTTACGTTTTTGAGGGCTGATTTCTTGTCCTGTGATAAAAAGCCTTCTGTTTCCATCGCCAAAGCTTTCAGGGGATCATTTGCAAGCTTCTGGCACCATTTTTGAGTGAATTGCCAAAAGTCAGATTTTGGCTGAAATTGTGACCCCGGGGCTTAGGGATTTTTTCAAAAAAATATTTTCTGCCGGTTACGTTTTTGAGGGCTGATTTCTTGTCCTGTGATAAAAAGCCTTCTGTTTCCATCGCCAAAGCTTTCTGGGGATCATTTGCAAGCTTCTGGCACCATTTTTGAGTGAATTGCCAAAAGTCAGATTTTTGCTGAAATTGTGACCCCGGGACTTAGGGATTTTTTCAAAAAAATATTTTCTGCCGGTTAAGTTACTGAGGGCTGATTTCTTGTCCTGTGATAAAAAGCCTTCTGTTTCCATCGCCAAAGCTTTCAGGGGATCATTTGCAAGCTTCTGGCACCATTTTTGAGTGAATTGCCAAAAGTCAGATTTTTGCTGAAATTGTGACCCCGGGGCTTAGGGATTTTTTCAAAAAAATATTTTCTGCTGGTTACGTTTTTGAGGGCTGATTTCTTGTCCTGTGATAAAAAGCCTTCTGTTTCCATCGCCAAAGCTTTCAGGGGATCATTTGCAAGCTTCTGGCACCATTTTTGAGTGAATTGCCAAAAGTCAGATTAGGGCTTAGGGATCATTTGCAAGCTTCTGGCACCATTTTTGAGTGAATTGCCAAAAGTCAGATTTTTGCTGAAATTGTGACCCCGGGACTTAGGGATTTTTTCAAAAAAATATTTTCTGCCGGTTAAGTTACTGAGGGCTGATTTCTTGTCCTGTGATAAAAAGCCTTCTGTTTCCATCGCCAAAGCTTTCAGGGGATCATTTGCAAGCTTCTGGCACCATTTTTGAGTGAATTGCCAAAAGTCAGATTTTTGCTGAAATTGTGACCCCGGGGCTTAGGGATTTTTTCAAAAAAATATTTTCTGCTGGTTACGTTTTTGAGGGCTGATTTCTTGTCCTGTGATAAAAAGCCTTCTGTTTCCATCGCCAAAGCTTTCAGGGGATCATTTGCAAGCTTCTGGCACCATTTTTGAGTGAATTGCCAAAAGTCAGATTTTTGCTGAAATTGTGACCCCGGGGCTTAGGGATTTTTTCAAAAAAATATTTTCTGCCGGTTACGTTTTTGAGGGCTGATTTCTTGTCCTGTGATAAAAAGCCTTCTGTTTCCATCGCCAAAGCTTTCAGGGGATCATTTGCAAGCTTCTGGCACCATTTTTGAGTGAATTGCCAAAAGTCAGATTAGGGCTTAGGGATCATTTGCAAGCTTCTGGCACCATTTTTGAGTGAATTGCCAAAAGTCAGATTTTTGCTGAAATTGTGACCCCGGGGCTTAGGGATTTTTTCAAAAAAATATTTTCTGCCGGTTACGTTTTTGAGGGCTGATTTCTTGTCCTGTGATAAAAAGCCTTCTGTTTCCATCGCCACAGCTTTCAGGGGATCATTTGCACGCTTCTGGCACCATTTTTGAGTGAATTGCCAAAAGTCAGATTTTTGCTGAAATTGTGACCCCGGGGCTTAGGGATTTTTTCAAAAAAATATTTTCTGCCGGTTACGTTTTTGAGGGCTGATTTCTTGTCCTGTGATAAAAAGCCTTCTGTTTCCATCGCCAAAGCTTTCTGGGGATCATTTGCAAGCTTCTGGCACCATTTTTGAGTGAATTGCCAAAAGTCAGATTTTTGCTGAAATTGTGACCCCGGGGCTTAGGGATTTTTTCAAAAAAATATTTTCTGCCGGTTAAGTTTTTGAGGGCTGATTTCTTGTCCTGTGATAAAAAGCCTTCTGTTTCCATCGCCAAAGCTGGGGATCATTTGCAAGCTTCTGGCACCATTTTTGAGTGAATTGCCAAAAGTCAGATTTTGGCTGAAATTGTGACCCCGGGGCTTAGGGATTTTTTCAAAAAAATATTTTCTGCCGGTTACGTTTTTGAGGGCTGATTTCTTGTCCTGTGATAAAAAGCCTTCTGTTTCCATCGCCAAAGCTTTCTGGGGATCATTTGCAAGCTTCTGGCACCATTTTTGAGTGAATTGCCAAAAGTCAGATTTTTGCTGAAATTGTGACCCCGGGACTTAGGGATTTTTTCAAAAAAATATTTTCTGCCGGTTAAGTTACTGAGGGCTGATTTCTTGTCCTGTGATAAAAAGCCTTCTGTTTCCATCGCCAAAGCTTTCAGGGGATCATTTGCAAGCTTCTGGCACCATTTTTGAGTGAATTGCCAAAAGTCAGATTTTTGCTGAAATTGTGACCCCGGGGCTTAGGGATTTTTTCAAAAAAATATTTTCTGCTGGTTACGTTTTTGAGGGCTGATTTCTTGTCCTGTGATAAAAAGCCTTCTGTTTCCATCGCCAAAGCTTTCAGGGGATCATTTGCAAGCTTCTCGCACCATTTTTGAGTGAATTGCCAAAAGTCAGATTTTTGCTGAAATTGTGACCCCGGGGCTTAGGGATTTTTTCAAAAAATATTTTCTGCCGGTTACGTTTTTGAGGGCTGATTTCTTGTCCTGTGATAAAAAGCCTTCTGTTTCCATCGCCAAAGCTTTCAGGGGATCATTTGCAAGCTTCTGGCACCATTTTTGAGTGAATTGCCAAAAGTCAGATTAGGGCTTAGGGATCATTTGCAAGCTTCTGGCACCATTTTTGAGTGAATTGCCAAAAGTCAGATTTTTGCTGAAATTGTGACCCCGGGGCTTAGGGATTTTTCAAAAAATATTTTCTGCCGGTTACGTTTTTGAGGGCTGATTTCTTCTCCTGTGATAAAAAGCCTTCTGTTTCCATCGCCACAGCTTTCAGGGGATCATTTGCACGCTTCTGGCACCATTTTTGAGTGAATTGCCAAAAGTCAGATTTTTGCTGAAATTGAGACCCCGGGGCTTAGGGATTTTTTCAAAAAAATATTTTCTGCCGGTTACGTTTTTGAGGGCTGATTTCTTGTCCTGTGATAAAAAGCCTTCTGTTTCCATCGCCAAAGCTTTCTGGCGATCATTTGCAAGCTTCTGGCACCATTTTTGAGTGAATTGCCAAAAGTCAGATTTTTGCTGAAATTGTGACCCCGGGGCTTAGGAATTTTTTCAAAAAAATATTTTCTGCCGGTTAAGTTTTTGAGGGCTGATTTCTTGTCCTGTGATAAAAAGCCTTCTGTTTCCATCGCCAAAGCTTTCAGGGGATCATTTGCAAGCTTCTGGCACCATTTTTGAGTGAATTGCCAAAAGTCAGATTTTGGCTGAAATTGTGACCCCGGGGCTTAGGGATTTTTTCAAAAAAATATTTTCTGCCGGTTACGTTTTTGAGGGCTGATTTCTTGTCCTGTGATAAAAAGCCTTCTGTTTCCATCGCCAAAGCTTTCTGGGGATCATTTGCAAGCTTCTGGCACCATTTTTGAGTGAATTGCCAAAAGTCAGATTTTTGCTGAAATTGTGACCCCGGGGCTTAGGGATTTTTCAAAAAAATATTTTCTGCCGGTTAAGTTTTTGAGGGCTGATTTCTTGTCCTGTGATAAAAAGCCTTCTGTTTCCATTGCCAAAGGTTTCAGGGAATCATTTGCAAGCTTCTGGCACCATTTTTGAGTGAATTGCCAAAAGTCAGATTAGGGCTTAGGGATCATTTGCGAGCTTCTGGCACCATTTTTGAGTGAATTGCCAAAAGTCAGATTTTTGCTGAAATTGTGACCCCGGGGCTTAGGGATTTTTTCAAAAAAATATTTTCTGTCGGTTACGTTTTTGAGGGCTGATTTCTTGTCCTATGATAAAAAGCCTTCTGTTTCCATCGCCAAAGCTTTCAGGGGATCATTTGCGAGCTTCTGGCACCATTTTGAGTGAATTGCCAAAAGTCAGATTTTTGCGGAAATTGTGACCCCGGGGCTTAGGGTTTTTTTCAAAAAAATATTTTCTGTCGGTTACGTTTTTGAGGGCTGATTTCTTGTCCTGTGATAAAAAGCCTTCTGTTTCCATCGCCAAAGCTTTCAGGGGATCATTTGCAAGCTTCTGGCACCATTTTTGAGTGAATTGCCAAAAGTCAGATTTTTGCTGAAATTGTGACCCCGGGGCTTAGGGATTTTTTCAAAAAAATATTTTCTGCCGGTTACGTTTTTGAGGGCTGATTTCTTGTCCTGTGATAAAAAGCCTTCTGTTTCCATCGCCAAAGCTTTCAGGGGATCATTTGCAAGCTTCTGGCACCATTTTTGAGTGAATTGCCAAAAGTCAGATTAGGGCTTAGGGATCATTTGCAAGCTTCTGGCACCATTTTTGAGTGAATTGCCAAAAGTCAGATTTTTGCTGAAATTGTGACCCCGGGGCTTAGGGATTTTTCAAAAAAATATTTTCTGCCGGTTACGTTTTTGAGGGCTGATTTCTTGTCCTGTGATAAAAAGCCTTCTGTTTCCATCGCCAACGCTTTCAGGGGATCATTTGCAAGCTTCTGGCACCATTTTTGAGTGAATTGCCAAAAGTCAGATTTTGGCTGAAATTGTGACCCCGGGGTTTAGGGATTTTTTCAAAAAAATATTTTCTGCCGGTTACGTTTTTGAGGGCTGATTTCTTGTCCTGTGATAAAAAGCCTTCTGTTTCCATCGCCAAAGCGTTCAGGGGATCATTTGCAAGCTTCTGGCACCATTTTTGAGTGAATTGCCAAAAGTCAGATTAGGGCTTAGGGATCATTTGCAAGCTTCTGGCACCATTTTTGAGTGAATTGCCAAAAGTCAGATTTTTGCTGAAATTGTGACCCCGGGGCTTAGGGATTTTTTCAAAAAAATATTTTCTGCCGGTTACGTTTTTGAGGGCTGATTTCTTGTCCTGTGATAAAAAGCCTTCTGTTTCCATCGCCACAGCTTTCAGGGGATCATTTGCACGCTTCTGGCACCATTTTTGAGTGAATTGCCAAAAGTCAGATTTTTGCTGAAATTGAGACCCCGGGGCTTAGGGATTTTTTCAAAAAAATATTTTCTGCCGGTTACGTTTTTGAGGGCTGATTTCTTGTCCTGTGATAAAAAGCCTTCTGTTTCCATCGCCAAAGCTTTCTGGCGATCATTTGCAAGCTTCTGGCACCATTTTTGAGTGAATTGCCAAAAGTCAGATTTTTGCTGAAATTGTGACCCCGGGGCTTAGGGATTTTTTCAAAAAAATATTTTCTGCCGGTTAGGTTTTTGAGGGCTGATTTCTTGTCCTGTGATAAAAAGCCTTCTGTTTCCATCGCCAAAGCTTTCAGGGGATCATTTGCAAGCTTCTGGCACCATTTTTGAGTGAATTGCCAAAAGTCAGATTTTGGCTGAAATTGTGACCCCGGGGCTTAGGGATTTTTTCAAAAAAATATTTTCTGCCGGTTACGTTTTTGAGGGCTGATTTCTTGTCCTGTGATAAAAAGCCTTCTGTTTCCATCGCCAAAGCTTTCTGGGGATCATTTGCAAGCTTCTGGCACCATTTTTGAGTGAATTGCCAAAAGTCAGATTTTTGCTGAAATTGTGACCCCGGGGCTTAGGGATTTTTTCAAAAAAATATTTTCTGCCGGTTAAGTTTTTGAGGGCTGATTTCTTGTCCTGTGATAAAAAAGCCTTCTGTTTCCATCGCCAAAGCTTTCAGGGGATCATTTGCAAGTTTCTGGCACCATTTTTGAGTGAATTGCCAAAAGTCAGATTTTTGCTGAAATTGTGACCCCGGGGCTTAGGGATTTTTTCAAAAAAATATTTTCTGCCGGTTACGTTTTTGAGGGCTGATTTCTTGTCCTGTGATAAAAAGCCTTCTGTTTCCATGGCCAAAGCTTTCAGGGGATCATTTGCAAGCTTCTGGCACCATTTTTGAGTGAATTGCCAAAAGTCAGATTTTTGCTGAAATTGTGACCCCGGGGCTTAGGGATTTTTTCAAAAAAATATTTTCTGCCGGTTACGTTTTTGAGGGCTGATTTCTTGTCCTGTGATAAAAAGCCTTCTGTTTCCATCGCCAAAGGTTTCAGGGAATCATTTGCAAGCTTCTGGCACCATTTTTGAGTGAATTGCCAAAAGTCAGATTAGGGCTTAGGGATCATTTGCGAGCTTCTGGCACCATTTTTGAGTGAATTGCCAAAAGTCAGATTTTTGCTGAAATTGTGACCCCGGGGCTTAGGGATTTTTTCAAAAAAATATTTTCTGCCGGTTACGTTTTTGAGGGCTGATTTCTTGTCCTGTGATAAAAAGCCTTCTGTTTCCATCGCCAAAGCTTTCAGGGGATCATTTGCAAGCTTCTGGCACCATTTTTGAGTGAATTGCCAAAAGTCAGATTTTTGCTGAAATTGTGACCCCGGGGCTTAGGGATTTTTTCAAAAAAATATTTTCTGTCGGTTACGTTTTTGAGGGCTGATTTCTTGTCCTGTGATAAAAAGCCTTCTGTTTCCATCGCCAAAGCTTTCAGGGGATCATTTGCAAGCTTCTGGCACCATTTTTGAGTGAATTGCCAAAAGTCAGATTTTTGCTGAAATTGTGACCCCGGGGCTTAGGGATTTTTTCAAAAAAATATTTTCTGCCGGTTACGTTTTTGAGGGCTGATTTCTTGTCCTGTGATAAAAAGCCTTCTGTTTCCATCGCCAAAGCTTTCAGGGGATCATTTGCAAGCTTCTGGCACCATTTTTGAGTGAATTGCCAAAAGTCAGATTAGGGCTTAGGGATCATTTGCAAGCTTCTGGCACCATTTTTGAGTGAATTGCCAAAAGTCAGATTTTTGCTGAAATTGTGACCCCGGGGCTTAGGGATTTTTTCAAAAAAATATTTTCTGCCGGTTACGTTTTTGAGGGCTGATTTCTTGTCCTGTGATAAAAAGCCTTCTGTTTCCATCGCCAACGCTTTCAGGGGATCATTTGCAAGCTTCTGGCACCATTTTTGAGTGAATTGCCAAAAGTCAGATTTTGGCTGAAATTGTGACCCCGGGGTTTAGGGATTTTTTCAAAAAAATATTTTCTGCCGGTTACGTTTTTGAGGGCTGATTTCTTGTCCTGTGATAAAAAGCCTTCTGTTTCCATCGCCAAAGCGTTCAGGGGATCATTTGCAAGCTTCTGGCACCATTTTTGAGTGAATTGCCAAAAGTCAGATTAGGGCTTAGGGATCATTTGCAAGCTTCTGGCACCATTTTTGAGTGAATTGCCAAAAGTCAGATTTTTGCTGAAATTGTGACCCCGGGGCTTAGGGGTTTTTTCAAAAAAATATTTTCTGCCGGTTAAGTTTTTGAGGGCTGATTTCTTGTCCTGTGATAAAAAGCCTTCTGTTTCCATCGCCAAAGCTTTCAGGGGATCATTTGCAAGCTTCTGGCACCATTTTTGAGTGAATTGCCAAAAGTCAGATTTTTGCTGAAATTGTGACCCCGGGGCTTAGGGATTTTTTCAAAAAAATATTTTCTGCCGGTTACGTTTCTGAGGAAGATTTCTTGTCCTGTGATAAAAAGCCTTCTGTTTCCATCGCCAAAGCTTTCAGGGGATCATTTGCAAGCTTCTGGCACCATTTTTGAGTGAATTGCCAAAAGTCAGATTAGGGCTTAGGGATCATTTGCAAGCTTCTGGCACCATTTTTGAGTGAATTGCCAAAAGTCAGATTTTTCCTGAAATTGTGACCCCGGGGCTTAGGGATTTTTTCAAAAAAATATTTTCTGCCGGTTAAGTTACTGAGGGCTGATTTCTTGTCCTGTGATAAAAAGCCTTCTGTTTCCATCGCCAAAGCTTTCAGGGGATCATTTGCAAGCTTCTGGCACCATTTTTGAGTGAATTGCCAAAAGTCAGATTTTTGCTGAAATTGTGACCCCGGGGCTTAGGGATTTTGTCAAAAAAATATTTTCTGCCGGTTACGTTTTTGAGGGCTGATTTCTTGTCCTGTGATAAAAAGCCTTCTGTTTCCATCGCCAACGCTTTCAGGGGATCATTTGCAAGCTTCTGGCACCATTTTTGAGTGAATTGCCAAAAGTCAGATTTTGGCTGAAATTGTGACCCCGGGGTTTAGGGATTTTTTCAAAAAAATATTTTCTGCCGGTTACGTTTTTGAGGGCTGATTTCTTGTCCTGTGAAAAAAGCCTTCTGTTTCCATCGCCAAAGCGTTCAGGGGATCATTTGCAAGCTTCTGGCACCATTTTTGAGTGAATTGCCAAAAGTCAGATTAGGGCTTAGGGATCATTTGCAAGCTTCTGGCACCATTTTTGAGTGAATTGCCAAAAGTCAGATTTTTGCTGAAATTGTGACCCCGGGGCTTAGGGGTTTTTTCAAAAAAATATTTTCTGCCGGTTAAGTTTTTGAGGGCTGATTTCTTGTCCTGTGATAAAAAGCCTTCTGTTTCCATCGCCAAAGCTTTCAGGGGATCATTTGCAAGCTTCTGGCACCATTTTTGAGTGAATTGCCAAAAGTCAGATTTTTGCTGAAATTGTGACCCCGGGGCTTAGGGATTTTTTCAAAAAAATATTTTCTGCCGGTTACGTTTCTGAGGGCTGATTTCTTGTCCTGTGATAAAAAGCCTTCTGTTTCCATCGCCAAAGCTTTCAGGGGATCATTTGCAAGCTTCTGGCACCATTTTTGAGTGAATTGCCAAAAGTCAGATTAGGGCTTAGGGATCATTTGCAAGCTTCTGGCACCATTTTTGAGTGAATTGCCAAAAGTCAGATTTTTGCTGAAATTGTGACCCCGGGACTTAGGGATTTTTTCAAAAAAATATTTTCTGCCGGTTAAGTTACTGAGGGCTGATTTCTTGTCCTGTGATAAAAAGCCTTCTGTTTCCATCGCCAAAGCTTTCAGGGGATCATTTGCAAGCTTCTGGCACCATTTTTGAGTGAATTGCCAAAAGTCAGATTTTTGCTGAAATTGTGACCCCGGGGCTTAGGGATTTTTTCAAAAAAATATTTTCTGCTGGTTACGTTTTTGAGGGCTGATTTCTTGTCCTGTGATAAAAAGCCTTCTGTTTCCATCGCCAAAGCTTTCAGGGGATCATTTGCAAGCTTCTCGCACCATTTTTGAGTGAATTGCCAAAAGTCAGATTTTTGCTGAAATTGTGACCCCGGGGCTTAGGGATTTTTTCAAAAAAATATTTTCTGCCGGTTACGTTTTTGAGGGCTGATTTCTTGTCCTGTGATAAAAAGCCTTCTGTTTCCATCGCCAAAGCTTTCAGGGGATCATTTGCAAGCTTCTGGCACCATTTTTGAGTGAATTGCCAAAAGTCAGATTAGGGCTTAGGGATCATTTGCAAGCTTCTGGCACCATTTTTGAGTGAATTGCCAAAAGTCAGATTTTTGCTGAAATTGTGACCCCGGGGCTTAGGGATTTTTTCAAAAAAATATTTTCTGCCGGTTACGTTTTTGAGGGCTGATTTCTTGTCCTGTGATAAAAAGCCTTCTGTTTCCATCGCCAAAGCTTTCTGGGGATCATTTGCAAGCTTCTGGCACCATTTTTGAGTGAATTGCCAAAAGTCAGATTTTTGCTGAAATTGTGACCCCGGGACTTAGGGATTTTTTCAAAAAAATATTTTCTGCCGGTTAAGTTACTGAGGGCTGATTTCTTGTCCTGTGATAAAAAGCCTTCTGTTTCCATCGCCAAAGCTTTCAGGGGATCATTTGCAAGCTTCTGGCACCATTTTTGAGTGAATTGCCAAAAGTCAGATTTTTGCTGAAATTGTGACCCCGGGGCTTAGGGATTTTTTCAAAAAAATATTTTCTGCCGGTTACGTTTTTGAGGGCTGATTTCTTGTCCTGTGATAAAAAGCCTTCTGTTTCCATCGCCAAAGCTTTCAGGGGATCATTTGCAAGCTTCTCGCACCATTTTTGAGTGAATTGCCAAAAGTCAGATTTTTGCTGAAATTGTGACCCCGGGGCTTAGGGATTTTTTCAAAAAAATATTTTCTGCCGGTTACGTTTTTGAGGGCTGATTTCTTGTCCTGTGATAAAAAGCCTTCTGTTTCCATCGCCAAAGCTTTCAGGGGATCATTTGCAAGCTTCTGGCACCATTTTTGAGTGAATTGCCAAAAGTCAGATTAGGGCTTAGGGATCATTTGCAAGCTTCTGGCATTGCCAGTGAATTGCCAAAAGTCAGATTTTTGCTGAAATTGTGACCCCGGGGCTTAGGGATTTTTTCAAAAAAATATTTTCTGCCGGTTACGTTTTTGAGGGCTGATTTCTTGTCCTGTGATAAAAAGCCTTCTGTTTCCATCGCCAAAGCTTTCAGGGGATCATTTGCAAGCTTCTGGCACCATTTTTGAGTGAATTGCCAAAAGTCAGATTAGGGATTTTTTCAAAAAAATATTTTCTGCCGGTTACGTTTTTGAGGGCTGATTTCTTGTCCTGTGATAAAAAGCCTTCTGTTTCCATCGCCAAAGCTTTCTGGGGATCATTTGCAAGCTTCTGGCACCATTTTTGAGTGAATTGCCAAAAGTCAGATTTTTGCTGAAATTGTGACCCCGGGGCTTAGGGATTTTTTCAAAAAAATATTTTCTGCCGGTTAAGTTTTTGAGGGCTGATTTCTTGTCCTGTGATAAAAAAGCCTTCTGTTTCCATCGCCAAAGCTTTCAGGGGATCATTTGCAAGTTTCTGGCACCATTTTTGAGTGAATTGCCAAAAGTCAGATTTTTGCTGAAATTGTGACCCCGGGGCTTAGGGATTTTTTCAAAAAAATATTTTCTGCCGGTTACGTTTTTGAGGGCTGATTTCTTGTCCTGTGATAAAAAGCCTTCTGTTTCCATCGCCACAGCTTTCAGGGGATCATTTGCACGCTTCTGGCACCATTTTTGAGTGAATTGCCAAAAGTCAGATTTTTGCTGAAATTGAGACCCCGGGGCTTAGGGATTTTTTCAAAAAAATATTTTCTGCCGGTTACGTTTTTGAGGGCTGATTTCTTGTCCTGTGATAAAAAGCCTTCTGTTTCCATCGCCAAAGCTTTCTGGCGATCATTTGCAAGCTTCTGGCACCATTTTTGAGTGAATTGCCAAAAGTCAGATTTTTGCTGAAATTGTGACCCCGGGGCTTAGGGATTTTTTCAAAAAAATATTTTCTGCCGGTTAAGTTTTTGAGGGCTGATTTCTTGTCCTGTGATAAAAAGCCTTCTGTTTCCATCGCCAAAGCTTTCAGGGGATCATTTGCAAGCTTCTGGCACCATTTTTGAGTGAATTGCCAAAAGTCAGATTTTGGCTGAAATTGTGACCCCGGGGCTTAGGGATTTTTTCAAAAAAATATTTTCTGCCGGTTACGTTTTTGAGGGCTGATTTCTTGTCCTGTGATAAAAAGCCTTCTGTTTCCATCGCCAAAGCTTTCTGGGGATCATTTGCAAGCTTCTGGCACCATTTTTGAGTGAATTGCCAAAAGTCAGATTTTTGCTGAAATTGTGACCCCGGGGCTTAGGGATTTTTTCAAAAAAATATTTTCTGCCGGTTAAGTTTTTGAGGGCTGATTTCTTGTCCTGTGATAAAAAAGCCTTCTGTTTCCATCGCCAAAGCTTTCAGGGGATCATTTGCAAGTTTCTGGCACCATTTTTGAGTGAATTGCCAAAAGTCAGATTTTTGCTGAAATTGTGACCCCGGGGCTTAGGGATTTTTTCAAAAAAATATTTTCTGCCGGTTACGTTTTTGAGGGCTGATTTCTTGTCCTGTGATAAAAAGCCTTCTGTTTCCATCGCCACAGCTTTCAGGGGATCATTTGCAAGCTTCTGGCACCATTTTTGAGTGAATTGCCAAAAGTCAGATTTTTGCTGAAATTGTGACCCCGGGGCTTAGGGATTTTTTCAAAAAAATATTTTCTGCCGGTTACGTTTTTGAGGGCTGATTTCTTGTCCTGTGATAAAAAGCCTTCTGTTTCCATTGCCAAAGGTTTCAGGGAATCATTTGCAAGCTTCTGGCACCATTTTTGAGTGAATTGCCAAAAGTCAGATTAGGGCTTAGGGATCATTTGCAAGCTTCTGGCACCTTTTTTGAGTGAATTGCCAAATGTCAGATTTTTGCTGAAATTGTGACCCCGGGGCTTAGGGATTTTTTCAAAAAAATATTTTCTGCCGGTTACGTTTTTGAGGGCTGATTTCTTGTCCTGTGATAAAAAGCCTTCTGTTTCCATCGCCAAAGCTTTCAGGGGATCATTTGCAAGCTTTTGGCACCATTTTTGAGTGAATTGCCAAAAGTCAGATTAGGGCTTAGGGATCATTTGCAAGCTTCTGGCACCATTTTTGAGTGAATTGCCAAAAGTCAGATTTTTGCTGAAATTGTGACCCCGGGGCTTAGGGATTTTTTCAAAAAAATATTTTCTGCCGGTTAAGTTTTTGAGGGCTGATTTCTTGTCCTGTGATAAAAAGCCTTCTGTTTCCATCGCCAAAGCTTTCAGGGGATCATTTGCAAGCTTCTGGCACCATTTTTGAGTGAATTGCCAAAAGTCAGATTTTTGCTGAAATTGTGACCCCGGGGCTTAGGGATTTTTTCAAAAAAATATTTTCTGCCGGTTAAGTTTTTGAGGGCTGATTTCTTGTCCTGTGATAAAAAGCCTTCTGTTTCCATCGCCACAGCTTTCAGGGGATCATTTGCAAGCTTCTGGCACCATTTTTGAGTGAATTGCCAAAAGTCAGATTAGGGCTTAGGGATCATTTGCAAGCTTCTGGCACCATTTTTGAGTGAATTGCCAAAAGTCAGATTTTTGCTGAAATTGTGACCCCGGGGCTTAGGGATTTTTTCAAAAAAATATTTTCTGCCGGTTAAGTTTTTGAGGGCTGATTTCTTGTCCTGTGATAAAAAGCCTTCTGTTTCCATCGCCACAGCTTTCAGGGGATCATTTGCAAGCTTCTGGCACCATTTTTGAGTGAATTGCCAAAAGTCAGATTTTTGCTGAAATTGTGACCCCGGGTCTTAGGGATTTTTTCAAAAAAATATTTTCTGCTGGTTACGTTTTTGAGGGCTGATTTCTTGTCCTGTGATAAAAAGCCTTCTGTTTCCATCGCCAAAGCTTTCAGGGGATCATTTGCAAGCTTCTGGCACCATTTTTGAGTGAATTGCCAAAAGTCAGATTTTTGCTGAAATTGTGACCCCGGGGATTAGGGATTTTTTCAAAAAAATATTTTCTGCCGGTTACGTTTTTGAGGGCTGATTTCTTGTCCTGTGATAAAAAGCCTTCTGTTTCCATCGCCAAATCTTTCAGGGGATCATTTGCAAGCTTCTGGCACCATTTTTGAGTGAATTGCCAAAAGTCAGATTTTTGCTGAAATTGTGACCCCGGGGCTTAGGGATTTTTTCAAAAAAATATTTTCTGCCGGTTACGTTTTTGAGGGCTGATTTCTTGTCCTGTGATAAAAAGCCTTCTGTTTCCATCGCCAACGCTTTCAGGGGATCATTTGCAAGCTTCTGGCACCATTTTTGAGTGAATTGCCAAAAGTCAGATTTTGGCTGAAATTGTGACCCCGGGGTTTAGGGATTTTTTCAAAAAAATATTTTCTGCCGGTTACGTTTTTGATGGCTGATTTCTTGTCCTGTGATAAAAAGCCTTCTGTTTCCATCGCCAAAGCGTTCAGGGGATCATTTGCAAGCTTCTGGCACCATTTTTGAGTGAATTGCCAAAAGTCAGATTAGGGCTTAGGGATCATTTGCAACCTTCTGGCACCATTTTTGAGTGAATTGCCAAAAGTCAGATTTTTGCTGAAATTGTGACCCCGGGGCTTAGGGGTTTTTTCAAAAAAATATTTTCTGCCGGTTAAGTTTTTGAGGGCTGATTTCTTGTCCTGTGATAAAAAGCCTTCTGTTTCCATCGCCAAAGCTTTCAGGGGATCATTTGCAAGCTTCTGGCACCATTTTTGAGTGAATTGCCAAAAGTCAGATTTTTGCTGAAATTGTGACCCCGGGGCTTAGGGATTTTTTCAAAAAAATATTTTCTGCCGGTTACGTTTCTGAGGGCTGATTTCTTGTCCTGTGATAAAAAGCCTTCTGTTTCCATCGCCAAAGCTTTCAGGGGATCATTTGCAAGCTTCTGGCACCATTTTTGAGTGAATTGCCAAAAGTCAGATTAGGGCTTAGGGATCATTTGCAAGCTTCTGGCACCATTTTTGAGTGAATTGCCAAAAGTCAGATTTTTGCTGAAATTGTGACCCCGGGGCTTAGGGATTTTTTCAAAAAAATATTTTCTGCCGGTTAAGTTACTGAGGGCTGATTTCTTGTCCTGTGATAAAAAGCCTTCTGTTTCCATCGCCAACGCTTTCAGGGGATCATTTGCAAGCTTCTGGCACCATTTTTGAGTGAATTGCCAAAAGTCAGATTTTGGCTGAAATTGTGACCCCGGGGTTTAGGGATTTTTTCAAAAAAATATTTTCTGCCGGTTACGTTTTTGAGGGCTGATTTCTTGTCCTGTGAAAAAAGCCTTCTGTTTCCATCGCCAAAGCTTTCAGGGGATCATTTGCAAGCTTCTGGCACCATTTTTGAGTGAATTGCCAAAAGTCAGATTTTTGCTGAAATTGTGACCCCGGGGCTTAGGGATTTTTTCAAAAAAATATTTTCTGCCGGTTAAGTTTTTGAGGGCTGATTTCTTGTCCTGTGATAAAAAGCCTTCTGTTTCCATCGCCACAGCTTTCAGGGGATCATTTGCAAGCTTCTGGCACCATTTTTGAGTGAATTGCCAAAAGTCAGATTTTTGCTGAAATTGTGACCCCGGGGCTTAGGGATTTTTTCAAAAAAATATTTTCTGCCGGTTACGTTTCTGAGGGCTGATTTCTTGTCCTGTGATAAAAAGCCTTCTGTTTCCATCGCCAAAGCTTTCAGGGGATCATTTGCAAGCTTCTGGCACCATTTTTGAGTGAATTGCCAAAAGTCAGATTAGGGCTTAGGGATCATTTGCAAGCTTCTGGCACCATTTTTGAGTGAATTGCCAAAAGTCAGATTTTTGCTGAAATTGTGACCCCGGGGCTTAGGGATTTTTTCAAAAAAATATTTTCTGCCGGTTAAGTTACTGAGGGCTGATTTCTTGTCCTGTGATAAAAAGCCTTCTGTTTCCATCGCCAACGCTTTCAGGGGATCATTTGCAAGCGTCTGGCACCATTTTTGAGTGAATTGCCAAAAGTCAGATTTTGGCTGAAATTGTGACCCCGGGGTTTAGGGATTTTTTCAAAAAAATATTTTCTGCCGGTTACGTTTTTGAGGGCTGATATCTTGTCCTGTGAAAAAAGCCTTCTGTTTCCATCGCCAAAGCTTTCAGGGGATCATTTGCAAGCTTCTGGCACCATTTTTGAGTGAATTGCCAAAAGTCAGATTTTTGCTGAAATTGTGACCCCGGGGCTTAGGGATTTTTTCAAAAAAATATTTTCTGCCGGTTAAGTTTTTGAGGGCTGATTTCTTGTCCTGTGATAAAAAGCCTTCTGTTTCCATCGCCACAGCTTTCAGGGGATCATTTGCAAGCTTCTGGCACCATTTTTGAGTGAATTGCCAAAAGTCAGATTTTTGCTGAAATTGTGACCCCGGGGCTTAGGGATTTTTTCAAAAAAATATTTTCTGCCGGTTACGTTTTTGAGGGCTGATTTCTTGTCCTGTGATAAAAAGCCTTCTGTTTCCATCGCCAAAGCTTTCAGGGGATCATTTGCAAGCTTCTGGCACCATTTTTGAGTGAATTGCCAAAAGTCAGATTAGGGCTTAGGGATCATTTGCAAGCTTCTGGCACCATTTTTGAGTGAATTGCCAAAAGTCAGATTTTTGCTGAAATTGTGACCCCGGGGCTTAGGGATTTTTTCAAAAAAATATTTTCTGCCGGTTACGTTTTTGAGGGCTGATTTCTTGTCCTGTGATAAAAAGCCTTCTGTTTCCATCGCCAAAGCGTTCAGGGGATCATTTGCAAGCTTCTGGCACCATTTTTGAGTGAATTGCCAAAAGTCAGATTAGGGCTTAGGGATCATTTGCAAGCTTCTGGCACCATTTTTGAGTGAATTGCCAAAAGTCAGATTTTTGCTGAAATTGTGACCCCGGGGCTTAGGGGTTTTTTCAAAAAAATATTTTCTGCCGGTTAAGTTTTTGAGGGCTGATTTCTTGTCCTGTGATAAAAAGCCTTCTGTTTCCATCGCCAAAGCTTTCAGGGGATCATTTGCAAGCTTCTGGCACCATTTTTGAGTGAATTGCCAAAAGTCAGATTTTTGCTGAAATTGTGACCCCGGGGCTTAGGGATTTTTTCAAAAAAATATTTTCTGCCGGTTACGTTTCTGAGGGCTGATTTCTTGTCCTGTGATAAAAAGCCTTCTGTTTCCATCGCCAAAGCTTTCAGGGGATCATTTGCAAGCTTCTGGCACCATTTTTGAGTGAATTGCCAAAAGTCAGATTAGGGCTTAGGGATCATTTGCAAGCTTCTGGCACCATTTTTGAGTGAATTGCCAAAAGTCAGATTTTTGCTGAAATTGTGACCCCGGGGCTTAGGGATTTTTTCAAAAAAATATTTTCTGCCGGTTAAGTTACTGAGGGCTGATTTCTTGTCCTGTGATAAAAAGCCTTCTGTTTCCATCGCCAAAGCTTTCAGGGGATCATTTGCAAGCTTCTGGCACCATTTTTGAGTGAATTGCCAAAAGTCAGATTTTTGCTGAAATTGTGACCCCGGGGCTTAGGGATTTTTTCAAAAAAATATTTTCTGCCGGTTACGTTTTTGAGGGCTGATTTCTTGTCCTGTGATAAAAAGCCTTCTGTTTCCATCGCCAACGCTTTCAGGGGATCATTTGCAAGCTTCTGGCACCATTTTTGAGTGAATTGCCAAAAGTCAGATTTTGGCTGAAATTGTGACCCCGGGGTTTAGGGATTTTTTCAAAAAAATATTTTCTGCCGGTTACGTTTTTGAGGGCTGATTTCTTGTCCTGTGAAAAAAGCCTTCTGTTTCCATCGCCAAAGCGTTCAGGGGATCATTTGCAAGCTTCTGGCACCATTTTTGAGTGAATTGCCAAAAGTCAGATTAGGGCTTAGGGATCATTTGCAAGCTTCTGGCACCATTTTTGAGTGAATTGCCAAAAGTCAGATTTTTGCTGAAATTGTGACCCCGGCCTTAGGGGTTTTTTCAAAAAAATATTTTCTGCCGGTTAAGTTTTTGAGGGCTGATTTCTTGTCCTGTGATAAAAAGCCTTCTGTTTCCATCGCCAAAGCTTTCAGGGGATCATTTGCAAGCTTCTGGCACCATTTTTGAGTAAATTGCCAAAAGTCAGATTTTTGCTGAAATTGTGACCCCGGGGCTTAGGGATTTTTTCAAAAAAATATTTTCTGCCGGTTACGTTTCTGAGGGCTGATTTCTTGTCCTGTGATAAAAAGCCTTCTGTTTCCATCGCCAAAGCTTTCAGGGGATCATTGGCAAGCTTCTGGCACCATTTTTGAGTGAATTGCCAAAAGTCAGATTAGGGCTTAGGGATCATTTGCAAGCTTCTGGCACCATTTTTGAGTGAATTGCCAAAAGTCAGATTTTTGCTGAAATTGTGACCCCGGGACGTAGGGATTTTTTCAAAAAAATATTTTCTGCCGGTTAAGTTACTGAGGGCTGATTTCTTGTCCTGTGATAAAAAGCCTTCTGTTTCCATCGCCAAAGCTTTCAGGGGATCATTTGCAAGCTTCTGGCACCATTTTTGAGTGAATTGCCAAAAGTCAGATTTTTGCTGAAATTGTGACCCCGGGGCTTAGGGATTTTTTCAAAAAAATATTTTCTGCTGGTTACGTTTTTGAGGGCTGATTTCTTGTCCTGTGATAAAAAGCCTTCTGTTTCCATCGCCAAAGCTTTCAGGGGATCATTTGCAAGCTTCTCGCACCATTTTTGAGTGAATTGCCAAAAGTCAGATTTTTGCTGAAATTGTGACCCCGGGGCTTAGGGATTTTTTCAGAAAAATATTTTCTGCCGGTTACGTTTTTGAGGGCTGATTTCTTGTCCTGTGATAAAAAGCCTTCTGTTTCCATCGCCAAAGCTTTCAGGGGATCATTTGCAAGCTTCTGGCACCATTTTTGAGTGAATTGCCAAAAGTCAGATTAGGGCTTAGGGATCATTTGCAAGCTTCTGGCACCATTTTTGAGTGAATTGCCAAAAGTCAGATTTTTGCTGAAATTGTGACCCCGGGGCTTAGGGATTTTTTCAAAAAAATATTTTCTGCCGGTTACGTTTTTGAGGGCTGATTTCTTGTCCTGTGATAAAAAGCCTTCTGTTTCCATCGCCACAGCTTTCAGGGGATCATTTGCACGCTTCTGGCACCATTTTTGAGTGAATTGCCAAAAGTCAGATTTTTGCTGAAATTGTGACCCCGGGGCTTAGGGATTTTTTCAAAAAAATATTTTCTGCCGGTTACGTTTTTGAGGGCTGATTTCTTGTCCTGTGATAAAAAGCCTTCTGTTTCCATCGCCAAAGCTTTCTGGGGATCATTTGCAAGCTTCTGGCACCATTTTTGAGTGAATTGCCAAAAGTCAGATTTTTGCTGAAATTGTGACCCCGGGGCTTAGGGATTTTTTCAAAAAAATATTTTCTGCCGGTTAAGTTTTTGAGGGCTGATTTCTTGTCCTGTGATAAAAAGCCTTCTGTTTCCATCGCCAAAGCTTTCAGGGGATCATTTGCAAGCTTCTGGCACCATTTTTGAGTGAATTGCCAAAAGTCAGATTTTTGCTGAAATTGTGACCCCGGGGCTTAGGGATTTTTTCAAAAAAATATTTTCTGCCGGTTACGTTTTTGAGGGCTGATTTCTTGTCCTGTGATAAAAAGCCTTCTGTTTCCATCGCCACAGCTTTCAGGGGATCATTTGCAAGCTTCTGGCACCATTTTTGAGTGAATTGCCAAAAGTCAGATTTTTGCTGAAATTGTGACCCCGGGGCTTAGGGATTTTTTCAAAAAAATATTTTCTGCCGGTTACGTTTTTGAGGGCTGATTTCTTGTCCTGTGATAAAAAGCCTTCTGTTTCCATCGCCAAAGGTTTCAGGGAATCATTTGCAAGCTTCTGGCACCATTTTTGAGTGAATTGCCAAAAGTCAGATTAGGGCTTAGGGATCATTTGCAAGCTTCTGGCACCTTTTTTGAGTGAATTGCCAAATGTCAGATTTTTGCTGAAATTGTGACCCCGGGGCTTAGGGACTTTTTCAAAAAAATATTTTCTGCCGGTTAAGTTTTTGAGGGCTGATTTCTTGTCCTGTGATAAAAAGCCTTCTGTTTCCATCGCCAAAGCTTTCAGGGGATCATTTGCAAGCTTCTGGCACCATTTTTGAGTGAATTGCCAAAAGTCAGATTTTTGCTGAAATTGTGACCCCGGGGCTTAGGGATTTTTTCAAAAAAATATTTTCTGCCGGTTACGTTTTTGAGGGCTGATTTCTTGTCCTGTGATGAAAAGCCTTCTGTTTCCATCGCCAAAGCTTTCAGGGGATCATTTGCAAGCTTCTGGCACCATTTTTGAGTGAATTGCCAAAAGTCAGATTAGGGCTTAGGGATCATTTGCAAGCTTCTGGCACCATTTTTGAGTGAATTGCCAAAAGTCAGATTTTTGCTGAAATTGTGACCCCGGGGCTTAGGGATTTTTTCAAAAAAATATTTTCTGCCGGTTAAGTTATTGAGGGCTGATTTCTTGTCCTGTGATAAAAAGCCTTCTGTTTCCATCGCCACAGCTTTCAGGGGATCATTTGCAAGCTTCTGGCACCATTTTTGAGTGAATTGCCAAAAGTCAGATTTAGGCTGAAATTGTGACCCCGGGGCTTAGGGATTTTTTCAAAAAAATATTTTCTGCCGGTTACGTTTTTGAGGGCTGATTTCTTGTCCTGTGATAAAAAGCCTTCTGTTTCCATCGCCAAAGCTTTCAGGGGATCATTTGCAAGCTTCTGGCATCATTTTTGAGTGAATTGCCAAAAGACAGATTAGGGCTTAGGGATCATTTGCAAGCTTTTGGCACCAATTTTGAGTGAATTGCCAAAAGTCAGATTTTTGCTGAAATTGTGACCCCGGGGCTTAGGGATTTTTTCAAAAAAATATTTTCTGCCGGTTACGTTTTTGAGGGCTGATTTCTTGTCCTGTGATAAAAAGCCTTCTGTTTCCATCGCCACAGCTTTCAGGGGATCATTTGCAAGCTTCTGGCACCATTTTTGAGTGAATTGCCAAAAGTCAGATTTTTGCTGAAATTGTGACCCCGGGGCTTAGGGATTTTTTCAAAAAAATATTTTCTGCCGGTTACGTTTTTGAGGGCTGATTTCTTGTCCTGTGATAAAAAGCCTTCTGTTTCCATCGCCAAAGGTTTCAGGGAATCATTTGCAAGCTTCTGGCACCATTTTTGAGTGAATTGCCAAAAGTCAGATTAGGGCTTAGGGATCATTTGCAAGCTTCTGGAACCTTTTTTGAGTGAATTGCCAAATGTCAGATTTTTGCTGAAATTGTGACCCCGGGGCTTAGGGACTTTTTCAAAAAAATATTTTCTGCCGGTTAAGTTTTTGAGGGCTGATTTCTTGTCCTGTGATAAAAAGCCTTCTGTTTCCATCGCCAAAGCTTTCAGGGGATCATTTGCAAGCTTCTGGCACCATTTTTGAGTGAATTGCCAAAAGTCAGATTTTTGCTGAAATTGTGACCCCGGGGCTTAGGGATTTTTTCAAAAAAATATTTTCTGCCGGTTACGTTTTTGAGGGCTGATTTCTTGTCCTGTGATGAAAAGCCTTCTGTTTCCATCGCCAAAGCTTTCAGGGGATCATTTGCAAGCTTCTGGCACCATTTTTGAGTGAATTGCCAAAAGTCAGATTAGGGCTTAGGGATCATTTGCAAGCTTCTGGCACCATTTTTGAGTGAATTGCCAAAAGTCAGATTTTTGCTGAAATTGTGACCCCGGGGCTTAGGGATTTTTTCAAAAAAATATTTTCTGCCGGTTAAGTTATTGAGGGCTGATTTCTTGTCCTGTGATAAAAAGCCTTCTGTTTCCATTGCCACAGCTTTCAGGGGATCATTTGCAAGCTTCTGGCACCATTTTTGAGTGAATTGCCAAAAGTCAGATTTTTGCTGAAATTGTGACCCCGGGGCTTCGGGATTTTTTCAAAAAAATATTTTCTGCCGGTTAAGTTTTTGAGGGCTGATTTCTTGTCCTGTGATAAAAAGCCTTCTGTTTCCATCGCCAAAGCTTTCAGGGGATCATTTGCAAGCTTCTGGCACCATTTTTGAGTGAATTGCCAAAAGTCAGATTTTTGCTGAAATTGTGACCCCGGGGCTTAGGGATTTTTTCAAAAAAATATTTTCTGCCGGTTAAGTTTTTGAGGGCTGATTTCTTGTCCTGTGATAAAAAGCCTTCTGTTTCCATCGCCACAGCTTTCAGGGGATCATTTGCAAGCTTCTGGCACCATTTTTGAGTGAATTGCCAAAAGTCAGATTTTTGCTGAAATTGTGACCCCGGGGCTTAGGGATTTTTTCAAAAAAATATTTTCTGCCGGTTACGTTTTTGAGGGCTGATTTCTTGTCCTGTGATAAAAAGCCTTCTGTTTCCATCGCCAAAGGTTTCAGGGAATCATTTGCAAGCTTCTGGCACCATTTTTGAGTGAATTGCCAAAAGTCAGATTAGGGCTTAGGGATCATTTGCAAGCTTCTGGAACCTTTTTTGAGTGAATTGCCAAATGTCAGATTTTTGCTGAAATTGTGACCCCGGGGCTTAGGGACTTTTTCAAAAAAATATTTTCTGCCGGTTAAGTTTTTGAGGGCTGATTTCTTGTCCTGTGATAAAAAGCCTTCTGTTTCCATCGCCAAAGCTTTCAGGGGATCATTTGCAAGCTTCTGGCACCATTTTTGAGTGAATTGCCAAAAGTCAGATTTTTGCTGAAATTGTGACCCCGGGGCTTAGGGATTTTTTCAAAAAAATATTTTCTGCCGGTTACGTTTTTGAGGGCTGATTTCTTGTCCTGTGATGAAAAGCCTTCTGTTTCCATCGCCAAAGCTTTCAGGGGATCATTTGCAAGCTTCTGGCACCATTTTTGAGTGAATTGCCAAAAGTCAGATTAGGGCTTAGGGATCATTTGCAAGCTTCTGGCACCATTTTTGAGTGAATTGCCAAAAGTCAGATTTTTGCTGAAATTGTGACCCCGGGGCTTAGGGATTTTTTCAAAAAAATATTTTCTGCCGGTTAAGTTATTGAGGGCTGATTTCTTGTCCTGTGATAAAAAGCCTTCTGTTTCCATCGCCACAGCTTTCAGGGGATCATTTGCAAGCTTCTGGCACCATTTTTGAGTGAATTGCCAAAAGTCAGATTTTTGCTGAAATTGTGACCCCGGGGCTTCGGGATTTTTTCAAAAAAATATTTTCTGCCGGTTAAGTTTTTGAGGGCTGATTTCTTGTCCTGTGATAAAAAGCCTTCTGTTTCCATCGCCAAAGCTTTCAGGGGATCATTTGCAAGCTTCTGGCACCATTTTTGAGTGAATTGCCAAAAGTCAGATTTTTGCTGAAATTGTGACCCCGGGGCTTAGGGATTTTTTCAAAAAAATATTTTCTGCCGGTTAAGTTTTTGAGGGCTGATTTCTTGTCCTGTGATAAAAAGCCTTCTGTTTCCATCGCCACAGCTTTCAGGGGATCATTTGCAAGCTTCTGGCACCATTTTTGAGTGAATTGCCAAAAGTCAGATTTTTGCTGAAATTGTGACCCCGGGGCTTAGGGATTTTTTCAAAAAAATATTTTCTGCTGGTTACGTTTTTGAGGGCTGATTTCTTGTCCTGTGATAAAAAGCCTTCTGTTTCCATCGCCAAAGCTTTCAGGGGATCATTTGCAAGCTTCTGGCACCATTTTTGAGTGAATTGCCAAAAGTCAGATTAGGGCTTAGGGATCATTTGCAAGCTTCTGGCACCATTTTTGAGTGAATTGCCAAAAGTCAGATTTTTGCTGAAATTGTGACCCCGGGGCTTAGGGATTTTCTCAAAAAAATATTTTCTGCCGGTTAAGTTATTGAGGGCTGATTTCTTGTCCTGTGATAAAAAGCCTTCTGTTTCCATCGCCACAGCTTTCAGGGGATCATTTGCAAGCTTCTGGCACCATTTTTGAGTGAATTGCCAAAAGTCAGATTTTTGCTGAAATTGTGACCCCGGGGCTTAGGGATTTTTTCAAAAAAACATTTTCTGCCGGTTAAGTTATTCAGGGCTGATTTCTTGTCCTGTGATAAAAAGCCTTCTGTTTCCATCGCCACAGCTTTCAGGGGATCATTTGCAAGCTTCTGGCACCATTTTTGAGTGAATTGCCAAAAGTCAGATTTTTGCTGAAATTGTGACCCCGGGGCTTAGGGATTTTTTCAAAAAAATATTTTCTGCCGGTTACGTTTTTGAGGGCTGATTTCTTGTCCTGTGATAAAAAGCCTTCTGTTTCCATCGCCAAAGCTTTCAAGGGATCATTTGGAAGCTTCTGGCACCATTTTTGAGTGAATTGCCAAAAGTCAGATTTTTGCTGAAATTGTGACCCCGGGGCTTAGGGATTTTTTCAAAAAAATATTTTCTGCCGGTTACGTTTTTGAGGGCTGATTTCTTGTCCTGTGATAAAAAGCCTTCTGTTTCCATCGCCAAAGCTTTCAGGGGATCATTTGCAAGCTTCTGGCACCATTTTTGAGTGAATTGCCAAAAGTCAGATTTTTGCTGAAATTGGGACCCCGGGGCTGAGGGATTTTTTCAAAAAAATATTTTCTGCTTGTTACGTTTTTGAGGGCTGATTACTTGTCCTGTGATAAAAAGCCTTCTGTTTCCATCGCCAAAGGTTTCAGGGAATCATTTGCAAGCTTCTGGCACCATTTTTGAGTGAATTGCCAAACGTCAGATTAGGGCTTAGGGATCATTTGCAAGCTTCTGGCACCATTTTTGAGTGAATTGCCAAAAGTCAGATTTTTGCTGAAATTGTGACCCCGGGGCTTAGGGATTTTTTCAAAAAAATATTTTCTGCCGGTTACGTTTTTGAGGGCTGATTTCTTGTCCTGTGATAAAAAGCCTTCTGTTTCCATCGCCAAAGGTTTCAGGGAATCATTTGCAAGCTTCTGGCACCATTTTTGAGTGAATTGCCAAAAGTCAGATTAGGGCTTAGGGATCATTTGCAAGCTTCTGGCACCTTTTTTGAGTGAATTGCCAAATGTCAGATTTTTGCTGAAATTGTGACCCCGGGGCTTAGGGAATTTTTCAAAAAAATATTTTCTGCCGGTTAAGTTTTTGAGGGCTGATTTCTTGTCCTGTGATAAAAAGCCTTCTGTTTCCATCGCCAAAGCTTTCAGGGGATCATTTGCAAGCTTCTGGCACCATTTTTGAGTGAATTGCCAAAAGTCAGATTTTTGCTGAAATTGTGACCCCGGGGCTTAGGGATTTTTTCAAAAAAATATTTTCTGCCGGTTACGTTTTTGAGGGCTGATTTCTTGTCCTGTGATAAAAAGCCTTCTGTTTCCATCGCCACAGCTTTCAGGGGATCATTTGCAAGCTTCTGGCACCATTTTTGAGTGAATTGCCAAAAGTCAGATTAGGGCTTAGGGATCATTTGCAAGCTTCTGGCACCATTTTGGAGTGAATTGCCAAAAGTCAGATTTTTGCTGAAATTGTGACCCCGGGGCTTAGGGATTTTTTCAAAAAAATATTTTCTGCCGGTTAAGTTATTGAGGGCTGATTTCTTGTCCTGTGATAAAAAGCCTTCTGTTTCCATCGCCACAGCTTTCAGGGGATCATTTGCAAGCTTCTGGCACCATTTTTGAGTGAATTGCCAAAAGTCAGATTTTTGCTGAAATTGTGACCCCGGGGCTTAGGGATTTTTTCAAAAAAATATTTTCTGCCGGTTAAGTTATTGAGGGCTGATTTCTTGTCCTGTGATAAAAAGCCTTCTGTTTCCATCGCCACAGCTTTCAGGGGATCATTTGCAAGCTTCTGGCACCATTTTTGAGTGAATTGCCAAAAGTCAGATTTTTGCTGAAATTGTGACCCCGGGGCTTAGGGATTTTTTCAAAAAAACATTTTCTGCCGGTTAAGTTATTGAGGGCTGATTTCTTGTCCTGTGATAAAAAGCCTTCTGTTTCCATCGCCAAAGCTTTCAGGGGATCATTTGCAAGCTTCTGGCACCATTTTTGAGTGAATTGCCAAAAGTCAGATTTTTGCTGAAATTGTGACCCCGGGGCTTAGGGATTTTTTCAAAAAAACATTTTCTGCCGGTTACGTTTTTGAGGGCTGATTTCTTGTCCTGTGATAAAAAGCCTTCTGTTTCCATCGCCAAAGCTTTCAGGGGATCATTTGCAAGCTTCTGGCACCATTTTTGAGTGAATTGCCAAAAGTCAGATTTTTGCTGAAATTGTTACCCCGGGGTTAGGGATTTTTTCAAAAAAATATTTTCTGCTTGTTACGTTTTTGAGGGCTGATTACCTGTCCTGTGATAAAAAGCCTTCTGTTTCCATCGCCAAAGGTTTCAGGGGATCATTTGCAAGCTTCTGGCACCATTTTTGAGTGAATTGCCAAAAGTCAGATTAGGGCTTAGGGATCATTTGCAAGCTTCTGGCACCATTTTTGAGTGAATTTCCAAAAGTCAGATTTTGGCTGAAATTGTGACCCCCGGACTTAGGGTTTTTTTCAAAAAAATATTTTCTGCCGGTTACGTTTTTGAGGGCTGATTTCTTGTCCTGTGATAAAAAGCCTTCTGTTTCCATCGCCAAAGCTTTCAGGGGATCATTTGCAAGCTTCTGGCACCATTTTTGAGTGAATTGCCAAAAGTCAGATTTTTGCTGAAATTGTGACCCCGGGGCTTAGGGATTTTTTCAAAAAAATATTTTCTGCCGGTTACGTTTTTGAGGGCTGATTTCTTGTCCTGTGATAAAAAGCCTTCTGTTTCCATCGCCAAAGCTTTCAGGGGATCATTTTTAAGCTCTTGGAACCATTTTTGAGTGAATTGCCAAAAGTCAGATTTTTGCTGAAATTGTGACCTCGGGGCTTAGGGATTTTTTCAAAAAAATATTTTCTGCCGGTTACGTTTTTGAGGGCTGATTTCTTGTCCTGTGATAAAAAGCCTTCTGTTTCCATCGCCAAAGCTTTCAGGGGATCATTTGCAAGCTTCTGGCACCATTTTTGAGTGAATTGCCAAAAGTCAGATTTTTGCTCAAATTGTGACCCCGGGGCTTAGGGATTTTTTCAAAAAAATATTTTCTGCCGGTTACGTTTTTGAGGGCTGATTTCTTGTCCTGTGATAAAAAGCCTTCTGTTTCCATCGCCAAAGCTTTCAGGGGATCATTTGCAAGCTTCTGGCACCATTTTTGAGTGAATTGCCAAAAGTCAGATTTTTGCTGAAATTGTGACCCCGGGGCTTAGGGATTTTTTTCAAAAAAATATTTTCTGCCGGTTACGTTTTTGAGGGCTGATTTCTTGTCCTGTGATAAAAAGCCTTCTGTTTCCATCGCCAAAGGTTTCAGGGAATCATTTGCAAGCTTCTGGCACCATTTTTGAGTGAATTGCCAAAAGTCAGATTGGGGCTTAGGGATCATTTGCAAGCTTCTGGCACCATTTTTGAGTGAATTGCCAAAAGTCAGATTTTTGCTAAAATTGTGACCCCGGGGCTTAGGAATTTTTTCAAAAAAATATTTTCTGCCGGTTAAGTTTTTGAGGGCTGATTTCTTGTCCTGTGATAAAAAAGCCTTCTGTTTCCATCGCCAAAGCTTTCAGGGGATCATTTGCAAGCTTCTGGCACCATTATTGAGTGAATTGCCAAAAGTCAGATTTTTGCTGAAATTGTGACCCCGGGGCTTAGGGATTTTTTCAAAAAAATATTTTCTGCCGGTTAAGTTTTTGAGGGCTGATTTCTTGTCCTGTGATAAAAAGGCTTCTGTTTCCATCGCCAAAGCTTTCAGGGGATCATTTGCAAGCTTCTGGCACCATTTTTGAGTGAATTGCCAAAAGTCAGATTTTTGCTGAAATTTTTTTTTCAAAAAAATATTTTCTGTCGGTTAAGTTTTTGAGGGCTGATTTCTTGTCCTGTGATAAAAAGCCTTCTGTTTCCATCGCCAAAGCTTTCAGGGGATCATTTGCAAGCTTCTGGCACCATTTTTGAGTGAATTGCCAAAAGTCAGATTTTTGCTGAAAGGGTGACCCCGGGGATTAGGGATTTTTTCAAAAAAATATTTCCTGCCGGTTACGTTTTTGAGGGCTGATTTCTTGTCCTGTGATAAAAAAGCCTTCTGTTTCCATCGCCAAAGCTTTCAGGGGATCATTTGCAAGCTTCTGGCACCATTTTTGAGTGAATTGCCAAAAGTCAGATTTTTGCTGAAATTGTGACCCCGGGGCTTAGGGATTTTTTCAAAAAAATATTTTCTGCCGGTAAAGTTTTTGAGGGCTGATTTCTTGTCCTGTGATAAAAAGCCTTCTGTTTCCATCGCCAACGCTTTCAGGGGATCATTTGCAAGCTTCTGGCACCATTTTTGAGTGAATTGCCAAAAGTCAGATTTTTGCTGAAATTGTGACCCCGGGGCTTAGGGATTTTTTCAAAAAAATATTTTCTGCCGGTTACGTTTTTGAGGGCTGATTTCTTGTCCTGTGATAAAAAGCCTTCTGTTTCCATCGCCAAAGCTTTCTGGGGATCATTTGCAAGCTTCTGGCACCATTTTTGAGTGAATTGCCAAAAGTCAGATTTTTGCTAAAATTGTGACCCCGGGGCTTAGGGATTTTTTCAAAAAAATATTTTCTGCCGGTTAAGTTTTTGAGGGCTGATTTCTTGTCCTGTGATAAAAAAGCCTTCTGTTTCCATCGCCAAAGCTTTCAGGGGATCATTTGCAAGCTTCTGGCACCATTTTTGAGTGAATTGCCAAAAGTCAGATTTTTGCTCTAATTGTGACCCCGCGGCTTAGGGATTTTTTCAAAAAAATATTTTCTGCCGGTTACGTTTTTGAGGGCTGATTTCTTGTCCTGTGATAAAAAGCCTTCTGTTTCCATCGCCAAAAGTTTCAGGGAATCATTTGCAAGCTTCTGGCACAATTTTTGAGTGAATTGCCAAAAGTCAGATTAGGGCTTAGGGATCATTTGCAAGCTTCTGGCACCATTTTTGAGTGAATTGCCAAAAGTCAGATTTTTGCTGAAATTGTGACCCCGGGGCTTAGGGATTTTTTCAAAAAAATATTTTCTGCCGGTTACGTTTTTGAGGGCTGATTTCTTGTCCTGTGATAAAAAGCCTTCTGTTTCCATCGCCAAAGCTTTCAGGGGATCATTTGCAAGCTTCTGGCACCATTTTTGAGTGAATTGCCAAAAATCAGATTAGGGCTTAGGGATCATTTGCAAGCTTCTGGCACCATTTTTGAGTGAATTGCCAAAAGTCAGATTTTTGCTGAAATTGTGACTCCGGGGCTTAGGGATTTTTTCAAAAAAATATTTTCTGCCGGTTACGTTTTTGAGGGCTGATTTCTTGTCCTGTGATAAAAAGCCTTCTGTTTCCATCGCCAAAGCTTTCTGGGTATCATTTGCAAGCTTCTGGCACCATTTTTGAGTGAATTGCCAAAAGTCAGATTTTTGCTGAAATTGTGACCCCGGGGCTTAGGGATTTTTTCAAAAAAATATTTTCTGCCGGTTAAGTTTTTGAGGGCTGATTTCTTGTCCTGTGATAAAAAAGCCTTCTGTTTCCATCGCCAAAGCTTTCAGGGGATCATTTGCAAGCTTCTGGCACCATTATTGAGTGAATTGCCAAAAGTCAGATTTTTGCTGAAATTGTGACCCCGGGGCTTAGGGATTTTTTCAAAAAAATATTTTCTGCCGGTTACGTTTTTGAGGGCTGATTTCTTGTCCTGTGATAAAAAGCCTTCTGTTTCTATCGCCAAAGGTTTCAGGGAATCATTTGCAAGCTTCTGGCACCATTTTTGAGTGAATTGCCAAAAGTCAGATTAGGGCTTAGGGATCATTTGCAAGCTTCTGGCACCATTTTTGAGTGAATTGCCAAAAGTCAGATTTTTGCTGAAATTGTGACCCCGGGGCTTAGGGATTTTTTCAAAAAAATATTTTCTGCCGGTTAAGTTTTTGAGGGCTGATTTCTTGTCCTGTGATAAAAAGCCTTCTGTTTCCATCGCCAAAGCTTTCAGGGGATCATTTGCAAGCTTCTGGCACCATTTTTGAGTGAATTGCGAAAAGTCAGATTTTGGCTGAAATTGTGACCCCGGGGCTTAGGGATTTTTTCAAAAAAATATTTTCTGCCGGTTAAGTTTTTGAGGGCTGATTTCTTGTCCTGTGATAAAAAGCCTTCTGTTTCCATCGCCAAAGCTTTCAGGGGATCATTTGCAAGCTTCTGGCACCATTTTTGAGTGAATTGCCAAAAGTCAGATTTTGGCTGAAATTGTGACCCCGGGGCTTAGGGATTTTTTCAAAAAAATATTTTCTGCCGGTTAAGTTTTTGAGGGCTGATTTCTTGTCCTGTGATAAAAAGGCTTCTGTTTCCATCGCCAAAGCTTTCAGGGGATCATTTGCAAGCTTCTGGCACCATTTTTGAGTGAATTGCCAAAAGTCAGATTAGGGCTTAGGGATCATTTGCAAGCTTCTGGCACCATTTTTGAGTGAATTGCGAAAAGTCAGATTTTTGCTGAAATTGTGACCCCGGGGCTTAGGGATTTTTTCAAAAAAATATTTTCTGCCGGTTACGTTTTTGAGGGCTGATTTCTTGTCCTGTGATAAAAAGCCTTCTGTTTCCATCGCCAACGCTTTCAGGGGATCATTTGCAAGCTTCTGGCACCATTTTTGAGTGAATTGCCAAAAGTCAGATTTTTGCTGAAATTGTGACTCCGGGGCTTAGGGATTTTTTCAAAAAAATATTTTCTGCCGGTTACGTTTTTGAGGGCTGATTTCTTGTCCTGTGATAAAAAGCCTTCTGTTTCCATCGCCAAAGCTTTCTGGGTATCATTTGCAAGCTTCTGGCACCATTTTTGAGTGAATTGCCAAAAGTCAGATTTTTGCTGAAATTGTGACCCCGGGGCTTAGGGATTTTTTCAAAAAAATATTTTCTGCCGGTTAAGTTTTTGAGGGCTGATTTCTTGTCCTGTGATAAAAAAGCCTTCTGTTTCCATCGCCAAAGCTTTCAGGGGATCATTTGCAAGCTTCTGGCACCATTATTGAGTGAATTGCCAAAAGTCAGATTTTTGCTGAAATTGTGACCCCGGGGCTTAGGGATTTTTTCAAAAAAATATTTTCTGCCGGTTACGTTTTTGAGGGCTGATTTCTTGTCCTGTGATAAAAAGCCTTCTGTTTCTATCGCCAAAGGTTTCAGGGAATCATTTGCAAGCTTCTGGCACCATTTTTGAGTGAATTGCCAAAAGTCAGATTAGGGCTTAGGGATCATTTGCAAGCTTCTGGCACCATTTTTGAGTGAATTGCCAAAAGTCAGATTTTTGCTGAAATTGTGACCCCGGGGCTTAGGGGTTTTTTCAAAAAAATATTTTCTGCCGGTTAAGTTTTTGAGGGCTGATTTCTTGTCCTGTGATAAAAAGCCTTCTGTTTCCATCGCCAACGCTTTCAGGGGATCATTTGCAAGCTTCTGGCACCATTTTTGAGTGAATTGCCAAAAATCAGATTAGGGCTTAGGGATCATTTGCAAGCTTCTGGCACCATTTTTGAGTGAATTGCCAAAAGTCAGATTTTTGCTGAAATTGTGACTCCGGGGCTTAGGGATTTTTTCAAAAAAATATTTTCTGCCGGTTACGTTTTTGAGGGCTGATTTCTTGTCCTGTGATAAAAAGCCTTCTGTTTCCATCGCCAAAGCTTTCTGGGTATCATTTGCAAGCTTCTGGCACCATTTTTGAGTGAATTGCCAAAAGTCAGATTTTTGCTGAAATTGTGACCCCGGGGCTTAGGGATTTTTTCAAAAAAATATTTTCTGCCGGTTAAGTTTTTGAGGGCTGATTTCTTGTCCTGTGATAAAAAAGCCTTCTGTTTCCATCGCCAAAGCTTTCAGGGGATCATTTGCAAGCTTCTGGCACCATTATTGAGTGAATTGCCAAAAGTCAGATTTTTGCTGAAATTGTGACCCCGGGGCTTAGGGATTTTTTCAAAAAAATATTTTCTGCCGGTTACGTTTTTGAGGGCTGATTTCTTGTCCTGTGATAAAAAGCCTTCTGTTTCTATCGCCAAAGGTTTCAGGGAATCATTTGCAAGCTTCTGGCACCATTTTTGAGTGAATTGCCAAAAGTCAGATTAGGGCTTAGGGATCATTTGCAAGCTTCTGGCACCATTTTTGAGTGAATTGCCAAAAGTCAGATTTTTGCTGAAATTGTGACCCCGGGGCTTAGGGATTTTTTCAAAAAAATATTTTCTGCCGGTTAAGTTTTTGAGGGCTGATTTCTTGTCCTGTGATAAAAAGCCTTCTGTTTCCATCGCCAAAGCTTTCAGGGGATCATTTGCAAGCTTCTGGCACCATTTTTGAGTGAATTGCGAAAAGTCAGATTTTGGCTGAAATTGTGACCCCGGGGCTTAGGGATTTTTTCAAAAAAATATTTTCTGCCGGTTAAGTTTTTGAGGGCTGATTTCTTGTCCTGTGATAAAAAGCCTTCTGTTTCCATCGCCAAAGCTTTCAGGGGATCATTTGCAAGCTTCTGGCACCATTTTTGAGTGAATTGCCAAAAGTCAGATTTTGGCTGAAATTGTGACCCCGGGGCTTAGGGATTTTTTCAAAAAAATATTTTCTGCCGGTTAAGTTTTTGAGGGCTGATTTCTTGTCCTGTGATAAAAAGGCTTCTGTTTCCATCGCCAAAGCTTTCAGGGGATCATTTGCAAGCTTCTGGCACCATTTTTGAGTGAATTGCCAAAAGTCAGATTAGGGCTTAGGGATCATTTGCAAGCTTCTGGCACCATTTTTGAGTGAATTGCGAAAAGTCAGATTTTTGCTGAAATTGTGACCCCGGGGCTTAGGGATTTTTTCAAAAAAATATTTTCTGCCGGTTACGTTTTTGAGGGCTGATTTCTTGTCCTGTGATAAAAAGCCTTCTGTTTCCATCGCCAACGCTTTCAGGGGATCATTTGCAAGCTTCTGGCACCATTTTTGAGTGAATTGCCAAAAGTCAGATTTTTGCTGAAATTGTGACTCCGGGGCTTAGGGATTTTTTCAAAAAAATATTTTCTGCCGGTTACGTTTTTGAGGGCTGATTTCTTGTCCTGTGATAAAAAGCCTTCTGTTTCCATCGCCAAAGCTTTCTGGGTATCATTTGCAAGCTTCTGGCACCATTTTTGAGTGAATTGCCAAAAGTCAGATTTTTGCTGAAATTGTGACCCCGGGGCTTAGGGATTTTTTCAAAAAAATATTTTCTGCCGGTTAAGTTTTTGAGGGCTGATTTCTTGTCCTGTGATAAAAAAGCCTTCTGTTTCCATCGCCAAAGCTTTCAGGGGATCATTTGCAAGCTTCTGGCACCATTATTGAGTGAATTGCCAAAAGTCAGATTTTTGCTGAAATTGTGACCCCGGGGCTTAGGGATTTTTTCAAAAAAATATTTTCTGCCGGTTACGTTTTTGAGGGCTGATTTCTTGTCCTGTGATAAAAAGCCTTCTGTTTCTATCGCCAAAGGTTTCAGGGAATCATTTGCAAGCTTCTGGCACCATTTTTGAGTGAATTGCCAAAAGTCAGATTAGGGCTTAGGGATCATTTGCAAGCTTCTGGCACCATTTTTGAGTGAATTGCCAAAAGTCAGATTTTTGCTGAAATTGTGACCCCGGGGCTTAGGGGTTTTTTCAAAAAAATATTTTCTGCCGGTTACGTTTTTGAGGGCTGATTTCTTGTCCTGTGATAAAAAGCCTTCTGTTTCCATCGCCAAAGCTTTCAGGGGATCATTTGCAAGCTTCTGGCACCATTTTTGAGTGAATTGCGAAAAGTCAGATTTTGGCTGAAATTGTGACCCCGGGGCTTAGGGATTTTTTCAAAAAAATATTTTCTGCCGGTTAAGTTTTTGAGGGCTGATTTCTTGTCCTGTGATAAAAAGCCTTCTGTTTCCATCGCCAAAGCTTTCAGGGGATCATTTGCAAGCTTCTGGCACCATTTTTGAGTGAATTGCCAAAAGACAGATTTTGGCTGAAATTGTGACCCCGGGGCTTAGGGATTTTTTCAAAAAAATATTTTCTGCCGGTTACGTTTTTGAGGGCTGATTTCTTGTCCTGTGATAAAAAGCCTTCTGTTTCCATCGCCAAAGCTTTCAGGGGATCATTTGCAAGCTTCTGGCACCATTTTTGAGTGAATTGCCAAAAGTCAGATTTTGGCTGAAATTGTGACCCCGGGGCTTAGGGATTTTTTCAAAAAAATATTTTCTGCCGGTTACGTTTTTGAGGGCTGATTTCTTGTCCTGTGATAAAAAGCCTTCTGTTTCCATCGCCAAAGCTTTCAGGGGATCATTTGCAAGCTTCTTGCACCATTTTTGAGTGAATTGCCAAAAGTCAGATTTTTGCTGAAATTGTGACCCCGGGGCTTAGGGATTTTTTCAAAAAAATATTTTCTGCCGGTTACGTTTTTGAGGGCTGATTTCTTGTCCTGTGATAAAAAGCCTTCTGTTTCCATCGCCAAAGCTTTCAGGGGATCATTTGCAAGCTTCTGGCACCATTTTTGAGTGAATTGCCAAAAGTCAGATTTTTGCTGAAATTGTGACCCCGGGGCTTAGGGATTTTTTGAAAAAAATATTTTCTACCGGTCACGTTTTTGAGGGCTGATTTCTTGTCCTGTAATAAAAAGCCTTCTGTTTCCATCGCCAAAGCTTTCAGGGGATCATTTGCAAGCTTCTGGCACCATTTTTGAGTGAATTGCCAAAAGTCAGATTTTGGCTGAAATTGTGACCCCGGGGCTTAGGGATTTTTTCAAAAAAATATTTTCTGCCGGTTAAGTTTTTGAGGGCTGATTTCTTGTCCTGTGATAAAAAGGCTTCTGTTTCCATCGCAAAAGCTTTCAGGGGATCATTTGCAAGCTTCTGGCACCATTTTTGAGTGAATTGCCAAAAGTCAGATTAGGGCTTAGGGATCATTTGCAAGCTTCTGGCACCATTTTTGAGTGAATTGCGAAAAGTCAGATTTTTGCTGAAATTGTGACCCCGGGGCTTAGGGATTTTTTCAAAAAAATATTTTCTGCCGGTTACGTTTTTGAGGGCTGATTTCTTGTCCTGTGATAAAAAGCCTTCTGTTTCCATCGCCAACGCTTTCAGGGGATCATTTGCAAGCTTCTGGCACCATTTTTGAGTGAATTGCCAAAAGTCAGATTTTTGCTGAAATTGTGACTCCGGGGCTTAGGGATTTTTTCAAAAAAATATTTTCTGCCGGTTACGTTTTTGAGGGCTGATTTCTTGTCCTGTGATAAAAAGCCTTCTGTTTCCATCGCCAAAGCTTTCTGGGTATCATTTGCAAGCTTCTGGCACCATTTTTGAGTGAATTGCCAAAAGTCAGATTTTTGCTGAAATTGTGACCCCGGGGCTTAGGGATTTTTTCAAAAAAATATTTTCTGCCGGTTAAGTTTTTGAGGGCTGATTTCTTGTCCTGTGATAAAAAAGCCTTCTGTTTCCATCGCCAAAGCTTTCAGGGGATCATTTGCAAGCTTCTGGCACCATTATTGAGTGAATTGCCAAAAGTCAGATTTTTGCTGAAATTGTGACCCCGGGGCTTAGGGATTTTTTCAAAAAAATATTTTCTGCCGGTTACGTTTTTGAGGGCTGATTTCTTGTCCTGTGATAAAAAGCCTTCTGTTTCTATCGCCAAAGGTTTCAGGGAATCATTTGCAAGCTTCTGGCACCATTTTTGAGTGAATTGCCAAAAGTCAGATTAGGGCTTAGGGATCATTTGCAAGCTTCTGGCACCATTTTTGAGTGAATTGCCAAAAGTCAGATTTTTGCTGAAATTGTGACCCCGGGGCTTAGGGGTTTTTTCAAAAAAATATTTTCTGCCGGTTAAGTTTTTGAGGGCTGATTTCTTGTCCTGTGATAAAAAGCCTTCTGTTTCCATCGCCAAAGCTTTCAGGGGATCATTTGCAAGCTTCTGGCACCATTTTTGAGTGAATTGCCAAAAATCAGATTAGGGCTTAGGGATCATTTGCAAGCTTCTGGCACCATTTTTGAGTGAATTGCCAAAAGTCAGATTTTTGCTGAAATTGTGACTCCGGGGCTTAGGGATTTTTTCAAAAAAATATTTTCTGCCGGTTACGTTTTTGAGGGCTGATTTCTTGTCCTGTGATAAAAAGCCTTCTGTTTCCATCGCCAAAGCTTTCTGGGTATCATTTGCAAGCTTCTGGCACCATTTTTGAGTGAATTGCCAAAAGTCAGATTTTTGCTGAAATTGTGACCCCGGGGCTTAGGGATTTTTTCAAAAAAATATTTTCTGCCGGTTAAGTTTTTGAGGGCTGATTTCTTGTCCTGTGATAAAAAAGCCTTCTGTTTCCATCGCCAAAGCTTTCAGGGGATCATTTGCAAGCTTCTGGCACCATTATTGAGTGAATTGCCAAAAGTCAGATTTTTGCTGAAATTGTGACCCCGGGGCTTAGGGATTTTTTCAAAAAAATATTTTCTGCCGGTTACGTTTTTGAGGGCTGATTTCTTGTCCTGTGATAAAAAGCCTTCTGTTTCTATCGCCAAAGGTTTCAGGGAATCATTTGCAAGCTTCTGGCACCATTTTTGAGTGAATTGCCAAAAGTCAGATTAGGGCTTAGGGATCATTTGCAAGCTTCTGGCACCATTTTTGAGTGAATTGCCAAAAGTCAGATTTTTGCTGAAATTGTGACCCCGGGGCTTAGGGATTTTTTCAAAAAAATATTTTCTGCCGGTTAAGTTTTTGAGGGCTGATTTCTTGTCCTGTGATAAAAAGCCTTCTGTTTCCATCGCCAAAGCTTTCAGGGGATCATTTGCAAGCTTCTGGCACCATTTTTGAGTGAATTGCGAAAAGTCAGATTTTGGCTGAAATTGTGACCCCGGGGCTTAGGGATTTTTTCAAAAAAATATTTTCTGCCGGTTAAGTTTTCGAGGGCTGATTTCTTGTCCTGTGATAAAAAGGCTTCTGTTTCCATCGCCAAAGCTTTCAGGGGATCATTTGCAAGCTTCTGGCACCATTTTTGAGTGAATTGCCAAAAGTCAGATTAGGGCTTAGGGATCATTTGCAAGCTTCTGGCACCATTTTTGAGTGAATTGCGAAAAGTCAGATTTTTGCTGAAATTGTGACCCCGGGGCTTAGGGATTTTTTCAAAAAAATATTTTCTGCCGGTTACGTTTTTGAGGGCTGATTTCTTGTCCTGTGATAAAAAGCCTTCTGTTTCCATCGCCAACGCTTTCAGGGGATCATTTGCAAGCTTCTGGCACCATTTTTGAGTGAATTGCCAAAAGTCAGATTTTTGCTGAAATTGTGACTCCGGGGCTTAGGGATTTTTTCAAAAAAATATTTTCTGCCGGTTACGTTTTTGAGGGCTGATTTCTTGTCCTGTGATAAAAAGCCTTCTGTTTCCATCGCCAAAGCTTTCTGGGTATCATTTGCAAGCTTCTGGCACCATTTTTGAGTGAATTGCCAAAAGTCAGATTTTTGCTGAAATTGTGACCCCGGGGCTTAGGGATTTTTTCAAAAAAATATTTTCTGCCGGTTAAGTTTTTGAGGGCTGATTTCTTGTCCTGTGATAAAAAAGCCTTCTGTTTCCATCGCCAAAGCTTTCAGGGGATCATTTGCAAGCTTCTGGCACCATTATTGAGTGAATTGCCAAAAGTCAGATTTTTGCTGAAATTGTGACCCCGGGGCTTAGGGATTTTTTCAAAAAAATATTTTCTGCCGGTTACGTTTTTGAGGGCTGATTTCTTGTCCTGTGATAAAAAGCCTTCTGTTTCTATCGCCAAAGGTTTCAGGGAATCATTTGCAAGCTTCTGGCACCATTTTTGAGTGAATTGCCAAAAGTCAGATTAGGGCTTAGGGATCATTTGCAAGCTTCTGGCACCATTTTTGAGTGAATTGCCAAAAGTCAGATTTTTGCTGAAATTGTGACCCCGGGGCTTAGGGGTTTTTTCAAAAAAATATTTTCTGCCGGTTACGTTTTTGAGGGCTGATTTCTTGTCCTGTGATAAAAAGCCTTCTGTTTCCATCGCCAAAGCTTTCAGGGGATCATTTGCAAGCTTCTGGCACCATTTTTGAGTGAATTGCGAAAAGTCAGATTTTGGCTGAAATTGTGACCCCGGGGCTTAGGGATTTTTTCAAAAAAATATTTTCTGCCGGTTAAGTTTTTGAGGGCTGATTTCTTGTCCTGTGATAAAAAGCCTTCTGTTTCCATCGCCAAAGCTTTCAGGGGATCATTTGCAAGCTTCTGGCACCATTTTTGAGTGAATTGCCAAAAGTCAGATTTTGGCTGAAATTGTGACCCCGGGGCTTAGGGATTTTTTCAAAAAAATATTTTCTGCCGGTTACGTTTTTGAGGGCTGATTTCTTGTCCTGTGATAAAAAGCCTTCTGTTTCCATCGCCAAAGCTTTCAGGGGATCATTTGCAAGCTTCTGGCACCATTTTTGAGTGAATTGCCAAAAGTCAGATTTTGGCTGAAATTGTGACCCCGGGGCTTAGGGATTTTTTCAAAAAAATATTTTCTGCCGGTTACGTTTTTGAGGGCTGATTTCTTGTCCTGTGATAAAAAGCCTTCTGTTTCCATCGCCAAAGCTTTCAGGGGATCATTTGCAAGCTTCTTGCACCATTTTTGAGTGAATTGCCAAAAGTCAGATTTTTGCTGAAATTGTGACCCCGGGGCTTAGGGATTTTTTCAAAAAAATATTTTCTGCCGGTTACGTTTTTGAGGGCTGATTTCTTGTCCTGTGATAAAAAGCCTTCTGTTTCCATCGCCAAAGCTTTCAGGGGATCATTTGCAAGCTTCTGGCACCATTTTTGAGTGAATTGCCAAAAGTCAGATTTTTGCTGAAATTGTGACCCCGGGGCTTCGGGATTTTTTCAAAAAAATATTTTCTGCCGGTTAAGTTTTTGAGGGCTGATTTCTTGTCCTGTGATAAAAAGCCTTCTGTTTCCATCGCCAAAGCTTTCAGGGGATCATTTGCAAGCTTCTGGCACCATTTTTGAGTGAATTGCCAAAAGTCAGATTTTTGCTGAAATTGTGACCCCGGGGCTTAGGGATTTTTTCAAAAAAATATTTTCTGCCGGTTACGTTTTTGAGGGCTGATTTCTTGTCCTGTGATAAAAAGCCTTCTGTTTCCATCGCCAAAGCTTTCAGGGGATCATTTGCAAGCTTCTGGCACCATTTTTGAGTGAATTGCCAAAAGTCAGATTTTTGCTGAAATTGTGACCCCGGGGCTTAGGGATTTTTTCAAAAAAATATTTTCTCCCGGTTACGTTTTTGAGGGCTGATTTCTTGTCCTGTGATAAAAAGCCTTCTGTTTCCATCGCCAAAGCTTTCAGGGGATCATTTGCAAGCTTCTGGCACCATTTTTGAGTGAATTGCCAAAAGTCAGATTTTTGCTGAAATTGTGACCCCGGGGCTTAGGGATTTTTTCAAAAAAATATTTTCTGCCGGTTACGTTTTTGAGGGCTGATTTCTTGTCCTGTGATAAAAAGCCTTCTGTTTCCATCGCCAAAGCTTTCAGGGGATCATTTGCAAGCTTCTGGCACCATTTTTGAGTGAATTGCCAAAAGACAGATTAGGCCTTAGGGATCATTTGCAAGCTTCTGGCACCATTTTTGAGTGAATTGCCAAAAGTCAGATTTTTGCTGAAATTGTGACCCCGGGGCTTAGGGATTTTTTCAAAAAATATTTTCTGCCGGTTACGTTTTTGAGGGCTGATTTCTTGTCCTGTGATAAAAAGCCTGCTGTTTCCATCGCCAAAGGTTTCAGGGGATCATTTGCAAGCTTCTGGCACCATTTTTGAGTGAATTTCCAAAAGTCAGATTTTGGCTGAAATTGTGACCCCGGGACTTAGGGATTTTTTCAAAAAAATATTTTCTGCCGGTTACGTTTTTGAGGGCTGATTTCTTGTCCTGTGATAAAAAGCCTTCTGTTTCCATCGCCAAAGCTTTCAGGGGATCATTTGCAAGCTTCTGGCACCATTTTTGAGTGAATTGCCAAAAGTCAGATTTTGGCTGAAATTGTGACCCCGGGGCTTAGGGATTTTTTCAAAAAAATATTTTCTGCCGGTTACGTTTTTGAGGGCTGATTTCTTGTCCTGTGATAAAAAGCCTTCTGTTTCCATCGCCAAAGCTTTCAGGGGATCATTTGCAAGCTTCTGGCACCATTTTTGAGTGAATTGCCAAAAGTCAGATTTTGGCTGAAATTGTGACCCCGGGGCTTAGGGATTTTTTCAAAAAAATATTTTCTGCCGGTTACGTTTTTGAGGGCTGATTTCTTGTCCTGTGATAAAAAGCCTTCTGTTTCCATCGCCAAAGCTTTCAGGGGATCATTTGCAAGCTTCTGGCACCATTTTTGAGTGAATTGCCAAAAGACAGATTAGGCCTTAGGGATCATTTGTAAGCTTCTGGCACCATTTTTGAGTGAATTGCCAAAAGTCAGATTTTTGCTGAAATTGTGACCCCGGGGCTTAGGGATTTTTTCAAAAAAATATTTTCTGCCGGTTACGTTTTTGAGGGCTGATTTCTTGTCCTGTGATAAAAAGCCTTCTGTTTCCATCGCCAAAGGTTTCAGGGGATCATTTGCAAGCTTCTGGCACCATTTTTGAGTGAATTTCCAAAAGTCAGATTTTGGCTGAAATTGTGACCCCGGGACTTAGGGTTTTTTTCAAAAAAATATTTTCTGCCGGTTACGTTTTTGAGGGCTGATTTCTTGTCCTGTGATAAAAAGCCTTCTGTTTCCATCGCCAAAGCTTTCAGGGGATCATTTGCAAGCTTCTGGCACCATTTTTGAGTGAATTGCCAAAAGTCAGATTTTTGCTGAAATTGTGACCCCGGGGCTTAGGGATTTTTTCAAATAAATATTTTCTGCCGGTTACGTTTTTGAGGGCTGATTTCTTGTCCTGTGATAAAAAGCCTTCTGTTTCCATCGCCAAAGCTTTCAGGGGATCATTTGCAAGCTTCTGGCACCATTTTTGAGTGAATTGCCAAAAGTCAGATTTTTGCTGAAATTGTGACCCCGGGGCTTAGGGATTTTTTCAAAAAAATATTTTCTGCCGGTTACGTTTTTGAGGGCTGATTTCTTGTCCTGTGATAAAAAGCCTTCTGTTTCCATCGCCAAAGCTTTCAGGGGATCATTTGCAAGCTTCTGGCACCATTTTTGAGTGAATTGCCAAAAGTCAGATTTTGGCTGAAATTGTAACCCCGGGGCTTAGGGATTTTTTCAAAAAAATATTTTCTGCCGGTTACGTTTTTGAGGGCTGATTTCTTGTCCTGTGATAAAAAGCCTTCTGTTTCCATGGCCAAAGCTTTCTGGGGATCATTTGCAAGCTTCTGGCACCATTTTTGAGTGAATTGCCAAAAGTCAGATTTTTGCTGAAATTGTGACCCCGGGGCTTAGGGATTTTTTCAAAAAAATATTTTCTGCCGGTTACGTTTTTGAGGGCTGATTTCTTGTCCTGTGATAAAAAGCCTTTTGTTTCCATCGCCAAAGCTTTCAGGGGATCATTTTCAAGCTTCTGGCACCATTTTTTAGTGAATTGCCAAAAGTCAGATTTTTGCTGAAATTGTGACCCCGGGGCTTAGGGATTTTTTCAAAAAAATATTTTCTGTCGGTTAAGTTTTTGAGGGCTGATTTCTTGTCCTGTGATAAAAAGCCTTCTGTTTCCATCGCCAAAGCTTTCAGATTGTGACCTCGGGGCTTAGGGATTTTTTCAAAAAAATATTTTCTGCCGGTTACGTTTTTGAGGGCTGATTTCTTGTCCTGTGATAAAAAGCCTTCTGTTTTGAGTGCCAAACCTTTCAGGGGAGCATTTTTAAGCTCTTGAAACCATTTTTGAGTGAACTGCCAAAAGTCAGATTTTTCCTGAAATTGTGACCTGGGGCTTAGGGATTTTTTCAAAAAAATATTTTCTGCCGGTTAAGTTTTTGAGGGCTGATTACTTGTCCTGTGATAAAAAGCCTTCTGTTTCCATCGCCAAAGCTTTCAGGGGATCATTTGCAAGCTTCTGGCACCATTTTTGAGTGAATTGCCAAAAGTCAGATTTTTGCTGAAATTGTGACCCCGGGGCTTAGGGATTTTTTTGAAAAAAATTTTTTCTGCCGGTTACGTTTTTGAGGGCTGATTTCTTGTCCTGTGATAAAAAGCCTTCAGTTTCCATCGCCAAAGGTTTCAGGGAATCATTTGCAAGCTTCTGGCACCATTTTTGAGTGAATTGCCAAAAGTCAGATTAGGGCTTAGGGATCATTTGCAAGCTTCTGGCACCATTTTTGAGTGAATTGCCAAAAGTCAGATTTTTGCTGAAATTGTGACCCCGGGGCTTAGGGATTTTTTCAAAAAAATATTTTCTGCCGGTTAAGTTTTTGAGGGCTGATTTCTTGTCCTGTGATAAGAAGCCTTCTGTTTCCATCGCCCAAGCTTTCAGGGGATCATTTGCAAGCTTCTGGCTCCATTTTTGAGTGAATTGCCAAAAGTCAGATTTTTGCTGAAATTGTGACCCCGGGGCTTAGGGATTTTTTCAAAAAAATATTTTCTGCCGGTTACGTTTTTGAGGGCTGATTTCTTGTCCTGTGATAAAAAGCCTTCTGTTTCCATCGCCAAAGCTTTCAGGGGATCATTTGCAAGCTTCTGGCACCATTTTTGAGTGAATTGCCAAAAGTCAGATTTTTGCTGAAATTGTGACCCCGGGGCTTCGGGATTTTTTCAAAAAAATATTTTCTGCCGGTTAAGTTTTTGAGGGCTGATTTCTTGTCCTGTGATAAAAAGCCTTCTGTTTCCATCGCCAAAGCTTTCAGGGGATCATTTGCAAGCTTCTGGCACCATTTTTGAGTGAATTGCCAAAAGTCAGATTTTTGCTGAAATTGTGACCCCGGGGCTTAGGGATTTTTTCAAAAAAATATTTTCTGCCGGTTACGTTTTTGAGGGCTGATTTCTTGTCCTGTGATAAAAAGCCTTCTGTTTCCATCGCCAAAGCTTTCAGGGGATCATTTGCAAGCTTCTGGCACCATTTTTGAGTGAATTGCCAAAAGTCAGATTTTTGCTGAAATTGTGACCCCGGGGCTTAGGGATTTTTTCAAAAAAATATTTTCTCCCGGTTACGTTTTTGAGGGCTGATTTCTTGTCCTGTGATAAAAAGCCTTCTGTTTCCATCGCCAAAGCTTTCAGGGGATCATTTGCAAGCTTCTGGCACCATTTTTGAGTGAATTGCCAAAAGTCAGATTTTTGCTGAAATTGTGACCCCGGGGCTTAGGGATTTTTTCAAAAAAATATTTTCTGCCGGTTACGTTTTTGAGGGCTGATTTCTTGTCCTGTGATAAAAAGCCTTCTGTTTCCATCGCCAAAGCTTTCAGGGGATCATTTGCAAGCTTCTGGCACCATTTTTGAGTGAATTGCCAAAAGACAGATTAGGCCTTAGGGATCATTTGCAAGCTTCTGGCACCATTTTTGAGTGAATTGCCAAAAGTCAGATTTTTGCTGAAATTGTGACCCCGGGGCTTAGGGATTTTTTCAAAAAAATATTTTCTGCCGGTTACGTTTTTGAGGGCTGATTTCTTGTCCTGTGATAAAAAGCCTTCTGTTTCCATCGCCAAAGCTTTCAGGGGATCATTTGCAAGCTTCTGGCACCATTTTTGAGTGAATTGCCAAAAGACAGATTAGGCCTTAGGGATCATTTGTAAGCTTCTGGCACCATTTTTGAGTGAATTGCCAAAAGTCAGATTTTTGCTGAAATTGTGACCCCGGGGCTTAGGGATTTTTTCAAAAAAATATTTTCTGCCGGTTACGTTTTTGAGGGCTGATTTCTTGTCCTGTGATAAAAAGCCTTCTGTTTCCATCGCCAAAGGTTTCAGGGGATCATTTGCAAGCTTCTGGCACCATTTTTGAGTGAATTTCCAAAAGTCAGATTTTGGCTGAAATTGTGACCCCGGGACTTAGGGTTTTTTTCAAAAAAATATTTTCTGCCGGTTACGTTTTTGAGGGCTGATTTCTTGTCCTGTGATAAAAAGCCTTCTGTTTCCATCGCCAAAGCTTTCAGGGGATCATTTGCAAGCTTCTGGCACCATTTTTGAGTGAATTGCCAAAAGTCAGATTTTTGCTGAAATTGTGACCCCGGGGCTTAGGGATTTTTTCAAAAAAATATTTTCTGCCGGTTACGTTTTTGAGGGCTGATTTCTTGTCCTGTGATAAAAAGCCTTCTGTTTCCATCGCCAAAGCTTTCAGGGGATCATTTGCAAGCTTCTGGCACCATTTTTGAGTGAATTGCCAAAAGTCAGATTTTTGCTGAAATTGTGACCCCGGGGCTTAGGGATTTTTTCAAAAAAATATTTTCTGCCGGTTACGTTTTTGAGGGCTGATTTCTTGTCCTGTGATAAAAAGCCTTCTGTTTCCATCGCCAAAGCTTTCAGGGGATCATTTGCAAGCTTCTGGCACCATTTTTGAGTGAATTGCCAAAAGTCAGATTTTGGCTGAAATTGTAACCCCGGGGCTTAGGGATTTTTTCAAAAAAATATTTTCTGCCGGTTACGTTTTTGAGGGCTGATTTCTTGTCCTGTGATAAAAAGCCTTCTGTTTCCATGGCCAAAGCTTTCTGGGGATCATTTGCAAGCTTCTGGCACCATTTTTGAGTGAATTGCCAAAAGTCAGATTTTTGCTGAAATTGTGACCCCGGGGCTTAGGGATTTTTTCAAAAAAATATTTTCTGCCGGTTACGTTTTTGAGGGCTGATTTCTTGTCCTGTGATAAAAAGCCTTTTGTTTCCATCGCCAAAGCTTTCAGGGGATCATTTTCAAGCTTCTGGCACCATTTTTTAGTGAATTGCCAAAAGTCAGATTTTTGCTGAAATTGTGACCCCGGGGCTTAGGGATTTTTTCAAAAAAATATTTTCTGTCGGTTAAGTTTTTGAGGGCTGATTTCTTGTCCTGTGATAAAAAGCCTTCTGTTTCCATCGCCAAAGCTTTCAGATTGTGACCTCGGGGCTTAGGGATTTTTTCAAAAAAATATTTTCTGCCGGTTACGTTTTTGAGGGCTGATTTCTTGTCCTGTGATAAAAAGCTTTCTGTTTTGAGTGCCAAACCTTTCAGGGGAGCATTTTTAAGCTCTTGAAACCATTTTTGAGTGAACTGCCAAAAGTCAGATTTTTCCTGAAATTGTGACCTGGGGCTTAGGGATTTTTTCAAAAAAATATTTTCTGCCGGTTAAGTTTTTGAGGGCTGATTACTTGTCCTGTGATAAAAAGCCTTCTGTTTCCATCGCCAAAGCTTTCAGGGGATCATTTGCAAGCTTCTGGCACCATTTTTGAGTGAATTGCCAAAAGTCAGATTTTTGCTGAAATTGTGACCCCGGGGCTTAGGGATTTTTTTCAAAAAAATATTTTCTGCCGGTTACGTTTTTGAGGGCTGATTTCTTGTCCTGTGATAAAAAGCCTTCAGTTTCCATCGCCAAAGGTTTCAGGGAATCATTTGCAAGCTTCTGGCACCATTTTTGAGTGAATTGCCAAAAGTCAGATTAGGGCTTAGGGATCATTTGCAAGCTTCTGGCACCATTTTTGAGTGAATTGCCAAAAGTCAGATTTTTGCTGAAATTGTGACCCCGGGGCTTAGGGATTTTTTCAAAAAAATATTTTCTGCCGGTTACGTTTTTGAGGGCTGATTTCTTGTCCTGTGATAAAAAGCCTTCTGTTTCCATCGCCAAAGGTTTCAGGGGATCATTTGCAATCTTCTGGCACCATTTTTGAGTGAATTGCCAAAAGTCAGATTTTGGCTGAAATTGTGACCCCGGGGCTTAGGGATTTTTTCAAAAAAATATTTTCTGCCGGTTACGTTTTTGAGGGCTGATTTCTTGTCCTGTGATAAAAAGCCTTCTGTTTCCATCGCCAAAGTTTTCAGGGGATCATTTGCAAGCTTCTGGCACCATTTTTGAGTGAATTGCCAAAAGCCAGATTTTTGCTGAAATTGTGACCCCGGGGCTTAGGGATTTTTTCAAAAAAATATTTTCTGCCGGTTACGTTTTTGAGGGCTGATTTCTTGTCCTGTGATAAAAAGCCTTCTGTTTCCATCGCCAAAGCTTTCAGGGGATCATTTGCAAGCTTCTGGCACCATTTTTGAGTGAATTGCCAAAAGTCAGATTTTTGCTGAAATTGTGACCCCGGGGCTTAGGGATTTTTTCAAAAAAATATTTTCTGCCGGTTACGTTTTTGAGGGCTGATTTCTTGTCCTGTGATAAAAAGCCTTCTGTTTCCATCGCCAAAGCTTTCAGGGGATCATTTGCAAGCTTCTGGCACCATTTTTGAGTGAATTGCCAAAAGTCAGATTTTGGCTGAAATTGTGACCCCGGGGCTTAGGGATTTTTTCAAAAAAATATTTTCTGCCGGTTACGTTTTTGAGGGCTGATTTCTTGTCCTGTGATAAAAAGCCTTCTGTTTATATCGCCAAAGCTTTCAGGGGATCATTTGCAAGCTTCTGGCACCATTTTTGAGTGAATTGCCAAAAGTAAGATTTTTGCTGAAATTGTGACCCCGGGGCTTAGGGATTTTTTCAAAAAAATATTTTCTGCCGGTTAAGTTTTTGAGGGCTGATTTCTTGTCCTGTGATAAAAAGCCTTCTGTTTCCATCGGCAAAGCTTTCAGGGGATCATTTGCAAGCTTCTGGCACCATTTTTGAGTGAATTGCCAAAAGTCAGATTTTTGCTGAAATTGTGACCCCGGGGCTTAGGGATTTTTTCAAAAAAATATTTTCTGCCGGTTACGTTTTTGAGGGCTGATTTCTTGTCCTGTGATAAAAAGCCTTCTGTTTCCATCGCCAAAGCTTTCAGGGGATCATTTGCAAGCTTCTGGCACCATTTTTGAGTGAATTGCCAAAAGTCAGATTTTTGCTGAAATTGTGACCCCGGGGCTTAGGGATTTTTTCAAAAAAATATTTTCTGCCGGTTACGTTTTTGAGGGCTGATTTCTTGTCCTGTGATAAAAAGCCTTCTGTTTCCATCGCCAAAGCTTTCAGGGGATCATTTGCAAGCTTCTGGCACCATTTTTGAGTGAATTGCCAAAAGTCAGATTTTGGCTGAAATTGTGACCCCGGGGCTTAGGGATTTTTTCAAAAAAATATTTTCTGCCGGTTACGTTTTTGAGGGCTGATTTCTTGTCCTGTGATAAAAAGCCTTCTGTTTCCATCGGCAAAGCTTTCAGGGGATCATTTGCAAGCTTCTGGCACCATTTTTGAGTGAATTGCCAAAAGTCAGATTTTTGCTGAAATTGTGACCCCGGGGCTTAGGGATTTTTTCAAAAAAATATTTTCTGCCGGTTACGTTTTTGAGGGCTGATTTCTTGTCCTGTGATAAAAAGCCTTCTGTTTCCATCGCCAAAGCTTTCAGGGGATCATTTGCAAGCTTCTGGCACCATTTTTGAGTGAATTGCCAAAAGTCAGATTTTTGCTGAAATTGTGACCCCGGGGCTTAGGGATTTTTTCAAAAAAATATTTTCTGCCGGTTACGTTTTTGAGGGCTGATTTCTTGTCCTGTGATAAAAAGCCTTCTGTTTCCATCGCCAAAGCTTTCAGGGGATCATTTGCAAGCTTCTGGCACCATTTTTGAGTGAATTGCCAAAAGTAAGATTTTTGCTGAAATTGTGACCCCGGGGCTTAGGGATTTTTTCAAAAAAATATTTTCTGCCGGTTAAGTTTTTGAGGGCTGATTTCTTGTCCTGTGATAAAAAGCCTTCTGTTTCCATCGGCAAAGCTTTCAGGGGATCATTTGCAAGCTTCTGGCACCATTTTTGAGTGAATTGCCAAAAGTCAGATTTTTGCTGAAATTGTGACCCCGGGGCTTAGGGATTTTTTCAAAAAAATATTTTCTGCCGGTTACGTTTTTGAGGGCTGATTTCTTGTCCTGTGATAAAAAGCCTTCTGTTTCAATCGCCAAAGGTTTCAGGGGATCATTTGCAATCTTCTGGCACCATTTTTGAGTGAATTTCCAAAAGTCAGATTTTGGCTGAAATTGTGACCCCGGGGCTTAGGGATTTTTTCAAAAAAATATTTTCTGCCGCTTAAGTTTTTGAGGGCTGATTTCTTGTCCTGTGATAAAAAGCCTTCTGTTTCGAGTGCCAAACCTTTCAGGGGAGCATTTTTAAGCTCTTGGAACCATTTTTGAGTGAACTGCCAAAAGTCAGATTTTGGCTGAAATTGTGACCCCGGGGCTTAGGGATTTTTTCAAAAAAATATTTTCTGCCGGTTAAGTTTTTGAGGGCTGATTTCTTGTCCTGTGATAAAAAGCCTTCTGTTTCCATCGCCAAAGCTTTCAGGGGATCATTTGCAAGCTTCTGGCACCATTTTTGAGTGAATTGCCAAAAGTCAGATTTTTGCTGAAATTGTGACCCCGGGGCTTAGGGATTTTTTCAAAAAAATATTTTCTGCCGGTTAAGTTTTTGAGGGCTGATTTCTTGTCCTGTGATAAAAAGCCTTCTGTTTCCATCGCCAAAGCTTTCAGGGGATCATTTGCAAGCTTCTGGCACCATTTTTGAGTGAATTGCCAAAAGTCAGATTTTGGCTGAAATTGTGACCCCGGGGCTTAGGGATTTTTTCAAAAAAATATTTTTGCCGGTTACGTTTTTGAGGGCTGATTTCTTGTCCTGTGATAAAAAGCCTTCTGTTTCCATCGCCAAAGCTTTCTGGGGATCATTTGCAAGCTTCTGGCACCATTTTTGAGTGAATTGCCAAAAGTCAGATTTTTGCTGAAATTGTGAGCCCGGGGCTTAGGGATTTTTTAGAAAAAATATTTTCTGCCGGTAAAGTTTTTGAGGGCTGATTTCTTGTCCTGTGATAAAAAGCCTTCTGTTTCCATCGCCAAAGCTTTCAGGGGATCATTTGCAAGCTTCTGGCACCATTTTTGAGTGAATTGCCAAAAGTCAGATTAGGGCTTAGGGATAATTTGCAAGCTTCTGGCACCATTTTTGAGTGAATTGCCAAAAGTCAGATTTTTGCTGAAATTGTGACCCCGGGGCTTAGGGATTTTTTCAAAAAAATATTTTCTGCCGGTTTAGTTTTTGAGGGCTGATTTCTTGTCCTGTGATAAAAAGCCTTCTGTTTCCATCGCCAAAGCTTTCAGGGGATCATTTGCAAGCTTCTGGCACCATTTTTGAGTGAATTGCCAAAAGTAAGATTTTTGCTGAAATTGTGACCCCGGGGTTTAGGGATTTTTTCAAAAAAATATTTTCTGCCGGTTAAGTTTTTGAGGGCTGATTTCTTGTCCTGTGATAAAAAGCCTTCTGTTTCCATCGGCAAAGCTTTCAGGGGATCATTTGCAAGCTTCTGGCACCATTTTTGAGTGAATTGCCAAAAGTCAGATTTTTGCTGAAATTGTGACCCCGGGGCTTAGGGATTTTTTCAAAAAAATATTTTCTGCCGGTTACGTTTTTGAGGGCTGATTTCTTGTCCTGTGATAAAAAGCCTTCTGTTTCCATCGCCAAAGGTTTCAGGGGATCATTTGCAATCTTCTGGCACCATTTTTGAGTGAATTGCCAAAAGTCAGATTTTTGCTGAAATTGTGACCCCGGGGCTTAGGGATTTTTTCAAAAAAATATTTTCTGCCGGTTACGTTTTTGAGGGCTGATTTCTTGTCCTGTGATAAAAAGCCTTCTGTTTCCATTGCCAAAGCTTTCAGGGGATCATTTGCAAGCTTCTAGCACCATTTTTGAGTGAATTGCCAAAAGTCAGATTTTTGCTGAAATTGTGACCCCGGGGCTTAGGGATTTTTTCAAAAAAATATTTTCTGCCGGTTACGTTTTTGAGGGCTGATTTCTTGTCCTGTGATAAAAAGCCTTCTGTTTCCATCGACAAAGCTTTCAGGGGATCATTTGCAAGCTTCTGGCACCATTTTTGAGTGAATTGCCAAAAGTCAGATTTTTGCTGAAATTGTGACCCCGGGGCTTAGGGATTTTTTCAAAAAAATATTTTCTGCCGGTTACGTTTTTGAGGGCTGATTTCTTGTCCTGTGATAAAAAGCCTTCTGTTTCCATCGCCAAAGCTTTCAGGGGATCATTTGCAAGCTTCTGGCACCATTTTTGAGTGAATTGCCAAAAGTCAGATTAGGGCTTAGGGATCATTTGCAAGCTTCTGGCACCATTTTTGAGTGAATTGCCAAAAGTCAGATTTTTGCTGAAATTGTGACCCCGGGGCTTAGGGATTTTTTCAAAAAAATATTTTCTGCCGGTTACGTTTTTGAGGGCTGATTTCTTGTCCTGTGATAAAAAGCCTTCTGTTTCCATCGCCAAAGCTTTCAGGGGATCATTTGCAAGCTTCTGGCACCATTTTTGAGTGAATTGCCAAAAGTCAGATTTTTGCTGAAATTGTGACCTGGGGCTTAGGGATTTTTTCAAAAAAATATTTTCTGCCGGTTAAGTTTTTGAGGGCTGATTTCTTCTCCTGTGATAAAAAGCCTTCTGTTTCCATCGCCAAAGCTTTCAGGGGATCATTTGCAAGCTTCTGGCACCATTTTTGAGTGAATTGCCAAAAGTCAGATTAGGGCTTAGGGATCATTTGCAAGCTTCTGGCACCATTTTTGAGTGAATTGCCAAAAGTCAGATTTTTGCTGAAATTGTGACCCCGGGGCTTAGGGATTTTTTCAAAAAAATATTTTCTGCCGGTTACGTTTTTGAGGGCTGATTTCTTGTCCTGTGATAAAAAGCCTTCTGTTTCCATCGCCAAAGCTTTCAGGGGATCATTTGCAAGCTTCTGGCACCATTTTTGAGTGAATTGCCAAAAGTAAGATTTTTGCTGAAATTGTGACCCCGGGGCTTAGGGATTTTTTCAAAAAAATATTTTCTGCCGGTTAAGTTTTTGAGGGCTGATTTCTTGTCCTGTGATAAAAAGCCTTCTGTTTCCATCGGCAAAGCTTTCAGGGGATCATTTGCAAGCTTCTGGCACCATTTTTGAGTGAATTGCCAAAAGTCAGATTTTTGCTGAAATTGTGACCCCGGGGCTTAGGGATTTTTTCAAAAAAATATTTTCTGCCGGTTACGTTTTTGAGGGCTGATTTCTTGTCCTGTGATAAAAAGCCTTCTGTTTCCATCGCCAAAGCTTTCAGGGGATCATTTGCAAGCTTCTGGCACCATTTTTGAGTGAATTGCCAAAAGTCAGATTAGGGCTTAGGGATCATTTGCAAGCTTCTGGCACCATTTTTGAGTGAATTGCCAAAAGTCAGATTTTTGCTGAAATTGTGACCCCGGGGCTTAGGGATTTTTTCAAAAAAATATTTTCTGCCGGTTACGTTTTTGAGGGCTGATTTCTTGTCCTGTGATAAAAAGCCTTCTGTTTCCATCGCCAAAGCTTTCAGGGGATCATTTGCAAGCTTCTGGCACCATTTTTGAGTGAATTGCCAAAAGTCAGATTAGGGCTTAGGGATCATTTGCAAGCTTCTGGCACCATTTTTGAGTGAATTGCCAAAAGTCAGATTTTTGCTGAAATTGTGACCCCGGGGCTTAGGGATTTTTTCAAAAAAATATTTTCTGCCGGTTACGTTTTTGAGGGCTGATTTCTTGTCCTGTGATAAAAAGCCTTCTGTTTCCATCGCCAAAGCTTTCTGGGGATCATTTGCAAGCTTCTGGCACCATTTTTGAGTGAATTGCCAAAAGTCAGATTTTTGCTGAAATTGTGACCCCGGGGCTTAGGGATTTTTTAGAAAAAATATTTTCTGCCGGTAAAGTTTTTGAGGGCTGATTTCTTGTCCTGTGATAAAAAGCCTTCTGTTTCCATCGCCAAAGCTTTCAGGGGATCATTTGCAAGCTTCTGGCACCATTTTTGAGTGAATTGCCAAAAGTCAGGTTAGGGCTTAGGGATCATTTGCAAGCTTCTGGCACCATTTTTGAGTGAATTGCCAAAAGTCAGATTTTTGCTGAAATTGTGACCCCGGGGCTTAGGGATTTTTTCAAAAAAATATTTTCTGCCGGTTACGTTTTTGAGGGCTGATTTCTTCTCCTGTGATAAAAAGCCTTCTGTTTCCATCGCCAACGCTTTCAGGGGATCATTTGCAAGCTTCTGGCACCATTTTTGAGTGAATTGCCAAAAGTAAGATTTTTGCTGAAATTGTGACCCCGGGGCTTAGGGATTTTTTCAAAAAAATATTTTCTGCCGGTTAAGTTTTTGAGGGCTGATTTCTTGTCCTGTGATAAAAAGCCTTCTGTTTCCATCGGCAAAGCTTTCAGGGGATCATTTGCAAGCTTCTGGCACCATTTTTGAGTGAATTGCCAAAAGTCAGATTTTTGCTGAAATTGTGACCCCGGGGCTTAGGGATTTTTTCAAAAAAATATTTTCTGCCGGTTACGTTTTTGAGGGCTGATTTCTTGTCCTGTGATAAAAAGCCTTCTGTTTCCATCGCCAAAGCTTTCAGGGGATCATTTGCAAGCTTCTGGCACCATTTTTGAGTGAATTGCCAAAAGTCAGATTAGGGCTTAGGGATCATTTGCAAGCTTCTGGCACCATTTTTGAGTGAATTGCCAAAAGTCAGATTTTTGCTGAAATTGTGACCCCGGGGCTTAGGGATTTTTTCAAAAAAATATTTTCTGCCGGTTACGTTTTTGAGGGCTGATTTCTTGTCCTGTGATAAAAAGCCTTCTGTTTCCATCGCCAAAGCTTTCAGGGGATCATTTGCAAGCTTCTGGCACCATTTTTGAGTGAATTGCCAAAAGTCAGATTTTGGCTGAAATTGTGACCCCGGGGCTTAGGGATTTTTTCAAAAAAATATTTTCTGCCGGTTACGTTTTTGAGGGCTGATTTCTTGTCCTGTGATAAAAAGCCTTCTGTTTCCATCGCCAAAGCTTTCTGGGGATCATTTGCAAGCTTCTGGCACCATTTTTGAGTGAATTGCCAAAAGTCAGATTTTTGCTGAAATTGTGACCCCGGGGCTTAGGGATTTTTTAGAAAAAATATTTTCTGCCGGTAAAGTTTTTGAGGGCTGATTTCTTGTCCTGTGATAAAAAGCCTTCTGTTTCCATCGCCAAAGCTTTCAGGGGATCATTTGCAAGCTTCTGGCACCATTTTTGAGTGAATTGCCAAAAGTCAGGTTAGGGCTTAGGGATCATTTGCAAGCTTCTGGCACCATTTTTGAGTGAATTGCCAAAAGTCAGATTTTTGCTGAAATTGTGACCCCGGGGCTTAGGGATTTTTTCAAAAAAATATTTTCTGCCGGTTACGTTTTTGAGGGCTGATTTCTTGTCCTGTGATAAAAAGCCTTCTGTTTCCATTGCCAAAGCTTTCAGGGGATCATTTGCAAGCTTCTAGCACCATTTTTGAGTGAATTGCCAAAAGTCAGATTTTTGCTGAAATTGTGACCCTGGGGCTTAGGGATTTTTTCAAAAAAATATTTTCTGCCGGTTAAGTTTTTGAGGGCTGATTTCTTGTCCTGTGATAAAAAGCCTTCTGTTTCCATCGGCAAAGCTTTCAGGGGATCATTTGCAAGCTTCTGGCACCATTTTTGAGTGAATTGCCAAAAGTCAGATTTTTGCTGAAATTGTGACCCCGGGGCTTAGGGATTTTTTCAAAAAAATATTTTCTGCCGGTTTCGTTTTTGAGGGCTGATTTCTTGTCCTGTGATAAAAAGCCTTCTGTTTCCATCGCCAAAGCTTTCTGGGGATCATTTGCAAGCTTCTGGCACCATTTTTGAGTGAATTGCCAAAAGTCAGATTAGGGCTTAGGGATCATTTGCAAGCTTCTGGCACCATTTTTGAGTGAATTGCCAAAAGTCAGATTTTTGCTGAAATTGTGACCCCGGGGCTTAGGGATTTTTTCAAAAAAATATTTTCTGCCGGTTACGTTTTTGAGGGCTGATTTCTTGTCCTGTGATAAAAAGCCTTCTGTTTCCATCGCCAAAGCTTTCTGGGGATCATTTGCAGGCTTCTGGCACCATTTTTGAGTGAATTGCCAAAAGTCAGATTTTTGCTGAAATTGTGACCCCGGGGCTTAGGGATTTTTTCAAAAAAATATTTTCTGCCGGTTACGTTTTTGAGGGCTGATTTCTTGTCCTGTGATAAAAAGCCTTCTGTTTCCATCGCCAAAGGTTTCAGGGAATCATTTGCTAGCTTCTGGCACCATTTTTGAGTGAATTGCCAAAAGTCAGATTAGGGCTTAGGGATCATTTGCAAGCTTCTGGCACCATTTTTGAGTGAATTGCCAAAAGTCAGATTTTTGCTGAAATTGTGACCCCGGGGCTTAGGGATTTTTTCAAAAAAATATTTTCTGCCGGTTACGTTTTTGAGGGCTGATTTCTTGTCCTGTGATAAAAAGCCTTCTGTTTCCATCGCCAAAGCTTTCAGGGGATCATTTGCAAGCTTCTGGCACCATTTTTGAGTGAATTGCCAAAAGTCAGATTTTTGCTGAAATTGTGACCCCGGGGCTTAGGGATTTTTTCAAAAAAATATTTTCTGCCGGTTACGTTTTTGAGGGCTGATTTCTTGTCCTGTGATAAAAAGCCTTCTGTTTCCATCGCCAAAGCTTTCTGGGGATCATTTGCTAGCTTCTGGCACCATTTTTGAGTGAATTGCCAAAAGTCAGATTTTTGCTGAAATTGTGACCCCGGGGCTTAGGGATTTTTTAGAAAAAATATTTTCTGCCGGTAAAGTTTTTGAGGGCTGATTTCTTGTCCTGTGATAAAAAGCCTTCTGTTTCCATCGCCAAAGCTTTCAGGGGATCATTTGCAAGCTTCTGGCACCATTTTTGAGTGAATTGCCAAAAGTCAGGTTAGGGCTTAGGGATCATTTGCAAGCTTCTGGCACCATTTTTGAGTGAATTGCCAAAAGTCAGATTTTTGCTGAAATTGTGACCCCGGGGCTTAGGGATTTTTTCAAAAAAATATTTTCTGCCGGTTACGTTTTTGAGGGCTGATTTCTTGTCCTGTGATAAAAAGCTTTCTGTTTCCATCGACAAAGCTTTCAGGGGATCATTTGCAAGCTTCTGGCACCATTTTTGAGTGAATTGCCAAAAGTCAGATTTTTACTGAAATTGTGACCCCGGGGCTTAGGGATTTTTTCACAAAAATATTTTCTGCCGGTTACGCTTTTGAGGGCTGATTTCTTGTCCTGTGATAAAAAGCCTTCTGTTTCCATCGCCAAAGCTTTCAGGGGATCATTTGCAAGCTTCTGGCACCATTTTTGAGTGAATTGCCAAAAGTCAGATTTTTGCTGAAATAGTGACCCCGGGGCTTAGGGATTTTTTCAAAAAAACATTTTCTGCCGGTTACGTTTTTGAGGGCTGATTTCTTGTCCTGTGATAAAAAGCCTTCTGTTTCCATCGCCAAAGCTTTCTGGGGATCATTTGCAAGCTTCTGGCACCATTTTTGAGTGAATTGCCAAAAGTCAGATTTTTGCTGAAATTGTGACCCCGGGGCTTAGGGATTTTTTCAAAAAAATATTTTCTGCCGGTTAAGTTTTTGAGGGCTGATTTCTTGTCCTGTGATAAAAAGCCTTCTGTTTCCATCACCAAAGCTTTCAGGGGATCATTTTTAAGCTCTTGGAACCATTTTTGAGTGAATTGCCAAAAGTCAGATTTTTGCTGAAATTGTGACCCCGGGGCTTAGGGATTTTTTCAAAAAAATATTTTCTGCCGGTTACGTTTTTGAGGGCTGATTTCTTGTCCTGTGATAAAAAGCCTTCTGTTTCCATCGCCAAAGCTTTCAGGGGATCATTTGCAAGCTTCTGGCACCATTTTTGAGTGAATTGCCAAAAGTCAGATTTTTGCTGAAATTGTGACCCCGGGGCTTAGGGATTTTTTCAAAAAAATATTTTCTGCCGGTTACGTTTTTGAGGGCTGATTTCTTGTCCTGTGATAAAAAGCCTTCTGTTTCCATCGCCAAAGCTTTCAGGGGATCATTTACAAGCTTCTGGCACCATTTTTGAGTGAATTGCCAAAAGTCAGATTTTTGCTGAAATTGTGACCCCGGGACTTAGGGATTTTTTCAAAAAAATATTTTCTGCCGGTTAAGTTACTGAGGGCTGATTTCTTGTCCTGTGATAAAAAGCCTTCTGTTTCCATCGCCAAAGCTTTCAGGGGATCATTTGCAAGCTTCTGGCACCATTTTTGAGTGAATTGCCAAAAGTCAGATTTTTGCTGAAATTGTGACCTCGGGGCTTAGGGATTTTTTCAAAAAAATATTTTCTGCTGGTTACGTTTTTGAGGGCTGATTTCTTGTCCTGTGATAAAAAGCCTTCTGTTTCCATCGCCAAAGCTTTCAGGGGATCATTTGCAAGCTTCTGGCACCATTTTTGAGTGAATTGCCAAAAGTCAGATTTTTGCTGAAATTGTGACCCCGGGTCTTAGGGATCTTTTCAAAAAAATATTTTCTGCCGGTTACGTTTTTGAGGGCTGATTTCTTGTCCTGTGATAAAAAGCTTTCTGTTTCCATCGACAAAGCTTTCAGGGGATCATTTGCAAGCTTCTGGCACCATTTTTGAGTGAATTGCCAAAAGTCAGATTAGGGCTTAGGGATCATTTGCAAGCTTCTGGCACCATTTTTGAGTGAATTGCCAAAAGTCAGATTTTTGCTGAAATTGTGACCCCGGGGCTTAGGGATTTTTTCAAAAAAATAGTTTCTGCCGGTTACGTTTTTGAGGGCTGATTTCTTGTCCTGTGATAAAAAGCCTTCTGTTTCCATCGCCAAAGCTTTCAGGGGATCATTTGCAAGCTTCTGGCACCATTTTTGAGTGAATTACCAAAAGTAAGATTTTTGCTGAAATTGTGACCCCGGGGCTTAGGGATTTTTTCAAAAAAATATTTTCTGCCGGTTAAGTTTTTGAGGGCTGATTTCTTGTCCTGTGATAAAAAGCCTTCTGTTTCCATCGGCAAAGCTTTCAGGGGATCATTTGCAAGCTTCTGGCACCATTTTTGAGTGAATTGCCAAAAGTCAGATTTTTGCTGAAATTGTGACCCCGGGGCTTAGGGATTTTTTCAAAAAAATATTTTCTGCCGGTTACCTTTTTGAGGGCTGATTTCTTGTCCTGTGATAAAAAGCCTTCTGTTTCCATCGCCAACGCTTTCAGGGGATCATTTGCAAGCTTCTGGCACCATTTTTGAGTGAATTGCCAAAAGTCAGATTTTTGCTGAAATTGTGACCCCAGGTCTTAGGGATCTTTTCAAAAAAATATTTTCTGCCGGTTACGTTTTTGAGGGCTGATTTCTTGTCCTGTGATAAAAAGCTTTCTGTTTCCATCGACAAAGCTTTCAGGGGATCATTTGCAAGCTTCTGGCACCATTTTTGAGTGAATTGCCAAAAGTCAGATTTTTACTGAAATTGTGACCCCGGGGCTTAGGGATTTTTTCACAAAAATATTTTCTGCCGGTTATGTTTTTGAGGGCTGATTTCTTGTCCTGTGATAAAAAGCCTTCTGTTTCCATTGCCAAAGCTTTCAGGGGATCATTTGCAAGCTTCTGGCACCATTTTTGAGTGAATTGCCAAAAGTCAGATTTTTGCTGAAATAGTGACCCCGGGGCTTAGGGATTTTTTCAAAAAAACATTTTCTGCCGGTTACGTTTTTGAGGGCTGATTTCTTGTCCTGTGATAAAAAGCCTTCTGTTTCCATCGCCAAAGCTTTCTGGGGATCATTTGCAAGCTTCTGGCACCATTTTTGAGTGAATTGCCAAAAGTCAGATTTTGGCTGAAATTGTGACCCCGGGGCTTAGGGATTTTTTCAAAAAAATATTTTCTGCCGGTTAAGTTTTTGAGGGCTGATTTCTTGTCCTGTGATAAAAAGCCTTCTGTTTCCATCGCCAAAGCTTTCAGGGGATCATTTGCAAGCTTCTGGCACCATTTTTGAGTGAATTGCCAAAAGTCAGATTTTTGCTGAAATTGTGACCCCGGAGCTTACGGATTTTTTCAAAAAATTATTTTCTGCCGGTTAAGTTTTTGAGGGCTGATTTCTTGTCCTGTGATAAAAAGCCTTCTGTTTCCATCACCAAAGCTTTCAGGGGATCATTTTTAAGCTCTTGGAACCATTTTTGAGTGAATTGCCAAAAGTCAGATTTTTGCTGAAATTGTGACCCCGGGGCTTAGGGATTTTTTCAAAAAAATATTTTCTGCCGGTTACGTTTTTGAGGGCTGATTTCTTGTCCTGTGATAAAAAGCCTTCTGTTTCCATCGCCAAAGCTTTCAGGGGATCATTTGCAAGCTTCTGGCACCATTTTTGAGTGAATTGCCAAAAGTCAGATTTTTGCTGAAATTGTGACCCCGGGGCTTAGGGATTTTTTCAAAAAAATATTTTCTGCCGGTTACGTTTTTGAGGGCTGATTTCTTGTCCTGTGATAAAAAGCCTTCTGTTTCCATCGCCAAAGCTTTCAGGGGATCATTTGCAAGCTTCTGGCACCATTTTTGAGTGAATTGCAAAAAGTCAGATTTTTGCTGAAATAGTGACCCCGGGGCTTAGGGATTTTTTCAAAAAAATATTTTCTGCCGGTTAAGTTTTTGAGGGCTGATTTCTTGTCCTGTGATAAAAAGCCTTCTGTTTCCATCGCCAAAGCTTTCAGGGGATCATTTGCAAGCTTCTGGCACCATTTTTGAGTGAATTGCCAAAAGTCAGATTTTTGCTGAAATTGTGACCCCAGGGCTTAGGGATTTTTTCAAAAAAATATTTTCTGCCGGTTACGTTTTTGAGGGCTGATTTCTTGTCCTGTGATAAAAAGCCTTCTGTTTCCATCGCCAAAGCTTTCAGGGGATCATATGCAAGCTTCTGGAACCATTTTTGAGTGAATTGCCAAAAGTCAGATTTTTGCTGAAATTGTGACCCCGGGGCTTAGGTATTTTTTCAAAAAAATATGTTCTGCCGATTAATTTTTTGAGGGCTGATTTCTTGTCCTGTGATAAAAAGCCTTCTGTTTCCATGGCCAAAGCTTTCAGGGGATCATTTGCAAGCTTCTGGCACCATTTTTGAGTGAATTGCCAAAAGTCAGATTTTTGCTGAAATTGTGACCCCGGGGCTTAGAGATTTTTTCAAAAAAATATTTTCTGCCGGTTACGTTTTTGAGAGCTGATTTCTTGTCCTGTGATAAAAAGCCTTCTGTTTCCATTGCCAAAGCTTTCAGGGGATCATTTGCAAGCTTCTGGCACCATTTTTGAGTGAATTGCCAAAAGTCAGATTTTTGCTGAAATTGTGACCCCGGGGCTTAGGGATTTTTTCAAAAAAATATTTTCTGCCAGTTACGTTTTTGAGTGCTGATTTCTTGTCCTGTGATAAAAAGCCTTCTGTTTCCATCGCCACAGCTTTCAGGGGATCATTTGCAAGCTTCTGGCACCATTTTTGAGTGAATTGCCAAAAGTCAGATTTTTGCTGAAATTGTGACCCCGGGGCTTAGGTATTTTTTCAAAAAAATATGTTCTGCCGATTAATTTTTTGAGGGCTGATTTCTTGTCCTGTGATAAAAAGCCTTCTGTTTCCATGGCCAAAGCTTTCAGGGGATCATTTGCAAGCTTCTGGCACCATTTTTGAGTGAATTGCCAAAAGTCAGATTTTTGCTGAAATTGTGACCCCGGGGCTTAGAGATTTTTTCAAAAAAATATTTTCTGCCGGTTACGTTTTTGAGAGCTGATTTCTTGTCCTGTGATAAAAAGCCTTCTGTTTCCATTGCCAAAGCTTTCAGGGGATCATTTGCAAGCTTCTGGCACCATTTTTGAGTGAATTGCCAAAAGTCAGATTTTGGCTGAAATTGTGACCCCGGGGCTTAGGGATTTTTTCAAAAAAATATTTTCTGCCAGTTACGTTTTTGAGGGCTGATTTCTTGTCCTGTGATAAAAAGCCTTCTGTTTCCATCGCCACAGCTTTCAGGGGATCATTTGCAAGCTTCTGGCACCATTTTTGAGTGAATTGCCAAAAGTCAGATTTTTGCTGAAATTGTGACCCCGGGGCTTAGGGATTTTTTCAAAAAAATATTTTCTGCCGGTTTAGTTTTTGAGGGCTGATTTCTTGTCCTGTGATAAAAAGCCTTCTGTTTCCATCGCCAAACTTTCAGGGGATCATTTGCAAGCTTCTGGCACCATTTTTGAGTGAATTGCCAAAAGTCAGATTTTGGCTGAAATTGTGAACCCGGGGCTTAGGGATTTTTTCAAAAAAATATTTTCTGCCGGTTACGTTTTTGAGGGCTGATTTCTTGTCCTGTGATAAAAAGCCTTCTGTTTCCATCGCCAAACTTTCAGGGGATCATTTGCAAGCTTCTGGCACCATTTTTGAGTGAATTGCCAAAAGTCAGATTTTGGCTGAAATTGTGACCCCGGGGCTTAGGGATTTTTTCAAAAAAATATTTTCTGCCGGTTACGTTTTTGAGGGCTGATTTCTTGTCCTGTGATAAAAAGCCTTCTGTTTCCATCGCCAAAGCTTTCAGGGGATCATTTGCAAGCTTCTGGCACCATTTTTCAGTGAATTGCCAAAAGTCAGATTTTTGCTGAAATTGTGACCCCGGGGCTTAGGGATTTTTTCAAAAAAATATTTTCTGCCCAGTTACGTTTTTGAGGGCTGATTTCTTGTCCTGTGATAAAAAGCCTTCTGTTTCCATTGCCAAAGCTTTCAGGGGATCATTTGCAAGCTTCTGGCACCATTTTTGAGTGAATTGCCAAAAGTCAGTTTTTTGCTGAAATTGTGACCCAGGGGCTTAGGGATTTTTTCAAAAAAATATTTTCTGCCGGTTTAGTTTTTGAGGGCTGATTTCTTGTCCTGTGATAAAAAGCCTTCTGTTTCCATCGCCAAAGCTTTCAGGGGATCATTTGCTAGCTTCTGGCACCATTTTTGAGTGAATTGCCAAAAGTCAGATTTTTGCTGAAATTGTGACCCCGGGGCTTAGGGATTTTTTCAAAAAAATATTTTCTGCCGGTTTCGTTTTTGAGGGCTGATTTCTTGTCCTGTGATAAAAAGCCTTCTGTTTCCATCGCCAAAGCTTTCAGGGGATCATTTGCAAGCTTCTGGCACCATTTTTGAGTGAATTGCCAAAAGTCAGATTTTTGCTGAAATTGTGACCCCGGGGCTTAGAGATTTTTTCAAAAAAATATTTTCTGCCGGTTACGTTTTTGAGAGCTGATTTCTTGTCCTGTGATAAAAAGCCTTCTGTTTCCATCGCCAAAGCTTTCAGGGGATCATTTGCAAGCTTCTGGCACCATTTTTGAGTGAATTGCCAAAAGTCAGATTTTTGCTGAAATTGTGACCCCGGGGCTTAGGGATTTTTTCAAAAAAATATTTTCTGCCGGTTACGTTTTTGAGTGCTGATTTCTTGTCCTGTGATAAAAAGCCTTCTGTTTCCATCGCCACAGCTTTCAGGGGATCATTTGCAAGCTTCTGGCACCATTTTTGAGTGAATTGCCAAAAGTCAGATTTTGGCTGAAATTGTGAACCCGGGGCTTAGGGATTTTTTCAAAAAAATATTTTCTGCCGGTTACGTTTTTGAGGGCTGATTTCTTGTCCTGTGATAAAAAGCCTTCTGTTTCCATCGCCACAGCTTTCAGGGGATCATTTGCAAGCTTCTGGCACCATTTTTGAGTGAATTGCCAAAAGTCAGATTTTGGCTGAAATTGTGAACCCGGGGCTTAGGGATTTTTTCAAAAAAATATTTTCTGCCGGTTACGTTTTTGAGGGCTGATTTCTTGTCCTGTGATAAAAAGCCTTCTGTTTCCATCGCCAAACTTTCAGGGGATCATTTGCAAGCTTCTGGCACCATTTTTGAGTGAATTGCCAAAAGTCAGATTTTGGCTGAAATTGTGACCCCGGGGCTTAGGGATTTTTTCAAAAAAATATTTTCTGCCGGTTACGTTTTTGAGGGCTGATTTCTTGTCCTGTGATAAAAAGCCTTCTGTTTCCATCGCCAAAGCTTTCAGGGGATCATTTGCAAGCTTCTGGCACCATTTTTGAGTGAATTGCCAAAAGTCAGATTTTTGCTGAAATTGTGACCCCGGGGCTTAGGGATTTTTTCAAAAAAATATTTTCTGCCCAGTTACGTTTTTGAGGGCTGATTTCTTGTCCTGTGATAAAAAGCCTTCTGTTTCCATTGCCAAAGCTTTCAGGGGATCATTTGCAAGCTTCTGGCACCATTTTTGAGTGAATTGCCAAAAGTCAGTTTTTTGCTGAAATTGTGACCCAGGGGCTTAGGGATTTTTTCAAAAAAATATTTTCTGCCGGTTTAGTTTTTGAGGGCTGATTTCTTGTCCTGTGATAAAAAGCCTTCTGTTTCCATCGCCAAAGCTTTCAGGGGATCATTTGCAAGCTTCTGGCACCATTTTTGAGTGAATTGCCAAAAGTCAGATTTTTGCTGAAATTGTGACCCCGGGGCTTAGGGATTTTTTCAAAAAAATATTTTCTGCCGGTTTCGTTTTTGAGGGCTGATTTCTTGTCCTGTGATAAAAAGCCTTCTGTTTCCATCGCCAAAGCTTTCAGGGGATCATTTGCAAGCTTCTGGCACCATTTTTGAGTGAATTGCCAAAAGTCAGATTTTTGCTGAAATTGTGACCCCGGGGCTTAGGGATTTTTTCAAAAAAATATGTTCTGCCGATTAACTTTTTGAGGGCTGATTTCTTGTCCTGTGATAAAAAGCCTTCTGTTTCCATGGCCAAAGCTTTCAGGGGATCATTTGCAAGCTTCTGGCACCATTTTTGAGTGAATTGCCAAAAGTCAGATTTTTGCTGAAATTGTGACCCCGGGGCTTAGAGATTTTTTCAAAAAAATATTTTCTGCCGGTTACGTTTTTGAGAGCTGATTTCTTGTCCTGTGATAAAAAGCCTTCTGTTTCCATCGCCAAAGCTTTCAGGGGATCATTTGCAAGCTTCTGGCACCATTTTTGAGTGAATTGCCAAAAGTCAGATTTTTGCTGAAATTGTGACCCCGGGGCTTAGGGATTTTTTCAAAAAAATATTTTCTGCCGGTTACGTTTTTGAGTGCTGATTTCTTGTCCTGTGATAAAAAGCCTTCTGTTTCCATCGCCACAGCTTTCAGGGGATCATTTGCAAGCTTCTGGCACCATTTTTGAGTGAATTGCCAAAAGTCAGATTTTTGCTGAAATTGTGACCCCAGGGCTTAGGGATTTTTTCAAAAAAATATTTTCTGCCGGTTACGTTTTTGAGGGCTGATTTCTTGTCCTGTGATAAAAAGCCTTCTGTTTCCATCGCCAAACTTTCAGGGGATCATTTGCAAGCTTCTGGCACCATTTTTGAGTGAATTGCCAAAAGTCAGATTTTTGCTGAAATTGTGACCCCGGGGCTTAGGGATTTTTTCAAAAAAATATTTTATGCCGGTTACGTTTTTGAGGGCTGATTTCTTGTCCTGTGATAAAAAGCCTTCTGTTTCCATCGCCAAACTTTCAGGGGATCATTTGCAAGCTTCTGGCACCATTTTTGAGTGAATTGCCAAAAGTCAGATTTTGGCTGAAATTGTGAACCCGGGGCTTAGGGATTTTTTCAAAAAAATATTTTCTGCCGGTTACGTTTTTGAGGGCTGATTTCTTGTCCTGTGATAAAAAGCCTTCTGTTTCCATCGCCAAAGCTTTCAGGGGATCATTTGCAAGCTTCTGGCACCATTTTTGAGTGAATTGCCAAAAGTCAGATTTTTGCTGAAATTGTGACCCCGGGGCTTACAGATTTTTTCAAAAAATTATTTTCTGCCGGTTAAGTTTTTGAGGGCTGATTTCTTGTCCTGTGATAAAAAGCCTTCTGTTTCCATCACCAAAGCTTTCAGGGGATCATTTTTAAGCTCTTGGAACCATTTTTGAGTGAATTGCCAAAAGTCAGATTTTTGCTGAAATTGTGACCCCGGGGCTTAGGGATTTTTTCAAAAAAACATTTTCTGCCGGTTACGTTTTTGAGGGCTGATTTCTTGTCCTGTGATAAAAAGCCTTCTGTTTCCATCGCCAAAGCTTTCTGGGGATCATTTGCAAGCTTCTGGCACCATTTTTGAGTGAATTGCCAAAAGTCAGATTTTTGCTGAAATTGTGACCCCGGGGCTTAGGGATTTTTTCAAAAAAATATTTTCTGCCGGTTAAGTTTTTGAGGGCTGATTTCTTGTCCTGTGATAAAAAGCCTTCTGTTTCCATCGCCAAAGCTTTCAGGGGATCATTTGCAAGCTTCTGGCACCATTTTTGAGTGAATTGCCAAAAGTCAGATTTTTGCTGAAATTGTGACCCCGGGGCTTACGGATTTTTTCAAAAAAATATTTTCTGCCGGTTAAGTTTTTGAGGGCTGATTTCTTGTCCTGTGATAAAAAGCCTTCTGTTTCCATCACCAAAGCTTTCAGGGGATCATTTTTAAGCTCTTGGAACCATTTTTGAGTGAATTGCCAAAAGTCAGATTTTTGCTGAAATTGTGACCCCGGGGCTTAGGGATTTTTTCAAAAAAATATTTTCTGCCGGTTACGTTTTTGAGGGCTGATTTCTTGTCCTGTGATAAAAAGCCTTCTGTTTCCATTGCCAAAGCTTTCAGGGGATCATTTGCAAGCTTCTGGCACCATTTTTGAGTGAATTGCCAAAAGTCAGATTTTTGCTGAAATTGTGACCCCGGGGCTTAGGGATTTTTTCAAAAAAATATTTTCTGCCGGTTACGTTTTTGAGGGCTGATTTCTTGTCCTGTGATAAAAAGCCTTCTGTTTCCATCGCCAAAGCTTTCAGGGGATCATTTGCAAGCTTCTGGCACCATGTTTGAGTGAATTGCAAAAAGTCAGATTTTTGCTGAAATAGTGACCCCGGGGCTTAGGGATTTTTTCAAAAAAATATTTTCTGCCGGTTTCGTTTTTGAGGGCTGATTTCTTGTCCTGTGATAAAAAGCCTTCTGTTTCCATCGCCAAAGCTTTCAGGGGATCATTTGCAAGCTTCTGGCACCATTTTTGAGTGAATTGCCAAAAGTCAGATTTTTGCTGAAATTGTGACCCCGGGGCTTAGGGATTTTTTCAAAAAAATATGTTCTGCCGATTAACTTTTTGAGGGCTGATTTCTTGTCCTGTGATAAAAAGCCTTCTGTTTCCATGGCCAAAGCTTTCAGGGGATCATTTGCAAGCTTCTGGCACCATTTTTGAGTGAATTGCCAAAAGTCAGATTTTTGCTGAAATTGTGACCCCGGGGCTTAGAGATTTTTTCAAAAAAATATTTTCTGCCGGTTACGTTTTTGAGAGCTGATTTCTTGTCCTGTGATAAAAAGCCTTCTGTTTCCATCGCCAAAGCTTTCAGGGGATCATTTGCAAGCTTCTGGCACCATTTTTGAGTGAATTGCCAAAAGTCAGATTTTTGCTGAAATTGTGACCCCGGGGCTTAGGGATTTTTTCAAAAAAATATTTTCTGCCGGTTACGTTTTTGAGTGCTGATTTCTTGTCCTGTGATAAAAAGCCTTCTGTTTCCATCGCCACAGCTTTCAGGGGATCATTTGCAAGCTTCTGGCACCATTTTTGAGTGAATTGCCAAAAGTCAGATTTTTGCTGAAATTGTGACCCCGGGGCTTAGGGATTTTTTCAAAAAAACATTTTCTGCCGGTTACGTTTTTGAGGGCTGATTTCTTGTCCTGTGATAAAAAGCCTTCTGTTTCCATCGCCAAAGCTTTCTGGGGATCATTTGCAAGCTTCTGGCACCATTTTTGAGTGAATTGCCAAAAGTCAGATTTTTGCTGAAATTGTGACCCCGGGGCTTAGGGATTTTTTCAAAAAAATATTTTCTGCCGGTTACGTTTTTGAGGGCTGATTTCTTGTCCTGTGATAAAAAGCCTTCTGTTTCCATCGCCAAAGCTTTCAGGGGATCATTTGCAAGCTTCTGGCACCATTTTTGAGTGAATTGCCAAAAGTCAGATTTTTGCTGAAATTGTGACCCCGGGGCTTAGGGATTTTTTCAAAAAAATATGTTCTGCCGATTAACTTTTTGAGGGCTGATTTCTTGTCCTGTGATAAAAAGCCTTCTGTTTCCATGGCCAAAGCTTTCAGGGGATCATTTGCAAGCTTCTGGCACCATTTTTGAGTGAATTGCCAAAAGTCAGATTTTTGCTGAAATTGTGACCCCGGGGCTTAGAGATTTTTTCAAAAAAATATTTTCTGCCGGTTACGTTTTTGAGAGCTGATTTCTTGTCCTGTGATAAAAAGCCTTCTGTTTCCATCGCCAAAGCTTTCAGGGGATCATTTGCAAGCTTCTGGCACCATTTTTGAGTGAATTGCCAAAAGTCAGATTTTTGCTGAAATTGTGACCCCGGGGCTTAGGGATTTTTTCAAAAAAATATTTTCTGCCGGTTACGTTTTTGAGTGCTGATTTCTTGTCCTGTGATAAAAAGCCTTCTGTTTCCATCGCCACAGCTTTCAGGGGATCATTTGCAAGCTTCTGGCACCATTTTTGAGTAAATTGCCAAAAGTCAGATTTTTGCTGAAATTGTGACCCCGGGGCTTAGGGATTTTTTCAAAAAAACATTTTCTGCCGGTTACGTTTTTGAGGGCTGATTTCTTGTCCTGTGATAAAAAGCCTTCTGTTTCCATCGCCAAAGCTTTCTGGGGATCATTTGCAAGCTTCTGGCACCATTTTTGAGTGAATTGCCAAAAGTCAGATTTTTGCTGAAATTGTGACCCCGGGGCTTAGGGATTTTTTCAAAAAAATATTTTCTGCCGGTTAAGTTTTTGAGGGCTGATTTCTTGTCCTGTGATAAAAAGCCTTCTGTTTCCATCGCCAAAGCTTTCAGGGGATCATTTGCAAGCTTCTGGCACCATTTTTGAGTGAATTGCCAAAAGTCAGATTTTTGCTGAAATTGTGACCCCGGGGCTTACGGATTTTTTCAAAAAAATATTTTCTGCCGGTTAAGTTTTTGAGGGCTGATTTCTTGTCCTGTGATAAAAAGCCTTCTGTTTCCATCACCAAAGCTTTCAGGGGATCATTTTTAAGCTCTTGGAACCATTTTTGAGTGAATTGCCAAAAGTCAGATTTTTGCTGAAATTGTGACCCCGGGGCTTAGGGATTTTTTCAAAAAAATATTTTCTGCCGGTTACGTTTTTGAGGGCTGATTTCTTGTCCTGTGATAAAAAGCCTTCTGTTTCCATTGCCAAAGCTTTCAGGGGATCATTTGCAAGCTTCTGGCACCATTTTTGAGTGAATTGCCAAAAGTCAGATTTTTGCTGAAATTGTGACCCCGGGGCTTAGGGATTTTTTCAAAAAAATATTTTCTGCCGGTTACGTTTTTGAGGGCTGATTTCTTGTCCTGTGATAAAAAGCCTTCTGTTTCCATCGCCAAAGCTTTCAGGGGATCATTTGCAAGCTTCTGGCACCATGTTTGAGTGAATTGCAAAAAGTCAGATTTTTGCTGAAATAGTGACCCCGGGGCTTAGGGATTTTTTCAAAAAAATATTTTCTGCCGGTTTCGTTTTTGAGGGCTGATTTCTTGTCCTGTGATAAAAAGCCTTCTGTTTCCATCGCCAAAGCTTTCAGGGGATCATTTGCAAGCTTCTGGCACCATTTTTGAGTGAATTGCCAAAAGTCAGATTTTTGCTGAAATTGTGACCCCGGGGCTTAGGGATTTTTTCAAAAAATATGTTCTGCCGATTAACTTTTTGAGGGCTGATTTCTTGTCCTGTGATAAAAAGCCTTCTGTTTCCATGGCCAAAGCTTTCAGGGGATCATTTGCAAGCTTCTGGCACCATTTTTGAGTGAATTGCCAAAAGTCAGATTTTTGCTGAAATTGTGACCCCGGGGCTTAGAGATTTTTTCAAAAAAATATTTTCTGCCGGTTACGTTTTTGAGAGCTGATTTCTTGTCCTGTGATAAAAAGCCTTCTGTTTCCATCGCCAAAGCTTTCAGGGGATCATTTGCAAGCTTCTGGCACCATTTTTGAGTGAATTGCCAAAAGTCAGATTTTTGCTGAAATTGTGACCCCGGGGCTTAGGGATTTTTTCAAAAAAATATTTTCTGCCGGTTACGTTTTTGAGTGCTGATTTCTTGTCCTGTGATAAAAAGCCTTCTGTTTCCATCGCCACAGCTTTCAGGGGATCATTTGCAAGCTTCTGGCACCATTTTTGAGTGAATTGCCAAAAGTCAGATTTTGGCTGAAATTGTGACCCCGGGGCTTAGGGATTTTTTCAAAAAAATATTTTCTGCCGGTTACGTTTTTGAGGGCTGATTTCTTGTCCTGTGATAAAAAGCCTTCTGTTTCCATCGCCAAACTTTCAGGGGATCATTTGCAAGCTTCTGGCACCATTTTTGAGTGAATTGCCAAAAGTCAGATTTTTGCTGAAATTGTGACCCCGGGGCTTAGGGATTTTTTCAAAAAAATATTTTCTGCCGGTTACGTTTTTGAGGGCTGATTTCTTGTCCTGTGATAAAAAGCCTTCTGTTTCCATCGCCAAACTTTCAGGGGATCATTTGCAAGCTTCTGGCACCATTTTTGAGTGAATTGCCAAAAGTCAGATTTTTGCTGAAATTGTGACCCCGGGGCTTAGGGATTTTTTCAAAAAAATATTTTCTGCCGGTTTAGTTTTTGAGGGCTGATTTCTTGTCCTGTGATAAAAAGCCTTCTGTTTCCATCGCCAAAGCTTTCTGGGGATCATTTGCAAGCTTCTGGCACCATTTTTGAGTGAATTGCCAAAAGTCAGATTTTTGCTGAAATTGTGACCCCGGGGCTTAGGGATTTTTTCAAAAAAATATTTTCTGCCGGTTACGTTTTTGAGGGCTGATTTCTTGTCCTGTGATAAAAAGCCTTCTGTTTCCATCGCCAAAGCTTTCAGGGGATCATTTGCAAGCTTCTGGCACCATTTTTGAGTGAATTGCCAAAAGTCAGATTTTTGCTGAAATTGTGACCCCGGGGCTTTGGGATTTTTTCAAAAAATATTTTCTGCCGGTTACGTTTTTGAGGGCTGATTTCTTTGCAAGTTTCTGGCACCATTTTTGATTGAATTGCCAAAAGTCAGATTTTTGCTGAAATTGTGACCCCGGGGCTTAGGGATTTTTTCAAAAAAATATTTTCTGCCGGTTACGTTTTTGAGGGCTGATTTCTTGTCCTGTGATAAAAAGCCTTCTGTTTCCATCGCCAAAGCTTTCAGGGGATCATTTGCAAGCTTCTGGCACCATTTTTGAGTGAATTGCCAAAAGTCAGATTTTGGCTGAAATTGTGACCCCGGGGCTTAGGGATTTTTTCAAAAAAATATTTTCTGCCGGTTACGTTTTTGAGGGCTGATTTCTTGTCCTGTGATAAAAAGCCTTCTGTTTCCATCGCCAAAGCTTTCAGGGGATCATTTGCAAGCTTCTGGCACCATTTTTGAGTGAATTGCCAAAAGTCAGATTTTTGCTGAAATTGTGACCCCGGGGCTTAGGGATTTTTTCAAAAAAATATTTTCTGCCGGTTTAGTTTTTGAGGGCTGATTTCTTGTCCTGTGATAAAAAGCCTTCTGTTTCCATCGCCAAAGCTTTCAGGGGATCATTTGCAAGCTTCTGGCACGATTTTTGAGTGAATTGCCAAAAGTCAGATTTTTGCTGAAATTGTGACCCCGGGGCTTAGGGATTTTTTCAAAAAAATATTTTCTGCCGGTTTAGTTTTTGAGGGCTGATTTCTTGTCCTGTAATAAAAAGCCTTCTGTTTCCATCGCCAAAGCTTTCAGGGGATCATTTGCAAGCTTCTGGCACCATTTTTGAGTGAATTGCCAAAAGTCAGATTAGGGCTTAGGGATCATTTGCAAACTTCTGGGACCATTTTTTAGTGAATTGCCAAAAGTCAGATTTTTGCTGAAATTGTGACCCCGGGGCTTAGGGATTTTTTCAAAAAAATATTTTCTGCCGGTTACGTTTTTGAGGGCTGATTTCTTGTCCTGTGATAAAAAGCCTTCTGTTTCCATGGCCAAAGCTTTCAGGGGATCATTTGCACGCTTCTGGCACCATTTTTGAGTGAATTGCCAAAAGCCAGATTTTTGCTGAAATTGTGACCCCGGGGCTTAGGGATTGTTTCAAAAAAATATTTTCTGCCGGTTACGTTTTTGAGGGCTGATTTCTTCTCCTGTGATAAAAAGCCTTCTGTTTCCATCGCCAACGCTTTCAGGGGATCATTTGCAAGCTTCTGGCACCATTTTTGAGTGAATTGCCAAAAGTCAGATTTTGGCTGAAATTGTGACCCCGGGGCTTAGGGATTTTTTCAAAAAAATATTTTCTGCCGGTTACGTTTTTGAGGGCTGATTTCTTGTCCTGTGATAAAAAGCCTTCTGTTTCCATCGCCAAAGCTTTCTGGGGATCATTTGCAAGCTTCTGGCACCATTTTTGAGTGAATTGCCAAAAGTCAGATTTTTGCTGAAATTGTGACCCCGGGGCTTAGGGATTTTTTCAAAAAAATATTTTCTGCCGGTTACGTTTTTGAGGGCTGATTTCTTCTCCTGTGATAAAAAGCCTTCTGTTTCCATCGCCAACGCTTTCAGGGGATCATTTGCAAGCTTCTGGCACCATTTTTGAGTGAATTGCCAAAAGTCAGATTTTGGCTGAAATTGTGACCCCGGGGCTTAGGGATTTTTTCAAAAAAATATTTTCTGCCGGTTACGTTTTTGAGGGCTGATTTCTTGTCCTGTGATAAAAAGCCTTCTGTTTCCATCGCCAAAGCTTTCAGGGGATCATTTGCAAGCTTCTGGCACCATTTTTGAGTGAATTGCCAAAAGTCAGATTTTTGCTGAAATTGTGACCCCGGGGCTTAGGGATTTTTTCAAAAAAACATTTTCTGCCGGTTACGTTTTTGAGGGCTGATTTCTTGTCCTGTGATAAAAAGCCTTCTGTTTCCATCGCCAAAGCTTTCAGGGGATCATTTGCAAGCTTCTGGCACCATTTTTGAGTGAATTGCCAAAAGTCAGATTAGGGCTTAGGGATCATTTGCAAGCTTCTGGGACCATTTTTTAGTGAATTGCCAAAAGTCAGATTTTTGCTGAAATTGTGACCCCGGGGCTTAGGGATTTTTTCAAAAAAATATTTTCTGCCGGTTACGTTTTTGAGGGCTGATTTCTTGTCCGGTGATAAAAAGCCTTCTGTTTAGATGGCCAAAGCTTTCAGGGGATCATTTGCACGCTTCTGGCACCATTTTTGAGTGAATTGCCAAAAGCCAGATTTTTGCTGAAATTGTGACCCCGGGGCTTAGGGATTGTTTCAAAAAAATATTTTCTGCCGGTTACGTTTTTGAGGGCTGATTTCTTCTCCTGTGATAAAAAGCCTTCTGTTTCCATCGCCAACGCTTTCAGGGGATCATTTGCAAGCTTCTGGCACCATTTTTGAGTGAATTGCCAAAAGTCAGATTTTTGCTGAAATTGTGACCCCGGGTTAGGGATTTTTTCAAAAAAATATTTTCTGCCGGTTACGTTTTTGAGGGCTGATTTCTTGTCCTGTGATAAAAAGCCTTCTGTTTCCATCGCCAAAGCTTTCTGGGGATCATTTGCAAGCTTCTGGCACCATTTTTGAGTGAATTGCCAAAAGTCAGATTTTTGCTGAAATTGTGACCCCGGGGCTTAGGGATTTTTTCAAAAAAATATTTTCTGCCGGTTACGTTTTTGAGGGCTGATTTCTTGTCCTGTGATAAAAAGCCTTCTGTTTCCATGGCCAAAGCTTTCAGGGGATCATTTGCAAGCTTCTGGCACCATTTTTGAGTGAATTGCCAAAAGTCAGATTTTTGCTGAAATTGTGACCCCGGGGCTTAGGGATTTTTTCAAAAAAATATTTTCTGCCCGGTTACGTTTTTGAGGGCTGATTACTTGTCCTGTGATAAAAAGCCTTCTGTTTCCATTGCCAAAGCTTTCAGGGGATCATTTGCAAGCTTCTGGCACCATTTTTGAGTGAATTGCCAAAAGTCAGATTTTTGCTGAAATTGTGACCCCGGGGCTTAGGGATTTTTTCAAAAAAATATTTTCTGCCGGTTTAGTTTTTGAGGGCTGATTTCTTGTCCTGTGATAAAAAGCCTTCTGTTTCCATCGCCAAAGCTTTCAGGGGATCATTTGCAAGCTTCTGGCACCATTTTTGAGTGAATTGCCAAAAGTCAGATTTTTGCTGAAATTGTGACCCCGGGGCTTAGGGATTTTTTCAAAAAAATATTTTCTGCCGGTTACGTTTTTGAGGGCTGATTACTTGTCCTGTGATAAAAAGCCTTCTGTTTCCATTGCCAAGCTTTCAGGGGATCATTTGCAAGCTTCTGGCACCATTTTTGAGTGAATTGCCAAAAGTCAGATTTTTGCTGAAATTGTGACCCCGGGGCTTAGGGATTTTTTCAAAAAAATATTTTCTGCCGGTTACGTTTTTGAGGGCTGATTTCTTGTCCTGTGATAAAAAGCCTTCTGTTTCCATCGCCAAAGGTTACAGGGGATCATTTGCAAGCTTCTGGCACCATTTTTGAGTGAATTGCCAAAAGTCAGATTTTTGCTGAAATTGTGACCCCGGGGCTTAGGGATTTTTTCAAAAAAATATTTTCTGCCGGTTTAGTTTTTGAGGGCTGATTTCTTGTCCATTAATAAAAAGCCTTCTGTTTCCATCGCCAAAGCTTTCAGGGGATCATTTGCAAGCTTCTGGCACCATTTTTGAGTGAATTGCCAAAAGTCAGATTAGGGCTTAGGGATCATTTGCAAGCTTCTGGGACCATTTTTTAGTGAATTGCCAAAAGTCAGATTTTTGCTGAAATTGTGACCCCGGGGCTTAGGGATTTTTTCAAAAAAATATTTTCTGCCGGTTACGTTTTTGAGGGCTGATTTCTTCTCCTGTGATAAAAAGCCTTCTGTTTCCATGGCCAAAGCTTTCAGGGGATCATTTGCACGCTTCTGGCACCATTTTTGAGTGAATTGCCAAAAGCCAGATTTTTGCTGAAATTGTGACCCCGGGGCTTAGGGATTGTTTCAAAAAAATATTTTCTGCCGGTTACGTTTTTGAGGGCTGATTTCTTCTCCTGTGATAAAAAGCCTTCTGTTTCCATCGCCAACGCTTTCAGGGGATCATTTGCAAGCTTCTGGCACCATTTTTGAGTGAATTGCCAAAAGTCAGATTTTGGCTGAAATTGTGACCCCGGGGCTTAGGGATTTTTTCAAAAAAATATTTTCTGCCGGTTACGTTTTTGAGGGCTGATTTCTTGTCCTGTGATAAAAAGCCTTCTGTTTCCATCGCCAAAGCTTTCTGGGGATCATTTGCAAGCTTCTGGCACCATTTTTGAGTGAATTGCCAAAAGTCAGATTTTTGCTGAAATTGTGACCCCGGGGCTTAGGGATTGTTTCAAAAAAATATTTTCTGCCGGTTACGTTTTTGAGGGCTGATTTCTTCTCCTGTGATAAAAAGCCTTCTGTTTCCATCGCCAACGCTTTCAGGGGATCATTTGCAAGCTTCTGGCACCATTTTTGAGTGAATTGCCAAAAGTCAGATTTTGGCTGAAATTGTGACCCCGGGGCTTAGGGATTTTTTCAAAAAAATATTTTCTGCCGGTTACGTTTTTGAGGGCTGATTTCTTGTCCTGTGATAAAAAGCCTTCTGTTTCCATCGCCAAAGCTTTCAGGGGATCATTTGCAAGCTTCTGGCACCATTTTTGAGTGAATTGCCAAAAGTCAGATTTTTGCTGAAATTGTGACCCCGGGGCTTAGGGATTGTTTCAAAAAAATATTTTCTGCCGGTTTAGTTTTTGAGGGCTGATTTCTTGTCCTGTGATAAAAAGCCTTCTGTTTCCATGGCCAAAGCTTTCAGGGGATCATTTGCACGCTTCTGGCACCATTTTTGAGTGAATTGCCAAAAGCCAGATTTTTGCTGAAATTGTGACCCCGGGGCTTAGGGATTGTTTCAAAAAAATATTTTCTGCCGGTTACGTTTTTGAGGGCTGATTTCTTCTCCTGTGATAAAAAGCCTTCTGTTTCCATCGCCAACGCTTTCAGGGGATCATTTGCAAGCTTCTGGCACCATTTTTGAGTGAATTGCCAAAAGTCAGATTTTGGCTGAAATTGTGACCCCGGGGCTTAGGGATTTTTTCAAAAAAATATTTTCTGCCGGTTACGTTTTTGAGGGCTGATTTCTTGTCCTGTGATAAAAAGCCTTCTGTTTCCATCGCCAAAGCTTTCTGGGGATCATTTGCAAGCTTCTGGCACCATTTTTGAGTGAATTGCCAAAAGTCAGATTTTTGCTGAAATTGTGACCCCGGGGCTTAGGGATTTTTTCAAAAAAATATTTTCTGCCGGTTACGTTTTTGAGGGCTGATTTCTTCTCCTGTGATAAAAAGCCTTCTGTTTCCATCGCCAACGCTTTCAGGGGATCATTTGCAAGCTTCTGGCACCATTTTTGAGTGAATTGCCAAAAGTCAGATTTTGGCTGAAATTGTGACCCCGGGGCTTAGGGATTTTTTCAAAAAAATATTTTCTGCCGGTTACGTTTTTGAGGGCTGATTTCTTGTCCTGTGATAAAAAGCCTTCTGTTTCCATCGCCAAAGCTTTCAGGGGATCATTTGCAAGCTTCTGGCACCATTTTTGAGTGAATTGCCAAAAGTCAGATTTTTGCTGAAATTGTGACCCCGGGGCTTAGGGATTTTTTCAAAAAAACATTTTCTGCCGGTTACGTTTTTGAGGGCTGATTTCTTGTCCTGTGATAAAAAGCCTTCTGTTTCCATCGCCAAAGCTTTCAGGGGATCATTTGCAAGCTTCTGGCACCATTTTTGAGTGAATTGCCAAAAGTCAGATTAGGGCTTAGGGATCATTTGCAAGCTTCTGGGACCATTTTTTAGTGAATTGCCAAAAGTCAGATTTTTGCTGAAATTGTGACCCCGGGGCTTAGGGATTTTTTCAAAAAAATATTTTCTGCCGGTTACGTTTTTGAGGGCTGATTTCTTGTCCTGTGATAAAAAGCCTTCTGTTTCCATGGCCAAAGCTTTCAGGGGATCATTTGCACGCTTCTGGCACCATTTTTGAGTGAATTGCCAAAAGCCAGATTTTTGCTGAAATTGTGACCCCGGGGCTTAGGGATTGTTTCAAAAAAATATTTTCTGCCGGTTACGTTTTTGAGGGCTGATTTCTTCTCCTGTGATAAAAAGCCTTCTGTTTCCATCGCCAACGCTTTCAGGGGATCATTTGCAAGCTTCTGGCACCATTTTTGAGTGAATTGCCAAAAGTCAGATTTTTGCTGAAATTGTGACCCCGGGTTAGGGATTTTTTCAAAAAAATATTTTCTGCCGGTTACGTTTTTGAGGGCTGATTTCTTGTCCTGTGATAAAAAGCCTTCTGTTTCCATCGCCAAAGCTTTCTGGGGATCATTTGCAAGCTTCTGGCACCATTTTTGAGTGAATTGCCAAAAGTCAGATTTTTGCTGAAATTGTGACCCCGGGGCTTAGGGATTGTTTCAAAAAAATATTTTCTGCCGGTTACGTTTTTGAGGGCTGATTTCTTGTCCTGTGATAAAAAGCCTTCTGTTTCCATCGCCAAAGCTTTCAGGGGACCATTTGCAAGCTTCTGGCACCATTTTTGAGTGAATTGCCAAAAGTCAGATTTTTGCTGAAATTGTGACCCCGGGGCTTAGGGATTTTTTCAAAAAAATATTTTCTGCCGGTTACGTTTTTGAGGGCTGATTTCTTGTCCTGTGATAAAAAGCCTTCTGTTTCCATCGCCAAAGCTTTCAGGGGACCATTTGCAAGCTTCTGGCACCATTTTTGAGTGAATTGCCAAAAGTCAGATTTTGGCTGAAATTGTGACCCCGGGGCTTAGGGATTTTTTCAAAAAAATATTTTCTGCCGGTTACGTTTTTGAGGGCTGATTTCTTGTCCTGTGATAAAAAGCCTTCTGTTTCCATCGCCAAAGCTTTCAGGGGACCATTTGCAAGCTTCTGGCACCATTTTTGAGTGAATTGCCAAAAGTCAGATTTTTGCTGAAATTGTGACCCCGGGGCTTAGGGATTGTTTCAAAAAAATATTTTCTGCCGGTTACGTTTTTGAGGGCTGATTTCTTGTCCTGTGATAAAAAGCCTTCTATTTCCATCGCCAAAGCTTTCAGGGGATCATTTGCAAGCTTCTGGCACCATTTTTGAGTGAATTGCCAAAAGTCAGATTTTTGCTGAAATTGTGACCCCGGGGCTTAGGGATTTTTTCAAAAAAATATTTTCTGCCGGTTACGTTTTTGAGGGCTGATTTCTTGTCCTGTGATAAAAAGCCTTCTGTTTCCATGGCCAAAGCTTTCAGGGGATCATTTGCAAGCATCTGGCACCATTTTTGAGTGAATTGCCAAAAGTCAGATTTTGGCTGAAATTGTGACCCCGGGGCTTAGGGATTTTTTCAAAAAAATATTTTCTGCCGGTTACGTTTTTGAGGGCTGATTTCTTGTCCTGTGATAAAAAGCCTTCTGTTTCCATCGTCAAAGCTTTCAGGGGATCATTTGCAAGCTTCTGGCACCATTTTTGAGTGAATTGCCAAAAGTCAGATTTTTGCTGAAATTGTGACCCCGGGGCTTAGGGATTTTTTTCAAAAAAATATTTTCTCCCGGTTACGTTTTTGAGGGCTGATTTCTTGTCCTGTGATAAAAAGCCTTCTGTTTCCATCGCCAAAGCTTTCAGGGGATCATTTGCAAGCTTCTGGCACCATTTTTGAGTGAATTGCCAAAAGTCAGATTTTTGCTGAAATTGTGGCCCCGGGGCTTAGGGATTTTTTCAAAAAAATATTTTCTGCCAGTTTAGTTTTTGAGGGCTGATTTCTTGTCCTGTAATAAAAAGCCTTCTGTTTCCATCGCCAAAGCTTTCAGGGGATCATTTGCAAGCTTCTGGCACCATTTTTGAGTGAATTGCCAAAAGTCAGATTAGGGCTTAGGGATCATTTGCAAGCTTCTGGGACCATTTTTTAGTGAATTGCCAAAAGTCAGATTTTTGCTGAAATTGTGACCCCGGGGCTTATGGATTTTTTCAAAAAAAAAAATTTCTGCCGGTTACGTTTTTGAGGGCTGATTTCTTGTCCTGTGATAAAAAGCCTTCTGTTTCCATCGCCAAAGCTTTCTGGGGATCATTTGCAAGCTTCTGGCACCATTTTTGAGTGAATTGCCAAAAGTCAGATTTTTGCTGAAATTGTGACCCCGGGGCTTAGGGATTTTTTCAAAAAAATATTTTCTGCCGGTTAAGTTTTTGAGGGCTGATTTCTTGTCCTGTGATAAAAAAGCCTTCTGTTTCCATCGCCAAAGCTTTCAGGGGATCATTTGCAAGTTTCTGGCACCATTTTTGAGTGAATTGCCAAAAGTCAGATTTTTGCTGAAATTGTGACCCCGGGACTTAGGGATTTTTTCAAAAAAATATTTTCTGCCGGTTACGTTTTTGAGGGCTGATTTCTTCTCCTGTGATAAAAAGCCTTCTGTTTCCATCGCCAACGCTTTCAGGGGATCATTCGCAAGCTTCTGGCACCATTTTTGAGTGAATTGCCAAAAGTCAGATTTTGGCTGAAATTGTGACCCCGGGGCTTAGGGATTTTTTCAAAAAAATATTTTCTGCCGGTTACGTTTTTGAGGGCTGATTTCTTGTCCTGTGATAAAAAGCCTTCTGTTTCCATCGCCAAAGCTTTCAGGGGATCATTTGCAAGCTTCTGGCACCATTTTTGAGTGAATTGCCAAAAGTCAGATTTTTGCTGAAATTGTGACCCCGGGGCTTAGGGATTTTTTCAAAAAAACATTTTCTGCCGGTTACGTTTTTGAGGGCTGATTTCTTGTCCTGTGATAAAAAGCCTTCTGTTTCCATCGCCAAAGCTTTCAGGGGATCATTTGCAAGCTTCTGGCACCATTTTTGAGTGAATTGCCAAAAGTCAGATTTTTGCTGAAATTGTGACCCCGGGGCTTAGGGATTTTTTCAAAAAAATATTTTCTGCCGGTTACGTTTTTGAGGGCTGATTTCTTTGCAAGTTTCTGGCACCATTTTTGATTGAATTGCCAAAAGTCAGATTTTTGCTGAAATTGTGACCCCGGGGCTTAGGGATTTTTTCAAAAAAATATGTTCTGCCGGTTACGTTTTTGAGAGCTGATTTCTTGTCCTGTGATAAAAAGCCTTCTGTTTCCATGGCCAAAGCTTTCAGGGGATCATTTGCAAGCTTCTGGCACCATTTTTGAGTGAATTGCCTAAAGTCAGATTTTTGCTGAAATTGTGACCCCGGGGCTTAGAGATTTTTTCAAAAAAATATTTTCTGCCGGTTACGTTTTTGAGAGCTGATTTCTTGTCCTGTGATAAAAAGCCTTCTGTTTCCATCGCCAAAGCTTTCAGGGGATCATTTGCAAGCTTCTGGCACCATTTTTGAGTGAATTGCCAAAAGTCAGATTTTTGCTGAAATTGTGACCCCGGGGCTTAGGGATTTTTTTCAAAAAAATATTTTCTCCCGGTTACGTTTTTGAGGGCTGATTTCTTGTCCTGTGATAAAAAGCCTTCTGTTTCCATGGCCAAAGCTTTCAGGGGATCATTTGCAAGCTTCTGGCACCATTTTTGAGTGAATTGCCAAAAGTCAGATTTTTGCTGAAATTGTGACCCCGGGGCTTAGAGATTTTTTCAAAAAAATATTTTCTGCCGGTTACGTTTTTGAGAGCTGATTTCTTGTCCTGTGATAAAAAGCCTTCTGTTTCCATCGCCAAAGCTTTCAGGGGATCATTTGCAAGCTTCTGGCACCATTTTTGAGTGAATTGCCAAAAGTCAGATTAGGGCTTAGGGATCATTTGCAAGCTTCTGGGACCATTTTTTAGTGAATTGCCAAAAGTCAGATTTTTGCTGAAATTGTGACCCCGAGGCTTATGGATTTTTTCAAAAAAATATTTTCTGCCGGTTACGTTTTTGAGGGCTGATTTCTTGTCCTGTGATAAAAAGCCTTCTGTTTCCATCGCCAAAGCTTTCTGGGGATCATTTGCAAGCTTCTGGCACCATTTTTGAGTGAATTGCCAAAAGTCAGATTTTTGCTGAAATTGTGACCCCGGGGCTTAGGGATTTTTTCAAAAAAATATTTTCTGCCGGTTAAGTTTTTGAGGGCTGATTTCTTGTCCTGTGATAAAAAAGCCTTCTGTTTCCATCGCCAAAGCTTTCAGGGGATCATTTGCAAGTTTCTGGCACCATTTTTGAGTGAATTGCCAAAAGTCAGATTTTTGCTGAAATTGTGACCCCGGGACTTAGGGATTTTTTCAAAAAAATATTTTCTGCCGGTTACGTTTTTGAGGGCTGATTTCTTCTCCTGTGATAAAAAGCCTTCTGTTTCCATCGCCAACGCTTTCAGGGGATCATTCGCAAGCTTCTGGCACCATTTTTGAGTGAATTGCCAAAAGTCAGATTTTTGCTGAAATTGTGGCCCCGGGGCTTAGGGATTTTTTCAAAAAAATATTTTCTGCCAGTTTAGTTTTTGAGGGCTGATTTCTTGTCCTGTAATAAAAAGCCTTCTGTTTCCATCGCCAAAGCTTTCAGGGGATCATTTGCAAGCTTCTGGCACCATTTTTGAGTGAATTGCCAAAAGTCAGATTAGGGCTTAGGGATCATTTGCAAGCTTCTGGGACCATTTTTTAGTGAATTGCCAAAAGTCAGATTTTTGCTGAAATTGTGACCCCGGGGCTTATGGATTTTTTCAAAAAAAAATTTTCTGCCGGTTACGTTTTTGAGGGCTGATTTCTTGTCCTGTGATAAAAAGCCTTCTGTTTCCATCGCCAAAGCTTTCTGGGGATCATTTGCAAGCTTCTGGCACCATTTTTGAGTGAATTGCCAAAAGTCAGATTTTTGCTGAAATTGTGACCCCGGGGCTTAGGGATTTTTTCAAAAAAATATTTTCTGCCGGTTAAGTTTTTGAGGGCTGATTTCTTGTCCTGTGATAAAAAAGCCTTCTGTTTCCATCGCCAAAGCTTTCAGGGGATCATTTGCAAGTTTCTGGCACCATTTTTGAGTGAATTGCCAAAAGTCAGATTTTTGCTGAAATTGTGACCCCGGGACTTAGGGATTTTTTCAAAAAAATATTTTCTGCCGGTTACGTTTTTGAGGGCTGATTTCTTCTCCTGTGATAAAAAGCCTTCTGTTTCCATCGCCAACGCTTTCAGGGGATCATTCGCAAGCTTCTGGCACCATTTTTGAGTGAATTGCCAAAAGTCAGATTTTGGCTGAAATTGTGACCCCGGGGCTTAGGGATTTTTTCAAAAAAATATTTTCTGCCGGTTACGTTTTTGAGGGCTGATTTCTTGTCCTGTGATAAAAAGCCTTCTGTTTCCATCGCCAAAGCTTTCAGGGGATCATTTGCAAGCTTCTGGCACCATTTTTGAGTGAATTGCCAAAAGTCAGATTTTTGCTGAAATTGTGACCCCGGGGCTTAGGGATTTTTTCAAAAAAACATTTTCTGCCGGTTACGTTTTTGAGGGCTGATTTCTTGTCCTGTGATAAAAAGCCTTCTGTTTCCATCGCCAAAGCTTTCAGGGGATCATTTGCAAGCTTCTGGCACCATTTTTGAGTGAATTGCCAAAAGTCAGATTTTTGCTGAAATTGTGACCCCGGGGCTTAGGGATTTTTTCAAAAAAATATTTTCTGCCGGTTACGTTTTTGAGGGCTGATTTCTTTGCAAGTTTCTGGCACCATTTTTGATTGAATTGCCAAAAGTCAGATTTTTGCTGAAATTGTGACCCCGGGGCTTAGGGATTTTTTCAAAAAAATATGTTCTGCCGGTTACGTTTTTGAGAGCTGATTTCTTGTCCTGTGATAAAAAGCCTTCTGTTTCCATGGCCAAAGCTTTCAGGGGATCATTTGCAAGCTTCTGGCACCATTTTTGAGTGAATTGCCTAAAGTCAGATTTTTGCTGAAATTGTGACCCCGGGGCTTAGAGATTTTTTCAAAAAAATATTTTCTGCCGGTTACGTTTTTGAGAGCTGATTTCTTGTCCTGTGATAAAAAGCCTTCTGTTTCCATCGCCAAAGCTTTCAGGGGATCATTTGCAAGCTTCTGGCACCATTTTTGAGTGAATTGCCAAAAGTCAGATTTTTGCTGAAATTGTGACCCCGGGGCTTAGGGATTTTTTTCAAAAAAATATTTTCTCCCGGTTACGTTTTTGAGGGCTGATTTCTTGTCCTGTGATAAAAAGCCTTCTGTTTCCATGGCCAAAGCTTTCAGGGGATCATTTGCAAGCTTCTGGCACCATTTTTGAGTGAATTGCCAAAAGTCAGATTTTTGCTGAAATTGTGACCCCGGGGCTTAGAGATTTTTTCAAAAAAATATTTTCTGCCGGTTACGTTTTTGAGAGCTGATTTCTTGTCCTGTGATAAAAAGCCTTCTGTTTCCATCGCCAAAGCTTTCAGGGGATCATTTGCAAGCTTCTGGCACCATTTTTGAGTGAATTGCCAAAAGTCAGATTAGGGCTTAGGGATCATTTGCAAGCTTCTGGGACCATTTTTTAGTGAATTGCCAAAAGTCAGATTTTTGCTGAAATTGTGACCCCGGGGCTTATGGATTTTTTCAAAAAAATATTTTCTGCCGGTTACGTTTTTGAGGGCTGATTTCTTGTCCTGTGATAAAAAGCCTTCTGTTTCCATCGCCAAAGCTTTCTGGGGATCATTTGCAAGCTTCTGGCACCATTTTTGAGTGAATTGCCAAAAGTCAGATTTTTGCTGAAATTGTGACCCCGGGGCTTAGGGATTTTTTCAAAAAAATATTTTCTGCCGGTTAAGTTTTTGAGGGCTGATTTCTTGTCCTGTGATAAAAAAGCCTTCTGTTTCCATCGCCAAAGCTTTCAGGGGATCATTTGCAAGTTTCTGGCACCATTTTTGAGTGAATTGCCAAAAGTCAGATTTTTGCTGAAATTGTGACCCCGGGACTTAGGGATTTTTTCAAAAAAATATTTTCTGCCGGTTACGTTTTTGAGGGCTGATTTCTTCTCCTGTGATAAAAAGCCTTCTGTTTCCATCGCCAACGCTTTCAGGGGATCATTCGCAAGCTTCTGGCACCATTTTTGAGTGAATTGCCAAAAGTCAGATTTTGGCTGAAATTGTGACCCCGGGGCTTAGGGATTTTTTCAAAAAAATATTTTCTGCCGGTTACGTTTTTGAGGGCTGATTTCTTGTCCTGTGATAAAAAGCCTTCTGTTTCCATCGCCAAAGCTTTCAGGGGATCATTTGCAAGCTTTTGGCACCATTTTTGAGTGAATTGCCAAAAGTCAGATTAGGGCTTAGGGATCATTTGCAAGCTTCTGGGACCATTTTTTAGTGAATTGCCAAAAGTCAGATTTTTGCTGAAATTGTGACCCCGGGGCTTAGGGATTTTTTCAAAAAAATATTTTCTGCCGGTTACGTTTTTGAGGGCTGATTTCTTGTCCTGTGATAAAAAGCCTTCTGTTTCCATGGCCAAAGCTTTCAGGGGATCATTTGCAAGCTTCTGGCACCATTTTTGAGTGAATTGCCAAAAGTCAGATTTTTGCTGAAATTGTGACCCCGGGACTTAGGGATTTTTTCAAAAAAATATTTTCTGCCGGTTACGTTTTTGAGGGCTGATTTCTTCTCCTGTGATAAAAAGCCTTCTGTTTCCATCGCCAACGCTTTCAGGGGATCATTCGCAAGCTTCTGGCACCATTTTTGAGTGAATTGCCAAAAGTCAGATTTTGGCTGAAATTGTGACCCCGGGGCTTAGGGATTTTTTCAAAAAAATATTTTCTGCCGGTTACGTTTTTGAGGGCTGATTTCTTGTCCTGTGATAAAAAGCCTTCTGTTTCCATCGCCAAAGCTTTCAGGGGATCATTTGCAAGCTTCTGGCACCATTTTTGAGTGAATTGCCAAAAGTCAGATTTTTGCTGAAATTGTGACCCCGGGGCTTAGGGATTTTTTCAAAAAAACATTTTCTGCCGGTTACGTTTTTGAGGGCTGATTTCTTGTCCTGTGATAAAAAGCCTTCTGTTTCCATCGCCAAAGCTTTCAGGGGATCATTTGCAAGCTTCTGGCACCATTTTTGAGTGAATTGCCAAAAGTCAGATTTTTGCTGAAATTGTGACCCCGGGGCTTAGGGATTTTTTCAAAAAAATATTTTCTGCCGGTTACGTTTTTGAGGGCTGATTTCTTGTCCTGTGATAAAAAGCCTTCTGTTTCCATCGCCAAAGCTTTCAGGGGATCATTTGCAAGCTTCTGGCACCATTTTTGAGTGAATTGCCAAAAGTCAGATTTTTGCTGAAATTGTGACCCCGGGGCTTAGGGATTTTTTCAAAAAAACATTTTCTGCCGGTTACGTTTTTGAGGGCTGATTTCTTGTCCTGTGATAAAAAGACTTCTGTTTCCATCGCCAAAGCTTTCAGGGGATCATTTGCAAGCTTCTGGCACCATTTTTGAGTGAATTGCAAAAAGTCAGATTTTTGCTGAAATTGTGACCCCGGGGCTTAGAGATTTTTTCAAAAAAATATTTTCTGCCGGTTACGTTTTTGAGAGCTGATTTCTTGTCCTGTGATAAAAAGCCTTCTGTTTCCATCGCCAAAGCTTTCAGGGGATCATTTGCAAGCTTCTGGCACCATTTTTGAGTGAATTGCCAAAAGTCAGATTAGGGCTTAGGGATCATTTGCAAGCTTCTGGGACCATTTTTTAGTGAATTGCCAAAAGTCAGATTTTTGCTGAAATTGTGACCCCGGGGCTTATGGATTTTTTCAAAAAAATATTTTCTGCCGGTTACGTTTTTGAGGGCTGATTTCTTGTCCTGTGATAAAAAGCCTTCTGTTTCCATCGCCAAAGCTTTCTGGGGATCATTTGCAAGCTTCTGGCACCATTTTTGAGTGAATTGCCAAAAGTCAGATTTTTGCTGAAATTGTGACCCCGGGGCTTAGGGATTTTTTCAAAAAAATATTTTCTGCCGGTTAAGTTTTTGAGGGCTGATTTCTTGTCCTGTGATAAAAAAGCCTTCTGTTTCCATCGCCAAAGCTTTCAGGGGATCATTTGCAAGTTTCTGGCACCATTTTTGAGTGAATTGCCAAAAGTCAGATTTTTGCTGAAATTGTGACCCCGGGACTTAGGGATTTTTTCAAAAAAATATTTTCTGCCGGTTACGTTTTTGAGGGCTGATTTCTTCTCCTGTGATAAAAAGCCTTCTGTTTCCATCGCCAACGCTTTCAGGGGATCATTCGCAAGCTTCTGGCACCATTTTTGAGTGAATTGCCAAAAGTCAGATTTTGGCTGAAATTGTGACCCCGGGGCTTAGGGATTTTTTCAAAAAAATATTTTCTGCCGGTTACGTTTTTGAGGGCTGATTTCTTGTCCTGTGATAAAAAGCCTTCTGTTTCCATCGCCAAAGCTTTCAGGGGATCATTTGCAAGCTTCTGGCACCATTTTTGAGTGAATTGCCAAAAGTCAGATTTTTGCTGAAATTGTGACCCCGGGGCTTAGGGATTTTTTCAAAAAAACATTTTCTGCCGGTTACGTTTTTGAGGGCTGATTTCTTGTCCTGTGATAAAAAGCCTTCTGTTTCCATCGCCAAAGCTTTCAGGGGATCATTTGCAAGCTTCTGGCACCATTTTTGAGTGAATTGCCAAAAGTCAGATTTTTGCTGAAATTGTGACCCCGGGGCTTAGGGATTTTTTCAAAAAAATATTTTCTGCCGGTTACGTTTTTGAGGGCTGATTTCTTGTCCTGTAATAAAAAGCCTTCTGTTTCCATCGCCAAAGCTTTCAGGGGATCATTTGCAAGCTTCTGGCACCATTTTTGAGTGAATTGCCAAAAGTCAGATTAGGGCTTAGGGATCATTTGCAAGCTTCTGGGACCATTTTTTAGTGAATTGCCAAAAGTCAGATTTTTCCTGAAATTGTGACCCCGGGGCTTAGGGATTTTTTCAAAAAAATATTTTCTGCCGGTTACGTTTTTGAGGGCTGATTTCTTGTCCTGTGATAAAAAGCCTTCTGTTTCCATCGCCAAAGCTTTCAGGGGATCATTTGCAAGCTTCTGGCACCATTTTTGAGTGAATTGCCAAAAGTCAGATTTTTGCTGAAATTGTGACCCCGGGGCTTAGGGATTTTTTCAAAAAAACATTTTCTGCCGGTTACGTTTTTGAGGGCTGATTTCTTGTCCTGTGATAAAAAGACTTCTGTTTCCATCGCCAAAGCTTTCAGGGGATCATTTGCAAGCTTCTGGCACCATTTTTGAGTGAATTGCAAAAAGTCAGATTTTTGCTGAAATTGTGACCCCGGGGCTTAGGGATTTTTTAAAAAAAATATTTTCTGCCGGTTACGTTTTTGAGGGCAGATTTCTTGTCCTGTAATAAAAAGCCTTCTGTTTCCATCGCCAAAGCTTTCAGGGGATCATTTGCAAGCTTTTGGCACCATTTTTGAGTGAATTGCCAAAAGTCAGATTTTTGCTGAAATTGTGACCCCGGGGCTTAGGGATTTTTTCAAAAAAATATTTTCTGCCGGTTACGTTTTTGAGGGCTGATTTCTTGTCCTGTGATAAAAAGCCTTCTGTTTCCATGGCCAAAGCTTTCAGGGGATCATTTGCACGCTTCTGGCACCATTTTTGAGTGAATTGCCAAAAGCCAGATTTTTGCTGAAATTGTGACCCCGGGGCTTAGGGATTGTTTCAAAAAAATATTTTCTGCCGGTTACGTTTTTGAGGGCTGATTTCTTCTCCTGTGATAAAAAGCCTTCTGTTTCCATCGCCAACGCTTTCAGGGGATCATTTGCAAGCTTCTGGCACCATTTTTGAGTGAATTGCCAAAAGTCAGATTTTTGCTGAAATTGTGACCCCGGGTTAGGGATTTTTTCAAAAAAATATTTTCTGCCGGTTACGTTTTTGAGGGCTGATTTCTTGTCCTGTGATAAAAAGCCTTCTGTTTCCATCGCCAAAGCTTTCTGGGGATCATTTGCAAGCTTCTGGCACCATTTTTGAGTGAATTGCCAAAAGTCAGATTTTTGCTGAAATTGTGACCCCGGGGCTTAGGGATTGTTTCAAAAAAATATTTTCTGCCGGTTACGTTTTTGAGGGCTGATTTCTTGTCCTGTGATAAAAAGCCTTCTGTTTCCATCGCCAAAGCTTTCAGGGGATCATTTGCAAGCTTCTGGCACCATTTTTGAGTGAATTGCCAAAAGTCAGATTTTTGCAGAAATTGTGACCCCGGGGCTTAGGGATTTTTTCAAAAAAATATTTTCTGCCGGTTTAGTTTTTGAGGGCTGATTTCTTGTCCTGTGATAAAAAGCCTTCTGTTTCCATCGCCAAAGCTTTCAGGGGACCATTTGCAAGCTTCTGGCACCATTTTTGAGTGAATTGCCAAAAGTCAGATTTTTGCTGAAATTGTGACCCCGGGGCTTAGGGATTTTTTCAAAAAATATTTTCTGCCGGTTACGTTTTTGAGGGCTGATTTCTTTGCAAGTTTCTGGCACCATTTTTGAGTGAATTGCCAAAAGTCAGATTTTTGCTGAAATTGTGACCCCGGGGCTTAGGGATTTTTTCAAAAAAATATTTTCTGCCGGTTAAGTTTTTGAGGGCTGATTTCTTGTCCTGTGATAAAAAGCCTTCTGTTTCCATCGCCAAAGCTTTCAGGGGATCATTTGCAAGCTTCTGGCACCATTTTTGAGTGAATTGCCAAAAGTCAGATTTTTGGCTTAGGGTTTTTTTCAAAAAAATATTTTCTGTCGGTTACGTTTTTGAGGGCTGATTTCTTGTCCTGTGATAAAAAGCCTTCTGTTTCCATCGCCAAAGCTTTCAGGGGATCATTTGCAAGCTTCTGGCACCATTTTTGAGTGAATTGCCAAAAGTCAGATTTTTGCTGAAATTGTGACCCCGGGGCTTAGGGATTTTTTCAAAAAAATATTTTCTGCCGGTTAAGTTTTTGAGGGCTGATTTCTTGTCCTGTGATAAAAAGCCTTCTGTTTCCATCGCCAAAGCTTTCAGGGGATCATTTGCAAGCTTCTGGCACCATTTTTGAGTGAATTGCCAAAAGTCAGATTTTTGCGGAAATTGTGACCCCGGGGCTTAGGGATTTTTTAAAAAAAATATTTTCTGCCGGTTAAGTTTTTGAGGGCTGATTTCTTGTCCTGTGATAAAAAGCCTTCTGTTTCCATCGCCAAAGCTTTCAGGGGATCATTTGCAAGCTTCTGGCACCATTTTTGAGTGAATTGCCAAAAGTCAGATTTTTACTGAAATTGTGACCCCGGGGCTTAGGGATTTTTTCAAAAAAATATTTTCTGCCGGTTAAGTTTTAGAGGGCTGATTTCTTGTCCTGTGATAAAAAGCCTTCTGTTTCCATCGCCAAAGCTTTCAGGGGATCATTTGCAAGCTTCTGGCACCATTTTTGAGTGAATTGCCAAAAGTCAGATTTCTGCTGAAATTGTGACCCCGGGGCTTAAGGATTTTTTCAAAAAAAAAATTCTGCCGGTTAAGTTTTTGAGGGCTGATTTCTTGTCCTGTGATAAAAAGCCTTCTGTTTCCATCGCAAAAGCTTTCAGGGGATCATTTGCAAGCTTCTGGCACCATTTTTGAGTGAATTGCCAAAAGTCAGATTTTTACTGAAATTGTGACCCCGGGGCTTAGGGATTTTTTCAAAAAAATATTTTCTGCCGGTTAAGTTTTTGAGGGCTGATTTCTTGTCCTGTGATAAAAAGCCTTCTGTTTCCATCGCTAAAGCTTTCAGGGGATCATTTGCAAGCTTCTGGCACCATTTTTGAGTGAATTGCCAAAAGTCAGATTTTTGCTGAAATTGTGACCCCGGGGCTTAGGGATTTTTTCAAAAAAATATTTTCTGCCGGTTAAGTTTTTGAGGGCTGATTTCTTGTCCTGTGATAAAAAGCCTTCTGTTTCCATCGCCAAAGCTTTCAGGGGATCATTTGCAAGCTTCTGGCACCATTTTTGAGTGAATTGCCAAAAGTCAGATTTTTGCGGAAATTGTGACCCCGGGGCTTAGGGATTTTTTTTAAAAAATATTTTCTGCCGGTTAAGTTTTTGAGGGCTGATTTCTTGTCCTGTGATAAAAAGCCTTCTGTTTCCATCGCCAAAGCTTTCAGGGGATCATTTGCAAGTTTCTGGCACCATTTTTGAGTGAATTGCCAAAAGTCAGATTTCTGCTGAAATTGTGACCCCGGGGCTTAAGGATTTTTTCAAAAAAAAAATTCTGCCGGTTAAGTTTTTGAGGGCTGATTTCTTGTCCTGTGATAAAAAGCCTTCTGTTTCCATCGCCAAAGCTTTCAGGGGATCATTTGCAAGCTTCTGGCACCATTTTTGAGTGAATTGCCAAAAGTCAGATTTTTACTGAAATTGTGACCCCGGGGCTTAGGGATTTTTTCAAAAAAATATTTTCTGCCGGTTAAGTTTTTGAGGGCTGATTTCTTGTCCTGTGATAAAAAGCCTTCTGTTTCCATCGCCAAAGCTTTCAGGGGATCATTTGCAAGCTTCTGGCACCATTTTTGAGTGAATTGCCAAAAGTCAGATTTTTGCTGAAATTGTGACCCCGGGGCTTAGGGATTTTTTCAAAAAAATATTTTCTGCCGGTTAAGTTTTTGAGGGCTGATTTCTTGTCCTGTGATAAAAAGCCTTCTGTTTCCATCGCCAAAGCTTTCAGGGGATCATTTGCAAGCTTCTGGCACCATTTTTGAGTGAATTGCCAAAAGTCAGATTTTTGGCTTAGGGTTTTTTTCAAAAAAATATTTTCTGCCGGTTAAGTTTTAGAGGGCTGATTTCTTGTCCTGTGATAAAAAGCCTTCTGTTTCCATCGCCAAAGCTTTCAGGGGATCATTTGCAAGCTTCTGGCACCATTTTTGAGTGAATTGCCAAAAGTCAGATTTCTGCTGAAATTGTGACCCTGGGGCTTAAGGATTTTTTCAAAAAAAAAATTCTGCCGGTTAAGTTTTTGAGGGCTGATTTCTTGTCCTGTGATAAAAAGCCTTCTGTTTCCACCGCCAAAGCTTTCAGGGGATCATTTGCAAGCTTCTGGCACCATTTTTGAGTGAATTGCCAAAAGTCAGATTTTTGCTGAAATTGTGACCCCGGGGCTTAGGGATTTTTTCAAAAAAAAAATTTCTGTCGGTTACGTTTTTGAGGGCTGATTTCTTGTCCTGTGATAAAAAGCCTTCTGTTTCCATCGCCAAAGCTTTCAGGGGATCATTTGCAAGCTTCTGGCACCATTTTTGAGTGAATTGCCAAAAGTCAGATTTTTGGCTTAGGGTTTTTTTCAAAAAAATATTTTCTGTCGGTTACGTTTTTGAGGGCTGATTTCTTGTCCTGTGATAAAAAGCCTTCTGTTTCCATCGCCAAAGCTTTCAGGGGATCATTTGCAAGCTTCTGGCACCATTTTTGAGTGAATTGCCAAAAGTCAGATTTTTGCGGAAATTGTGACCCCGGGGCTTAGGGATTTTTTTAAAAAAATATTTTCTGCCGGTTAAGTTTTTGAGGGCTGATTTCTTGTCCTGTGATAAAAAGCCTTCTGTTTCCATCGCCAAAGCTTTCAGGGGATCATTTGCAAGTTTCTGGCACCATTTTTGAGTGAATTGCCAAAAGTCAGATTTCTGCTGAAATTGTGACCCCGGGGCTTAAGGATTTTTTCAAAAAAAAAATTCTGCCGGTTAAGTTTTTGAGGGCTGATTTCTTGTCCTGTGATAAAAAGCCTTCTGTTTCCATCGCCAAAGCTTTCAGGGGATCATTTGCAAGCTTCTGGCACCATTTTTGAGTGAATTGCCAAAAGTCAGATTTTTACTGAAATTGTGACCCCGGGGCTTAGGGATTTTTTCAAAAAAATATTTTCTGCCGGTTAAGTTTTTGAGGGCTGATTTCTTGTCCTGTGATAAAAAGCCTTCTGTTTCCATCGCCAAAGCTTTCAGGGGATCATTTGCAAGCTTCTGGCACCATTTTTGAGTGAATTGCCAAAAGTCAGATTTTTGCTGAAATTGTGACCCCGGGGCTTAGGGATTTTTTCAAAAAAATATTTTCTGCCGGTTAAGTTTTTGAGGGCTGATTTCTTGTCCTGTGATAAAAAGCCTTCTGTTTCCATCGCCAAAGCTTTCAGGGGATCATTTGCAAGCTTCTGGCACCATTTTTTAGTGTTTTGCCAAAAGTCAGATTTTTGGCTTAGGGTTTTTTTCAAAAAAATATTTTCTGTCGGTTACGTTTTTGAGGGCTGATTTCTTGTCCTGTGATAAAAAGCCTTCTGTTTCCATCGCCAAAGCCTTCAGGGGATCATTTGCAAGCTTCTGGCACCATTTTTGAGTGAATTGCCAAAAGTCAGATTTTTGCGGAAATTGTGACCCCGGGGCTTAGGGATTTTTTCAAAAAAATATTTTCTGCCGGTTAAGTTTTAGAGGGCTGATTTCTTGTCCTGTGATAAAAAGCCTTCTGTTTCCATCGCCAAAGCTTTCAGGGGATCATTTGCAAGCTTCTGGCACCATTTTTGAGTGAATTGCCAAAAGTCAGATTTTTGCTGAAATTGTGACCCCGGGGCTTAGGGATTTTTTCAAAAAAATATTTTCTGTCGGTTACGTTTTTGAGGGCTGATTTCTTGTCCTGTGATAAAAAGCCTTCTGTTTCCAGCGCCAAAGCTTTCAGGGGATCATTTGCAAGCTTCTGGCACCATTTTTGAGTGAATTGCCAAAAGTCAGATTTTTGCTGAAATTGTGACCCCGGGGCTTAGGGATTTTTTCAAAAAAATATTTTCTGTCGGTTACGTTTTTGAGGGCTGATTTCTTGTCCTATGTTAAAAAGCCTTCTGTTTCCATCGCCAAAGCTTTCAGGGGATCATTTGCGAGCTTCTGGCACCATTATTGAGTGAATTGCCAAAAGTCAGATTTTTGCGGAAATTGTGACCCCGGGGCTTAGGGATTTTTTCAAAAAAATATTTTCTGCCGGTTAAGTTTTAGAGGGCTGATTTCTTGTCCTGTGATAAAAAGCCTTCTGTTTCCATCGCCAAAGCTTTCAGGGGATCATTTGCAAGCTTCTGGCACCATTTTTGAGTGAATTGCCAAAAGTCAGATTTCTGCTGAAATTGTGACCCTGGGGCTTAAGGATTTTTTCAAAAAAAAAATTCTGCCGGTTAAGTTTTTGAGGGCTGATTTCTTGTCCTGTGATAAAAAGCCTTCTGTTTCCACCGCCAAAGCTTTCAGGGGATCATTTGCAAGCTTCTGGCACCATTTTTGAGTGAATTGCCAAAAGTCAGATTTTTGCTGAAATTGTGACCCCGGGGCTTAGGGATTTTTTCAAAAAAAAAATTTCTGTCGGTTACGTTTTTGAGGGCTGATTTCTTGTCCTGTGATAAAAAGCCTTCTGTTTCCATCGCCAAAGCTTTCAGGGGATCATTTGCAAGCTTCTGGCACCATTTTTGAGTGAATTGCCAAAAGTCAGATTTTTGGCTTAGGGTTTTTTTCAAAAAAATATTTTCTGTCGGTTACGTTTTTGAGGGCTGATTTCTTGTCCTGTGATAAAAAGCCTTCTGTTTCCATCGCCAAAGCTTTCAGGGGATCATTTGCAAGCTTCTGGCACCATTTTTGAGTGAATTGCCAAAAGTCAGATTTTTGCTGAAATTGTGACCCCGGGGCTTAGGGATTTTTTCAAAAAAATATTTTCTGCCGGTTAAGTTTTTGAGGGCTGATTTCTTGTCCTGTGATAAAAAGCCTTCTGTTTCCATCGCCAAAGCTTTCAGGGGATCATTTGCAAGCTTCTGGCACCATTTTTGAGTGAATTGCCAAAAGTCAGATTTTTGCTGAAATTGTGACCCCGGGGCTTAGGGATTTTTTCAAAAAAATATTTTCTGTCGGTTACGTTTTTGAGGGCTGATTTCTTGTCCTGTGATAAAAAGCCTTCTGTTTCCATCGCCAAAGCTTTCAGGGGATCATTTGCAAGCTTCTGGCACCATTTTTGAGTGAATTGCCAAAAGTCAGATTTTTGCGTAAATTGTGACCCCGGGGCTTAGGGATTTTTTCAAAAAAATATTTTCTGCCGGTTAAGTTTTAGAGGGCTGATTTCTTGTCCTGTGATAAAAAGCCTTCTGTTTCCATCGCCAAAGCTTTCAGGGGATCATTTGCAAGCTTCTGGCACCATTTTTGAGTGAATTGCCAAAAGTCAGATTTTTGGCTTAGGGTTTTTTTCAAAAAAATATTTTCTGTCGGTTACGTTTTTGAGGGCTGATTTCTTGTCCTGTGATAAAAAGCCTTCTGTTTCCATCGCCAAAGCTTTCAGGGGATCATTTGCGAGCTTCTGGCACCATTTTTGAGTGAACTGCCAAAAGTCAGATTTTTGCGGAAATTGTGACCCCGGGGTTTAGGGATTTTTTCAAAAAAATATTTTCTGCCGGTTAAGTTTTTGAGGGCTGATTTCTTGTCCTGTGATAAAAAGCCTTCTGTTTCCATCGCCAAAGCTTTCAGGGGATCATTTGCAAGCTTCTGGCACCATTTTTGAGTGAATTGCCAAAAGTCAGATTTTTGGCTTAGGGTTTTTTTCAAAAAAATATTTTCTGTCGGTTACGTTTTTGAGGGCTGATTTCTTGTCCTGTGATAAAAAGCCTTCTGTTTCCATCGCCAAAGCTTTCAGGGGATCATTTGCAAGCTTCTGGCACCATTTTTGAGTGAATTGCCAAAAGTCAGATTTTTGCGTAAATTGTGACCCCGGGGCTTAGGGATTTTTTCAAAAAAATATTTTCTGCCGGTTAAGTTTTAGAGGGCTGATTTCTTGTCCTGTGATAAAAAGCCTTCTGTTTCCATCGCCAAAGCTTTCAGGGGATCATTTGCAAGCTTCTGGCACCATTTTTGAGTGAATTGCCAAAAGTCAGATTTTTGGCTTAGGGTTTTTTTCAAAAAAATATTTTCTGTCGGTTACGTTTTTGAGGGCTGATTTCTTGTCCTGTGATAAAAAGCCTTCTGTTTCCATCGCCAAAGCTTTCAGGGGATCATTTGCAAGCTTCTGGCACCATTTTTGAGTGAATTGCCAAAAGTCAGATTTTTGCGGAAATTGTGACCCCGGGGCTTAGGGATTTTTTCAAAAAAATATTTTCTGCCGGTTAAGTTTTAGAGGGCTAGTTTCTTGTCCTGTGATAAAAAGCCTTGTGTTTCCATCGCCAAAGCTTTCAGGGGATCATTTGCAAGCTTCTGGCACCATTTTTGAGTGAATTGCCAAAAGTCAGATTTTTGCTGAAATTGTGACCCCGGGGCTTAGGGATTTTTTCAAAAAAATATTTTCTGTCGGTTACGTTTTTGAGGGCTGATTTCTTGTCCTGTGATAAAAAGCCTTCTGTTTCCATCGCCAAAGCTTTCAGGGGATCATTTGCAAGCTTCTGGCACCATTTTTGAGTGAATTGCCAAAAGTCAGATTTTTGCTGAAATTGTGACCCCGGGGCTTAGGGATTTTTTCAAAAAAATATTTTCTGTCGGTTACGTTTTTGAGGGCTGATTTCTTGTCCTGTGATAAAAAGCCTTCTGTTTCCATCGCCAAAGCTTTCAGGGGATCATTTGCAAGCTTCTGGCACCATTTTTGAGTGAATTGCCAAAAGTCAGATTTCTGCTGAAATTGTGACCCTGGGGCTTAAGGATTTTTTCAAAAAAAAAATTCTGCCGGTTAAGTTTTTGAGGGCTGAATTCTTGTCCTGTGATAAAAAGCCTTCTGTTTCCATCGCCAAAGCTTTCAGGGGATCATTTGCAAGCTTCTGGCACCATTTTTGAGTGAATTGCCAAAAGTCAGATTTTTGCTGAAATTGTGACCCCGGGGCTTAGGGATTTTTTCAAAAAAAAAATTTCTGTCGGTTACGTTTTTGAGGGCTGATTTCTTGTCCTGTGATAAAAAGCCTTCTGTTTCCATCGCCAAAGCTTTCAGGGGATCATTTGCAAGCTTCTGGCACCATTTTTGAGTGAATTGCCAAAAGTCAGATTTCTGCTGAAATTGTGACCCCGGAGCTTAAGGATTTTTTCAAAAAAATATTTTCTGTCGGTTACGTTTTTGAGGGCTGATTTCTTGTCCTGTGATAAAAAGTCTTCTGTTTCCATCGCCAAAGCTTTCAGGGGATCATTTGCAAGCTTCTGGCACCATTTTTGAGTGAATTGCCAAAAGTCAGATTTTTGGCTTAGGGTTTTTTTCAAAAAAATATTTTCTGTCGGTTACGTTTTTGAGGGCTGATTTCTTGTCCTGTGATAAAAAGCCTTCTGTTTCCATCGCCAAAGCTTTCAGGGGATCATTTGCAAGCTTCTGGCACCATTTTTGAGTGAATTGCCAAAAGTCAGATTTTTGCGGAAATTGTGACCCCGGGGCTTAGGGATTTTTTCAAAAAAATATTTTCTGCCGGTTAAGTTTTAGAGGGCTGATTTCTTGTCCTGTGATAAAAAGCCTTCTGTTTCCATCGCCAAAGCTTTCAGGGGATCATTTGCAAGCTTCTGGCACCATTTTTGAGTGAATTGCCAAAAGTCAGATTTTTGCTGAAATTGTGACCCCGGGGCTTAGGGATTTTTTCAAAAAAATATTTTCTGTCGGTTACGTTTTTGAGGGCTGATTTCTTGTCCTGTGATAAAAAGCCTTCTGTTTCCATCGCCAAAGCTTTCAGGGGATCATTTGCAAGCTTCTGGCACCATTTTTGAGTGAATTGCCAAAAGTCAGATTTTTGCTGAAATTGTGACCCCGGGGCTTAGGGATTTTTTCAAAAAAATATTTTCTGTCGGTTACGTTTTTGAGGGCTGATTTCTTGTCCTATGATAAAAAGCCTTCTGTTTCCATCGCCAAAGCTTTCAGGGGATCATTTGCGAGCTTCTGGCACCATTTTTGAGTGAATTGCCAAAAGTCAGATTTTTGCGGAAATTGTGACCCCTGGGCTTAGGGATTGTTTCAAAAAAATATTTTCTGCTGGTTAAGTTTTAGAGGGCTGATTTCTTGTCCTGTGATAAAAAGCCTTCTGTTTCCATCGCCAAAGCTTTCAGGGGATCATTTGCAAGCTTCTGGCACCATTTTTGAGTGAATTGCCAAAAGTCAGATTTCTGCTGAAATTGTGACCCTGGGGCTTAAGGATTTTTTCAAAAAAAAAATTCTGCCGGTTAAGTTTTTGAGGGCTGAATTCTTGTCCTGTGATAAAAAGCCTTCTGTTTCCATCGCCAAAGCTTTCAGGGGATCATTTGCAAGCTTCTGGCACCATTTTTGAGTGAATTGCCAAAAGTCAGATTTTTGCTGAAATTGTGACCCCGGGGCTTAGGGATTTTTTCAAAAAAAAAATTTCTGTCGGTTACGTTTTTGAGGGCTGATTTCTTGTCCTGTGATAAAAAGCCTTCTGTTTCCATCGCCAAAGCTTTCAGGGGATCATTTGCAAGCTTCTGGCACCATTTTTGAGTGAATTGCCAAAAGTCAGATTTTTGCGGAAATTGTGACCCCGGGGCTTAGGGATTTTTTCAAAAAAATATTTTCTGCCGGTTAAGTTTTTGAGGGCTGATTTCTTGTCCTGTGATAAAAAGCCTTCTGTTTCCATCGCCAAAGCTTTCAGGGGATCATTTGCAAGCTTCTGGCACCATTTTTGAGTGAATTGCCAAAAGTCAGATTTTTGCTGAAATTGTGACCCCGGGGCTTAGGGATTTTTTCAAAAAAATATTTTCTGCCGGTTAAGTTTTTGAGGGCTGATTTCTTGTCCTGTGATAAAAAGCCTTCTGTTTCCATCGCCAAAGCTTTCAGGGGATCATTTGCAAGCTTCTGGCACCATTTTTGAGTGAATTGCCAAAAGTCAGATTTTTGCGGAAATTGTGACCCCGGGGCTTAGGGATTTTTTCAAAAAAATATTTTCTGCCGGTTAAGTTTTTGAGGGCTGATTTCTTGTCCTGTGATAAAAAGCCTTCTGTTTCCATCGCCAAAGCTTTCAGGGGATCATTTGCAAGCTTCTGGCACCATTTTTGAGTGAATTGCCAAAAGTCAGATTTTTGCTGAAATTGTGACCCCGGGGCTTAGGGATTTTTTCAAAAAAATATTTTCTGCCGGTTAAGTTTTTGAGGGCTGATTTCTTGTCCTGTGATAAAAAGCCTTATGTTTCCATCGCCAAAGCTTTCAGGGGATCATTTGCAAGCTTCTGGCACCATTTTTGAGTGAATTGCCAAAAGTCAGATTTTTGCTGAAATTGTGACCCCGGGGCTTAGGGATTTTTTCAAAAAAATATTTTCTGCCGGTTAAGTTTTTGAGGGCTGATTTCTTGTCGTGTTATAAAAAGCCTTCTGTTTCCATCGCCAAAGCTTTCAGGGGATCATTTGCAAGCTTCTGGCAACATTTTTGAGTGAATTGCCAAAAGTCAGATTTTTGGCTTAGGGTTTTTTTCAAAAAAATATTTTCTGTCGGTTACGTTTTTGAGGGCTGATTTCTTGTCCTGTGATAAAAAGCCTTCTGTTTCCATCGCCAAAGCTTTCAGGGGATCATTTGCAAGCTTCTGGCACCATTTTTGAGTGAATTGCCAAAAGTCAGATTTTTGCGGAAATTGTGACCCCGGGGCTTAGGGATTTTTTCAAAAAAATATTTTCTGCCGGTTAAGTTTTAGAGGGCTGATTTCTTGTCCTGTGATAAAAAGCCTTCTGTTTCCATCGCCAAAGCTTTCAGGGGATCATTTGCAAGCTTCTGGCACCATTTTTGAGTGAATTGCCAAAAGTCAGATTTTTGCTGAAATTGTGACCCCGGGGCTTAGGGATTTTTTCAAAAAAAAAATTTCTGTCGGTTACGTTTTTGAGGGCTGATTTCTTGTCCTGTGATAAAAAGCCTTCTGTTTCCATCGCCAAAGCTTTCAGGGGATCATTTGCAAGCTTCTGGCACCATTTTTGAGTGAATTGCCAAAAGTCAGATTTCTGCTGAAATTGTGACCCCGGAGCTTAAGGATTTTTTCAAAAAAATATTTTCTGTCGGTTACGTTTTTGAGGGCTGATTTCTTGTCCTGTGATAAAAAGCCTTCTGTTTCCATCGCCAAAGCTTTCAGGGGATCATTTTCAAGCTTCTGGCACCATTTTTGAGTGAATTGCCAAAAGTCAGATTTTTGCGGAAATTGTGACCCCGGGGCTTAGGGATTTTTTCAAAAAAATATTTTCTGCCGGTTAAGTTTTAGAGGGCTGATTTCTTGTCCTGTGATAAAAAGCCTTCTGTTTCCATCGCCAAAGCTTTCAGGGGATCATTTGCAAGCTTCTGGCACCATTTTTGAGTGAATTGCCAAAAGTCAGATTTTTGGCTTAGGGTTTTTTTCAAAAAAATATTTTCTGTCGGTTACGTTTTTGAGGGCTGATTTCTTGTCCTGTGATAAAAAGCCTTCTGTTTCCATCGCCAAAGCTTTCAGGGGATCATTTGCAAGCTTCTGGCACCATTTTTGAGTGAATTGCCAAAAGTCAGATTTTTGCGGAAATTGTGACCCCGGGGCTTAGGGATTTTTTCAAAAAAATATTTTCTGCCGGTTAAGTTTTAGAGGGCTGATTTCTTGTCCTGTGATAAAAAGCCTTCTGTTTCCATCGCCAAAGCTTTCAGGGGATCATTTGCAAGCTTCTGGCACCATTTTTGAGTGAATTGCCAAAAGTCAGATTTTTGCTGAAATTGTGACCCCGGGGCTTAGGGATTTTTTCAAAAAAATATTTTCTGCCGGTTAAGTTTTTGAGGGCTGATTTCTTGTCCTGTGATAAAAAGCCTTCTGTTTCCATCGCCAAAGCTTTCAGGGGATCATTTGCAAGCTTCTGGCACCATTTTTGAGTGAATTGCCAAAAGTCAGATTTTTGCGGAAATTGTGACCCCGGGGCTTAGGGATTTTTTCAAAAAAATATTTTCTGTCGGTTACGTTTTTGAGGGCTGATTTCTTGTCCTATGATAAAAAGCCTTCTGTTTCCATCGCCAAAGCTTTCAGGGGATCATTTGCGAGCTTCTGGCACCATTTTTGAGTGAATTGCCAAAAGTCAGATTTTTGCGGAAATTGTGACCCCTGGGCTTAGGGATTGTTTCAAAAAAATATTTTCTGCCGGTTAAGTTTTAGAGGGCTGATTTCTTGTCCTGTGATAAAAAGCCTTCTGTTTCCATCGCCAAAGCTTTCAGGGGATCATTTGCAAGCTTCTGGCACCATTTTTGAGTGAATTGCCAAAAGTCAGATTTCTGCTGAAATTGTGACCCTGGGGCTTAAGGATTTTTTCAAAAAAAAATTCTGCCGGTTAAGTTTTTGAGGGCTGAATTCTTGTCCTGTGATAAAAAGCCTTCTGTTTCCATCGCCAAAGCTTTCAGGGGATCATTTGCAAGCTTCTGGCACCATTTTTGAGTGAATTGCCAAAAGTCAGATTTTTGCTGAAATTGTGACCCCGGGGCTTAGGGATTTTTTCAAAAAAAAAATTTCTGTCGGTTACGTTTTTGAGGGCTGATTTCTTGTCCTGTGATAAAAAGCCTTCTGTTTCCATCGCCAAAGCTTTCAGGGGATCATTTGCAAGCTTCTGGCACCATTTTTGAGTGAATTGCCAAAAGTCAGATTTCTGCTGAAATTGTGACCCCGGAGCTTAAGGATTTTTTCAAAAAAAAAATTCTGCCGGTTAAGTTTTTGAGGGCTGATTTCTTGTCCTGTGATAAAAAGCCTTCTGTTTCCATCGCCAAAGCTTTCAGGGGATCATTTGCAAGCTTCTGGCACCATTTTTGAGTGAATTGCCAAAAGTCAGATTTTTACTGAAATTGTGACCCCGGGGCTTAGGGATTTTTTCAAAAAAATATTTTCTGCCGGTTAAGTTTTTGAGGGCTGATTTCTTGTCCTGTGATAAAAAGCCTTCTGTTTCCATCGCCAAAGCTTTCAGGGGATCATTTGCAAGCTTCTGGCACCATTTTTGAGTGAATTGCCAAAAGTCAGATTTTTGCTGAAATTGTGACCCCGGGGCTTAGGGATTTTTTCAAAAAAATATTTTCTGCCGGTTAAGTTTTTGAGGGCTGATTTCTTGTCCTGTGATAAAAAGCCTTCTGTTTCCATCGCCAAAGCTTTCAGGGGATCATTTGCAAGCTTCTGGCACCATTTTTGAGTGAATTGCCAAAAGTCAGATTTTTGCGGAAATTGTGACCCCGGGGCTTAGGGATTTTTTCAAAAAAATATTTTCTGCCGGTTAAGTTTTTGAGGGCTGATTTCTTGTCCTGTGATAAAAAGCCTTCTGTTTCCATCGCCAAAGCTTTCAGGGGATCATTTGCAAGTTTCTGGCACCATTTTTGAGTGAATTGCCAAAAGTCAGATTTTTGGCTTAGGGTTTTTTTCAAAAAAATATTTTCTGTCGGTTACGTTTTTGAGGGCTGATTTCTTGTCCTGTGATAAAAAGCCTTCTGTTTCCATCGCCAAAGCTTTCAGGGGATCATTTGCAAGCTTCTGGCACCATTTTTGAGTGAATTGCCAAAAGTCAGATTTTTGCTGAAATTGTGACCCCGGGGCTTAGGGATTTTTTCAAAAAAATATTTTCTGCCGGTTAAGTTTTAGAGGGCTGATTTCTTGTCCTGTGATAAAAAGCCTTCTGTTTCCATCGCCAAAGCTTTCAGGGGATCATTTGCAAGCTTCTGGCACCATTTTTGAGTGAATTGCCAAAAGTCAGATTTTTGCTGAAATTGTGACCCCGGGGCTTAGGGATTTTTTCAAAAAAAAAATTTCTGTCGGTTACGTTTTTGAGGGCTGATTTCTTGTCCTGTGATAAAAAGCCTTCTGTTTCCATCGCCAAAGCTTTCAGGGGATCATTTGCAAGCTTCTGGCACCATTTTTGAGTGAATTGCCAAAAGTCAGATTTTTGGCTTAGGGTTTTTTTCAAAAAAATATTTTCTGTCGGTTACGTTTTTGAGGGCTGATTTCTTGTCCTGTGATAAAAAGCCTTCTGTTTCCATCGCCAAAGCTTTCAGGGGATCATTTGCAAGCTTCTGGCACCATTTTTGAGTGAATTGCCAAAAGTCAGATTTTTGCTGAAATTGTGACCCCGGGGCTTAGGGATTTTTTCAAAAAAATATTTTCTGCCGGTTAAGTTTTTGAGGGCTGATTTCTTGTCCTGTGATAAAAAGCCTTCTGTTTCCATCGCCAAAGCTTTCAGGGGATCATTTGCAAGCTTCTGGCACCATTTTTGAGTGAATTGCCAAAAGTCAGATTTTTGGCTTAGGGTTTTTTTCAAAAAAATATTTTCTGTCGGTTACGTTTTTGAGGGCTGATTTCTTGTCCTGTGATAAAAAGCCTTCTGTTTCCATCGCCAAAGCTTTCAGGGGATCATTTGCAAGCTTCTGGCACCATTTTTGAGTGAATTGCCAAAAGTCAGATTTTTGCTGAAATTGTGACCCCGGGGCTTAGGGATTTTTTCAAAGAAATATTTTCTGCCGGTTAAGTTTTTGAGGGCTGATTTCTTGTCCTGTGATAAAAAGCCTTCTGTTTCCATCGCCAAAGCTTTCAGGGGATCATTTGCAAGCTTCTGGCACCATTTTTGAGTGAATTGCCAAAAGTCAGATTTTTGGCTTAGGGTTTTTTTCAAAAAAATATTTTCTGTCGGTTACGTTTTTGAGGGCTGATTTCTTGTCCTGTGATAAAAAGCCTTCTGTTTCCATCGCCAAAGCTTTCAGGGGATCATTTGCAAGCTTCTGGCACCATTTTTGAGTGAATTGCCAAAAGTCAGATTTTTGCTGAAATTGTGACCCCGGGGCTTAGGGATTTTTTCAAAAAAATATTTTCTGTCGGTTACGTTTTTGAGGGCTGATTTCTTGTCCTGTGATAAAAAGCCTTCTGTTTCCATCGCCAAAGCTTTCAGGGGATCATTTGCAAGCTTCTGGCACCATTTTTGAGTGAATTGCCAAAAGTCAGATTTTTGCTGAAATTGTGACCCCGGGGCTTAGGGATTTTTTCAAAAAAATATTTTCTGCCGGTTAAGTTTTTGAGGGCTGATTTCTTGTCCTGTGATAAAAAGCCTTCTGTTTCCGTCGCCAAAGCTTTCAGGGGATCATTTGCAAGCTTCTGGCACCATTTTTGACTGAATTGCCAAAAGTCAGATTTTTGCTGAAATTGTGACCCCGGGGCTTAGGGATTTTTTCAAAAAAATTATTTCTGTCGGTTACGTTTTTGAGGGCTGATTTCTTGTCCTGTGATAAAAAGCCTTCTGTTTCCATCGCCAAAGCTTTCAGGGGATCATTTGCGAGCTTCTGGCACCATTTTTGAGTGAATTGCCAAAAGTCAGATTTTTGCGGAAATTGTGACCCCGGGGCTTAGGGATTTTTTCAAAAAAATATTTTCTGCCGGTTAAGTTTTTGAGGGCTGATTTCTTGTCCTGTGATAAAAAGCCTTCTGTTTCCATTGCCAAAGCTTTCAGGGGATCATTTGCAAGCTTCTGGCACCATTTTTGAGTGAATTGCCAAAAGTCAGATTTCTGCTGAAATTGTGACCCCGGGGCTTAAGGATTTTTTCAAAAAAAAAAATCTGCCGGTTAAGTTTTTGATGGCTGATTTCTTGTCCTGTGATAAAAAGCCTTCTGTTTCCATCACCAAAGCTTTCAGGGGATCATTTGCAAGCTTCTGGCACCATTTTTGAGTGAATTGCCAAAAGTCAGATTTTTGCGGAAATTGTGACCCCGGGGCTTAGGGATTTTTTCAAAAAAATATTTTCTGCCGGTTAAGTTTTAGAGGGCTGATTTCTTGTCCTGTGATAAAAAGCCTTCTGTTTCCATCGCCAAAGCTTTCAGGGGATCATTTGCAAGCTTCTGGCACCATTTTTGAGTGAATTGCCAAAAGTCAGATTTTTGCTGAAATTGTGACCCCGGGGCTTAGGGATTTTTTCAAAAAAATATTTTCTGTCGGTTACGTTTTTGAGGGCTGATTTCTTGTCCTGTGATAAAAAGCCTTCTGTTTCCATCGCCAAAGCTTTCAGGGGATCATTTGCAAGCTTCTGGCACCATTTTTGAGTGAATTGCCAAAAGTCAGATTTTTGCTGAAATTGTGACCCCGGGGCTTAGGGATTTTTTCAAAAAAATATTTTCTGCCGGTTAAGTTTTTGAGGGCTGATTTCTTGTCCTGTGATAAAAAGCCTTCTGTTTCCATCGCCAAAGCTTTCAGGGGATCATTTGCAAGCTTCTGGCACCATTTTTGAGTGAATTGCCAAAAGTCAGATTTTTGCTGAAATTGTGACCCCGGGGCTTAGGGATTTTTTCAAAAAAATATTTTCTGTCGGTTACGTTTTTGAGGGCTGATTTCTTGTCCTGTGATAAAAAGCCTTCTGTTTCCATCGCCAAAGCTTTCAGGGGATCATTTGCGAGCTTCTGGCACCATTTTTGAGTGAATTGCCAAAAGTCAGATTTTTGCGGAAATTGTGACCCCGGGGCTTAGGGATTTTTTCAAAAAAATATTTTCTGCCGGTTAAGTTTTTGAGGGCTGATTTCTTGTCCTGTGATAAAAAGCCTTCTGTTTCCATCGCCAAAGCTTTCAGGGGATCATTTGCAAGCTTCTGGCACCATTTTTGAGTGAATTGCCAAAAGTCAGATTTCTGCTGAAATTGTGACCCCGGGGCTTAAGGATTTTTTCAAAAAAAAAATTCTGCCGGTTAAGTTTTTGAGGGCTGATTTCTTGTCCTGTGATAAAAAGCCTTCTGTTTCCATCACCAAAGCTTTCAGGGGATCATTTGCAAGCTTCTGGCACCATTTTTGAGTGAATTGCCAAAAGTCAGATTTTTGCGGAAATTGTGACCCCGGGGCTTAGGGATTTTTTCAAAAAAATATTTTCTGCCGGTTAAGTTTTAGAGGGCTGATTTCTTGTCCTGTGATAAAAAGCCTTCTGTTTCCATCGCCAAAGCTTTCAGGGGATCATTTGCAAGCTTCTGGCACCATTTTTGAGTGAATTGCCAAAAGTCAGATTTTTGCTGAAATTGTGACCCCGGGGCTTAGGGATTTTTTCAAAAAAATATTTTCTGTCGGTTACGTTTTTGAGGGCTGATTTCTTGTCCTGTGATAAAAAGCCTTCTGTTTCCATCGCCAAAGCTTTCAGGGGATCATTTGCAAGCTTCTGGCACCATTTTTGAGTGAATTGCCAAAAGTCAGATTTTTGCGGAAATTGTGACCCCGGGGCTTAGGGATTTTTTCAAAAAAATATTTTCTGTCGGTTACGTTTTTGAGGGCTGATTTCTTGTCCTATGATAAAAAGCCTTCTGTTTCCATCGCCAAAGCTTTCAGGGGATCATTTGCGAGCTTCTGGCACCATTTTTGAGTGAATTGCCAAAAGTCAGATTTTTGCGGAAATTGTGACCCCCGGGGCTTAGGGATTTTTTCAAAAAAATATTTTCTGCCGGTTAAGTTTTAGAGGGCTGATTTCTTGTCCTGTGATAAAAAGCCTTCTGTTTCCATCGCCAAAGCTTTCAGGGGATCATTTGCAAGCTTCTGGCACCATTTTTGAGTGAATTGCCAAAAGTCAGATTTCTGCTGAAATTGTGACCCTGGGGCTTAAGGATTTTTTCAAAAAAGAAATTCTGCCGGTTAAGTTTTTGAGGGCTGATTTCTTGTCCTGTGATAAAAAGCCTTCTGTTTCCATCGCCAAAGCTTTCAGGGGATCATTTGCAAGCTTCTGGCACCATTTTTGAGTGAATTGCCAAAAGTCAGATTTCTGCTGAAATTGTGACCCCGGGGCTTAAGGATTTTTTTTAAAAAAAAATTCTGCCGGTTAAGTTTTTGAGGGCTGATTTCTTGTCCTGTGATAAAAAGCCTTCTGTTTCCATCACCAAAGCTTTCAGGGGATCATTTGCAAGCTTCTGGCACCATTTTTGAGTGAATTGCCAAAAGTCAGATTTTTGCGGAAATTGTGACCCCGGGGCTTAGGGATTTTTTCAAAAAAATATTTTCTGCCGGTTAAGTTTTAGAGGGCTGATTTCTTGTCCTGTGATAAAAAGCCTTCTGTTTCCATCGCCAAAGCTTTCAGGGGATCATTTGCAAGCTTCTGGCACCATTTTTGAGTGAATTGCCAAAAGTCAGATTTTTGCGGAAATTGTGACCCCCGGGGCTTAGGGATTTTTTCAAAAAAATATTTTCTGCCGGTTAAGTTTTAGAGGGCTGATTTCTTGTCCTGTGATAAAAAGCCTTCTGTTTCCATCGCCAAAGCTTTCAGGGGATCATTTGCAAGCTTCTGGCACCATTTTTGAGTGAATTGCCAAAAGTCAGATTTCTGCTGAAATTGTGACCCTGGGGCTTAAGGATTTTTTCAAAAAAGAAATTCTGCCGGTTAAGTTTTTGAGGGCTGATTTCTTGTCCTGTGATAAAAAGCCTTCTGTTTCCATCGCCAAAGCTTTCAGGGGATCATTTGCAAGCTTCTGGCACCATTTTTGAGTGAATTGCCAAAAGTCAGATTTCTGCTGAAATTGTGACCCCGGGGCTTAAGGATTTTTTTAAAAAAAAAATTCTGCCGGTTAAGTTTTTGAGGGCTGATTTCTTGTCCTGTGATAAAAAGCCTTCTGTTTCCATCACCAAAGCTTTCAGGGGATCATTTGCAAGCTTCTGGCACCATTTTTGAGTGAATTGCCAAAAGTCAGATTTTTGCGGAAATTGTGACCCCGGGGCTTAGGGATTTTTTCAAAAAAATATTTTCTGCCGGTTAAGTTTTAGAGGGCTGATTTCTTGTCCTGTGATAAAAAGCCTTCTGTTTCCATCGCCAAAGCTTTCAGGGGATCATTTGCAAGCTTCTGGCACCATTTTTGAGTGAATTGCCAAAAGTCAGATTTTTGCTGAAATTGTGACCCCGGGGCTTAGGGATTTTTTCAAAAAAATATTTTCTGTCGGTTACGTTTTTGAGGGCTGATTTCTTGTCCTGTGATAAAAAGCCTTCTGTTTCCATCGCCAAAGCTTTCAGGGGATCATTTGCAAGCTTCTGGCACCATTTTTGAGTGAATTGCCAAAAGTCAGATTTTTGCTGAAATTGTGACCCCGGGGCTTAGGGATTTTTTCAAAAAAATATTTTCTGCCGGTTAAGTTTTTGAGGGCTGATTTCTTGTCCTGTGATAAAAAGCCTTCTGTTTCCATCGCCAAAGCTTTCAGGGGATCATTTGCAAGCTTCTGGCACCATTTTTGAGTGAATTGCCAAAAGTCAGATTTTTGCTGAAATTGTGACCCCGGGGCTTAGGGATTTTTTCAAAAAAATATTTTCTGTCGGTTACGTTTTTGAGGGCTGATTTCTTGTCCTGTGATAAAAAGCCTTCTGTTTCCATCGCCAAAGCTTTCAGGGGATCATTTGCGAGCTTCTGGCACCATTTTTGAGTGAATTGCCAAAAGTCAGATTTTTGCGGAAATTGTGACCCCGGGGCTTAGGGATTTTTTCAAAAAAATATTTTCTGCCGGTTAAGTTTTTGAGGGCTGATTTCTTGTCCTGTGATAAAAAGCCTTCTGTTTCCATCGCCAAAGCTTTCAGGGGATCATTTGCAAGCTTCTGGCACCATTTTTGAGTGAATTGCCAAAAGTCAGATTTCTGCTGAAATTGTGACCCCGGGGCTTAAGGATTTTTTCAAAAAAAAAATTCTGCCGGTTAAATTTTTGAGGGCTGATTTCTTGTCCTGTGATAAAAAGCCTTCTGTTTCCATCACCAAAGCTTTCAGGGGATCATTTGCAAGCTTCTGGCACCATTTTTGAGTGAATTGCCAAAAGTCAGATTTTTGCGGAAATTGTGACCCCGGGGCTTAGGGATTTTTTCAAAAAAATATTTTCTGCCGGTTAAGTTTTAGAGGGCTGATTTCTTGTCCTGTGATAAAAAGCCTTCTGTTTCCATCGCCAAAGCTTTCAGGGGATCATTTGCAAGCTTCTGGCACCATTTTTGAGTGAATTGCCAAAAGTCAGATTTTTGCTGAAATTGTGACCCCGGGGCTTAGGGATTTTTTCAAAAAAATATTTTCTGTCGGTTACGTTTTTGAGGGCTGATTTCTTGTCCTGTAATAAAAAGCCTTCTGTTTCCATCGCCAAAGCTTTCAGGGGATCATTTGCAAGCTTCTGGCACCATTTTTGAGTGAATTGCCAAAAGTCAGATTTTTGCGGAAATTGTGACCCCGGGGCTTAGGGATTTTTTCAAAAAAATATTTTCTGCCGGTTAAGTTTTAGAGGGCTGATTTCTTGTCCTGTGATAAAAAGCCTTCTGTTTCCATCGCCAAAGCTTTCAGGGGATCATTTGCAAGCTTCTGGCACCATTTTTGAGTGAATTGCCAAAAGTCAGATTTTTGCTGAAATTGTGACCCCGGGGCTTAGGGATTTTTTCAAAAAAATATTTTCTGTCGGTTACGTTTTTGAGGGCTGATTTCTTGTCCTGTGATAAAAAGCCTTCTGTTTCCATCGCCAAAGCTTTCAGGGGATCATTTGCAAGCTTCTGGCACCATTTTTGAGTGAATTGCCAAAAGTCAGATTTTTGCTGAAATTGTGACCCCGGGGCTTAGGGATTTTTTCAAAAAAATATTTTCTGCCGGTTAAGTTTTTGAGGGCTGATTTCTTGTCCTGTGATAAAAAGCCTTCTGTTTCCATCGCCAAAGCTTTCAGGGGATCATTTGCAAGCTTCTGGCACCATTTTTGAGTGAATTGCCAAAAGTCAGATTTTTGCTGAAATTGTGACCCCGGGGCTTAGGGATTTTTTCAAAAAAATATTTTCTGTCGGTTACGTTTTTGAGGGCTGATTTCTTGTCCTGTGATAAAAAGCCTTCTGTTTCCATCGCCAAAGCTTTCAGGGGATCATTTGCGAGCTTCTGGCACCATTTTTGAGTGAATTGCCAAAAGTCAGATTTTTGCGGAAATTGTGACCCCGGGGCTTAGGGATTTTTTCAAAAAAATATTTTCTGCCGGTTAAGTTTTTGAGGGCTGATTTCTTGTCCTGTGATAAAAAGCCTTCTGTTTCCATCGCCAAAGCTTTCAGGGGATCATTTGCAAGCTTCTGGCACCATTTTTGAGTGAATTGCCAAAAGTCAGATTTCTGCTGAAATTGTGACCCCGGGGCTTAAGGATTTTTTCAAAAAAAAAATTCTGCCGGTTAAATTTTTGAGGGCTGATTTCTTGTCCTGTGATAAAAAGCCTTCTGTTTCCATCACCAAAGCTTTCAGGGGATCATTTGCAAGCTTCTGGCACCATTTTTGAGTGAATTGCCAAAAGTCAGATTTTTGCGGAAATTGTGACCCCGGGGCTTAGGGATTTTTTCAAAAAAATATTTTCTGCCGGTTAAGTTTTAGAGGGCTGATTTCTTGTCCTGTGATAAAAAGCCTTCTGTTTCCATCGCCAAAGCTTTCAGGGGATCATTTGCAAGCTTCTGGCACCATTTTTGAGTGAATTGCCAAAAGTCAGATTTTTGCGGAAATTGTGACCCCGGGGCTTAGGGATTTTTTCAAAAAAATATTTTCTGTCGGTTACGTTTTTGAGGGCTGATTTCTTGTCCTGTGATAAAAAGCCTTCTGTTTCCATCGCCAAAGCTTTCAGGGGATCATTTGCAAGCTTCTGGCACCATTTTTGAGTGAATTGCCAAAAGTCAGATTTTTGCTGAAATTGTGACCCCGGGGCTTAGGGATTTTTTCAAAAAAATATTTTCTGCCGGTTAAGTTTTTGAGGGCTGATTTCTTGTCCTGTGATAAAAAGCCTTCTGTTTCCATCGCCAAAGCTTTCAGGGGATCATTTGCAAGCTTCTGGCACCATTTTTGAGTGAATTGCCAAAAGTCAGATTTTTGCTGAAATTGTGACCCCGGGGCTTAGGGATTTTTTCAAAAAAATATTTTCTGTCGGTTACGTTTTTGAGGGCTGATTTCTTGTCCTGTGATAAAAAGCCTTCTGTTTCCATCGCCAAAGCTTTCAGGGGATCATTTGCGAGCTTCTGGCACCATTTTTGAGTGAATTGCCAAAAGTCAGATTTTTGCGGAAATTGTGACCCCGGGGCTTAGGGATTTTTTCAAAAAAATATTTTCTGCCGGTTAAGTTTTTGAGGGCTGATTTCTTGTCCTGTGATAAAAAGCCTTCTGTTTCCATCGCCAAAGCTTTCAGGGGATCATTTGCAAGCTTCTGGCACCATTTTTGAGTGAATTGCCAAAAGTCAGATTTCTGCTGAAATTGTGACCCCGGGGCTTAAGGATTTTTTCAAAAAAAAAATTCTGCCGGTTAAATTTTTGAGGGCTGATTTCTTGTCCTGTGATAAAAAGCCTTCTGTTTCCATCACCAAAGCTTTCAGGGGATCATTTGCGAGCTTCTGGCACCATTTTTGAGTGAATTGCCAAAAGTCAGATTTTTGCGGAAATTGTGACCCCGGGGCTTAGGGATTTTTTCAAAAAAATATTTTCTGTCGGTTACGTTTTTGAGGGCTGATTTCTTGTCCTATGATAAAAAGCCTTCTGTTTCCATCGCCAAAGCTTTCAGGGGATCATTTGCGAGCTTCTGGCACCATTTTTGAGTGAATTGCCAAAAGTCAGATTTTTGCGGAAATTGTGACCCCCGGGGCTTAGGGATTTTTTCAAAAAAATATTTTCTGCCGGTTAAGTTTTAGAGGGCTGATTTCTTGTCCTGTGATAAAAAGCCTTCTGTTTCCATCGCCAAAGCTTTCAGGGGATCATTTGCAAGCTTCTGGCACCATTTTTGAGTGAATTGCCAAAAGTCAGATTTCTGCTGAAATTGTGACCCTGGGGCTTAAGGATTTTTTCAAAAAAGAAATTCTGCCGGTTAAGTTTTTGAGGGCTGATTTCTTGTCCTGTGATAAAAAGCCTTCTGTTTCCATCGCCAAAGCTTTCAGGGGATCATTTGCAAGCTTCTGGCACCATTTTTGAGTGAATTGCCAAAAGTCAGATTTTTGCTGAAATTGTGACCCCGGGGCTTAGGGATTTTTTCAAAAAAAAATTTTCTGTCGGTTACGTTTTTGAGGGCTGATTTCTTGTCCTGTGATAAAAAGCCTTCTGTTTCCATCGCCAAAGCTTTCAGGGGATCATTTGCAAGCTTCTGGCACCATTTTTGAGTGAATTGCCAAAAGTCAGATTTTTGCTGAAATTGTGACCCCGGGGCTTAGGGATTTTTTCAAAAAAATATTTTCTGTCGGTTACGTTTTTGAGGGCTGATTTCTTGTCCTGTGATAAAAAGCCTTCTGTTTCCATCGCCAAAGCTTTCAGGGGATCATTTGCAAGCTTCTGGCACCATTTTTGAGTGAATTGCCAAAAGTCAGATTTTTGCGGAAATTGTGACCCCGGGGCTTAGGGATTTTTTCAAAAAAATATTTTCTGTCGGTTACGTTTTTGAGGGCTGATTTCTTGTCCTATGATAAAAAGCCTTCTGTTTCCATCGCCAAAGCTTTCAGGGGATCATTTGCGAGCTTCTGGCACCATTTTTGAGTGAATTGCCAAAAGTCAGATTTTTGCGGAAATTGTGACCCCCGGGGCTTAGGGATTTTTTCAAAAAAATATTTTCTGCCGGTTAAGTTTTAGAGGGCTGATTTCTTGTCCTGTGATAAAAAGCCTTCTGTTTCCATCGCCAAAGCTTTCAGGGGATCATTTGCAAGCTTCTGGCACCATTTTTGAGTGAATTGCCAAAAGTCAGATTTCTGCTGAAATTGTGACCCTGGGGCTTAAGGATTTTTTCAAAAAAGAAATTCTGCCGGTTAAGTTTTTGAGGGCTGATTTCTTGTCCTGTGATAAAAAGCCTTCTGTTTCCATCGCCAAAGCTTTCAGGGGATCATTTGCAAGCTTCTGGCACCATTTTTGAGTGAATTGCCAAAAGTCAGATTTTTGCTGAAATTGTGACCCCGGGGCTTAGGGATTTTTTCAAAAAAAATTTTTCTGTCGGTTACGTTTTTGAGGGCTGATTTCTTGTCCTGTGATAAAAAGCCTTCTGTTTCCATCGCCAAAGCTTTCAGGGGATCATTTGCAAGCTTCTGGCACCATTTTTGAGTGAATTGCCAAAAGTCAGATTTTTGGCTTAGGGTTTTTTCTCAAAAAAATATTTTCTGTCGGTTACGTTTTTGAGGGCTGATTTCTTGTCCTGTGATAAAAAGCCTTCTGTTTCCATCGCCAAAGCTTTCAGGGGATCATTTGCAAGCTTCTGGCACCATTTTTGAGTGAATTGCCAAAAGTCAGATTTTTGCTGAAATTGTGACCCCGGGGCTTAGGGATTTTTCCAAAAAAATATTTTCTGTCGGTTACGTTTTTGAGGGCTGATTTCTTGTCCTGTGATAAAAAGCCTTCTGTTTCCATCGCCAAAGCTTTCAGGGGATCATTTGCAAGCTTCTGGCACCATTTTTGAGTGAATTGCCAAAAGTCAGATTTTTGCTGAAATTGTGACCCCGGGGCTTAGGGATTTTTTCAAAAAAATATTTTCTGTCGGTTACGTTTTTGAGGGCTGATTTCTTGTCCTGTGATAAAAAGCCTTCTGTTTCCATCGCCAAAGCTTTCAGGGGATAATTTGCGAGCTTCTGGCACCATTTTTGAGTGAATTGCCAAAAGTCAGATTTTTGCGGAAATTGTGACCCCGGGGCTTAGGGATTTTTTCAAAAAAATATTTTCTGCCGGTTAAGTTTTTGAGGGCTGATTTCTTGTCCTGTGATAAAAAGCCTTCTGTTTCCATCGTCAAAGTTTTCTTGGGATCATTTGCAAGCTTCTGGCACCATTTTTGAGTGAATTGCCAAAAGTCAGATTTCTGCTGAAATTGTGACCCCGGGGCTTAAGGATTTTTTCAAAAAAAAAAATTCTGCCGGTTAAGTTTTTGAGGGCTGATTTCTTGTCCTGTGATAAAAAGCCTTCTGTTTCCATCGCCAAAGCTTTCAGGGGATCATTTGCAAGCTTCTGGCACCATTTTTGAGTGAATTGCCAAAAGTCAGATTTTTACTGAAATTGTGACCCCGGGGCTTAGGGATTTTTTCAAAAAAATATTTTCTGCCGGTTAAGTTTTTGAGGGCTGATTTCTTGTCCTGTGATAAAAAGCCTCCTGTTTCCATCGCCAAAGCTTTCAGGGGATCATTTGCAAGCTTCTGGCACCATTTTTGAGTGAATTGCCAAAAGTCAGATTTTTGCTGAAATTGTGACCACGGGGCTTAGGGATTTTTTCAAAAAAATATTTTCTGCCGGTTAAGTTTTTGAGGGCTGATTTCTTGTCCTGTGATAAAAAGCCTTCTGTTTCCATCGCCAAAGCTTTCAGGGGATCATTTGCAAGCTTCTGGCACCATTTTTGAGTGAATTGCCAAAAGTCAGATTTTTGGCTTAGGGTTTTTTTCAAAAAAATATTTTCTGTCGGTTACGTTTTTGAGGGCTGATTTCTTGTCCTGTGATAAAAAGCCTTCTGTTTCCATCGCCAAAGCTTTCAGGGGATCATTTGCAAGCTTCTGGCACCATTTTTGAGTGAATTGCCAAAAGTCAGATTTTTGCGGAAATTGTGACCCCCGGGGCTTAGGGATTTTTTCAAAAAAATATTTTCTGCCGGTTAAGTTTTAGAGGGCTGATTTCTTGTCCTGTGATAAAAAGCCTTCTGTTTCCATCGCCAAAGCTTTCAGGGGATCATTTGCAAGCTTCTGGCACCATTTTTGAGTGAATTGCCAAAAGTCAGATTTTTGCTGAAATTGTGACCCCGGGGCTTAGGGATTTTTTCAAAAAAATTTTTTCTGTCGGTTACGTTTTTGAGGGCTGATTTCTTGTCCTGTGATAAAAAGCCTTCTGTTTCCATCGCCAAAGCTTTCAGGGGATCATTTGCAAGCTTCTGGCACCATTTTTGAGTGAATTGCCAAAAGTCAGATTTTTGGCTTAGGGTTTTTTTCAAAAAAATATTTTCTGTCGGTTACGTTTTTGAGGGCTGATTTCTTGTCCTGTGATAAAAAGCCTTCTGTTTCCATCGCCAAAGCTTTCAGGGGATCATTTGCAAGCTTCTGGCACCATTTTTGAGTGAATTGCCAAAAGTCAGATTTTTGCTGAAATTGTGACCCCGGGGCTTAGGGATTTTTTCAAAAAAATATTTTCTGTTGGTTACGTTTTTGAGGGCTGATTTCTTGTCCTGTGATAAAAAGCCTTCTGTTTCCATCGCCAAAGCTTTCAGGGGATCATTTGCAAGCTTCTGGCACCATTTTTGAGTGAATTGCCAAAAGTCAGATTTTTGCTGAAATTGTGACCCCGGGGCTTAGGGATTTTTTCAAAAAAATATTTTCTGTCGGTTACGTTTTTGAGGGCTGATTTCTTGTCCTGTGATAAAAAGCCTTCTGTTTCCATCGCCAAAGCTTTCAGGGGATCATTTGCGAGCTTCTGGCACCATTTTTGAGTGAATTGCCAAAAGTCAGATTTCTGCTGAAATTGTGACCCCGGGGCTTAAGGATTTTTTCAAAAAAAAAAATTCTGCCGGTTAAGTTTTTGAGGGCTGATTTCTTGTCCTGTGATAAAAAGCCTTCTGTTTCCATCGCCAAAGCTTTCAGGGGATCATTTGCAAGCTTTTGGCACCATTTTTGAGTGAATTGCCAAAAGTCAGATTTTTACTGAAATTGTGACCCCGGGGCTTAGGGATTTTTTCAAAAAAATATTTTCTGCCGGTTAAGTTTTTGAGGGCTGATTTCTTGTCCTGTGATAAAAAGCCTTCTGTTTCCATCGCCAAAGCTTTCAGGGGATCATTTGCAAGCTTCTGGCACCATTTTTGAGTGAATTGCCAAAAGTCAGATTTTTGGCTTAGGGTTTTTTTCAAAAAAATATTTTCTGTCGGTTACGTTTTTGAGGGCTGATTTCTTGTCCTGTGATAAAAAGCCTTCTGTTTCCATCGCCAAAGCTTTCAGGGGATCATTTGCACGCTTCTTGCACCATTTTTGAGTGAATTGCCAAAAGCCAGATTTTTGCTGAAATTGTGACCCCGGGGCTTAGGGATTGTTTCAAAAAAATATTTTCTGTCGGTTACGTTTTTGAGGGCTGATTTCTTGTCCTGTGATAAAAAGCCTTCTGTTTCCATCGCCAAAGCTTTCAGGGGATCATTTGCAAGCTTCTGGCACCATTTTTGAGTGAATTGCCAAAAGTCATGTTTCTGCTGAAATTGTGACCCCGGGGCTTAAGGATTTTTTCAAAAAAAAAATTCTGCCGGTTAAGTTTTTGAGGGCTGATTTCTTGTCCTGTGATAAAAAGCCTTCTGTTTCCATCGCCAAAGCTTTCAGGGGATCATTTGCAAGCTTCTGTCACCATTTTTGAGTGAATTGCCAAAAGTCAGATTTTTGGCTTAGGGTTTTTTTCAAAAAAATATTTTCTGTCGGTTACGTTTTTGAGGGCTGATTTCTTGTCCTGTGATAAAAAGCCTTCTGTTTCCATCGCCAAAGCTTTCAGGGGATCATTTGCAAGCTTCTGGCACCATTTTTGAGTGAATTGCCAAAAGTCAGATTTTTGCGGAAATTGTGACCCCGGGGCTTAGGGATTTTTTCAAAAAAATATTTTCTGCCGGTTAAGTTTTAGAGGGCTGATTTCTTGTCCTGTGATAAAAAGCCTTCTGTTTCCATCGCCAAAGCTTTCAGGGGATCATTTGCAAGCTTCTGGCACCATTTTTGAGTGAATTGCCAAAAGTCAGATTTTTGCTGAAATTGTGACCCCGGGGCTTAGGGATTTTTTCAAAAAAATATTTTCTGTCGGTTACGTTTTTGAGGGCTGATTTCTTGTCCTGTGATAAAAAGCCTTCTGTTTCCATCGCCAAAGCTTTCAGGGGATCATTTGCAAGCTTCTGGCACCATTTTTGAGTGAATTGCCAAAAGTCAGATTTCTGCTGAAATTGTGACCCTGGGGCTTAAGGATTTTTTCAAAAAAAAAATTCTGCCGGTTAAGTTTTTGAGGGCTGATTTCTTGTCCTGTGATAAAAAGCCTTCTGTTTCCATCGCCAAAGCTTTCAGGGGATCATTTGCAAGCTTCTGGCACCATTTTTGAGTGAATTGCCAAAAGTCAGATTTTTGCTGAAATTGTGACCCCGGGGCTTAGGGATTTTTTCAAAAAAATATTTTCTGTCGGTTACGTTTTTGAGGGCTGATTTCTTGTCCTGTGATAAAAAGCCTTCTGTTTCCATCGCCAAAACTTTCAGGGGATCATTTGCAAGCTTCTGGCACCATTTTTGAGTGAATTGCCAAAAGTCAGATTTTTGCTGAAATTGCGACCCCGGGGCTTAAGGATTTTTTCAAAAAAAAAATTCTGCCGGTTAAGTTTTTGAGGGCTGATTTCTTGTCCTGTGATAAAAAGCCTTCTGTTTCCATCGCCAAAGCTTTCAGGGGATCATTTGCAAGCTTCTGGCACCATTTTTGAGTGAATTGCCAAAAGTCAGATTTTTGCTGAAATTGTGACCCCGGGGCTTAGGGATTTTTTCAAAAAAATATTTTCTGTCGGTTACGTTTTTGAGGGCTGATTTCTTGTCCTGTGATAAAAAGCCTTCTGTTTCCATCGCCAAAGCTTTCAGGGGATCATTTGCAAGCTTCTGGCACCATTTTTGAGTGAATTGCCAAAAGTCAGATTTCTGCTGAAATTGTGACCCCGGGGCTTAAGGATTTTTTCAAAAAAAAAATTCTGCCGGTTAAGTTTTTGAGGGCTGATTTCTTGTCCTGTGATAAAAAGCCTTCTGTTTCCATCGCCAAAGCTTTCAGGGGATCATTTGCAAGCTTCTGGCACCATTTTTGAGTGAATTGCCAAAAGTCAGATTTTTACTGAAATTGTGACCCCGGGGCTTAGGGATTTTTTCAAAAAAATATTTTCTGCCGGTTAAGTTTTTGAGGGCTGATTTCTTGTCCTGTGATAAAAAGCCTTCTGTTTCCATCGCCAAAGCTTTCAGGGGATCATTTGCGAGCTTCTGGCACCATTTTTGAGTGAATTGCCAAAAGTCAGATTTTTGCTGAAATTGTGACCCCGGGGCTTAGGGATTTTTTCAAAAAAATATTTTCTGCCGGTTACGTTTTTGAGGGCTGATTTCTTGTCCTGTGATAAAAGCCTTCTGTTTCCATTGCCAAAGCTTTCAGGGGATCATTTGCAAGCTTCTGGCACCATTTTTGAGTGAATTGCCAAAAGTCAGATTTTTGCTGAAATTGTGACCCCGGGGCTTAGGGATTTTTCCAAAAAAATATTTTCTGTCGGTTACGTTTTTGAGGGCTGATTTCTTGTCCTGTGATAAAAAGCCTTCTGTTTCCATCGCCAAAGCTTTCAGGGGATCATTTGCAAGCTTCTGGCACCATTTTTGAGTGAATTGCCAAAAGTCAGATTTCTGCTGAAATTGTGACCCCGGGGCTTAAGGATTTTTTCAAAAAAAAAATTCTGCCGGTTAAGTTTTTGAGGGCTGATTTCTTGTCCTGTGATAAAAAGCCTTCTGTTTCCATCGCCAAAGCTTTCAGGGGATCATTTGCAAGCTTCTGGCACCATTTTTGAGTGAATTGCCAAAAGTCAGATTTTTGCTGAAATTGTGACCCCGGGGCTTAGGGATTTTTTCAAAAAAATATTTTCTGCCGGTTAAGTTTTTGAGGGCTGATTTCTTGTCCTGTGATAAAAAGCCTTCTGTTTCCATCGCCAAAGCTTTCAGGGGATCATTTGCAAGCTTCTGGCACCATTTTTGAGTGAATTGCCAAAAGTCAGATTTTTGGCTTAGGGTTTTTTTCAAAAAAATATTTTCTGTCGGTTACGTTTTTGAGGGCTGATTTCTTGTCCTGTGATAAAAAGCCTTCTGTTTCCATCGCCAAAGCTTTCAGGGGATCATTTGCAAGCTTCTGGCACCATTTTTGAGTGAATTGCCAAAAGTCAGATTTTTGCGGAAATTGTGACCCCGGGGCTTAGGGATTTTTTCAAAAAAATATTTTCTGCCCGTTAAGTTTTAGAGGGCTGATTTCTTGTCCTGTGATAAAAAGCCTTCTGTTTCCATCGCCAAAGCTTTCAGGGGATCATTTGCAAGCTTCTGGCACCATTTTTGAGTGAATTGCCAAAAGTCAGATTTTTGCTGAAATTGTGACCCCGGGGCTTAGGGATTTTTTCAAAAAAATATTTTCTGTCGGTTACGTTTTTGAGGGCTGATTTCTTGTCCTGTGATAAAAAGCCTTCTGTTTCCATCGCCAAAGCTTTCAGGGGATCATTTGCACGCTTCTTGCACCATTTTTGAGTGAATTGCCAAAAGCCAGATTTTTGCTGAAATTGTGACCCCGGGGCTTAGGGATTGTTTCAAAAAAATATTTTCTGTCGGTTACGTTTTTGAGGGCTGATTTCTTGTCCTGTGATAAAAAGCCTTCTGTTTCCATCGCCAAAGCTTTCAGGGGATCATTTGCAAGCTTCTGGCACCATTTTTGAGTGAATTGCCAAAAGTCAGATTTCTGCTGAAATTGTGACCCTGGGGCTTAAGGATTTTTTCAAAAAAAAAATTTTCTGCCGGTTAAGTTTTTGAGGGCTGATTTCTTGTCCTGTGATAAAAAGCCTTCTGTTTCCATCGCCAAAGCTTTCAGGGGATCATTTGCAAGCTTCTGTCACCATTTTTGAGTGAATTGCCAAAAGTCAGATTTTTGGCTTAGGGTTTTTTTCAAAAAAATATTTTCTGTCGGTTACGTTTTTGAGGGCTGATTTCTTGTCCTGTGATAAAAAGCCTTCTGTTTCCATCGCCAAAGCTTTCAGGGGATCATTTGCAAGCTTCTGGCACCATTTTTGAGTGAATTGCCAAAAGTCAGATTTTTGCGGAAATTGTGACCCCGGGGCTTAGGGATTTTTTCAAAAAAATATTTTCTGCCGGTTAAGTTTTAGAGGGCTGATTTCTTGTCCTGTGATAAAAAGCCTTCTGTTTCCATCGCCAAAGCTTTCAGGGGATCATTTGCAAGCTTCTGGCACCATTTTTGAGTGAATTGCCAAAAGTCAGATTTTTGCTGAAATTGTGACCCCGGGGCTTAGGGATTTTTTCAAAAAAATATTTTCTGTCGGTTACGTTTTTGAGGGCTGATTTCTTGTCCTGTGATAAAAAGCCTTCTGTTTCCATCGCCAAAGCTTTCAGGGGATCATTTGCAAGCTTCTGGCACCATTTTTGAGTGAATTGCCAAAAGTCAGATTTCTGCTGAAATTGTGACCCCGGGGCTTAAGGATTTTTTCAAAAAAAAAATTCTGCCGGTTAAGTTTTTGAGGGCTGATTTCTTGTCCTGTGATAAAAAGCCTTCTGTTTCCATCGCCAAAGCTTTCAGGGGATCATTTGCAAGCTTCTGGCACCATTTTTGAGTGAATTGCCAAAAGTCAGATTTTTGCTGAAATTGTGACCCCGGGGCTTAGGGATTTTTCCAAAAAAATATTTTCTGTCGGTTACGTTTTTGAGGGCTGATTTCTTGTCCTGTGATAAAAAGCCTTCTGTTTCCATCGCCAAAACTTTCAGGGGATCATTTGCAAGCTTCTGGCACCATTTTTGAGTGAATTGCCAAAAGTCAGATTTTTGCTGAAATTGCGACCCCGGGGCTTAAGGATTTTTTCAAAAAAAAAATTCTGCCGGTTAAGTTTTTGAGGGCTGATTTCTTGTCCTGTGATAAAAAGCCTTCTGTTTCCATCGCCAAAGCTTTCAGGGGATCATTTGCAAGCTTCTGGCACCATTTTTGAGTGAATTGCCAAAAGTCAGATTTTTGCTGAAATTGTGACCCCGGGGCTTAGGGATTTTTTCAAAAAAATATTTTCTGTCGGTTACGTTTTTGAGGGCTGATTTCTTGTCCTGTGATAAAAAGCCTTCTGTTTCCATCGCCAAAGCTTTCAGGGGATCATTTGCAAGCTTCTGGCACCATTTTTGAGTGAATTGCCAAAAGTCAGATTTCTGCTGAAATTGTGACCCCGGGGCTTAAGGATTTTTTCAAAAAAAAAATTCTGCCGGTTAAGTTTTTGAGGGCTGATTTCTTGTCCTGTGATAAAAAGCCTTCTGTTTCCATCGCCAAAGCTTTCAGGGGATCATTTGCAAGCTTCTGGCACCATTTTTGAGTGAATTGCCAAAAGTCAGATTTTTACTGAAATTGTGACCCCGGGGCTTAGGGATTTTTTCAAAAAAATATTTTCTGCCGGTTAAGTTTTTGAGGGCTGATTTCTTGTCCTGTGATAAAAAGCCTTCTGTTTCCATCGCCAAAGCTTTCAGGGGATCATTTGCGAGCTTCTGGCACCATTTTTGAGTGAATTGCCAAAAGTCAGATTTTTGCTGAAATTGTGACCCCGGGGCTTAGGGATTTTTTCAAAAAAATATTTTCTGCCGGTTACGTTTTTGAGGGCTGATTTCTTGTCCTGTGATAAAAGCCTTCTGTTTCCATTGCCAAAGCTTTCAGGGGATCATTTGCAAGCTTCTGGCACCATTTTTGAGTGAATTGCCAAAAGTCAGATTTTTGCTGAAATTGTGACCCCGGGGCTTAGGGATTTTTCCAAAAAAATATTTTCTGTCGGTTACGTTTTTGAGGGCTGATTTCTTGTCCTGTGATAAAAAGCCTTCTGTTTCCATCGCCAAAGCTTTCAGGGGATCATTTGCAAGCTTCTGGCACCATTTTTGAGTGAATTGCCAAAAGTCAGATTTCTGCTGAAATTGTGACCCCGGGGCTTAAGGATTTTTTCAAAAAAAAAATTCTGCCGGTTAAGTTTTTGAGGGCTGATTTCTTGTCCTGTGATAAAAAGCCTTCTGTTTCCATCGCCAAAGCTTTCAGGGGATCATTTGCAAGCTTCTGGCACCATTTTTGAGTGAATTGCCAAAAGTCAGATTTTTGCTGAAATTGTGACCCCGGGGCTTAGGGATTTTTTCAAAAAAATATTTTCTGCCGGTTAAGTTTTTGAGGGCTGATTTCTTGTCCTGTGATAAAAAGCCTTCTGTTTCCATCGCCAAAGCTTTCAGGGGATCATTTGCAAGCTTCTGGCACCATTTTTGAGTGAATTGCCAAAAGTCAGATTTTTGGCTTAGGGTTTTTTTCAAAAAAATATTTTCTGTCGGTTACGTTTTTGAGGGCTGATTTCTTGTCCTGTGATAAAAAGCCTTCTGTTTCCATCGCCAAAGCTTTCAGGGGATCATTTGCAAGCTTCTGGCACCATTTTTGAGTGAATTGCCAAAAGTCAGATTTTTGCGGAAATTGTGACCCCGGGGCTTAGGGATTTTTTCAAAAAAATATTTTCTGCCCGTTAAGTTTTAGAGGGCTGATTTCTTGTCCTGTGATAAAAAGCCTTCTGTTTCCATCGCCAAAGCTTTCAGGGGATCATTTGCAAGCTTCTGGCACCATTTTTGAGTGAATTGCCAAAAGTCAGATTTTTGCTGAAATTGTGACCCCGGGGCTTAGGGATTTTTTCAAAAAAATATTTTCTGTCGGTTACGTTTTTGAGGGCTGATTTCTTGTCCTATGATAAAAAGCCTTCTGTTTCCATCGCCAAAGCTTTCAGGGGATCATTTGCAAGCTTCTGGCACCATTTTTGAGTGAATTGCCAAAAGTCAGATTTTTGCTGAAATTGTGACCCCGGGGCTTAGGAATTTTTTCAAAAAAATATTTTCTGTCGGTTACGTTTTTGAGGGCTGATTTCTTGTCCTATGATAAAAAGCCTTCTGTTTCCATCGCCAAAGCTTTCAGGGGATCATTTGCGAGCTTCTGGCACCATTTTTGAGTGAATTGCCAAAAGTCAGATTTTTGCGGAAATTGTGACCCCGGGGCTTAGGGATTTTTTCAAAAAAATATTTTCTGCCGGTTAAGTTTTTGAGGGCTGATTTCTTGTCCTGTGATAAAAAGCCTTCTGTTTCCATCGCCAAAGCTTTCAGGGGATCATTTGCAAGCTTCTGGCACCATTTTTGAGTGAATTGCCAAAAGTCAGATTTCTGCTGAAATTGTGACCCTGGGGCTTAAGGATTTTTTCAAAAAAAAAATTCTGCCGGTTAAGTTTTTGAGGGCTGATTTCTTGTCCTGTGATAAAAAGCCTTCTGTTTCCATCACCAAAGCTTTCAGGGGATCATTTGCAAGCTTCTGGCACCATTTTTGAGTGAATTGCCAAAAGTCAGATTTTTGCTGAAATTGTGACCCCGGGGCTTAGGGATTTTTTCAAAAAAAAAATTTCTGTCGGTTACGTTTTTGAGGGCTGATTTCTTGTCCTGTGATAAAAAGCCTTCTGTTTCCATCGCCAAAGCTTTCAGGGGATCATTTGCAAGCTTCTGGCACCATTTTTGAGTGAATTGCCAAAAGTCAGATTTTTGGCTTAGGGTTTTTTTCAAAAAAATATTTTCTGTCGGTCACGTTTTTGAGGGCTGATTTCTTGTCCTGTGATAAAAAGCCTTCTGTTTCCATCGCCAAAGCTTTCAGGGGATCATTTGCAAGCTTCTGGCACCATTTTTGAGTGAATTGCCAAAAGTCAGATTTTTGCTGAAATTGTGACCCCGGGGCTTAGGGATTTTTTCAAAAAAATATTTTCTGTCGGTTACGTTTTTGAGGGCTGATTTCTTGTCCTGTGATAAAAAGCCTTCTGTTTCCATCGCCAAAGCTTTCAGGGGATCATTTGCGAGCTTCTGGCACCATTTTTGAGTGAATTGCCAAAAGTCAGATTTTTGCGGAAATTTTGACCCCGGGGCTTAGGGATTTTTTCAAAAAAATATTTTCTGCCGGTTAAGTTTTTGAGGGCTGATTTCTTGTCCTGTGATAAAAAGCCTTCTGTTTCCATCGCCAAAGCTTTCAGGGGATCATTTGCAAGCTTCTGGCACCATTTTTGAGTGAATTGCCAAAAGTCAGATTTCTGCTGAAATTGTGACCCCGGGGCTTAAGGATTTTTTCAAAAAAAAAATTCTGCCGGTTAAGTTTTTGAGGGCTGATTTCTTGTCCTGTGATAAAAAGCCTTCTGTTTCCATCGCCAAAGCTTTCAGGGGATCATTTGCAAGCTTCTGGCACCATTTTTGAGTGAATTGCCAAAAGTCAGATTTTTACTGAAATTGTGACCCCGGGGCTTAGGGATTTTTTCAAAAAAATATTTTCTGCCGGTTAAGTTTTTGAGGGCTGATTACTTGTCCTGTGATAAAAAGTCTTCTGTTTCCATCGCCAAAGCTTTCAGGGGATCATTTGCAAGCATCTGGCACCATTTTTGAGTGAATTGCCAAAAGTCAGATTTTTGGCTTAGGGTTTTTTTCAAAAAAATATTTTCTGTCGGTTACGTTTTTGAGGGCTGATTTCTTGTCCTGTGATAAAAAGCCTTCTGTTTCCATCGCCAAAGCTTTCAGGGGATCATTTGCAAGCTTCTGGCACCATTTTTGAGTGAATTGCCAAAAGTCAGATTTTTGCGGAAATTGTGACCCCGGGGCTTAGGGATTTTTTCAAAAAAATATTTTCTGCCGGTTAAGTTTTAGAGGGCTGATTTCTTGTCCTGTGATAAAAAGCCTTCTGTTTCCATCGCCAAAGCTTTCAGGGGATCATTTGCAAGCTTCTGGCACCATTTTTGAGTGAATTGCCAAAAGTCAGATTTTTGCTGAAATTGTGACCCCGGGGCTTAGGGATTTTTTCAAAAAAATATTTTCTGCCGGTTACGTTTTTGAGGGCTGATTTCTTGTCCTGTGATAAAAAGCCTTCTGTTTCCATCGCCAAAGCTTTCAGGGGATCATTTGCAAGCTTCTGGCACCATTTTTGAGTGAATTGCCAAAAGTCAGATTTTTGCTGAAATTGTGACCCCGGGGCTTAGGGATTTTTTCAAAAAAAAATTTTCTGTCGGTTACGTTTTTGAGGGCTAATTTCTTGTCCTGTGATAAAAAGCCTTCTGTTTCCATCGCCAAAGCTTTCAGGGGATCATTTGCAAGCTTCTGGCACCATTTTTGAGTGAATTGCCAAAAGTCAGATTTTTGGCTTAGGGTTTTTTTCAAAAAAATATTTTCTGTCGGTTACGTTTTTGAGGGCTGATTTCTTGTCCTGTGATAAAAAGCCTTCTGTTTCCATCGCCAAAGCTTTCAGGGGATCATTTGCAAGCTTCTGGCACCATTTTTGAGTGAATTGCCAAAAGTCAGATTTTTGCTGAAATTGTGACCCCGGGGCTTAGGGATTTTTTCAAAAAAATATTTTCTGTCGGTTACGTTTTTGAGGGCTGATTTCTTGTCCTGTGATAAAAAGCCTTCTGTTTCCATCGCCAAAGCTTTCAGGGGATCATTTGCGAGCTTCTGGCACCATTTTTGAGTGAATTGCCAAAAGTCAGATTTTTGCGGAAATTGTGACCCCGGGGCTTAGGGATTTTTTCAAAAAAATATTTTCTGCCGGTTAAGTTTTTGAGGGCTGATTTCTTGTCCTGTGATAAAAAGCCTTCTGTTTCCATCGCCAAAGCTTTCAGGGGATCATTTGCAGGCTTCTGGCACCATTTTTGAGTGAATTGCCAAAAGTCAGATTTCTGCTGAAATTGTGACCCCGGGGCTTAAGGATTTTTTCAAAAAAAAAATTCTGCCGGTTAAGTTTTTGAGGGCTGATTTCTTGTCCTGTGATAAAAAGCCTTCTGTTTCCATCGCCAAAGCTTTCAGGGGATCATTTGCAAGCTTCTGGCACCATTTTTGAGTGAATTGCCAAAAGTCAGATTTTTACTGAAATTGTGACCCCGGGGCTTAGGGATTTTTTCAAAAAAATATTTTCTGCCGGTTAAGTTTTTGAGGGCTGATTTCTTGTCCTGTGATAAAAAGCCTTCTGTTTCCATCGCCAAAGCTTTCAGGGGATCATTTGAAAGCTTCTGGCACCATTTTTGAGTGAATTGCCAAAAGTCAGATTTTTGCTGAAATTGTGACCCCGGGGCTTAGTGATTTTTTCAAAAAAATATTTTCTGCCGGTTAAGTTTTTGAGGGCTGATTTCTTGTCCTGTGATAAAAAGCCTTCTGTTTCCATCGCCAATGCTTTCAGGGGATCATTTGCAAGCTTCTGGCACCATTTTTGAGTGAATTGCCAAAGGTCAGATTTTTGGCTTAGGGTTTTTTTCAAAAAAATATTTTCTGTCGGTTACGTTTTTGAGGGCTGATTTCTTGTCCTGTGATAAAAAGCCTTCTGTTTCCATCGCCAAAGCTTTCAGGGGATCATTTGCAAGCTTCTGGCACCATTTTTGAGTGAATTGCCAAAAGTCAGATTTTTGCTGAAATTGTGACCCCGGGGCTTAGGGATTTTTTCAAAAAAATATTTTCTGTCGGTTACGTTTTTGAGGGCTGATTTCTTGTCCTGTGATAAAAAGCCTTCTGTTTCCATCGCCAAAGCTTTCAGGGGATCATTTGCGAGCTTCTGGCACCATTTTTGAGTGAATTGCCAAAAGTCAGATTTTTGCGGAAATTGTGACCCCGGGGCTTAGGGATTTTTTCAAAAAAATATTTTCTGCCGGTTAAGTTTTTGAGGGCTGATTTCTTGTCCTGTGATAAAAAGCCTTCTGTTTCCATCGCCAAAGCTTTCAGGGGATCATTTGCAGGCTTCTGGCACCATTTTTGAGTGAATTGCCAAAAGTCAGATTTCTGCTGAAATTGTGACCCCGGGGCTTAAGGATTTTTTCAAAAAAAAAATTCTGCCGGTTAAGTTTTTGAGGGCTGATTTCTTGTCCTGTGATAAAAAGCCTTCTGTTTCCATCGCCAAAGCTTTCAGGGGATCATTTGCAAGCTTCTGGCACCATTTTTGAGTGAATTGCCAAAAGTCAGATTTTTACTGAAATTGTGACCCCGGGGCTTAGGGATTTTTTCAAAAAAATATTTTCTGCCGGTTAAGTTTTTGAGGGCTGATTTCTTGTCCTGTGATAAAAAGCCTTCTGTTTCCATCGCCAAAGCTTTCAGGGGATCATTTGAAAGCTTCTGGCACCATTTTTGAGTGAATTGCCAAAAGTCAGATTTTTGCTGAAATTGTGACCCCGGGGCTTAGGGATTTTTTCAAAAAAATATTTTCTGCCGGTTAAGTTTTTGAGGGCTGATTTCTTGTCCTGTGATAAAAAGCCTTCTGTTTCCATCGCCAATGCTTTCAGGGGATCATTTGCAAGCTTCTGGCACCATTTTTGAGTGAATTGCCAAAGGTCAGATTTTTGGCTTAGGGTTTTTTTCAAAAAAATATTTTCTGTCGGTTACGTTTTTGAGGGCTGATTTCTTGTCCTGTGATAAAAAGCCTTCTGTTTCCATCGCCAAAGCTTTCAGGGGATCATTTGCAAGCTTCTGGCACCATTTTTGAGTGAATTGCCAAAAGTCAGATTTTTGCGGAAATTGTGAACCCGGGGCTTAGGGATTTTTTCAGAAAAATATTTTCTGCCGGTTAAGTTTTAGAGGGCTGATTTCTTGTCCTGTGATAAAAAGCCTTCTGTTTCCATCGCCAAAGCTTTCAGGGGATCATTTGCAAGCTTCTGGCACCATTTTTGAGTGAATTGCCAAAAGTCAGATTTTTGCTGAAATTGTGACCCCGGGGCTTAGGGATTTTTTCAAAAAAATATTTTCTGTCGGTTACGTTTTTGAGGGCTGATTTCTTGTCCTGTGATAAAAAGCCTTCTGTTTCCATCGCCAAAGCTTTCAGGGGATCATTTGCAAGCTTCTGGCACCATTTTTGAGTGAATTGCCAAAAGTCAGATTTTTGCGGAAATTGTGACCCCGGGGCTTAGGGATTTTTTCAAAAAAATATTTTCTGCCCGTTAAGTTTTAGAGGGCTGATTTCTTGTCCTGTGATAAAAAGCCTTCTGTTTCCATCGCCAAAGCTTTCAGGGGATCATTTGCAAGCTTCTGGCACCATTTTTGAGTGAATTGCCAAAAGTCAGATTTTTGCTGAAATTGTGACCCCGGGGCTTAGGGATTTTTTCAAAAAAATATTTTCTGTCGGTTACGTTTTTGAGGGCTGATTTCTTGTCCTATGATAAAAAGCCTTCTGTTTCCATCGCCAAAGCTTTCAGGGGATCATTTGCAAGCTTCTGGCACCATTTTTGAGTGAATTGCCAAAAGTCAGATTTTTGCTGAAATTGTGACCCCGGGGCTTAGGAATTTTTTCAAAAAAATATTTTCTGTCGGTTACGTTTTTGAGGGCTGATTTCTTGTCCTATGATAAAAAGCCTTCTGTTTCCATCGCCAAAGCTTTCAGGGGATCATTTGCAAGCTTCTGGCACCATTTTTGAGTGAATTGCCAAAAGTCAGATTTTTGCGGAAATTGTGACCCCGGGGCTTAGGGATTTTTTCAAAAAAATATTTTCTGCCGGTTAAGTTTTTGAGGGCTGATTTCTTGTCCTGTGATAAAAAGCCTTCTGTTTCCATCGCCAAAGCTTTCAGGGGATCATTTGCAAGCTTCTGGCACCATTTTTGAGTGAATTGCCAAAAGTCAGATTTCTGCTGAAATTGTGACCCTGGGGCTTAAGGATTTTTTCAAAAAAAAAATTCTGCCGGTTAAGTTTTTGAGGGCTGATTTCTTGTCCTGTGATAAAAAGCCTTCTGTTTCCATCGCCAAAGCTTTCAGGGGATCATTTGCAAGCTTCTGGCACCATTTTTGAGTGAATTGCCAAAAGTCAGATTTTTGCTGAAATTGTGACCCCGGGGCTTAGGGATTTTTTCAAAAAAAAATTTTCTGTCGGTTACGTTTTTGAGGGCTGATTTCTTGTCCTGTGATAAAAAGCCTTCTGTTTCCATCGCCAAAGCTTTCAGGGGATCATTTGCAAGCTTCTGGCACCATTTTTGAGTGAATTGCCAAAAGTCAGATTTTTGGCTTAGGGTTTTTTTCAAAAAAATATTTTCTGTCGGTTACGTTTTTGAGGGCTGATTTCTTGTCCTGTGATAAAAAGCCTTCTGTTTCCATCGCCAAAGCTTTCAGGGGATCATTTGCAAGCTTCTGGCACCATTTTTGAGTGAATTGCCAAAAGTCAGATTTTTGCTGAAATTGTGACCCCGGGGCTTAGGGATTTTTTCAAAAAAATATTTTCTGTCGGTTACGTTTTTGAGGGCTGATTTCTTGTCCTGTGATAAAAAGCCTTCTGTTTCCATCGCCAAAGCTTTCAGGGGATCATTTGCGAGCTTCTGGCACCATTTTTGAGTGAATTGCCAAAAGTCAGATTTTTGCGGAAATTTTGACCCCGGGGCTTAGGGATTTTTTCAAAAAAATATTTTCTGCCGGTTAAGTTTTTGAGGGCTGATTTCTTGTCCTGTGATAAAAAGCCTTCTGTTTCCATCGCCAAAGCTTTCAGGGGATCATTTGCAAGCTTCTGGCACCATTTTTGAGTGAATTGCCAAAAGTCAGATTTCTGCTGAAATTGTGACCCCGGGGCTTAAGGATTTTTTCAAAAAAAAAATTCTGCCGGTTAAGTTTTTGAGGGCTGATTTCTTGTCCTGTGATAAAAAGCCTTCTGTTTCCATCGCCAAAGCTTTCAGGGGATCATTTGCAAGCTTCTGGCACCATTTTTGAGTGAATTGCCAAAAGTCAGATTTTTACTGAAATTGTGACCCCGGGGCTTAGGGATTTTTTCAAAAAAATATTTTCTGCCGGTTAAGTTTTTGAGGGCTGATTACTTGTCCTGTGATAAAAAGTCTTCTGTTTCCATCGCCAAAGCTTTCAGGGGATCATTTGCAAGCATCTGGCACCATTTTTGAGTGAATTGCCAAAAGTCAGATTTTTGGCTTAGGGTTTTTTTCAAAAAAATATTTTCTGTCGGTTACGTTTTTGAGGGCTGATTTCTTGTCCTGTGATAAAAAGCCTTCTGTTTCCATCGCCAAAGCTTTCAGGGGATCATTTGCAAGCTTCTGGCACCATTTTTGAGTGAATTGCCAAAAGTCAGATTTTTGCGGAAATTGTGACCCCGGGGCTTAGGGATTTTTTCAAAAAAATATTTTCTGCCGGTTAAGTTTTAGAGGGCTGATTTCTTGTCCTGTGATAAAAAGCCTTCTGTTTCCATCGCCAAAGCTTTCAGGGGATCATTTGCAAGCTTCTGGCACCATTTTTGAGTGAATTGCCAAAAGTCAGATTTTTGCTGAAATTGTGACCCCGGGGCTTAGGGATTTTTTCAAAAAAATATTTTCTGTCGGTTACGTTTTTGAGGGCTGATTTCTTGTCCTGTGATAAAAAGCCTTCTGTTTCCATCGCCAAAGCTTTCAGGGGATCATTTGCAAGCTTCTGGCACCATTTTTGAGTGAATTGCCAAAAGTCAGATTTTTGCTGAAATTGTGACCCCGGGGCTTAGGGATTTTTTCAAAAAAAAATTTTCTGTCAGTTACGTTTTTGAGGGCTGATTTCTTGTCCTGTGATAAAAAGCCTTCTGTTTCCATCGCCAAAGCTTTCAGGGGATCATTTGCAAGCTTCTGGCACCATTTTTGAGTGAATTGCCAAAAGTCAGATTTTTGGCTTAGGGTTTTTTTCAAAAAAATATTTTCTGTCGGTTACGTTTTTGAGGGCTGATTTCTTGTCCTGTGATAAAAAGCCTTCTGTTTCCATCGCCAAAGCTTTCAGGGGATCATTTGCAAGCTTCTGGCACCATTTTTGAGTGAATTGCCAAAAGTCAGATTTTTGCTGAAATTGTGACCCCGGGGCTTAGGGATTTTTTCAAAAAAATATTTTCTGTCGGTTACGTTTTTGAGGGCTGATTTCTTGTCCTGTGATAAAAAGCCTTCTGTTTCCATCGCCAAAGCTTTCAGGGGATCATTTGCGAGCTTCTGGCACCATTTTTGAGTGAATTGCCAAAAGTCAGATTTTTGCGGAAATTGTGACCCCGGGGCTTAGGGATTTTTTCAAAAAAATATTTTCTGCCGGTTAAGTTTTTGAGGGCTGATTTCTTGTCCTGTGATAAAAAGCCTTCTGTTTCCATCGCCAAAGCTTTCAGGGGATCATTTGCAGGCTTCTGGCACCATTTTTGAGTGAATTGCCAAAAGTCAGATTTCTGCTGAAATTGTGACCCCGGGGCTTAAGGATTTTTTCAAAAAAAAAATTCTGCCGGTTAAGTTTTTGAGGGCTGATTTCTTGTCCTGTGATAAAAAGCCTTCTGTTTCCATCGCCAAAGCTTTCAGGGGATCATTTGCAAGCTTCTGGCACCATTTTTGAGTGAATTGCCAAAAGTCAGATTTTTACTGAAATTGTGACCCCGGGGCTTAGGGATTTTTTCAAAAAAATATTTTCTGCCGGTTAAGTTTTTGAGGGCTGATTTCTTGTCCTGTGATAAAAAGCCTTCTGTTTCCATCGCCAAAGCTTTCAGGGGATCATTTGCAAGCTTCTGGCACCATTTTTGAGTGAATTGCCAAAAGTCAGATTTTTGCTGAAATTGTGACCCCGGGGCTTAGGGATTTTTTCAAAAAAATATTTTCTGCCGGTTAAGTTTTTGAGGGCTGATTTCTTGTCCTGTGATAAAAAGCCTTCTGTTTCCATCGCCAATGCTTTCAGGGGATCATTTGCAAGCTTCTGGCACCATTTTTGAGTGAATTGCCAAAGGTCAGATTTTTGGCTTAGGGTTTTTTTCAAAAAAATATTTTCTGTCGGTTACGTTTTTGAGGGCTGATTTCTTGTCCTGTGATAAAAAGCCTTCTGTTTCCATTGCCAAAGCTTTCAGGGGATCATTTGCAAGCTTCTGGCACCATTTTTGAGTGAATTGCCAAAAGTCAGATTTTTGCGGAAATTGTGAACCCGGGGCTTAGGGATTTTTTCAGAAAAATATTTTCTGCCGGTTAAGTTTTAGAGGGCTGATTTCTTGTCCTGTGATAAAAAGCCTTCTGTTTCCATCGCCAAAGCTTTCAGGGGATCATTTGCAAGCTTCTGGCACCATTTTTGAGTGAATTGCCAAAAGTCAGATTTTTGCTGAAATTGTGACCCCGGGGCTTAGGGATTTTTTCAAAAAAATATTTTCTGTCGGTTACGTTTTTGAGGGCTGATTTCTTGTCCTATGATAAAAAGCCTTCTGTTTCCATCGCCAAAGCTTTCAGGGGATCATTTGCGAGCTTCTGGCACCATTTTTGAGTGAATTGCCAAAAGTCAGATTTTTGCGGAAATTGTGACCCCGGGGCTTAGGGATTTTTTCAAAAAAATATTTTCTGCCGGTTACGTTTTTGAGGGCTGATTTCTTGTCCTGTGATAAAAAGCCTTCTGTTTCCATCGCCAAAGCTTTCAGGGGATCATTTGCAAGCTTCTGGCACCATTTTTGAGTGAATTGCCAAAGGTCAGATTTTTGGCTTAGGGTTTTTTTCAAAAAAATATTTTCTGTCGGTTACGTTTTTGAGGGCTGATTTCTTGTCCTGTGATAAAAAGCCTTCTGTTTCCATCGCCAAAGCTTTCAGGGGATCATTTGCAAGCTTCTGGCACCATTTTTGAGTGAATTGCCAAAAGTCAGATTTTTGCTGAAATTGTGACCCCGGGGCTTAGGGATTTTTTCAAAAAAATATTTTCTGTCGGTTACGTTTTTGAGGGCTGATTTCTTGTCCTGTGATAAAAAGCCTTCTGTTTCCATCGCCAAAGCTTTCAGGGGATCATTTGCAAGCTTCTGGCACCATTTTTGAGTGAATTGCCAAAAGTCAGATTTTTCGGAAATTGTGACCCCGGGGCTGAGGGATTTTTTCAAAAAAATATTTTCTGCCGGTTACGTTTTTGAAGGCTGATTTCTTGTCCTGTGATAAAAAGCCTTCTGTTTCCATCGCCAAAGCTTTCAGGGGATCATTTGCAAGCTTCTGGCACCATATTTGAGTGAATTGCCAAAAGTCAGATTTCTGCTGAAATTGTGACAGTGGGGCTTAAGGATTTTTTCAAAAAAAAAATTCTGCCGGTTAAGTTTTTGATGGCTGATTTCTTGTCCTGTGATAAAAAGCCTTCTGTTTCCATCGCCAAAGCTTTCAGGGGATGATTTGCAAGCTTCTGGCACCATTTTTGAGTGAATTGCCAAAAGTCAGATTTTTGCTGAAATTGTGACCCCGGGGCTTAGGGATTTTTTCAAAAAAATATTTTCTGCCGGTTAAGTTTTTGAGGGCTGATTTCTTGTCCTGTGATAAAAAGCCTTCTGTTTCCATCGCCAAAGCTTTCAGGGGATCATTTGCAAGCTTCTGGCACCATTTTTGAGTGAATTGCCAAAAGTCAGATTTTTGGCTTAGGGTTTTTTTCAAAAAAATATTTTCTGTCGGTTACGTTTTTGACGGCTGATTTCTTGTCCTGTGATAAAAAGCCTTCTGTTTCCATCGCCAAAGCTTTCAGGGGATCATTTGCAAGCTTCTGGCACCATTTTTGAGTGAATTGCCAAAAGTCAGATTTCTGCTGAAATTGTGACCCTGGGGCTTAAGGATTTTTTCAAAAAAAAAATTCTGCCGGTTAAGTTTTTGAGGGCTGATTTCTTGTCCTGTGATAAAAAGCCTTCTGTTTCCATCGCCAAAGCTTTCAGGGGATCATTTGCAAGCTTCTGGCACCATTTTTGAGTGAATTGCCAAAAGTCAGATTTTTGCGGAAATTGTGACCCCGGGGCTTAGGGATTTTTTCAAAAAAATATTTTCTGTCGGTTACGTTTTTGAGGGCTGATTTCTTGTCCTGTGATAAAAAGCCTTCTGTTTCCATCGCCAAAGCTTTCAGGGGATCATTTGCAAGCTTCTGGCACCATTTTTGATTGAATTGCCAAAAGTCAGATTTTTCGGAAATTGTGACCCCGGGGCTTAGGGATTTTTTCAAAAAAATATTTTCTGCCGGTTACGTTTTTGAGGGCTGATTTCTTGTCCTGTGATAAAAAGCCTTCTGTTTCCATCGCCAAAGCTTTCAGGGGATCATTTGCAAGCTTCTGGCACCATTTTTGAGTGAATTGCCAAAAGTCAGATTTTTGCTGAAATTGTGACCCCGGGGCTTAGGGATTTTTTCAAAAAAATATTTTCTGTCGGTTACGTTTTTGAGGGCTGATTTCTTGTCCTGTGATAAAAAGCCTTCTGTTTCCATCGCCAAAGCTTTCAGGGGATCATTTGCAAGCTTCTGGCACCATTTTTGAGTGAATTGCCAAAAGTCAGATTTTTGCTGAAATTGTGACCCCGGGGCTTAGGGATTTTTTCAAAAAAATATTTTCTGTCGGTTACGTTTTTGAGGGCTGATTTCTTGTCCTGTGATAAAAAGCCTTCTGTTTCCATCGCCAAAGCTTTCAGGGGATCATTTGCGAGCTTCTGGCACCATTTTTGAGTGAATTGCCAAAAGTCAGATTTTTGCGGAAATTGTGACCCCGGGGCTTAGGGATTTTTTCAAAAAAATATTTTCTGCCGGTTAAGTTTTTGAGGGCTGATTTCTTGTCCTGTGATAAAAAGCCTTCTGTTTCCATCGCCAAAGCTTTCAGGGGATCATTTGCAAGCTTCTGGCACCATTTTTGAGTGAATTGCCAAAAGTCAGATTTCTGCTGAAATTGTGACCCTGGGGCTTAAGGATTTTTTCAAAAAAATATTTTCTGTCGGTTACGTTTCTGAGGGCTGATTTCTTGTCCTGTGATAAAAAGCCTTCTGTTTCCATCGCCAAAGCTTTCAGGGGATCATTTGCAAGCTTCTGGCACCATTTTTGAGTGAATTGCCAAAAGTCAGATTTTTGGCTTAGGGTTTTTTTCAAAAAAATATTTTCTGTCGGTTACGTTTTTGAGGGCTGATTTCTTGTCCTGTGATAAAAAGCCTTCTGTTTCCATCGCCAAAGCTTTCAGGGGATCATTTGCAAGCTTCTGGCACCATTTTTGAGTGAATTGCCAAAAGTCAGATTTTTGCTGAAATTGTGACCCCGGGGCTTAGGGATTTTTTCAAAAAAATATTTTCTGTCGGTTACGTTTTTGAGGGCTGATTTCTTGTCCTGTGATAAAAAGCCTTCTGTTTCCATCGCCAAAGCTTTCAGGGGATCATTTGCAAGCTTCTGGCACCATTTTTGAGTGAATTGCCAAAAGTCAGATTTTTGCGGAAATTGTGACCCCGGGGCTTAGGGATTTTTTCAAAAAAATATTTTCTGTCGGTTACGTTTTTGAGGGCTGATTTCTTGTCCTGTGATAAAAAGCCTTCTGTTTCCATCGCCAAAGCTTTCAGGGGATCATTTGCAAGCTTCCGGCACCATTTTTGAGTGAATTGCCAAAAGTCAGATTTTTGCGGAAATTGTGACCCCGGGGCTTAGGGATTTTTTCAAAAAAATATTTTCTGTCGGTTACGTTTTTGAGGGCTGATTTCTTGTCCTGTGATAAAAAGCCTTCTGTTTCCATCGCCAAATCTTTCAGGGGATCATTTGCAAGCTTCTGGCACCATTTTTGAGTGAATTGCCAAAAGTCAGATTTCTGCGGAAATTGTGACCCCGGGGCTTAGGGATTTTTTCAAAAAAATATTTTCTGCCGGTTAAGTTTTTGAGGGCTGATTTCTTGTCCTGTGATAAAAAGCCTTCTGTTTCCATCACCAAAGCTTTCAGGGGATCATTTGCAAGCTTCTGGCACCATTTTTGAGTGAATTGCCAAAAGTCAGATTTCTGCTGAAATTGTGACCCTGGGGCTTAAGGATTTTTTCAAAAAAATATTTTCTGTCGGTTACGTTTTTGAGGGCTGATTTCTTGTCCTGTGATAAAAAGCCTTCTGTTTCCATCGCCAAAGCTTTCAGGGGATCATTTGCAAGCTTCTGGCACCATTTTTGAGTGAATTGCCAAAAGTCAGATTTTTGCGGAAATTGTGAACCCGGGGCTTAGGGATTTTTTCAAAAAAATATTTTCTGCCGGTTAAGTTTTAGAGGGCTGATTTCTTGTCCTGTGATAAAAAGCCTTCTGTTTCCATTGCCAAAGCTTTCAGGGGATCATTTGCAAGCTTCTGGCACCATTTTTGAGTGAATTGCCAAAAGTCAGATTTTTGCGGAAATTGTGACCCCGGGGCTTAGGGATTTTTTCAAAAAAATATTTTCTGTCGGTTATGTTTTTGAGGGCTGATTTCTTGTCCTATGATAAAAAGCCTTCTGTTTCCATCGCCAAAGCTTTCAGGGGATCATTTGCGAGCTTCTGGCACCATTTTTGAGTGAATTGCCAAAAGTCAGATTTTTACGGAAATTGTGAACACGGGGCTTAGGGATTTTTTCAAAAAAAAAATTCTGCCGGTTAAGTTTTTGAGGGCTGATTTCTTGTCCTGTGATAAAAAGCCTTCTGTTTCCATCGCCAAAGCTTTCAGGGGATCATTTGCAAGCTTCTGGCACCATTTTTGAGTGAATTGCCAAAAGTCAGATTTTTGCGGAAATTGTGACCCCGGGGCTTAGGGATTTTTTCAAAAAAATATTTTCTGTCGGTTACGTTTTTGACGGCTGATTTCTTGTCCTGTGATAAAAAGCCTTCTGTTTCCATCGCCAAAGCTTTCAGGGGATCATTTGCGAGCTTCTGGCACCATTTTTGAGTGAATTGCCAAAAGTCAGATTTTTGCGGAAATTGTGACCCCGGGGCTTAGGGATTTTTTCAAAAAAATATTTTCTGCCGGTTAAGTTTTTGAGGGCTGATTTCTTGTCCTGTGATAAAAAGCCTTCTGTTTCCATCGCCAAAGCTTTCAGGGGATCATTTGCAAGCTTCTGGCACCATTTTTGAGTGAATTGCCAAAAGTCAGATTTCTGCTGAAATTGTGACCCTGGGGCTTAAGGATTTTTTCAAAAAAATATTTTCTGTCGGTTACGTTTTTGAGGGCTGATTTCTTGTCCTGTGATAAAAAGCCTTCTGTTTCCATCGCCAAAGCTTTCAGGGGATCATTTGCAAGCTTCTGGCACCATTTTTGAGTGAATTGCCAAAAGTCAGATTTTTGGTTTAGGGTTTTTTTCAAAAAAATATTTTCTGTCGGTTACGTTTTTGAGGGCTGATTTCTTGTCCTGTGATAAAAAGCCTTCTGTTTCCATCGCCAAAGCTTTCAGGGGATCATTTGCAAGCTTCTGGCACCATTTTTGAGTGAATTGCCAAAAGTCAGATTTTTGCTGAAATTGTGACCCCGGGGCTTAGGGATTTTTTCAAAAAAATATTTTCTGCCGGTTACGTTTTTGAGGGCTGATTTCTTGTCCTGTGATAAAAAGCCTTCTGTTTCCATCGCCAAAGCTTTCAGGGGATCATTTGCAAGCTTCTGGCACCATTTTTGAGTGAATTGCCAAAAGTCAGATTTTTGCGGAAATTGTGACCCCGGGGCTTAGGGATTTTTTCAAAAAAATATTTTCTGTCGGTTACGTTTTTGAGGGCTGATTTCTTGTCCTGTGATAAAAAGCCTTGTTTCCATCGCCAAATCTTTCAGGGGATCATTTGCAAGCTTCTGGCACCATTTTTGAGTGAATTGCCAAAAGTCAGATTTTTGCGGAAATTGTGACCCCGGGGCTTAGGGATTTTTTCAAAAAAATATTTTCTGCCGGTTAAGTTTTTGAGGGCTGATTTCTTGTCCTGTGATAAAAAGCCTTCTGTTTCCATCGCCAAAGCTTTCAGGGGATCATTTGCAAGCTTCTGGCACCATTTTTGAGTGAATTGCCAAAAGTCAGATTTCTGCTGAAATTGTGACCCTGGGGCTTAAGGATTTTTTCAAAAAAATATTTTCTGTCGGTTACGTTTTTGAGGGCTGATTTCTTGTCCTGTGATAAAAAGCCTTCTGTTTCCATCGCCAAAGCTTTCAGGGGATCATTTGCAAGCTTCTGGCACCATTTTTGAGTGAATTGCCAAAAGTCAGATTTTTGGCTTAGGGTTTTTTTCAAAAAAATATTTTCTGTCGGTTACGTTTTTGAGGGCTGATTTCTTGTCCTGTGATAAAAAGCCTTCTGTTTCCATCGCCAAAGCTTTCAGGGGATCATTTGCAAGCTTCTGGCACCATTTTTGAGTGAATTGCCAAAAGTCAGATTTTTGCTGAAATTGTAACCCCGGGGCTTAGGGATTTTTTCAAAAAAATATTTTCTGTCGGTTACGTTTTTGAGGGCTGATTTCTTGTCCTGTGATAAAAAGCCTTCTGTTTCCATCGCCAAAGCTTTCAGGGGATCATTTGCAAGCTTCTGGCACCATTTTTGAGTGAATTGCCAAAAGTCAGATTTTTGCGGAAATTGTGACCCCGGGGCTTAGGGATTTTTTCAAAAAAATATTTTCTGTCGGTTACGTTTTTGAGGGCTGATTTCTTGTCCTGTGATAAAAAGCCTTCTGTTTCCATCGCCAAAGCTTTCAGGGGATCATTTGCAAGCTTCTGGCACCATTTTTGAGTGAATTGCCAAAAGTCAGATTTTTGCGGAAATTGTGACCCCGGGGCTTAGGGATTTTTTCAAAAAAATATTTTCTGTCGGTTACGTTTTTGAGGGCTGATTTCTTGTCCTGTGATAAAAAGCCTTGTTTCCATCGCCAAATCTTTCAGGGGATCATTTGCAAGCTTCTGGCACCATTTTTGAGTGAATTGCCAAAAGTCAGATTTTTGCGGAAATTGTGAACCCGGGGCTTAGGGATTTTTTCAAAAAAATATTTTCTGCCGGTTAAGTTTTAGAGGGCTGATTTCTTGTCCTGTGATAAAAAGCCTTCTGTTTCCATCGCCAAAGCTTTCAGGGGATCATTTGCAAGCTTCTGGCACCATTTTTGAGTGAATTGCCAAAAGTCAGATTTTTGCGGAAATTGTGACCCCGGGGCTTAGGGATTTTTTCAAAAAAATATTTTCTGTCGGTTACGTTTTTGAGGGCTGATTTCTTGTCCTATGATAAAAAGCCTTCTGTTTCCATCGCCAAAGCTTTCAGGGGATCATTTGCGAGCTTCTGGCACCATTTTTGAGTGAATTGCCAAAAGTCAGATTTTTGCGGAAATTGTGAACCCGGGGCTTAGGGATTTTTTCAAAAAAAAAATTCTGCCGGTTAAGTTTTTGAGGGCTGATTTCTTGTCCTGTGATAAAAAGCCTTCTGTTTCCATCGCCAAAGCTTTCAGGGGATCATTTGCAAGCTTCTGGCACCATTTTTGAGTGAATTGCCAAAAGTCAGATTTTTGCGGAAATTGTGACCCCGGGGCTTAGGGATTTTTTCAAAAAAATATTTTCTGTCGGTTACGTTTTTGAGGGCTGATTTCTTGTCCTGTGATAAAAAGCCTTCTGTTTCCATCGCCAAAGCTTTCAGGGGATCATTTGCAAGCTTCTGGCACCATTTTTGAGTGAATTGCCAAAAGTCAGATTTTTCGGAAATTGTGACCCCGGGGCTTAGGGATTTTTTCAAAAAAATATTTTCTGCCGGTTACGTTTTTGAGGGCTGATTTCTTGTCCTGTGATAAAAAGCCTTCTGTTTCCATCGCCAAAGCTTTCAGGGGATCATTTGCAAGCTTCTGGCACCATTTTTGAGTGAATTGCCAAAAGTCAGATTTTTGCTGAAATTGTGACCCCGGGGCTTAGGGATTTTTTCAAAAAAATATTTTCTGTCGGTTACGTTTTTGAGGGCTGATTTCTTGTCCTGTGATAAAAAGCCTTCTGTTTCCATCGCCAAAGCTTTCAGGGGATCATTTGCAAGCTTCTGGCACCATTTTTGAGTGAATTGCCAAAAGTCAGATTTTTGCTGAAATTGTGACCCCGGGGCTTAGGGATTTTTTCAAAAAAATATTTTCTGTCGGTTACGTTTTTGAGGGCTGATTTCTTGTCCTGTGATAAAAAGCCTTCTGTTTCCATCGCCAAAGCTTTCAGGGGATCATTTGCGAGCTTCTGGCACCATTTTTGAGTGAATTGCCAAAAGTCAGATTTTTCCGGAAATTGTGACCCCGGGGCTTAGGGATTTTTTCAAAAAAATATTTTCTGCCGGTTAAGTTTTTGAGGGCTGATTTCTTGTCCTGTGATAAAAAGCCTTCTGTTTCCATCGCCAAAGCTTTCAGGGGATCATTTGCAAGCTTCTGGCACCATTTTTGAGTGAATTGCCAAAAGTCAGATTTCTGCTGAAATTGTGACCCTGGGGCTTAAGGATTTTTTCAAAAAAATATTTTCTGTCGGTTACGTTTTTGAGGGCTGATTTCTTGTCCTGTGATAAAAAGCCTTCTGTTTCCATCGCCAAATCTTTCAGGGGATCATTTGCAAGCTTCTGGCACCATTTTTGAGTGAATTGCCAAAAGTCAGATTTCTGCGGAAATTGTGACCCCGGGGCTTAGGGATTTTTTCAAAAAAATATTTTCTGCCGGTTAAGTTTTTGAGGGCTGATTTCTTGTCCTGTGATAAAAAGCCTTCTGTTTCCATCACCAAAGCTTTCAGGGGATCATTTGCAAGCTTCTGGCACCATTTTTGAGTGAATTGCCAAAAGTCAGATTTCTGCTGAAATTGTGACCCTGGGGCTTAAGGATTTTTTCAAAAAAATATTTTCTGTCGGTTACGTTTTTGAGGGCTGATTTCTTGTCCTGTGATAAAAAGCCTTCTGTTTCCATCGCCAAAGCTTTCAGGGGATCATTTGCAAGCTTCTGGCACCATTTTTGAGTGAATTGCCAAAAGTCAGATTTTTGCGGAAATTGTGAACCCGGGGCTTAGGGATTTTTTCAAAAAAATATTTTCTGCCGGTTAAGTTTTAGAGGGCTGATTTCTTGTCCTGTGATAAAAAGCCTTCTGTTTCCATTGCCAAAGCTTTCAGGGGATCATTTGCAAGCTTCTGGCACCATTTTTGAGTGAATTGCCAAAAGTCAGATTTTTGCGGAAATTGTGACCCCGGGGCTTAGGGATTTTTTCAAAAAAATATTTTCTGTCGGTTATGTTTTTGAGGGCTGATTTCTTGTCCTATGATAAAAAGCCTTCTGTTTCCATCGCCAAAGCTTTCAGGGGATCATTTGCGAGCTTCTGGCACCATTTTTGAGTGAATTGCCAAAAGTCAGATTTTTACGGAAATTGTGAACACGGGGCTTAGGGATTTTTTCAAAAAAAAAATTCTGCCGGTTAAGTTTTTGAGGGCTGATTTCTTGTCCTGTGATAAAAAGCCTTCTGTTTCCATCGCCAAAGCTTTCAGGGGATCATTTGCAAGCTTCTGGCACCATTTTTGAGTGAATTGCCAAAAGTCAGATTTTTGCGGAAATTGTGACCCCGGGGCTTAGGGATTTTTTCAAAAAAATATTTTCTGTCGGTTACGTTTTTGACGGCTGATTTCTTGTCCTGTGATAAAAAGCCTTCTGTTTCCATCGCCAAAGCTTTCAGGGGATCATTTGCAAGCTTCTGGCACCATTTTTGATTGAATTGCCAAAAGTCAGATTTTTCGGAAATTGTGACCCCGGGGCTTAGGGATTTTTTCAAAAAAATATTTTCTGCCGGTTACGTTTTTGAGGGCTGATTTCTTGTCCTGTGATAAAAAGCCTTCTGTTTCCATCGCCAAATCTTTCAGGGGATCATTTGCAAGCTTCTGGCACCATTTTTGAGTGAATTGCCAAAAGTCAGATTTTTGCTGAAATTGTGACCCCGGGGCTTAGGGATTTTTTCAAAAAAATATTTTCTGTCGGTTACGTTTTTGAGGGCTGATTTCTTGTCCTGTGATAAAAAGCCTTCTGTTTCCATCGCCAAAGCTTTCAGGGGATCATTTGCAAGCTTCTGGCACCATTTTTGAGTGAATTGCCAAAAGTCAGATTTTTGCTGAAATTGTGACCCCGGGGCTTAGGGATTTTTTCAAACAAATATTTTCTGTCGGTTACGTTTTTGAGGGCTGATTTCTTGTCCTGTGATAAAAAGCCTTCTGTTTCCATCGCCAAAGCTTTCAGGGGATCATTTGCAAGCTTCTGGCACCATTTTTGAGTGAATTGCCAAAAGTCAGATTTCTGCTGAAATTGTGACCCTGGGGCTTAAGGATTTTTTCAAAAAAATATTTTCTGTCGGTTACGTTTTTGAGGGCTGATTTCTTGTCCTGTGATAAAAAGCCTTCTGTTTCCATCGCCAAAGCTTTCAGGGGATCATTTGCAAGCTTCTGGCACCATTTTTGAGTGAATTGCCAAAAGTCAGATTTTTGGCTTAGGGTTTTTTTCAAAAAAATATTTTCTGTCGGTTACGTTTTTGAGGGCTGATTTCTTGTCCTGTGATAAAAAGCCTTCTGTTTCCATCGCCAAAGCTTTCAGGGGATCATTTGCAAGCTTCTGGCACCATTTTTGAGTGAATTGCCAAAAGTCAGATTTTTGCTGAAATTGTGACCCCGGGGCTTAGGGATTTTTTCAAAAAAATATTTTCTGTCGGTTACGTTTTTGAGGGCTGATTTCTTGTCCTGTGATAAAAAGCCTTCTGTTTCCATCGCCAAAGCTTTCAGGGGATCATTTGCAAGCTTCTGGCACCATTTTTGAGTGAATTGCCAAAAGTCAGATTTTTGCGGAAATTGTGACCCCGGGGCTTAGGGATTTTTTCAAAAAAATATTTTCTGTCGGTTACGTTTTTGAGGGCTGATTTCTTGTCCTGTGATAAAAAGCCTTGTTTCCATCGCCAAATCTTTCAGGGGATCATTTGCAAGCTTCTGGCACCATTTTTGAGTGAATTGCCAAAAGTCAGATTTTTGCGGAAATTGTGACCCCGGGGCTTAGGGATTTTTTCAAAAAAATATTTTCTGCCGGTTAAGTTTTTGAGGGCTGATTTCTTGTCCTGTGATAAAAAGCCTTCTGTTTCCATCGCCAAAGCTTTCAGGGGGTCATTTGCAAGCTTCTGGCACCATTTTTGAGTGAATTGCCAAAAGTCAGATTTCTGCTGAAATTGTGACCCTGGGGCTTAAGGATTTTTTCAAAAAAATATTTTCTGTCGGTTACGTTTTTGAGGGCTGATTTCTTGTCCTGTGATAAAAAGCCTTCTGTTTCCATCGCCAAAGCTTTCAGGGGATCATTTGCAAGCTTCTGGCACCATTTTTGAGTGAATTGCCAAAAGTCAGATTTTTGGCTTAGGGTTTTTTTCAAAAAAATATTTTCTGTCGGTTACGTTTTTGAGGGCTGATTTCTTGTCCTGTGATAAAAAGCCTTCTGTTTCCATCGCCAAAGCTTTCAGGGGATCATTTGCAAGCTTCTGGCACCATTTTTGAGTGAATTGCCAAAAGTCAGATTTTTGCTGAAATTGTGACCCCGGGGCTTAGGGATTTTTTCAAAAAAATATTTTCTGTCGGTTACGTTTTTGAGGGCTGATTTCTTGTCCTGTGATAAAAAGCCTTCTGTTTCCATCGCCAAAGCTTTCAGGGGATCATTTGCAAGCTTCTGGCACCATTTTTGAGTGAATTACCAAAAGTCAGATTTTTGCGGAAATTGTGACCCCGGGGCTTAGGGATTTTTTCAAAAAAATATTTTCTGTCGGTTACGTTTTTGAGGGCTGATTTCTTGTCCTGTGATAAAAAGCCTTCTGTTTCCATCGCCAAAGCTTTCAGGGGATCATTTGCAAGCTTCTGGCACCATTTTTGAGTGAATTGCCAAAAGTCAGATTTTTGCGGAAATTGTGACCCCGGGGCTTAGGGATTTTTTCAAAAAAATATTTTCTGTCGGTTACGTTTTTGAGGGCTGATTTCTTGTCCTGTGATAAAAAGCCTTGTTTCCATCGCCAAATCTTTCAGGGGATCATTTGCAAGCTTCTGGCACCATTTTTGAGTGAATTGCCAAAAGTCAGATTTTTGCGGAAATTGTGAACCCGGGGCTTAGGGATTTTTTCAAAAAAATATTTTCTGCCGGTTAAGTTTTAGAGGGCTGATTTCTTGTCCTGTGATAAAAAGCCTTCTGTTTCCATCGCCAAAGCTTTCAGGGGATCATTTGCAAGCTTCTGGCACCATTTTTGAGTGAATTGCCAAAAGTCAGATTTTTGCGGAAATTGTGACCCCGGGGCTTAGGGATTTTTTCAAAAAAATATTTTCTGTCGGTTACGTTTTTGAGGGCTGATTTCTTGTCCTATGATAAAAAGCCTTCTGTTTCCATCGCCAAAGCTTTCAGGGGATCATTTGCGAGCTTCTGGCACCATTTTTGAGTGAATTGCCAAAAGTCAGATTTTTGCGGAAATTGTGAACCCGGGGCTTAGGGATTTTTTCAAAAAAAAAATTCTGCCGGTTAAGTTTTTGAGGGCTGATTTCTTGTCCTGTGATAAAAAGCCTTCTGTTTCCATCGCCAAAGCTTTCAGGGGATCATTTGCAAGCTTCTGGCACCATTTTTGAGTGAATTGCCAAAAGTCAGATTTTTGCGGAAATTGTGACCCCGGGGCTTAGGGATTTTTTCAAAAAAATATTTTCTGTCGGTTACGTTTTTGAGGGCTGATTTCTTGTCCTGTGATAAAAAGCCTTCTGTTTCCATCGCCAAAGCTTTCAGGGGATCATTTGCAAGCTTCTGGCACCATTTTTGAGTGAATTGCCAAAAGTCAGATTTTTCGGAAATTGTGACCCCGGGGCTTAGGGATTTTTTCAAAAAAATATTTTCTGCCGGTTACGTTTTTGAGGGCTGATTTCTTGTCCTGTGATAAAAAGCCTTCTGTTTCCATCGCCAAAGCTTTCAGGGGATCATTTGCAAGCTTCTGGCACCATTTTTGAGTGAATTGCCAAAAGTCAGATTTTTGCTGAAATTGTGACCCCGGGGCTTAGGGATTTTTTCAAAAAAATATTTTCTGTCGGTTACGTTTTTGAGGGCTGATTTCTTGTCCTGTGATAAAAAGCCTTCTGTTTCCATCGCCAAAGCTTTCAGGGGATCATTTGCGAGCTTCTGGCACCATTTTTGAGTGAATTGCCAAAAGTCAGATTTTTGCGGAAATTGTGACCCCGGGGCTTAGGGATTTTTTCAAAAAAATATTTTCTGCCGGTTAAGTTTTTGAGGGCTGATTTCTTGTCCTGTGATAAAAAGCCTTCTGTTTCCATCGCCAAAGCTTTCAGGGGATCATTTGCAAGCTTCTGGCACCATTTTTGAGTGAATTGCCAAAAGTCAGATTTCTGCTGAAATTGTGACCCTGGGGCTTAAGGATTTTTTCAAAAAAATATTTTCTGTCGGTTACGTTTTTGAGGGCTGATTTCTTGTCCTGTGATAAAAAGCCTTCTGTTTCCATCGCCAAAGCTTTCAGGGGATCATTTGCAAGCTTCTGGCACCATTTTTGAGTGAATTGCCAAAAGTCAGATTTTTGCGGAAATTGTGAACCCGGGGCTTAGGGATTTTTTCAAAAAAATATTTTCTGCCGGTTAAGTTTTTGAGGGCTGATTTCTTGTCCTGTGATAAAAAGCCTTCTGTTTCCATCGCCAAAGCTTTCAGGGGATCATTTGCAAGCTTCTGGCACCATTTTTGAGTGAATTGCCAAAAGTCAGATTTTTGGCTTAGGGATTTTTTCAAAAAAATATTTTCTGTCGGTTACGTTTTTGAGGGCTGATTTCTTGTCCTGTGATAAAAAGCCTTCTGTTTCCATCGCCAAAGCTTTCAGGGGATCATTTGCAAGCTTCTGGCACCATTTTTGAGTGAATTGCCAAAAGTCAGATTTTTGCGGAAATTGTGACCCCGGGGCTTAGGGATTTCTTCAAAAAAATATTTTCTGTCGGTTACGTTTTTGAGGGCTGATTTCTTGTCCTGTGATAAAAAGCCTTCTGTTTCCATCGCCAAAGCTTTCAGGGGATCATTTGCAAGCTTCTGGCACCATTTTTGAGTGAATTGCCAAAAGTCAGATTTTTGCGGAAATTGTGACCCCGGGGCTTAGGGTTTTTTTCAAAAAAATATTTTCTGTCGGTTACGTTTTTGAGGGCTGATTTCTTGTCCTGTGATAAAAAGCCTTCTGTTTCCATCGCCAAAGCTTTCAGGGGATCATTTGCAAGCTTCTGGCACCATTTTTGAGTGACTTGCCAAAAGTCAGATTTCTGCTGAAATTGTGACCCCGGGGCTTAGGGATTATTTCAAAAAAAAAATTCTGCCGGTTACGTTTTTGAGGGCTGATTTCTTGTCCTGTGATAAAAAGCCTTCTGTTTCCATCGCCAAAGCTTTCAGGGGAATCATTTGCAAGCTTCTGGCACCATTTTTGAGTGAATTGCCAAAAGTCAGATTTTTGCGGAAATTGTGAACCCGGGGCTTAGGGATTTTTTCAAAAAAATATTTTCTGCCGGTTAAGTTTTAGAGGGCTGATTTCTTGTCCTGTGATAAAAAGCCTTCTGTTTCCATCGCCAAAGCTTTCAGGGGATCATTTGCAAGCTTCTGGCACCATTTTTGAGTGAATTGCCAAAAGTCAGATTTTTGCGGAAATTGTGACCCCGGGGCTTAGGGATTTTTTCAAAAAAATATTTTCTGTCGGTTACGTTTTTGAGGGCTGATTTCTTGTCCTATGATAAAAAGCCTTCTGTTTCCATCGCCAAAGCTTTCAGGGGATCATTTGCGAGCTTCTGGCACCATTTTTGAGTGAATTGCCAAAAGTCAGATTTTTGCGGAAATTGTGACCCCGGGGCTTAGGGATTTTTTCAAAAAAATATTTTCTGCCGGTTACGTTTTTGAGGGCTGATTTCTTGTCCTGTGATAAAAAGCCTTCTGTTTCCATCGCCAAAGCTTTCAGGGGATCATTTGCAAGCTTCTGGCACCATATTTGAGTGAATTGCCAAAAGTCAGATTTCTGCTGAAATTGTGACCCTGGGGCTTAAGGATTTTTTCAAAAAAAATATTCTGCCGGTTAAGTTTTTGATGGCTGATTTCTTGTCCTGTGATAAAAAGCCTTCTGTTTCCATCGCCAAAGCTTTCAGGGGATCATTTGCAAGCTTCTGGCACCATTTTTGAGTGAATTGCCAAAAGTCAGATTTTTGGCTTAGGGATTTTTTCAAAAAAATATTTTCTGTCGGTTACGTTTTTGAGGGCTGATTTCTTGTCCTGTGATAAAAAGCCTTCTGTTTCCATCGCCAAAGCTTTCAGGGGATCATTTGCAAGCTTCTGGCACCATTTTTGAGTGAATTGCCAAAAGTCAGATTTTTGCGGAAATTGTGACCCCGGGGCTTAGGGATTTCTTCAAAAAAATATTTTCTGTCGGTTACGTTTTTGAGGGCTGATTTCTTGTCCTGTGATAAAAAGCCTTCTGTTTCCATCGCCAAAGCTTTCAGGGGATCATTTGCAAGCTTCTGGCACCATTTTTGAGTGAATTGCCAAAAGTCAGATTTTTGCGGAAATTGTGACCCCGGGGCTTAGGGTTTTTTTCAAAAAAATATTTTCTGTCGGTTACGTTTTTGAGGGCTGATTTCTTGTCCTGTGATAAAAAGCCTTCTGTTTCCATCGCCAAAGCTTTCAGGGGATCATTTGCAAGCTTCTGGCACCATTTTTGAGTGACTTGCCAAAAGTCAGATTTCTGCTGAAATTGTGACCCCGGGGCTTAGGGATTATTTCAAAAAAAAAATTCTGCCGGTTACGTTTTTGAGGGCTGATTTCTTGTCCTGTGATAAAAAGCCTTCTGTTTCCATCGCCAAAGCTTTCAGGGGATCATTTGCAAGCTTCTGGCACCATTTTTGAGTGAATTGCCAAAAGTCAGATTTTTGCGGAAATTGTGAACCCGGGGCTTAGGGATTTTTTCAAAAAAATATTTTCTGCCGGTTAAGTTTTAGAGGGCTGATTTCTTGTCCTGTGATAAAAAGCCTTCTGTTTCCATCGCCAAAGCTTTCAGGGGATCATTTGCAAGCTTCTGGCACCATTTTTGAGTGAATTGCCAAAAGTCAGATTTTTGCGGAAATTGTGACCCCGGGGCTTAGGGATTTTTTCAAAAAAATATTTTCTGTCGGTTACGTTTTTGAGGGCTGATTTCTTGTCCTATGATAAAAAGCCTTCTGTTTCCATCGCCAAAGCTTTCAGGGGATCATTTGCGAGCTTCTGGCACCATTTTTGAGTGAATTGCCAAAAGTCAGATTTTTGCGGAAATTGTGACCCCGGGGCTTAGGGATTTTTTCAAAAAAATATTTTCTGCCGGTTACGTTTTTGAGGGCTGATTTCTTGTCCTGTGATAAAAAGCCTTCTGTTTCCATCGCCAAAGCTTTCAGGGGATCATTTGCAAGCTTCTGGCACCATATTTGAGTGAATTGCCAAAAGTCAGATTTCTGCTGAAATTGTGACCCTGGGGCTTAAGGATTTTTTCAAAAAAAATATTCTGCCGGTTAAGTTTTTGATGGCTGATTTCTTGTCCTGTGATAAAAAGCCTTCTGTTTCCATCGCCAAAGCTTTCAGGGGATCATTTGCAAGCTTCTGGCACCATTTTTGAGTGAATTGCCAAAAGTCAGATTTTTGCTGAAATTGTGACCCCGGGGCTTAGGGATTTTTTCAAAAAAATATTTTCTGCCGGTTAAGTTTTTGAGGGCTGATTTCTTGTCCTGTGATAAAAAGCCTTCTGTTTCCATCGCCAAAGCTTTCAGGGGATCATTTGCAAGCTTCTGGCACCATTTTTGAGTGAATTGCCAAAAGTCAGATTTTTGGCTTAGGGTTTTTTTCAAAAAAATATTTTCTGTCGGTTACGTTTTTGAGGGCTGATTTCTTGTCCTGTGATAAAAAGCCTTCTGTTTCCATCGCCAAAGCTTTCAGGGGATCATTTGCAAGCTTCTGGCACCATTTTTGAGTGAATTGCCAAAAGTCAGATTTCTGCTGAAATTGTGACCCTGGGGCTTAAGGATTTTTTCAAAAAAAAAATTCTGCCGGTTAAGTTTTTGAGGGCTGATTTCTTGTCCGGTGATAAAAAGCCTTCTGTTTCCATCGCCAAAGCTTTCAGGGGATCATTTGCAAGCTTCTGGCACCATTTTTGAGTGAATTGCCAAAAGTCAGATTTTTGGCTTAGGGTTTTTTTCAAAAAAATATTTTCTGTCGGTTACGTTTTTGAGGGCTGATTTCTTGTCCTGTGATAAAAAGCCTTCTGTTTCCATCGCCAAAGCTTTCAGGGGATCATTTGCAAGATTCTGGCACCATTTTTGAGTGAATTGCCAAAAGTCAGATTTCTGCTGAAATTGTGACCCTGGGGCTTAAGGATTTTTTCAAAAAAATATTTTCTGTCGGTTACGTTTTGAGGGCTGATTTCTTGTCCTGTGATAAAAAGCCTTCTGTTTCCATCGCCAAAGCTTTCAGGGGATCATTTGCAAGCTTCTGGCACCATTTTTGAGTGAATTGCCAAAAGTCAGATTTTTGCGGAAATTGTGACCCCGGGGCTTAGGGATTTTTTCAAAAAAATATTTTCTGTCGGTTACGTTTTTGAGGGCTGATTTCTTGTCCTGTGATAAAAAGCCTTCTGTTTCCATCGCCAAATCTTTCAGGGGATCATTTGCAAGCTTCTGGCACCATTTTTGAGTGAATTGCCAAAAGTCAGATTTTTGCTGAAATTGTGACCCCGGGGCTTAGGGATTTTTTCAAAAAAATATTTTCTGTCGGATACGTTTTTGAGGGCTGATTTCTTGTCCTGTGATAAAAAGCCTTCTGTTTCCATCGCCAAAGCTTTCAGGGGATCATTTGCAAGCTTCTGGCACCATTTTTGAGTGAATTGCCAAAAGTCATATTTTTGCTGAAATTGTGACCCCGGGGCTTAGGGATTTTTTCAAAAAAATATTTTCTGCCGGTTAAGTTTTTGAGGGCTGATTTCTTGTCCTGTGATAAAAAGCCTTCTGTTTCCATCGCCAAAGCTTTCAGGGGATCATTTGCAAGCTTCTGGCACCATATTTGAGTGAATTGCCAAAAGTCAGATTTCTGCTGAAATTGTGACCCTGGGGCTTAAGGATTTTTTCAAAAAAAATATTCTGCCGGTTAAGTTTTTGATGGCTGATTTCTTGTCCTGTGATAAAAAGCCTTCTGTTTCCATCGCCAAAGCTTTCAGGGGATCATTTGCAAGCTTCTGGCACCATTTTTGAGTGAATTGCCAAAAGTCAGATTTTTGCTGAAATTGTGACCCCGGGGCTTAGGGATTTTTTCAAAAAAATATTTTCTGCCGGTTAAGTTTTTGAGGGCTGATTTCTTGTCCTGTGATAAAAAGCCTTCTGTTTCCATCGCCAAAGGTTTCAGGGGATCATTTGCAAGCTTCTGGCACCATTTTTGAGTGAATTGCCAAAAGTCAGATTTTTGGCTTAGGGTTTTTTTTCAAAAAAATATTTTCTGTCGGTTACGTTTTTGAGGGCTGATTTCTTGTCCTGTGATAAAAAGCCTTCTGTTTCCATCGCCAAAACTTTCAGGGGATCATTTGCAAGCTTCTGGCACCATTTTTGAGTGAATTGCCAAAAGTCAGATTTCTGCTGAAATTGTGACCCTGGGGCTTAAGGATTTTTTCAAAAAAAAAATTCTGCCGGTTAAATTTTTGAGGGCTGATTTCTTGTCCTGTGATAAAAAGCCTTCTGTTTCCATCGCCAAAGCTTTCAGGGGATCATTTGCAAGCTTCTGGCACCATTTTTGAGTGAATTGCCAAAAGTCAGATTTTTGGCTTAGGGTTTTTTTCAAAAAAATATTTTCTGTCGGTTACGTTTTTGAGGGCTGATTTCTTGTCCTGTGATAAAAAGCCTTCTGTTTCCATCGCCAAAGCTTTCAGGGGATCATTTGCAAGCTTCTGGCACCATTTTTGAGTGAATTGCCAAAAGTCAGATTTTTGCGGAAATTGTGACCCCGGGGCTTAGGGATTTTTTCAAAAAAATATTTTCTGTCGGTTACGTTTTTGAGGGCTGATTTCTTGTCCTGTGATAAAAAGCCTTCTGTTTCCATCGCCAAATCTTTCAGGGGATCATTTGCAAGCTTCTGGCACCATTTTTGAGTGAATTGCCAAAAGTCAGATTTTTGCTGAAATTGTGACCCCGGGGCTTAGGGATTTTTTCAAAAAAATATTTTCTGTCGGATACGTTTTTGAGGGCTGATTTCTTGTCCTGTGATAAAAAGCCTTCTGTTTCCATCGCCAAAGCTTTCAGGGGATCATTTGCAAGCTTCTGGCACCATTTTTGAGTGAATTGCCAAAAGTCATATTTTTGCTGAAATTGTGACCCCGGGGCTTAGGGATTTTTTCAAAAAAATATTTTCTGCCGGTTAAGTTTTTGAGGGCTGATTTCTTGTCCTGTGATAAAAAGCCTTCTGTTTCCGTCGCCAAAGCTTTCAGGGGATCATTTGCAAGCTTCTGGCACCATTTTTGAGTGAATTGCCAAAAGTCAGATTTCTGCTGAAATTGTGACCCCGGGGCTTAGGGATTTTTTCAAAAAAAAAATTCTGCCGGTTAAGTTTTTGAGGGCTGATTTCTTGTCCTGTGATAAAAAGCCTTCTGTTTCCATCGCCAAAGCTTTCAGGGGATCATTTGCAAGCTTCTGGCACCATTTTTGAGTGAATTGCCAAAAGTCAGATTTTTGGCTTAGGGTTTTTTTCAAAAAAATATTTTCTGTCGGTTACGTTTTTGAGGGCTGATTTCTTGTCCTGTGATAAAAAGCCTTCTGTTTCCATCGCCAAAGCTTTCAGGGGATCATTTGCAAGCTTCTGGCACCATTTTTGAGTGAATTGCCAAAAGTCAGATTTTTGGCTTAGGGTTTTTTTCAAAAAAATATTTTCTGTCGGTTACGTTTTTGAGGGCTGATTTCTTGTCCTGTGATAAAAAGCCTTCTGTTTCCATCGCCAAAGCTTTCAGGGGATCATTTGCAAGCTTCTGGCACCATTTTTGAGTGAATTGCCAAAAGTCAGATTTTTGCTGAAATTGTGACCCCGGGGCTTAGGGATTTTTTCAAAAAAATATTTTCTGTCGGTTACGTTTTTGAGGGCTGATTTCTTGTCCTGTGATAAAAAGCCTTCTGTTTCCATCGCCAAAGCTTTCAGGGGATCATTTGCAAGCTTCTGGCACCATTTTTGAGTGAATTGCCAAAAGTCAAATTTTTGCTGAAATTGTGACCCCGGGGCTTAGGGATTTTTTCAAAAAAAAATTTTCTGTCGGTTACGTTTTTGAGGGCTGATTTCTTGTCCTGTGATAAAAAGCCTTCTGTTTCCATTGCCAAAGCTTTCAGGGGATCATTTGCAAGCTTCTGGCACCATTTTTGAGTGAATTGCCAAAACTCAGATTTTTTGCTGAAATTGTGACCCCGGGGCTTAGGGATTTTTTCAAAAAAATATTTTCTGTCGGTTACGTTTTTGAGGGCTGATTTCTTGTCCTGTGATAAAAAGCCTTCTGTTTCCATCGCCAAAGCTTTCAGGGGATCATTTGCAAGTTTCTGGCACCATTTTTGAGTGGATTGCCAAAAGTCAGATTTTTGCTGAAATAGTGACCCCGGGGCTTAGGGATTTTTTCAAAAAAATATTTTCTGTCGGTTACGTTTTTGAGGGCTGATTTCTTGTCCTGTGATAAAAAGCCTTCTGTTTCCATCGCCAAAGCTTTCAGGGGATCATTTGCGAGCTTCTGGCACCATTTTTGAGTGAATTGCCAAAAGTCAGATTTTTGCGGAAATTGTGACCCCGGGGCTTAGGGATTTTTTCAAAAAAATATTTTCTGCCGGTTAAGTTTTTGAGGGCTGATTTCTTGTCCTGTGATAAAAAGCCTTCTGTTTCCATCGCCAAAGCTTTCAGGGGATCATTTGCAAGCTTCTGGCACCATTTTTGAGTGAATTGCCAAAAGTCAGATTTCTGCTGAAATTGTGACCCTGGGGCTTAAGGATTTTTTCAAAAAAAAAATTCTGCCGGTTAAGTTTTTGAGGGCTGATTTCTTGTCCTGTGATAAAAAGCCTTCTGTTTCCATCGCCAAAGCTTTCAGGGGATCATTTGCAAGCTTCTGGCACCATTTTTGAGTGAATTGCCAAAAGTCAGATTTTTGCTGAAATTGTGACCCCGGGGCTTAGGGATTTTTTCAAAAAAATATTTTCTGTCGGTTACGTTTTTGAGGGCTGATTTCTTGTCCTGTGATAAAAAGCCTTCTGTTTCCATCGCCAAAGCTTTCAGGGGATCATTGGCAAGCTTCTGGCACCATTTTTGAGTGAATTGCCAAAAGTCAGATTTTTGCTGAAATTGTGACCCCGGGGCTTAGGGATTTTTTCAAAAAAAAAATTTCTGTCGGTTACGTTTTTGAGGGCTGATTTCTTGTCCTGTGATAAAAAGCCTTCTGTTTCCATCGCCAAAGCTTTCAGGGGATCATTTGCAAGCTTCTGGCACCATTTTTGAGTGAATTGCCAAAAGTCAGATTTTTGGCTTTGGGTTTTTTTTCAAAAAAATATTTTCTGTCGGTTACGTTTTTGAGGGCTGATTTCTTGTCCTGTGATAAAAAGCCTTTTGTTTCCATCGCCAAAGCTTTCAGGGGATCATTTGCAAGCTTCTGGCACCATTTTTGAGTGAATTGCCAAAAGTCAGATTTTTGCTGAAATTGTGACCCCGGGGCTTAGGGATTTTTTCAAAAAAATATTTTCTGCCGGTTAAGTTTTAGAGGGCTGATTTCTTGTCCTGTGATAAAAAGCCTTCTGTTTCTATCGCCAAAGCTTTCAGGGGATCATTTGCAAGCTTCTGGCACCATTTTTGAGTGACTTGCCAAAAGTCAGATTTCTGCTGAAATTGTGACCCCGGGGCTTAGGGATTTTTTCAAAAAAAAAAATTCTGCCGGTTAAGTTTTTGAGGGCTGATTTCTTGTCCTGTGATAAAAAGCCTTCTGTTTCCATCGCCAAAGCTTTCAGGGGATCATTTGCAAGCTTCTGGCACCATTTTTGAGTGAATTGCCAAAAGTCAGATTTTTGGCTTAGGGTTTTTTTCAAAAAAATATTTTCTGTCGGTTACGTTTTTGAGGGCTGATTTCTTGTCCTGTGATAAAAAGCCTTCTGTTTCCATCGCCAAAGCTTTCAGGGGATCATTTGCAAGCTTCTGGCACCATTTTTGAGTGAATTGCCAAAAGTCAGATTTTTGCTGAAATTGTGACCCCGGGGCTTAGGGATTTTTTCAAAAAAATATTTTCTGCCGGTTAAGTTTTTGAGGGCTGATTTCTTGTCCTGTGATAAAAAGCCTTCTGTTTCCATCGCCAAAGCTTTCAGGGGATCATTTGCAAGCTTCTGGCACCATTTTTGAGTGAATTGCCAAAAGTCAGATTTTTGCGGAAATTGTGACCCCGGGGCTTAGGGATTTTTTCAAAAAAATATTTTCTGCCGGTTAAGTTTTTGAGGGCTGATTTCTTGTCCTGTGATAAAAAGCCTTCTGTTTCCATCGCCAAAGCTTTCAGGGGATCATTTGCAAGCTTCTGGCACCATTTTTGAGTGAATTGCCAAAAGTCAGATTTCTGCTGAAATTGTGACCCTGGGGCTTAAGGATTTTTTCAAAAAAAAAATTCTGCCGGTTAAGTTTTTGAGGGCTGATTTCTTGTCCTGTGATAAAAAGCCTTCTGTTTCCATCGCCAAAGCTTTCAGGGGATCATTTGCAAGCTTCTGGCACCATTTTTGAGTGAATTGCCAAAAGTCAGATTTTTGCTGAAATTGTGACCCCGGGGCTTAGGGATTTTTTCAAAAAAATATTTTCTGTCGGTTACGTTTTTGAGGGCTGATTTCTTGTCCTGTGATAAAAAGCCTTCTGTTTCCATCGCCAAAGCTTTCAGGGGATCATTGGCAAGCTTCTGGCACCATTTTTGAGTGAATTGCCAAAAGTCAGATTTTTGCTGAAATTGTGACCCCGGGGCTTAGGGATTTTTTCAAAAAAAAAATTTCTGTCGGTTACGTTTTTGAGGGCTGATTTCTTGTCCTGTGATAAAAAGCCTTCTGTTTCCATCGCCAAAGCTTTCAGGGGATCATTTGCAAGCTTCTGGCACCATTTTTGAGTGAATTGCCAAAAGTCAGATTTTTGGCTTTGGGTTTTTTTCAAAAAAATATTTTCTGTCGGTTACGTTTTTGAGGGCTGATTTCTTGTCCTGTGATAAAAAGCCTTTTGTTTCCATCGCCAAAGCTTTCAGGGGATCATTTGCAAGCTTCTGGCACCATTTTTGAGTGAATTGCCAAAAGTCAGATTTTTGCTGAAATTGTGACCCCGGGGCTTAGGGATTTTTTCAAAAAAATATTTTCTGCCGGTTAAGTTTTTGAGGGCTGATTTCTTGTCCTGTGATAAAAAGCCTTCTGTTTCCATCGCCAAAGCTTTCAGGGGAATCATTTGTAAGCTTCTGGCACCATTTTTGAGTGAATTGCCAAAAGTCAGATTTTTGCTGAAATTGTGACCCCGGGGCTTAGGGATTTTTTCAAAAAAATATTTTCTGTCGGATACGTTTTTCAGGGCTGATTTCTTGTCCTGTGATAAAAAGCCTTCTGTTTCCATCGCCAAAGCTTTCAGGGGATCATTTGCAAGCTTCTGGCACCATTTTTGAGTGAATTGCCAAAAGTCAGATTTTTGCGGAAATTGTGACCCCGGGGCTTAGGGATTTTTTCAAAAAAATATTTTCTGCCGGTTAAGTTTTAGAGGGCTGATTTCTTGTCCTGTGATAAAAAGCCTTCTGTTTCTATCGCCAAAGCTTTCAGGGGATCATTTGCAAGCTTCTGGCACCATTTTTGAGCGACCCTTCCCCTCTGCAGGGAGGTGGGACCAATTCGGATGGTCCGCCCCCGCCACTTAATGGATCCAAATGGTTTCCAGAGAGTGGTAGGGGATGCTTTATCCCATGTTGATGGCCTTTCAGCTGATTCCCTGGTGGCCCGCTGGAATGCGGAGTTAACCAGGGCTATCGACTGTCTGGCTCCGAAGCGCCCTCTCCGATTGCATGGAGCCCGGACAGCCCCGTGGTTTTCTTCGGAGCTGAGGGCGATGAAACAATCGCTGAGACGGCTAGAGCGTCGGTGGCAGAAAACTCACTCCGAATCTGACCGGACACAGGTTAGAGCTCAACGTCGAGCCTACCAAGTGGCGATAGCGACGGCGAAGAAGACTTTCTTCACCGCCTCTATTGCATCTGCAGAAAATAGTAGCAGGAGACTCTTTCAGGTGGTCCGCAATTTAACGGAACCACCTTTACCACCGGGGCCTTGTAAAAACCCCAAGATCTCCTGCAACGATTTTGCAAAGTTTTTTGCAGATAAAATCACTCATATTCGGAAGGAGCTAGACACCACCGTGGGAGCAGGGCTGGGGCGGGAGAGTGCTAGAGCCCTGTCTGGTCAAGTTGCATGGAATCAATTTCAATCCGTTACCCCCGAGGATGTGGACAGGCTGCTTGGACGAGTGAAACCAACCACCTGTCTCCTTGATCCTTGCCCATCCTGGCTTATAAAAGCTAGCCGGGAAGGGCTGGGCGATGGGCTCTGCGGGGTGGTGAATGCTTCCCTCTGTGAGGGAACATTCCCAGATCCGCTGAAAGAGGCGGTCATTAAACCGCTTCTTAAAAAACCATCTTTAGACCCGGCCAGTATGGCCAACTATCGCCCAGTCTCAAATCTTCCATTCTTGGGCAAGGTGATTGAGCGTGTGGTTGCTGAACAACTCCAGGCACGCCTGGAGGATGCGGACCATTTGGATCCCTTCCAATCAGGGTTCAGGCCTCATCATGGGACTGAAACTGCCTTGGTCGCACTGGTTGATGATCTCCGGCGAGCTAGGGACAAAGGTGAGAGTTGTTTCCTAGTTCTGCTGGATCTCTCAGCGGCCTTTGATACAATCGACCATAACATCCTTCTGGACCGTCTAGAGGGGTTGGGAGCTGGGGGCACTGTTATACAGTGGTTTCGCTCCTTTCTCCTGGGCCGTGTTCAGAAAGTGGTGGTGGGGGATGAGTGTTCAGACCCTTGGGCCCTCACTTGTGGGGTGCCTCAGGGTTCCGTCCTCTCCCCCATGCTTTTTAACATCTATATGAAGCCGCTGGGAGAGATCATCAGGGGGTTTGGACTGGGTGTCCATCAATATGCAGATGATACCCAGCTCTACCTTTCTTTCAAATCAGAACCAGTGAAGGCGGTGAAGGTCCTGTGTGAGTGCCTGGAGGCGGTTGGAGGATGGATGGCGGCTAATGGATTGAAGTTGAATCCTGACAAGACAGAAGTACTGTTTTTGGGGGACAGGGGGCGGGCTGGTGTGGAGGACTCCCTGGTCCTGAATGGGGTAACTGTGCCCCTGAAGGACCAGGTGCGTAGCCTGGGAGTCATTTTGGACTCACAGCTGTCCATGGAGGCACAGGTCAATTCTGTATCCAGGGCAGCTGTCTACCAACTCCACCTGGTACGCAGGCTGAGACCCTACTTGCCCGCTGACTGTCTGGCCAGAGTGGTGCATGCTCTAGTTATCTCCCGCTTGGACTACTGCAATGCGCTCTACGTGGGGCTACCTTTGAAGGTGACTCGGAAACTACAACTAATCCAGAATGCGGCAGCTAGACTGGTGACTGGGGGCGGCCGCCGAGACCACATAACACCGGTCTTGAAAGACCTACATTGGCTCCCAGTACGTTTCCGAGCACAATTCAAAGTGTTGGTGTTGACCTTTAAAGCCCTAAACGGCTTCGGCCCAGTATACCTGAAGGAGCGTCTCCACCCCCATCGTTCTGCCCGGACACTGAGGTCCAGCGCCGAGGGCCTTCTGGCGGTTCCCTCATTGCGAGAAGCGAAGCTACAGGGAACCAGGCAGAGGGCCTTTTCGGTGGTGGCGCCCGCCCTGTGGAATGCCCTCCCATCGGATGTCAAGGTGATGGAAAACTACCTGACATTCAGAAAACATCTTAAGGCGGCCCTATTCAGGGAAGCTTTTAATGTATGATATTTTAGTGTTTTTTGGTTTCTGTGGAAGCCGCCCAGAGTGGCTGGGGAGACCCAGCCAGATGGGCGGGGTATAAATAATAAATTATTATTATTATTATTATTATTATTACTTGCCAAAAGTCAGATTTCTGCTGAAATTGTGACCCCGGGGCTTAGGGATTTTTTCAAAAAAAAAATTCTGTCGGTTACGTTTTTGAGGGCTGATTTCTTGTCCTGTGATAAAAAGCCTTCTGTTTCCATCGCCAAAGCTTTCAGGGGATCATTTGCAAGCTTCTGGCACCATTTTTGAGTGAATTGCCAAAAGTCAGATTTTTGCTGAAATTGTGACCCCGGGGCTTAGGGATTTTTTCAAAAAAATATTTTCTGCCGGTTAAGTTTTTGAGGGCTGATTTCTTGTCCTGTGATAAAAAGCCTTCTGTTTCCATCGCCAAAGCTTTCAGGGGATCATTTGCAAGCTTCTGGCACCATTTTTGAGTGAATTGCCAAAAGTCAGATTTTTGCGGAAATTGTGACCCCGGGGCTTAGGGATTTTTTCAAAAAAATATTTTCTGCCGGTTAAGTTTTTGAGGGCTGATTTCTTGTCCTGTGATAAAAAGCCTTCTGTTTCCATCGCCAAAGCTTTCAGGGGATCATTTGCAAGCTTCTGGCACCATTTTTGAGTGAATTGCCAAAAGTCAGATTTTTGCTGAAATTGTGACCCTGGGGCTTAAGGATTTTTTCAAAAAAAAAATTCTGCCGGTTAAGTTTTTGAGGGCTGATTTCTTGTCCTGTGATAAAAAGCCTTCTGTTTCCATCGCCAAAGCTTTCAGGGGATCATTTGCAAGCTTCTGGCACCATTTTTGAGTGAATTGCCAAAAGTCAGATTTTTGCGGAAATTGTGACCCCGGGGCTTAGGGATTTTTTCAAAAAAATATTTTCTGCCGGTTAAGTTTTTGAGGGCTGATTTCTTGTCCTGTGATAAAAAGCCTTCTGTTTCCATCGCCAAAGCTTTCAGGGGATCATTGGCAAGCTTCTGGCACCATTTTTGAGTGAATTGCCAAAAGTCAGATTTTTGCTGAAATTGTGACCCCGGGGCATAAGGATTTTTTCAAAAAAAAAATTTCTGTCGGTTACGTTTTTGAGGGCTGATTTCTTGTCCTGTGATAAAAAGCCTTCTGTTTCCATCGCCAAAGCTTTCAGGGGATCATTTGCAAGCTTTTGGCACCATTTTTGAGTGAATTGCCAAAAGTCAGATTTCTGCTGAAATTGTGACCCCGGGGCTTAGGGATTTTTTCAAACAAAAAATTCTGCCGGTTAAGTTTTTGAGGGCTGATTTCTTGTCCTGTGATAAAAAGCCTTCTGTTTCCATCGCCAAAGCTTTCAGGGGATCATTTGCAAGCTTCTGGCACCATTTTTGAGTGAATTGCCAAAAGTCAGATTTTTGCTGAAACTGTGACCCCGGGGCTTAGGGATTTTTTCAAAAAAATATTTTCTGTCGGTTACGTTTTTGAGGGCTGATTTCTTGTCCTGTGATAAAAAGCCTTCTGTTTCCATCGCCAAAGCTTTCAGGGGATCATTTGCAAGCTTCTGGCACCATTTTTGAGTGAATTGCCAAAAGTCAGATTTCTGCTGAAATTGTGACCCTGGGGCTTAAGGATTTTTTCAAAAAAAAAATTCTGCCGGTTAAGTTTTTGAGGGCTGATTTCTTGTCCTGTGATAAAAAGCCTTCTGTTTCCATCGCCAAAGCTTTCAGGGGATCATTTGCAAGCTTCTGGCACCATTTTTGAGTGAATTGCCAAAAGTCAGATTTTTGCTGAAATTGTGACCCCGGGGCTTAGGGATTTTTTCAAAAAAATATTTTCTGTCGGTTACGTTTTTGAGGGCTGATTTCTTGTCCTGTGATAAAAAGCCTTCTGTTTCCATCGCCAAAGCTTTCAGGGGATCATTTGCAAGCTTCTGGCACCATTTTTGAGTGAATTGCCAAAAGTCAGATTTCTGCTGAAATTGTGACCCTGGGGCTTAAGGATTTTTTCCAAAAAAAAATTCTGCCGGTTAAGTTTTTGAGGGCTGATTTCTTGTCCTGTGATAAAAAGCCTTCTGTTTCCATCGCCAAAGCTTTCAGGGGATCATTTGCAAGCTTCTGGCACCATTTTTGAGTGAATTGCCAAAAGTCAGATTTTTGCTGAAATTGTGACCCCGGGGCTTAGGGATTTTTTCAAAAAAGAAATTTCTGTCGGTTACGTTTTTGAGGGCTGATTTCTTGTCCTGTGATAAAAAGCCTTCTGTTTCCATCGCCAAAGCTTTCAGGGGATCATTTGCAAGCTTCTGGCACCATTTTTGAGTGAATTGCCAAAAGTCAGATTTTTGGCTTTGGGTTTTTTTCAAAAAAATATTTTCTGTCGGTTACGTTTTTGAGGGCTGATTTCTTGTCCTGTGATAAAAAGCCTTTTGTTTCCATCGCCAAAGCTTTCAGGGGATCATTTGCAAGCTTCTGGCACCATTTTTGAGTGAATTGCCAAAAGTCAGATTTTTGCTGAAATTGTGACCCCGGGGCTTAGGGATTTTTTCAAAAAAATATTTTCTGCCGGTTAAGTTTTTGAGGGCTGATTTCTTGTCCTGTGATAAAAAGCCTTCTGTTTCCATCGCCAAAGCTTTCAGGGGAATCATTTGCAAGCTTCTGGCACCATTTTTGAGTGAATTGCTAAAAGTCAGATTTTTGCTGAAATTGTGACCCCGGGGCTTAGGGATTTTTTCAAAAAAATATTTTCTGTCGGATACGTTTTTGAGGGCTGATTTCTTGTCCTGTGATAAAAAGCCTTCTGTTTCCATCGCCAAAGCTTTCAGGGGATCATTTGCAAGCTTCTGGCACCATTTTTGAGTGAATTGCCAAAAGTCAGATTTTTGCGGAAATTGTGACCCCGGGGCTTAGGGATTTTTTCAAAAAAATATTTTCTGCCGGTTAAGTTTTAGAGGGCTGATTTCTTGTCCTGTGATAAAAAGCCTTCTGTTTCTATCGCCAAAGCTTTCAGGGGATCATTTGCAAGCTTCTGGCACCATTTTTGAGTGACTTGCCAAAAGTCAGATTTCTGCTGAAATTGTGACCCCGGGGCTTAGGGATTTTTTCAAAAAAAAAATTCTGCCGGTTACGTTTTTGAGGGCTGATTTCTTGTCCTGTGATAAAAAGCCTTCTGTTTCCATCGCCAAAGCTTTCTGGGGATCATTTGCAAGCTTCTGGCACCATTTTTGAGTGAATTGCCAAAAGTCAGATTTTTGGCTTAGGGTTTTTTTCAAAAAAATATTTTCTGTCGGTTACGTTTTTGAGGGCTGATTTCTTGTCCTGTGATAAAAAGCCTTCTGTTTCCATCGCAAAAGCTTTCAGGGGATCATTTGCAAGCTTCTGGCACCATTTTTGAGTGAATTGCCAAAAGTCAGATTTTTGCTGAAATTGTGACCCCGGGGCTTAGGGATTTTTTCAAAAAAAAAAATTTCTGTCTGTTACGTTTTTGAGGGCTGATTTCTTGTCCTGTGATAAAAAGCCTTCTGTTTCCATCGCCAAAGCTTTCAGGGGATCATTTGCAAGCTTCTGGCACCATTTTTGAGTGAATTGCCAAAAGTCAGATTTCTGCTGAAATTGTGACCCTGGGGCTTAAGGATTTTTTCAAAAAAAATATTCTGCCGGTTAAGTTTTTGATGGCTGATTTCTTGTCCTGTGATAAAAAGCCTTCTGTTTCCATCGCCAAAGCTTTCAGGGGATCATTTGCAAGCTTCTGGCACCATTTTTGAGTGAATTGCCAAAAGTCAGATTTTTGCTGAAATTGTGACCCCGGGGCTTAGGGATTTTTTCAAAAAAATATTTTCTGCCGGTTAAGTTTTTGAGGGCTGATTTCTTGTCCTGTGATAAAAAGCCTTCTGTTTCCATCGCCAAAGGTTTCAGGGGATCATTTGCAAGCTTCTGGCACCATTTTTGAGTGAATTGCCAAAAGTCAGATTTTTGGCTTAGGGTTTTTTTTCAAAAAAATATTTTCTGTCGGTTACGTTTTTGAGGGCTGATTTCTTGTCCTGTGATAAAAAGCCTTCTGTTTCCATCGCCAAAACTTTCAGGGGATCATTTGCAAGCTTCTGGCACCATTTTTGAGTGAATTGCCAAAAGTCAGATTTCTGCTGAAATTGTGACCCTGGGGCTTAAGGATTTTTTCAAAAAAAAAATTCTGCCGGTTAAATTTTTGAGGGCTGATTTCTTGTCCTGTGATAAAAAGCCTTCTGTTTCCATCGCCAAAGCTTTCAGGGGATCATTTGCAAGCTTCTGGCACCATTTTTGAGTGAATTGCCAAAAGTCAGATTTTTGGCTTAGGGTTTTTTTCAAAAAAATATTTTCTGTCGGTTACGTTTTTGAGGGCTGATTTCTTGTCCTGTGATAAAAAGCCTTCTGTTTCCATCGCCAAAGCTTTCAGGGGATCATTTGCAAGCTTCTGGCACCATTTTTGAGTGAATTGCCAAAAGTCAGATTTTTGCGGAAATTGTGACCCCGGGGCTTAGGGATTTTTTCAAAAAAATATTTTCTGTCGGTTACGTTTTTGAGGGCTGATTTCTTGTCCTGTGATAAAAAGCCTTCTGTTTCCATCGCCAAATCTTTCAGGGGATCATTTGCAAGCTTCTGGCACCATTTTTGAGTGAATTGCCAAAAGTCAGATTTTTGCTGAAATTGTGACCCCGGGGCTTAGGGATTTTTTCAAAAAAATATTTTCTGTCGGATACGTTTTTGAGGGCTGATTTCTTGTCCTGTGATAAAAAGCCTTCTGTTTCCATCGCCAAAGCTTTCAGGGGATCATTTGCAAGCTTCTGGCACCATTTTTGAGTGAATTGCCAAAAGTCATATTTTTGCTGAAATTGTGACCCCGGGGCTTAGGGATTTTTTCAAAAAAATATTTTCTGCCGGTTAAGTTTTTGAGGGCTGATTTCTTGTCCTGTGATAAAAAGCCTTCTGTTTCCGTCGCCAAAGCTTTCAGGGGATCATTTGCAAGCTTCTGGCACCATTTTTGAGTGAATTGCCAAAAGTCAGATTTCTGCTGAAATTGTGACCCCGGGGCTTAGGGATTTTTTCAAAAAAAAAATTCTGCCGGTTAAGTTTTTGAGGGCTGATTTCTTGTCCTGTGATAAAAAGCCTTCTGTTTCCATCGCCAAAGCTTTCAGGGGATCATTTGCAAGCTTCTGGCACCATTTTTGAGTGAATTGCCAAAAGTCAGATTTTTGGCTTAGGGTTTTTTTCAAAAAAATATTTTCTGTCGGTTACGTTTTTGAGGGCTGATTTCTTGTCCTGTGATAAAAAGCCTTCTGTTTCCATCGCCAAAGCTTTCAGGGGATCATTTGCAAGCTTCTGGCACCATTTTTGAGTGAATTGCCAAAAGTCAGATTTTTGGCTTAGGGTTTTTTTCAAAAAAATATTTTCTGTCGGTTACGTTTTTGAGGGCTGATTTCTTGTCCTGTGATAAAAAGCCTTCTGTTTCCATCGCCAAAGCTTTCAGGGGATCATTTGCAAGCTTCTGGCACCATTTTTGAGTGAATTGCCAAAAGTCAGATTTTTGCTGAAATTGTGACCCCGGGGCTTAGGGATTTTTTCAAAAAAATATTTTCTGCCGGTTAAGTTTTTGAGGGCTGATTTCTTGTCCTGTGATAAAAAGCCTTCTGTTTCCATCGCCAAAGCTTTCAGGGGATCATTTGCAAGCTTCTGGCACCATTTTTGAGTGAATTGCCAAAAGTCAAATTTTTGCTGAAATTGTGACCCCGGGGCTTAGGGATTTTTTCAAAAAAAAATTTTCTGTCGGTTACGTTTTTGAGGGCTGATTTCTTGTCCTGTGATAAAAAGCCTTCTGTTTCCATTGCCAAAGCTTTCAGGGGATCATTTGCAAGCTTCTGGCACCATTTTTGAGTGAATTGCCAAAACTCAGATTTTTTGCTGAAATTGTGACCCCGGGGCTTAGGGATTTTTTCAAAAAAATATTTTCTGTCGGTTACGTTTTTGAGGGCTGATTTCTTGTCCTGTGATAAAAAGCCTTCTGTTTCCATCGCCAAAGCTTTCAGGGGATCATTGGCAAGCTTCTGGCACCATTTTTGAGTGAATTGCCAAAAGTCAGATTTTTGCGGAAATTGTGACCCCGGGGCTTAGGGATTTTTTCAAAAAAATATTTTCTGCCGGTTAAGTTTTTGAGGGCTGATTTCTTGTCCTGTGATAAAAAGCCTTCTGTTTCCATCGCCAAAGCTTTCAGGGGATCATTTGCAAGCTTCTGGCACCATTTTTGAGTGAATTGCCAAAAGTCAGATTTTTGGCTTTGGGTTTTTTTCAAAAAAATATTTTCTGTCGGTTACGTTTTTGAGGGCTGATTTCTTGTCCTGTGATAAAAAGCCTTTTGTTTCCATCGCCAAAGCTTTCAGGGGATCATTTGCAAGCTTCTGGCACCATTTTTGAGTGAATTGCCAAAAGTCAGATTTTTGCTGAAATTGTGACCCCGGGGCTTAGGGATTTTTTCAAAAAAATATTTTCTGCCGGTTAAGTTTTTGAGGGCTGATTTCTTGTCCTGTGATAAAAAGCCTTCTGTTTCCATCGCCAAAGCTTTCAGGGGAATCATTTGTAAGCTTCTGGCACCATTTTTGAGTGAATTGCCAAAAGTCAGATTTTTGCTGAAATTGTGACCCCGGGGCTTAGGGATTTTTTCAAAAAAATATTTTCTGTCGGATACGTTTTTCAGGGCTGATTTCTTGTCCTGTGATAAAAAGCCTTCTGTTTCCATCGCCAAAGCTTTCAGGGGATCATTTGCAAGCTTCTGGCACCATTTTTGAGTGAATTGCCAAAAGTCAGATTTTTGCGGAAATTGTGACCCCGGGGCTTAGGGATTTTTTCAAAAAAATATTTTCTGCCGGTTAAGTTTTAGAGGGCTGATTTCTTGTCCTGTGATAAAAAGCCTTCTGTTTCTATCGCCAAAGCTTTCAGGGGATCATTTGCAAGCTTCTGGCACCATTTTTGAGCGACCCTTCCCCTCTGCAGGGAGGTGGGACCAATTCGGATGGTCCGCCCCCGCCACTTAATGGATCCAAATGGTTTCCAGAGAGTGGTAGGGGATGCTTTATCCCATGTTGATGGCCTTTCAGCTGATTCCCTGGTGGCCCGCTGGAATGCGGAGTTAACCAGGGCTATCGACTGTCTGGCTCCGAAGCGCCCTCTCCGATTGCATGGAGCCCGGACAGCCCCGTGGTTTTCTTCGGAGCTGAGGGCGATGAAACAATCGCTGAGACGGCTAGAGCGTCGGTGGCAGAAAACTCACTCCGAATCTGACCGGACACAGGTTAGAGCTCAACGTCGAGCCTACCAAGTGGCGATAGCGACGGCGAAGAAGACTTTCTTCACCGCCTCTATTGCATCTGCAGAAAATAGTAGCAGGAGACTCTTTCAGGTGGTCCGCAATTTAACGGAACCACCTTTACCACCGGGGCCTTGTAAAAACCCCAAGATCTCCTGCAACGATTTTGCAAAGTTTTTTGCAGATAAAATCACTCATATTCGGAAGGAGCTAGACACCACCGTGGGAGCAGGGCTGGGGCGGGAGAGTGCTAGAGCCCTGTCTGGTCAAGTTGCATGGAATCAATTTCAATCCGTTACCCCCGAGGATGTGGACAGGCTGCTTGGACGAGTGAAACCAACCACCTGTCTCCTTGATCCTTGCCCATCCTGGCTTATAAAAGCTAGCCGGGAAGGGCTGGGCGATGGGCTCTGCGGGGTGGTGAATGCTTCCCTCTGTGAGGGAACATTCCCAGATCCGCTGAAAGAGGCGGTCATTAAACCGCTTCTTAAAAAACCATCTTTAGACCCGGCCAGTATGGCCAACTATCGCCCAGTCTCAAATCTTCCATTCTTGGGCAAGGTGATTGAGCGTGTGGTTGCTGAACAACTCCAGGCACGCCTGGAGGATGCGGACCATTTGGATCCCTTCCAATCAGGGTTCAGGCCTCATCATGGGACTGAAACTGCCTTGGTCGCACTGGTTGATGATCTCCGGCGAGCTAGGGACAAAGGTGAGAGTTGTTTCCTAGTTCTGCTGGATCTCTCAGCGGCCTTTGATACAATCGACCATAACATCCTTCTGGACCGTCTAGAGGGGTTGGGAGCTGGGGGCACTGTTATACAGTGGTTTCGCTCCTTTCTCCTGGGCCGTGTTCAGAAAGTGGTGGTGGGGGATGAGTGTTCAGACCCTTGGGCCCTCACTTGTGGGGTGCCTCAGGGTTCCGTCCTCTCCCCCATGCTTTTTAACATCTATATGAAGCCGCTGGGAGAGATCATCAGGGGGTTTGGACTGGGTGTCCATCAATATGCAGATGATACCCAGCTCTACCTTTCTTTCAAATCAGAACCAGTGAAGGCGGTGAAGGTCCTGTGTGAGTGCCTGGAGGCGGTTGGAGGATGGATGGCGGCTAATGGATTGAAGTTGAATCCTGACAAGACAGAAGTACTGTTTTTGGGGGACAGGGGGCGGGCTGGTGTGGAGGACTCCCTGGTCCTGAATGGGGTAACTGTGCCCCTGAAGGACCAGGTGCGTAGCCTGGGAGTCATTTTGGACTCACAGCTGTCCATGGAGGCACAGGTCAATTCTGTATCCAGGGCAGCTGTCTACCAACTCCACCTGGTACGCAGGCTGAGACCCTACTTGCCCGCTGACTGTCTGGCCAGAGTGGTGCATGCTCTAGTTATCTCCCGCTTGGACTACTGCAATGCGCTCTACGTGGGGCTACCTTTGAAGGTGACTCGGAAACTACAACTAATCCAGAATGCGGCAGCTAGACTGGTGACTGGGGGCGGCCGCCGAGACCACATAACACCGGTCTTGAAAGACCTACATTGGCTCCCAGTACGTTTCCGAGCACAATTCAAAGTGTTGGTGTTGACCTTTAAAGCCCTAAACGGCTTCGGCCCAGTATACCTGAAGGAGCGTCTCCACCCCCATCGTTCTGCCCGGACACTGAGGTCCAGCGCCGAGGGCCTTCTGGCGGTTCCCTCATTGCGAGAAGCGAAGCTACAGGGAACCAGGCAGAGGGCCTTTTCGGTGGTGGCGCCCGCCCTGTGGAATGCCCTCCCATCGGATGTCAAGGTGATGGAAAACTACCTGACATTCAGAAAACATCTTAAGGCGGCCCTATTCAGGGAAGCTTTTAATGTATGATATTTTAGTGTTTTTTGGTTTCTGTGGAAGCCGCCCAGAGTGGCTGGGGAGACCCAGCCAGATGGGCGGGGTATAAATAATAAATTATTATTATTATTATTATTATTATTACTTGCCAAAAGTCAGATTTCTGCTGAAATTGTGACCCCGGGGCTTAGGGATTTTTTCAAAAAAAAAATTCTGTCGGTTACGTTTTTGAGGGCTGATTTCTTGTCCTGTGATAAAAAGCCTTCTGTTTCCATCGCCAAAGCTTTCAGGGGATCATTTGCAAGCTTCTGGCACCATTTTTGAGTGAATTGCCAAAAGTCAGATTTTTGCTGAAATTGTGACCCCGGGGCTTAGGGATTTTTTCAAAAAAATATTTTCTGCCGGTTAAGTTTTTGAGGGCTGATTTCTTGTCCTGTGATAAAAAGCCTTCTGTTTCCATCGCCAAAGCTTTCAAGGGATCATTTGCAAGCTTCTGGCACCATTTTTGAGTGAATTGCCAAAAGTCAGATTTTTGCTGAAATTGTGACCCCGGGGTTTAGGGATTTTTTCAAAAAAATATTTTCTGTCGGTTACGTTTTTGAGGGCTGATTTCTTGTCCTGTGATAAAAAGCCTTCTGTTTCCATCGCCAAAGCTTTCAGGGGATCATTTGCAAGCTTCTGGCACCATTTTTGAGTGAATTGCCAAAAGTCAGATTTTTGCTGAAATTGTGACCCCGGGGCTTAGGGATTTTTTCAAAAAAAAAATTTCTGTCTGTTACGTTTTTGAGGGCTGATTTCTTGTCCTGTGATAAAAAGCCTTCTGTTTCCATCGCCAAAGCTTTCAGGGGATCATTTGCAAGCTTCTGGCACCATTTTTGAGTGAATTGCCAAAAGTCAGATTTTTGCGGAAATTGTGACCCCGGGGCTTAGGGATTTTTTCAAAAAAATATTTTCTGCCGGTTAAGTTTTTGAGGGCTGATTTCTTGTCCTGTGATAAAAAGCCTTCTGTTTCCATTGCCAAAGCTTTCAGGGGATCATTTGCAAGCTTCTGGCACCATTTTTGAGTGAATTGCCAAAAGTCAGATTTCTGCTGAAATTGTGACCCCGGGGCATAAGGATTTTTTCAAAAAAAAAATTCTGCCGGTTAAGTTTTTGAGGGCTGATTTCTTGTCCTGTGATAAAAAGCCTTCTGTTTCCATCGCCAAAGCTTTCAGGGGATCATTTGCAAGCTTTTGGCACCATTTTTGAGTGAATTGCCAAAAGTCAGATTTCTGCTGAAATTGTGACCCCGGGGCTTAGGGATTTTTTCAAACAAAAAATTCTGCCGGTTAAGTTTTTGAGGGCTGATTTCTTGTCCTGTGATAAAAAGCCTTCTGTTTCCATCGCCAAAGCTTTCAGGGGATCATTTGCAAGCTTCTGGCACCATTTTTGAGTGAATTGCCAAAAGTCAGATTTTTGCTGAAACTGTGACCCCGGGGCTTAGGGATTTTTTCAAAAAAATATTTTCTGTCGGTTACGTTTTTGAGGGCTGATTTCTTGTCCTGTGATAAAAAGCCTTCTGTTTCCATCGCCAAAGCTTTCAGGGGATCATTTGCAAGCTTCTGGCACCATTTTTGAGTGAATTGCCAAAAGTCAGATTTCTGCTGAAATTGTGACCCTGGGGCTTAAGGATTTTTTCAAAAAAAAAATTCTGCCGGTTAAGTTTTTGAGGGCTGATTTCTTGTCCTGTGATAAAAAGCCTTCTGTTTCCATCGCCAAAGCTTTCAGGGGATCATTTGCAAGCTTCTGGCACCATTTTTGAGTGAATTGCCAAAAGTCAGATTTTTGCTGAAATTGTGACCCCGGGGCTTAGGGATTTTTTCAAAAAAATATTTTCTGTCGGTTACGTTTTTGAGGGCTGATTTCTTGTCCTGTGATAAAAAGCCTTCTGTTTCCATCGCCAAAGCTTTCAGGGGATCATTTGCAAGCTTCTGGCACCATTTTTGAGTGAATTGCCAAAAGTCAGATTTCTGCTGAAATTGTGACCCTGGGGCTTAAGGATTTTTTCCAAAAAAAAATTCTGCCGGTTAAGTTTTTGAGGGCTGATTTCTTGTCCTGTGATAAAAAGCCTTCTGTTTCCATCGCCAAAGCTTTCAGGGGATCATTTGCAAGCTTCTGGCACCATTTTTGAGTGAATTGCCAAAAGTCAGATTTTTGCTGAAATTGTGACCCCGGGGCTTAGGGATTTTTTCAAAAAAGAAATTTCTGTCGGTTACGTTTTTGAGGGCTGATTTCTTGTCCTGTGATAAAAAGCCTTCTGTTTCCATCGCCAAAGCTTTCAGGGGATCATTTGCAAGCTTCTGGCACCATTTTTGAGTGAATTGCCAAAAGTCAGATTTTTGGCTTTGGGTTTTTTTCAAAAAAATATTTTCTGTCGGTTACGTTTTTGAGGGCTGATTTCTTGTCCTGTGATAAAAAGCCTTTTGTTTCCATCGCCAAAGCTTTCAGGGGATCATTTGCAAGCTTCTGGCACCATTTTTGAGTGAATTGCCAAAAGTCAGATTTTTGCTGAAATTGTGACCCCGGGGCTTAGGGATTTTTTCAAAAAAATATTTTCTGCCGGTTAAGTTTTTGAGGGCTGATTTCTTGTCCTGTGATAAAAAGCCTTCTGTTTCCATCGCCAAAGCTTTCAGGGGAATCATTTGCAAGCTTCTGGCACCATTTTTGAGTGAATTGCTAAAAGTCAGATTTTTGCTGAAATTGTGACCCCGGGGCTTAGGGATTTTTTCAAAAAAATATTTTCTGTCGGATACGTTTTTGAGGGCTGATTTCTTGTCCTGTGATAAAAAGCCTTCTGTTTCCATCGCCAAAGCTTTCAGGGGATCATTTGCAAGCTTCTGGCACCATTTTTGAGTGAATTGCCAAAAGTCAGATTTTTGCGGAAATTGTGACCCCGGGGCTTAGGGATTTTTTCAAAAAAATATTTTCTGCCGGTTAAGTTTTAGAGGGCTGATTTCTTGTCCTGTGATAAAAAGCCTTCTGTTTCTATCGCCAAAGCTTTCAGGGGATCATTTGCAAGCTTCTGGCACCATTTTTGAGTGACTTGCCAAAAGTCAGATTTCTGCTGAAATTGTGACCCCGGGGCTTAGGGATTTTTTCAAAAAAAAAATTCTGCCGGTTACGTTTTTGAGGGCTGATTTCTTGTCCTGTGATAAAAAGCCTTCTGTTTCCATCGCCAAAGCTTTCTGGGGATCATTTGCAAGCTTCTGGCACCATTTTTGAGTGAATTGCCAAAAGTCAGATTTTTGGCTTAGGGTTTTTTTCAAAAAAATATTTTCTGTCGGTTACGTTTTTGAGGGCTGATTTCTTGTCCTGTGATAAAAAGCCTTCTGTTTCCATCGCAAAAGCTTTCAGGGGATCATTTGCAAGCTTCTGGCACCATTTTTGAGTGAATTGCCAAAAGTCAGATTTTTGCTGAAATTGTGACCCCGGGGCTTAGGGATTTTTTCAAAAAAAAAAATTTCTGTCTGTTACGTTTTTGAGGGCTGATTTCTTGTCCTGTGATAAAAAGCCTTCTGTTTCCATCGCCAAAGCTTTCAGGGGATCATTTGCAAGCTTCTGGCACCATTTTTGAGTGAATTGCCAAAAGTCAGATTTTTGCGGAAATTGTGACCCCGGGGCTTAGGGATTTTTTCAAAAAAATATTTTCTGCCGGTTACGTTTTTGAGGGCTGATTTCTTGTCCTGTGATAAAAAGCCTTCTGTTTCCATCGCCAAAGCTTTCAGGGGATCATTTGCAAGCTTCTGGCACCATTTTTGAGTGAATTGCCAAAAGTCAGATTTTTGCTGAAATTGTAACCCCGGGGCTTAGGGATTTTTTCAAAAAAATATTTTCTGCCGGTTAAGTTTTTGAGGGCTGATTTCTTGTCCTGTGATAAAAAGCCTTCTGTTTCCATCGCCAAAGCTTTCAGGGGATCATTTGCAAGCTTCTGGCACCATTTTTGAGTGAATTGCCAAAAGTCAGATTTTTGCGGAAATTGTGACCCCGGGGCTTAGGGATTTTTTCAAAAAAATATTTTCTGCCGGTTAAGTTTTTGAGGGCTGATTTCTTGCCCTGTGATAAAAAGCCTTCTGTTTCCATCGCCAAAGCTTTCAGGGGATCATTTGCAAGCTTCTGGCACCATTTTTGAGTGAATTGCCAAAAGTCAGATTTTTGCTGAAATTGTAACCCCGGGGCTTAGGGATTTTTTCAAAAAAATATTTTCTGCCGGTTAAGTTTTTGAGGGCTGATTTCTTGTCCTGTGATAAAAAGCCTTCTGTTTCCATCGCCAAAGCTTTCAGGGGATCATTTGCAAGCTTCTGGCACCATTTTTGAGTGAATTGCCAAAAGTCAGATTTTTGCGGAAATTGTGACCCCGGGGCTTAGGGATTTTTTCAAAAAAATATTTTCTGCCGGTTAAGTTTTTGAGGGCTGATTTCTTGTCCTGTGATAAAAAGCCTTCTGTTTCCATCGCCAAAGCTTTCAGGGGATCATTTGCAAGCTTCTGGCACCATTTTTGAGTGAATTGCCAAAAGTCAGATTTTTGCTGAAATTGTAACCCCGGGGCTTAGGGATTTTTTCAAAAAAATATTTTCTGCCGGTTAAGTTTTTGAGGGCTGATTTCTTGTCCTGTGATAAAAAGCCTTCTGTTTCCATCGCCAAAGCTTTCAGGGGATCATTTGCAAGCTTCTGGCACCATTTTTGAGTGAATTGCCAAAAGTCAGATTTTTGCTGAAATTGTGACCCCGGGGCTTAGGGATTTTTTCAAAAAAATATTTTCTGCCGGTTACGTTTTTGAGGGCTGATTTCTTGTCCTGTGATAAAAAGCCTTCTGTTTCCATCACCAAAGCTTTCAGGGGATCATTTGCAAGCTTCTGGCACCATTTTTGAGTGAATTGCCAAAAGTCAGATTTTTGCGGAAATTGTGACCCCGGGGCTTAGGGATTTTTTCAAAAAAATATTTTCTGCCGGTTAAGTTTTAGAGGGCTGATTTCTTGTCCTGTGATAAAAAGCCTTCTGTTTCCATCGCCAAAGCTTTCAGGGGATCATTTGCAAGCTTCTGGCACCATTTTTGAGTGAATTGCCAAAAGTCAGATTTTTGGCTTTGGGTTTTTTTCAAAAAAATATTTTCTGTCGGTTACGTTTTTGAGGGCTGATTTCTTGTCCTGTGATAAAAAGCCTTTTGTTTCCATCGCCAAAGCTTTCAGGGGATCATTTGCAAGCTTCTGGCACCATTTTTGAGTGAATTGCCAAAAGTCAGATTTTTGCTGAAATTGTGACCCCGGGGCTTAGGGATTTTTTCAAAAAAATATTTTCTGCCGGTTAAGTTTTTGAGGGCTGATTTCTTGTCCTGTGATAAAAAGCCTTCTGTTTCCATCGCCAAAGCTTTCAGGGGAATCATTTGCAAGCTTCTGGCACCATTTTTGAGTGAATTGCCAAAAGTCAGATTTTTGCTGAAATTGTGACCCCGGGGCTTAGGGATTTTTTCAAAAAAATATTTTCTGTCGGATACGTTTTTGAGGGCTGATTTCTTGTCCTGTGATAAAAAGCCTTCTGTTTCCATCGCCAAAGCTTTCAGGGGATCATTTGCAAGCTTCTGGCACCATTTTTGAGTGAATTGCCAAAAGTCAGATTTTTGCGGAAATTGTGACCCCGGGGCTTAGGGATTTTTTCAAAAAAATATTTTCTGCCGGTTAAGTTTTAGAGGGCTGATTTCTTGTCCTGTGATAAAAAGCCTTCTGTTTCTATCGCCAAAGCTTTCAGGGGATCATTTGCAAGCTTCTGGCACCATTTTTGAGTGAATTGCCAAAAGTCAGATTTTTGCGGAAATTGTGACCCCGGGGCTTAGGGATTTTTTCAAAAAAATATTTTCTGCCGGTTAAGTTTTTGAGGGCTGATTTCTTGTCCTGTGATAAAAAGCCTTCTGTTTCCATCGCCAAAGCTTTCAGGGGATCATTTGCAAGCTTCTGGCACCATTTTTGAGTGAATTGCCAAAAGTCAGATTTTTGCTGAAATTGTAACCCCGGGGCTTAGGGATTTTTTCAAAAAAATATTTTCTGCCGGTTAAGTTTTTGAGGGCTGATTTCTTGTCCTGTGATAAAAAGCCTTCTGTTTCCATCGCCAAAGCTTTCAGGGGATCATTTGCAAGCTTCTGGCACCATTTTTGAGTGAATTGCCAAAAGTCAGATTTTTGCGGAAATTGTGACCCCGGGGCTTAGGGATTTTTTCAAAAAAATATTTTCTGCCGGTTAAGTTTTAGAGGGCTGATTTCTTGTCCTGTGATAAAAAGCCTTCTGTTTCCATCGCCAAAGCTTTCAGGGGATCATTTGCAAGCTTCTGGCACCATTTTTGAGTGAATTGCCAAAAGTCAGATTTTTGCTGAAATTGTAACCCCGGGGCTTAGGGATTTTTTCAAAAAAATATTTTCTGCCGGTTAAGTTTTTGAGGGCTGATTTCTTGTCCTGTGATAAAAAGCCTTCTGTTTCCATCGCCAAAGCTTTCAGGGGATCATTTGCAAGCTTCTGGCACCATTTTTGAGTGAATTGCCAAAAGTCAGATTTTTGCTGAAATTGTGACCCCGGGGCTTAGGGATTTTTTCAAAAAAATATTTTCTGCCGGTTACGTTTTTGAGGGCTGATTTCTTGTCCTGTGATAAAAAGCCTTCTGTTTCCATCACCAAAGCTTTCAGGGGATCATTTGCAAGCTTCTGGCACCATTTTTGAGTGAATTGCCAAAAGTCAGATTTTTGCTGAAATTGTGACCCCGGGGCTTAGGGATTTTTTCAAAAAAATATTTTCTGCCGGTTAAGTTTTAGAGGGCTGATTTCTTGTCCTGTGATAAAAAGCCTTCTGTTTCCATCGCCAAAGCTTTCAGGGGATCATTTGCAAGCTTCTGGCACCATTTTTGAGTGAATTGCCAAAAGTCAGATTTTTGGCTTTGGGTTTTTTTCAAAAAAATATTTTCTGTCGGTTACGTTTTTGAGGGCTGATTTCTTGTCCTGTGATAAAAAGCCTTTTGTTTCCATCGCCAAAGCTTTCAGGGGATCATTTGCAAGCTTCTGGCACCATTTTTGAGTGAATTGCCAAAAGTCAGATTTTTGCGGAAATTGTGACCCCGGGGCTTAGGGATTTTTTCAAAAAAATATTTTCTGCCGGTTAAGTTTTTGAGGGCTGATTTCTTGTCCTGTGATAAAAAGCCTTCTGTTTCCATCGCCAAAGCTTTCAGGGGATCATTTGCAAGCTTCTGGCACCATTTTTGAGTGAATTGCCAAAAGTCAGATTTTTGCTGAAATTGTAACCCCGGGGCTTAGGGATTTTTTCAAAAAAATATTTTCTGCCGGTTAAGTTTTTGAGGGCTGATTTCTTGTCCTGTGATAAAAAGCCTTCTGTTTCCATCGCCAAAGCTTTCAGGGGATCATTTGCAAGCTTCTGGCACCATTTTTGAGTGAATTGCCAAAAGTCAGATTTTTGCGGAAATTGTGACCCCGGGGCTTAGGGATTTTTTCAAAAAAATATTTTCTGCCGGTTAAGTTTTTGAGGGCTGATTTCTTGTCCTGTGATAAAAAGCCTTCTGTTTCCATCGCCAAAGCTTTCAGGGGATCATTTGCAAGCTTCTGGCACCATTTTTGAGTGAATTGCCAAAAGTCAGATTTTTGCTGAAATTGTGACCCCGGGGCTTAGGGATTTTTTCAAAAAAATATTTTCTGCCGGTTACGTTTTTGAGGGCTGATTTCTTGTCCTGTGATAAAAAGCCTTCTGTTTCCATCACCAAAGCTTTCAGGGGATCATTTGCAAGCTTCTGGCACCATTTTTGAGTGAATTGCCAAAAGTCAGATTTTTGCGGAAATTGTGACCCCGGGGCTTAGGGATTTTTTCAAAAAAATATTTTCTGCCGGTTAAGTTTTAGAGGGCTGATTTCTTGTCCTGTGATAAAAAGCCTTCTGTTTCCATCGCCAAAGCTTTCAGGGGATCATTTGCAAGCTTCTGGCACCATTTTTGAGTGAATTGCCAAAAGTCAGATTTTTGGCTTTGGGTTTTTTTCAAAAAAATATTTTCTGTCGGTTACGTTTTTGAGGGCTGATTTCTTGTCCTGTGATAAAAAGCCTTTTGTTTGCATCGCCAAAGCTTTCAGGGGATCATTTGCAAGCTTCTGGCACCATTTTTGAGTGAATTGCCAAAAGTCAGATTTTTGCTGAAATTGTGACCCCGGGGCTTAGGGATTTTTTCAAAAAAATATTTTCTGCCGGTTAAGTTTTTGAGGGCTGATTTCTTGTCCTGTGATAAAAAGCCTTCTGTTTCCATCGCCAAAGCTTTCAGGGGAATCATTTGCAAGCTTCTGGCACCATTTTTGAGTGAATTGCCAAAAGTCAGATTTTTGCTGAAATTGTGACCCCGGGGCTTAGGGATTTTTTCAAAAAAATATTTTCTGTCGGATACGTTTTTGAGGGCTGATTTCTTGTCCTGTGATAAAAAGCCTTCTGTTTCCATCGCCAAAGCTTTCAGGGGATCATTTGCAAGCTTCTGGCACCATTTTTGAGTGAATTGCCAAAAGTCAGATTTTTGCGGAAATTGTGACCCCGGGGCTTAGGGATTTTTTCAAAAAAATATTTTCTGCCGGTTAAGTTTTAGAGGGCTGATTTCTTGTCCTGTGATAAAAAGCCTTCTGTTTCTATCGCCAAAGCTTTCAGGGGATCATTTGCAAGCTTCTGGCACCATTTTTGAGTGACTTGCCAAAAGTCAGATTTCTGCTGAAATTGTGACCCCGGGGCTTAGGGATTTTTTCAAAAAAAAAAAATTCTGCCGGTTACGTTTTTGAGGGCTGATTTCTTGTCCTGTGATAAAAAGCCTTCTGTTTCCATCGCCAAAGCTTTCAGGGGATCATTTGCAAGCTTCTGGCACCATTTTTGAGTGAATTGCCAAAAGTCAGATTTTTGGCTTAGGGTTTTTTTCAAAAAAATATTTTCTGTCGGTTACGTTTTTGAGGGCTGATTTCTTGTCCTGTGATAAAAAGCCTTCTGTTTCCATCGCCAAAGCTTTCAGGGGATCATTTGCAAGCTTCTGGCACCATTTTTGAGTGAATTGCCAAAAGTCAGATTTTTGCTGAAATTGTGACCCCGGGGCTTAGGGATTTTTTCAAAAAAATATTTTCTGTCGGTTACGTTTTTGAGGGCTGATTTCTTGTCCTGTGATAAAAAGCCTTCTGTTTCCATCGCCAAAGCTTTCAGGGGATCATTTGCAAGCTTCTGGCACCATTTTTGAGTGAATTGCTAAAAGTCAGATTTTTGCTGAAATTGTGACCCCGGGGCTTAGGGATTTTTTCAAAAAAAAAATTCTGTCTGTTACGTTTTTGAGGGCTGATTTCTTGTCCTGTGATAAAAAGCCTTCTGTTTCCATCGCCAAAGCTTTCAGGGGATCATTTGCAAGCTTCTGGCACCATTTTTGAGTGAATTGCCAAAAGTCAGATTTTTGCGGAAATTGTGACCCCGGGGCTTAGGGATTTTTTCAAAAAAATATTTTCTGCCGGTTAAGTTTTAGAGGGCTGATTTCTTGTCCTGTGATAAAAAGCCTTCTGTTTCCATCGCCAAAGCTTTCAGGGGATCATTTGCAAGCTTCTGGCACCATATTTGAGTGAATTGCCAAAAGTCAGATTTCTGCTGAAATTGTGACCCCGGGGCATAAGGATTTTTTCAAAAAAAAAATTCTGCCGGTTAAGTTTTTGAGGGCTGATTTCTTGTCCTGTGATAAAAAGCCTTCTGTTTCCATCGCCAAAGCTTTCAGGGGATCATTTGCAAGCTTTTGGCACCATTTTTGAGTGAATTGCCAAAAGTCAGATTTCTGCTGAAATTGTGACCCCGGGGCTTAGGGATTTTTTCAAAAAAAAAATTCTGCCGGTTAAGTTTTTGAGGGCTGATTTCTTGTCCTGTGATAAAAAGCCTTCTGTTTCCATCGCCAAAGCTTTCAGGGGATCATTTGCAAGCTTCTGGCACCATTTTTGAGTGAATTGCCAAAAGTCAGATTTTTGGCTTAGGGTTTTTTTCAAAAAAATATTTTCTGTCGGTTACGTTTTTGAGGGCTGATTTCTTGTCCTGTGATAAAAAGCCTTCTGTTTCCATCGCCAAAGCTTTCAGGGGATCATTTGCAAGCTTCTGGCACCATTTTTGAGTGAATTGCCAAAAGTCAGATTTTTGCTGAAATTGTGACCCCGGGGCTTAGGGATTTTTTCAAAAAAATATTTTCTGCCGGTTAAGTTTTTGAGGGCTGATTTCTTGTCCTGTGATAAAAAGCCTTCTGTTTCCATCGCCAAAGCTTTCAAGGGATCATTTGCAAGCTTCTGGCACCATTTTTGAGTGAATTGCCAAAAGTCAGATTTTTGCTGAAATTGTGACCCCGGGGCTTAGGGATTTTTTCAAAAAAATATTTTCTGTCGGTTACGTTTTTGAGGGCTGATTTCTTGTCCTGTGATAAAAAGCCTTCTGTTTCCATCGCCAAAGCTTTCAGGGGATCATTTGCAAGCTTCTGGCACCATTTTTGAGTGAATTGCCAAAAGTCAGATTTTTGCTGAAATTGTGACCCCGGGGCTTAGGGATTTTTTCAAAAAAAAAACTTCTGTCTGTTACGTTTTTGAGGGCTGATTTCTTGTCCTGTGATAAAAAGCCTTCTGTTTCCATCGCCAAAGCTTTCAGGGGATCATTTGCAAGCTTCTGGCACCATTTTTGAGTGAATTGCCAAAAGTCAGATTTTTGCGGAAATTGTGACCCCGGGGCTTAGGGATTTTTTCAAAAAAATATTTTCTGCCGGTTAAGTTTTAGAGGGCTGATTTCTTGTCCTGTGATAAAAAGCCTTCTGTTTCCATCGCCAAAGCTTTCAGGGGATCATTTGCAAGCTTCTGGCACCATTTTTGAGTGAATTGCCAAAAGTCAGATTTCTGCTGAAATTGTGACCCCGGGGCATAAGGATTTTTTCAAAAAAAAAATTCTGCCGGTTAAGTTTTTGAGGGCTGATTTCTTGTCCTGTGATAAAAAGCCTTCTGTTTCCATCGCCAAAGCTTTCAGGGGATCATTTGCAAGCTTTTGGCACCATTTTTGAGTGAATTGCCAAAAGTCAGATTTCTGCTGAAATTGTGACCCCGGGGCTTAGGGATTTTTTCAAAAAAATATTTTCTACCGGTCACGTTTTTGAGGGCTGATTTCTTGTCCTGTGATAAAAAGCCTTCTGTTTCCATCGCCAAAGCTTTCAGGGGATCATTTGCAAGCTTCTGGCACCATTTTTGAGTGAATTGCCAAAAGTCAGATTTTTGGCTTAGGGTTTTTTTCAAAAAAATATTTTCTGTCGGTTACGTTTTTGAGGGCTGATTTCTTGTCCTGTGATAAAAAGCCTTCTGTTTCCATCGCCAAAGCTTTCAGGGGATCATTTGCAAGCTTCTGGCACCATTTTTGAGTGAATTGCCAAAAGTCAGATTTTTGCTGAAATTGTGACCCCGGGGCTTAGGGATTTTTTCAAAAAAATATTTTCTGCCGGTTAAGTTTTTGAGGGCTGATTTCTTGTCCTGTGATAAAAAGCCTTCTGTTTCCATCGCCAAAGCTTTCAAGGGATCATTTGCAAGCTTCTGGCACCATTTTTGAGTGAATTGCCAAAAGTCAGATTTTTGCTGAAATTGTGACCCCGGGGCTTAGGGATTTTTTCAAAAAAATATTTTCTGTCGGTTACGTTTTTGTGGGCTGATTTCTTGTCCTGTGATAAAAAGCCTTCTGTTTCCATCGCCAAAGCTTTCAGGGGATCATTTGCAAGCTTCTGGCACCATTTTTGAGTGAATTGCCAAAAGTCAGATTGTTGCTGAAATTGTGACCCCGGGGCTTAGGGATTTTTTCAAAAAAAAAAATTTCTGTCTGTTACGTTTTTGAGGGCTGATTTCTTGTCCTGTGATAAAAAGCCTTCTGTTTCCATCGCCAAAGCTTTCAGGGGATCATTTGCAAGCTTCTGGCACCATTTTTGAGTGAATTGCCAAAAGTCAGATTTTTGCGGAAATTGTGACCCCGGGGCTTAGGGATTTTTTCAAAAAAATATTTTCTGCCGGTTAAGTTTTTGAGGGCTGATTTCTTGTCCTGTGATAAAAAGCCTTCTGTTTCCATCGCCAAAGCTTTCAGGGGATCATTTGCAAGCTTCTGGCACCATTTTTGAGTGAATTGCCAAAAGTCAGATTTTTGCTGAAATTGTAACCCCGGGGCTTAGGGATTTTTTCAAAAAAATATTTTCTGCCGGTTAAGTTTTTGAGGGCTGATTTCTTGTCCTGTGATAAAAAGCCTTCTGTTTCCATCGCCAAAGCTTTCAGGGGATCATTTGCAAGCTTCTGGCACCATTTTTGAGTGAATTGCCAAAAGTCAGATTTTTGCGGAAATTGTGACCCCGGGGCTTAGGGATTTTTTCAAAAAAATATTTTCTGCCGGTTAAGTTTTTGAGGGCTGATTTCTTGTCCTGTGATAAAAAGCCTTCTGTTTCCATCGCCAAAGCTTTCAGGGGATCATTTGCAAGCTTCTGGCACCATTTTTGAGTGAATTGCCAAAAGTCAGATTTTTGCTGAAATTGTAACCCCGGGGCTTAGGGATTTTTTCAAAAAAATATTTTCTGCCGGTTAAGTTTTTGAGGGCTGATTTCTTGTCCTGTGATAAAAAGCCTTCTGTTTCCATCGCCAAAGCTTTCAGGGGATCATTTGCAAGCTTCTGGCACCATTTTTGAGTGAATTGCCAAAAGTCAGATTTTTGCGGAAATTGTGACCCCGGGGCTTAGGGATTTTTTCAAAAAAATATTTTCTGCCGGTTAAGTTTTTGAGGGCTGATTTCTTGTCCTGTGATAAAAAGCCTTCTGTTTCCATCGCCAAAGCTTTCAGGGGATCATTTGCAAGCTTCTGGCACCATTTTTGAGTGAATTGCCAAAAGTCAGATTTTTGCTGAAATTGTAACCCCGGGGCTTAGGGATTTTTTCAAAAAAATATTTTCTGCCGGTTAAGTTTTTGAGGGCTGATTTCTTGTCCTGTGATAAAAAGCCTTCTGTTTCCATCGCCAAAGCTTTCAGGGGATCATTTGCAAGCTTCTGGCACCATTTTTGAGTGAATTGCCAAAAGTCAAATTTTTGCTGAAATTGTGACCCCGGGGCTTAGGGATTTTTTCAAAAAAATATTTTCTGCCGGTTACGTTTTTGAGGGCTGATTTCTTGTCCTGTGATAAAAAGCCTTCTGTTTCCATCACCAAAGCTTTCAGGGGATCATTTGCAAGCTTCTGGCACCATTTTTGAGTGAATTGCCAAAAGTCAGATTTTTGCGGAAATTGTGACCCCGGGGCTTAGGGATTTTTTCAAAAAAATATTTTCTGCCGGTTAAGTTTTAGAGGGCTGATTTCTTGTCCTGTGATAAAAAGCCTTCTGTTTCCATCGCCAAAGCTTTCAGGGGATCATTTGCAAGCTTCTGGCACCATTTTTGAGTGAATTGCCAAAAGTCAGATTTTTGGCTTTGGGTTTTTTTCAAAAAAATATTTTCTGTCGGTTACGTTTTTGAGGGCTGATTTCTTGTCCTGTGATAAAAAGCCTTTTGTTTCCATCGCCAAAGCTTTCAGGGGATCATTTGCAAGCTTCTGGCACCATTTTTGAGTGAATTGCCAAAAGTCAGATTTTTGCTGAAATTGTGACCCCGGGGCTTAGGGATTTTTTCAAAAAAATATTTTCTGCCGGTTAAGTTTTTGAGGGCTGATTTCTTGTCCTGTGATAAAAAGCCTTCTGTTTCCATCGCCAAAGCTTTCAGGGGAATCATTTGCAAGCTTCTGGCACCATTTTTGAGTGAATTGCCAAAAGTCAGATTTTTGCTGAAATTGTGACCCCGGGGCTTAGGGATTTTTTCAAAAAAATATTTTCTGTCGGATACGTTTTTGAGGGCTGATTTCTTGTCCTGTGATAAAAAGCCTTCTGTTTCCATCGCCAAAGCTTTCAGGGGATCATTTGCAAGCTTCTGGCACCATTTTTGAGTGAATTGCCAAAAGTCAGATTTTTGCCTTAGGGTTTTTTTCAAAAAAATATTTTCTGTCGGTTACGTTTTTGAGGGCTGATTTCTTGTCCTGTGATAAAAAGCCTTCTGTTTCCATCGCCAAAGCTTTCAGGGGATCATTTGCAAGCTTCTGGCACCATTTTTGAGTGAATTGCCAAAAGTCAGATTTTTGCTGAAATTGTGACCCCGGGGCTTAGGGATTTTTTCAAAAAAATATTTTCTGCCGGTTAAGTTTTTGAGGGCTGATTTCTTGTCCTGTGATAAAAAGCCTTTTGTTTCCATCGCCAAAGCTTTCAGGGGATCATTTGCAAGCTTCTGGCACCATTTTTGAGTGAATTGCCAAAAGTCAGATTTTTGCTGAAATTGTGACCCCGGGGCTTAGGGATTTTTTCAAAAAAATATTTTCTGCCGGTTAAGTTTTTGAGGGCTGATTTCTTGTCCTGTGATAAAAAGCCTTCTGTTTCCATCGCCAAAGCTTTCAGGGGAATCATTTGCAAGCTTCTGGCACCATTTTTGAGTGAATTGCCAAAAGTCAGATTTTTGCTGAAATTGTGACCCCGGGGCTTAGGGATTTTTTCAAAAAAATATTTTCTGTCGGATACGTTTTTGAGGGCTGATTTCTTGTCCTGTGATAAAAAGCCTTCTGTTTCCATCGCCAAAGCTTTCAGGGGATCATTTGCAAGCTTCTGGCACCATTTTTGAGTGAATTGCCAAAAGTCAGATTTTTGCGGAAATTGTGACCCCGGGGCTTAGGGATTTTTTCAAAAAAATATTTTCTGCCGGTTAAGTTTTAGAGGGCTGATTTCTTGTCCTGTGATAAAAAGCCTTCTGTTTCTATCGCCAAAGCTTTCAGGGGATCATTTGCAAGCTTCTGGCACCATTTTTGAGTGACTTGCCAAAAGTCAGATTTCTGCTGAAATTGTGACCCCGGGGCTTAGGGATTTTTTCAAAAAAAAAAAATTCTGCCGGTTACGTTTTTGAGGGCTGATTTCTTGTCCTGTGATAAAAAGCCTTCTGTTTCCATCGCCAAAGCTTTCAGGGGATCATTTGCAAGCTTCTGGCACCATTTTTGAGTGAATTGCCAAAAGTCAGATTTTTGGCTTAAGGTTTTTTTCAAAAAAATATTTTCTGTTGATGACGTTTTTGAGGGCTGATTTCTTGTCCTGTGATAAAAAGCCTTCTGTTTCCATCGCCAAAGCTTTCAGGGGATCATTTGCAAGCTTCTGGCACCATTTTTGAGTGAATTGCCAAAAGTCAGATTTTTGCTGAAATTGTGACCCCGGGGCTTAGGGATTTTTTCAAAAAAATATTTTCTGCCGGTTACGTTTTTGAGGGCTGATTTCTTGTCCTGTGATAAAAAGCCTTCTGTTTCCATCACCAAAGCTTTCAGGGGATCATTTGCAAGCTTCTGGCACCATTTTTGAGTGAATTGACAAAAGTCAAATTTTTGCTGAAATTGTGACCCCGGGGCTTAGGGATTTTTTCAAAAAAATATTTTCTGCCGGTTACGTTTTTGAGGGCTGATTTCTTGTCCTGTGATAAAAAGCCTTCTGTTTCCATCGCCAAAGCTTTCAGGGGATCATTTGCAAGCTTCTGGCACCATTTTTGAGTGAATTGCCAAAAGTCAGATTTTTGCTGAAATTGTGACCCCGGGGCTTAGGGATTTTTTCAAAAAAATATTTTCTGTCGGTTACGTTTTTGAGGGCTGATTTCTTGTCCTGTGATAAAAAGCCTTCTGTTTCCATCGCCAAAGCTTTCAGGGGATCATTTGCAAGCTTCTGGCACCATTTTTGAGTGAATTGCTAAAAGTCAGATTTTTGCTGAAATTGTGACCCCGGGGCTTAGGGATTTTTTCAAAAAAAAAATTTCTGTCTGTTACGTTTTTGAGGGCTGATTTCTTGTCCTGTGATAAAAAGCCTTCTGTTTCCATCGCCAAAGCTTTCAGGGGATCATTTGCAAGCTTCTGGCACCATTTTTGAGTGAATTGCCAAAAGTCAGATTTTTGCGGAAATTGTGACCCCGGGGCTTAGGGATTTTTTCAAAAAAATATTTTCTGCCGGTTAAGTTTTAGAGGGCTGATTTCTTGTCCTGTGATAAAAAGCCTTCTGTTTCCATCGCCAAAGCTTTCAGGGGATCATTTGCAAGCTTCTGGCACCATTTTTGAGTGAATTGCCAAAAGTCAGATTTCTGCTGAAATTGTGACCCCGGGGCATAAGGATTTTTTCAAAAAAAAAAATCTGCCGGTTAAGTTTTTGAGGGCTGATTTCTTGTCCTGTGATAAAAAGCCTTCTGTTTCCATCGCCAAAGCTTTCAGGGGATCATTTGCAAGCTTTTGGCACCATTTTTGAGTGAATTGCCAAAAGTCAGATTTCTGCTGAAATTGTGACCCCGGGGCTTAGGGATTTTTTCAAAAAAAAAATTCTGCCGGTTAAGTTTTTGAGGGCTGATTTCTTGTCCTGTGATAAAAAGCCTTCTGTTTCCATCGCCAAAGCTTTCAGGGGATCATTTGCAAGCTTCTGGCACCATTTTTGAGTGAATTGCCAAAAGTCAGATTTTTGGCTTAGGGTTTTTTTCAAAAAAATATTTTCTGTCGGTTACGTTTTTGAGGGCTGATTTCTTGTCCTGTGATAAAAAGCCTTCTGTTTCCATCGCCAAAGCTTTCAGGGGATCATTTGCAAGCTTCTGGCACCATTTTTGAGTGAATTGCCAAAAGTCAGATTTTTGCTGAAATTGTGACCCCGGGGCTTAGGGATTTTTTCAAAAAAATATTTTCTGCCGGTTAAGTTTTTGAGGGCTGATTTCTTGTCCTGTGATAAAAAGCCTTCTGTTTCCATCGCCAAAGCTTTCAAGGGATCATTTGCAAGCTTCTGGCACCATTTTTGAGTGAATTGCCAAAAGTCAGATTTTTGCTGAAATTGTGACCCCGGGTCTTAGGGATTTTTTCAAAAAAATATTTTCTGCCGGTTAAGTTTTTGAGGGCTGATTTCTTGTCCTGTGATAAAAAGCCTTCTGTTTCCATCGCCAAAGCTTTCAAGGGATCATTTGCAAGCTTCTGGCACCATTTTTGAGTGAATTGCCAAAAGTCAGATTTTTGCTGAAATTGTGACCCCGGGTCTTAGGGATTTTTTCAAAAAAATATTTTCTGTCGGTTACGTTTTTGAGGGCTGATTTCTTGTCCTGTGATAAAAAGCCTTCTGTTTCCATCGCCAAAGCTTTCAGGGGATCATTTGCAAGCTTCTGGCACCATTTTTGAGTGAATTGCCAAAAGTCAGATTTTTGCTGAAATTGTGACCCCGGGGCTTAGGGATTTTTTCAAAAAAAAAACTTCTGTCTGTTACGTTTTTGAGGGCTGATTTCTTGTCCTGTGATAAAAAGCCTTCTGTTTCCATCGCCAAAGCTTTCAGGGGATCATTTGCAAGCTTCTGGCACCATTTTTGAGTGAATTGCCAAAAGTCAGATTTTTGCGGAAATTGTGACCCCGGGGCTTAGGGATTTTTTCAAAAAAATATTTTCTGCCGGTTAAGTTTTAGAGGGCTGATTTCTTGTCCTGTGATAAAAAGCCTTCTGTTTCCATCGCCAAAGCTTTCAGGGGATCAGTTGCAAGCTTCTGGCACCATTTTTGAGTGAATTGCCAAAAGTCAGATTTCTGCTGAAATTGTGACCCCGGGGCATAAGGATTTTTTCAAAAAAAAAATTCTGCCGGTTAAGTTTTTGAGGGCTGATTTCTTGTCCTGTGATAAAAAGCCTTCTGTTTCCATCGCCAAAGCTTTCAGGGGATCATTTGCAAGCTTTTGGCACCATTTTTGAGTGAATTGCCAAAAGTCAGATTTCTGCTGAAATTGTGACCCCGGGGCTTAGGGATTTTTTCAAAAAAAAAATTCTGCCGGTTAAGTTTTTGAGGGCTGATTTCTTGTCCTGTGATAAAAAGCCTTCTGTTTCCATCGCCAAAGCTTTCAGGGGATCATTTGCAAGCTTCTGGCACCATTTTTGAGTGAATTGCCAAAAGTCAGATTTTTGGCTTAGGGTTTTTTTCAAAAAAATATTTTCTGTCGGTTACGTTTTTGAGGGCTGATTTCTTGTCCTGTGATAAAAAGCCTTCTGTTTCCATCGCCAAAGCTTTCAGGGGATCATTTGCAAGCTTCTGGCACCATTTTTGAGTGAATTGCCAAAAGTCAGATTTTTGCTGAAATTGTGACCCCGGGGCTTAGGGATTTTTTCAAAAAAATATTTTCTGCCGGTTAAGTTTTTGAGGGCTGATTTCTTGTCCTGTGATAAAAAGCCTTCTGTTTCCATCGCCAAAGCTTTCAAGGGATCATTTGCAAGCTTCTGGCACCATTTTTGAGTGAATTGCCAAAAGTCAGATTTTTGCTGAAATTGTGACCCCGGGGCTTAGGGATTTTTTCAAAAAAATATTTTCTGTCGGTTACGTTTTTGAGGGCTGATTTCTTGTCCTGTGATAAAAAGCCTTCTGTTTCCATCGCCAAAGCTTTCAGGGGATCATTTGCAAGCTTCTGGCACCATTTTTGAGTGAATTGCCAAAAGTCAGATTTTTGCTGAAATTGTGACCCCGGGGCTTAGGGATTTTTTCAAAAAAATATTTTCTGTCGGTTACGTTTTTGAGGGCTGATTTCTTGTCCTGTGATAAAAAGCCTTCTGTTTCCATTGCCAAAGCTTTCAGGGGATCATTTGTGAGCTTCTGGCACCATTTTTGAGTGAATTGCCAAAAGTCAGATTTTTGCGGAAATTGTGACCCCGGGGCTTAGGGATTTTTTCAAAAAAATATTTTCTGCCGGTTAAGTTTTTGAGGGCTGATTTCTTGTCCTGTGATAAAAAGCCTTCTGTTTCCATCGCCAAAGCTTTCAGGGGATCATTTGCAAGCTTCTGGCACCATTTTTGAGTGAATTGCCAAAAGTCAGATTTTTGCTGAAATTGTGACCCCGGGGCTTAGGGATTTTTTCAAAAAAAAAATTTCTGTCGGTTACGTTTTTGAGGGCTGATTTCTTGTCCTGTGATAAAAAGCCTTCTGTTTCCATTGCCAAAGCTTTAAGGGATTCATTTGCAAGCTTCTAGCACCATTTTTGAGTGAATTGCCAAAAGTCAGATTTTTGCTGAAATTGTGACCCCGGGGCTTAGGGATTTTTTCAAAAAAATATTTTCTGCCGGTAAAGTTTTTGAGGGCTGATTTCTTGTCCTGTGATAAAAAGCCTTCTGTTTCCATCGCCAAAGCTTTCTGGGGATCATTTGCAAGCTTTTGGCACCATTTTTGAGTGAATTGCCAAAAGTCAGATTTTTGCTGAAATTGTGACCCCGGGGCTTCGGGATTTTTTCAAAAAAATATTTTCTTCCGGTTAAGTTATTGAGGGCTGATTTCTTGTCCTGTGATAAAAAGCCTTCTGTTTCCATCGCCAAAGCTTTCAGGGGATCATTTGCAAGCTTCTGGCACCATTTTTGAGTGAATTGCCAAAAGTCAGATTTTTGCTGAAATTGTGACCCCGGGGCTTAGGGATTTTTTCAAAAAAATATTTTCTGCCGGTTACGTTTTTGAGGGCTGATTTCTTGTCCTGTGATAAAAAGCCTTCTGTTTCCATTGCCAAAGCTTTAAGGGATTCATTTGCAAGCTTCTAGCACCATTTTTGAGTGAATTGCCAAAAGTCAGATTTTTGCTGAAATTGTGACCCCGGGGCTTAGGGATTTTTTCAAAAAAATATTTTCTGCCGGTTACGTTTTTGAGGGCTGATTTCTTGTCCTGTGATAAAAAGCCTTCTGTTTCCATCGCCAAAGCTTTCAGGGGATCATTTGCAAGCTTCTGGCACCATTTTTGAGTGAATTGCCAAAAGTCAGATTTTTGCTGAAATTGTGACCCCGGGGCTTAGGGATTTTTTCAAAAAAATATTTTCTGCCGGTTAAGTTTTTGAGGGCTGATTTCTTGTCCTGTGATAAAAAGCCTTCTGTTTCCATCGGCAAAGCTTTCAGGGGATCATTTGCAAGCTTCTGGCACCATTTTTGAGTGAATTGCCAAAAGTCAGATTTTTGCTGAAATTGTGACCCCGGGGCTTAGGGATTTTTTCAAAAAAATATTTTCTGCCGGTTACGTTTTTGAGGGCTGATTTCTTGTCCTGTGATAAAAAGCCTTCTGTTTCCATCGCCAAAGGTTTCAGGGGATCATTTGCAATCTTCTGGCACCATTTTTGAGTGAATTTCCAAAAGTCAGATTTTGGCTGAAATTGTGACCCCGGGGCTTAGGGATTTTTTCAAAAAAATATTTTCTGCCGGTTACGTTTTTGAGGGCTGATTTCTTGTCCTGTGATAAAAAGCCTTCTGTTTCCATCGCCAAAGCTTTCTGGGGATCATTTGCAAGCTTCTGGCACCATTTTTGAGTGAATTGCCAAAAGTCAGATTTTTGCTGAAATTGTGACCCCGGGGCTTAGGGATTTTTTCAAAAAAATATTTTCTGCCGGTTACGTTTTTGAGGTCTGATTTCTTGTCCTGTGATAAAAAGCCTTCTGTTTCCATCGCCAAAGCTTTCAGGGGATCATTTACAAGCTTCTGGCACCATTTTTGAGTGAATTGCCAAAAGTCAGATTTTTGCTGAAATTGTGACCCCGGGGCTTAGGGATTTTTTCAAAAAAATATTTTCTGCCGGTTACGTTTTTGAGGGCTGATTTCTTGTCCTGAGATAAAAAGCCTTCTGTTTCCATCACCAAAGCTTTCAGGGGATCATTTGCAAACTTCTGGCACCATTTTTGAGTGAATTGCCAAAAGTCAGATTTTTGCTGAAATTGTGACCCCAGGGCTTAGGGATTTTTTCAAAAAAATATTTTCTTCCGGTTAAGTTATTGAGGGCTGATTTCTTGTCCTGTGATAAAAAGCCTTCTGTTTCCATCGCCAAAGCTTTCAGGGGATCATTTGCAAGCTTCTGGCACCATTTTTGAGTGAATTGCCAAAAGTCAGATTTTTGCTGAAATTGTGACCCCGGGGCTTAGGGATTTTTTCAAAAAAATATTTTCTGCCGGTTACGTTTTTGAGGTCTGATTTCTTGTCCTGTGATAAAAAGCCTTCTGTTTCCATCGCCAAAGCTTTCAGGGGATCATTTACAAGCTTCTGGCACCATTTTTGAGTGAATTGCCAAAAGTCAGATTTTTGCTGAAATTGTGACCCCGGGGCTTAGGGATTTTTTCAAAAAAATATTTTCTGCCGGTTACGTTTTTGAGGGCTGATTTCTTGTCCTGAGATAAAAAGCCTTCTGTTTCCATCACCAAAGCTTTCAGGGGATCATTTGCAAACTTCTGGCACCATTTTTGAGTGAATTGCCAAAAGTCAGATTTTTGCTGAAATTGTGACCCCAGGGCTTAGGGATTTTTTCAAAAAAATATTTTCTTCCGGTTAAGTTATTGAGGGCTGATTTCTTGTCCTGTGATAAAAAGCCTTCTGTTTCCATCGCCAAAGCTTTCAGGGGATCATTTGCAAGCTTCTGGCACCATTTTTGAGTGAATTGCCAAAAGTCAGATTTTTGCTGAAATTGTGACCCCGGGGCTTAGGGATTTTTTCAAAAAAATATTTTCTGCCGGTTAAGTTATTGAGGGCTGATTTCTTGTCCTGTGATAAAAAGCCTTCTGTTTCCATCGCCAAAGCTTTCAGGGGATCATTTGCAATCTTCTGGCACCATTTTTGAGTGAATTGCCAAAAGTCAGATTTTGGCTGAAATTGTGACCCCGGGGCTTAGGGATTTTTTCAAAAAAATATTTTCTGCCGGTTACGTTTTTGAGGGCTGATTTCTTGTCCTGTGATAAAAAGCCTTCTGTTTCCATCGCCAAAGGTTTCAGGGGATCATTTGCAATCTTCTGGCACCATTTTTGAGTGAATTTCCAAAAGTCAGATTTTGGCTGAAATTGTGACCCCGGGGCTTAGGGATTTTTTCAAAAAAATATTTTCTGCCGGTTACGTTTTTGAGGGCTGATTTCTTGTCCTGTGATAAAAAGCCTTCTGTTTCCATCGCCAAAGCTTTCTGGGGATCATTTGCAAGCTTCTGGCACCATTTTTGAGTGAATTGCCAAAAGTCAGATTTTTGCTGAAATTGTGACCCCGGGGCTTAGGGATTTTTTCAAAAAAATATTTTCTGCCGGTTACGTTTTTGAGGTCTGATTTCTTGTCCTGTGATAAAAAGCCTTCTGTTTCCATCGCCAAAGCTTTCAGGGGATCATTTACAAGCTTCTGGCACCATTTTTGAGTGAATTGCCAAAAGTCAGATTTTTGCTGAAATTGTGACCCCGGGGCTTAGGGATTTTTTCAAAAAAATATTTTCTGCCGGTTACGTTTTTGAGGGCTGATTTCTTGTCCTGAGATAAAAAGCCTTCTGTTTCCATCACCAAAGCTTTCAGGGGATCATTTGCAAACTTCTGGCACCATTTTTGAGTGAATTGCCAAAAGTCAGATTTTTGCTGAAATTGTGACCCCAGGGCTTAGGGATTTTTTCAAAAAAATATTTTCTTCCGGTTAAGTTATTGAGGGCTGATTTCTTGTCCTGTGATAAAAAGCCTTCTGTTTCCATCGCCAAAGCTTTCAGGGGATCATTTGCAAGCTTCTGGCACCATTTTTGAGTGAATTGCCAAAAGTCAGATTTTTGCTGAAATTGTGACCCCGGGGCTTAGGGATTTTTTCAAAAAAATATTTTCTGCCGGTTACGTTTTTGAGGGCTGATTTCTTGTCCTGTGATAAAAAGCCTTCTGTTTCCATCGCCAAAGCTTTCAGGGGATCATTTGCAAGCTTCTGGCACCATTTTTGAGTGAATTGCCAAAAGTCAGATTTTGGCTGAAATTGTGACCCCGGGGCTTAGGGATTTTTTCAAAAAAAAATATTTTCTTCCGGTTAAGTTATTGAGGGCTGATTTCTTGTCCTGTGATAAAAAGCCTTCTGTTTCCATCGCCAAAGCTTTCAGGGGATCATTTGCAAGCTTCTGGCACCATTTTTGAGTGAATTGCCAAAAGTCAGATTTTGGCTGAAATTGTGACCCCGGGGCTTAGGGATTTTTTCAAAAAAATATTTTCTGCCGGTTACGTTTTTGAGGGCTGATTTCTTGTCCTGTGATAAAAAGCCTTCTGTTTCCATCGCCAAAGCTTTCAGGGGATCATTTGCAAGCTTCTGGCACCATTTTTGAGTGAATTGCCAAAAGTCAGATTTTTGCTGAAATTGTGACCCCGGGGCTTAGGGATTTTTTCAAAAAAATATTTTCTGCCGGTTAAGTTTTTGAGGGCTGATTTCTTGTCCTGTGATAAAAAGCCTTCTGTTTCGAGTGCCAAACCTTTCAGGGGATCATTTGCAAGCTTCTGGCACCATTTTTGAGTGAATTGCCAAAAGTCAGATTTTTGCTGAAATTGTGACCCCGGGGCTTAGGGATTTTTTCAAAAAAATATTTTCTGCCGGTTAAGTTTTTGAGGGCTGATTTCTTGTCCTGTGATAAAAAGCCTTCTGTTTCGAGTGCCAAACCTTTCAGGGGATCATTTGCAAGCTTCTGGCACCATTTTTGAGTGAATTGCCAAAAGTCAGATTTTTGCTGAAATTGTGACCCCGGGGCTTAGGGATTTTTTCAAAAAAAAATATTTTCTTCCGGTTAAGTTATTGAGGGCTGATTTCTTGTCCTGTGATAAAAAGCCTTCTGTTTCCATCGCCAAAGCTTTCAGGGGATCATTTGCAAGCTTCTGGCACCATTTTTGAGTGAATTGCCAAAAGTCAGATTTTGGCTGAAATTGTGACCCCGGGGCTTAGGGATTTTTTCAAAAAAATATTTTCTGCCGGTTACGTTTTTGAGGGCTGATTTCTTGTCCTGTGATAAAAAGCCTTCTGTTTCCATCGCCAAAGCTTTCAGGGGATCATTTGCAAGCTTCTGGCACCATTTTTGAGTGAATTGCCAAAAGTCAGATTTTTGCTGAAATTGTGACCCCGGGGCTTAGGGATTTTTTCAAAAAAATATTTTCTGCCGGTTAAGTTTTTGAGGGCTGATTTCTTGTCCTGTGATAAAAAGCCTTCTGTTTCGAGTGCCAAACCTTTCAGGGGATCATTTGCAAGCTTCTGGCACCATTTTTGAGTGAATTGCCAAAAGTCAGATTTTGGCTGAAATTGTGACCCCGGGGCTTAGGGATTTTTTCAAAAAAAAATATTTTCTTCCGGTTACGTTTTTGAGGGCTGATTTCTTGTCCTGTGATAAAAAGCCTTCTGTTTCCATCGCCAAAGGTTTCAGGGGATCATTTGCAAGCTTCTGGCACCATTTTTGAGTGAATTTCCAAAAGTCAGATTTTTGCTGAAATTGTGACCCCGGGGCTTAGGGATTTTTTTCAAAAAAATATTTTCTGCCGGTTACGTTTTTGAGGGCTGATTTCTTGTCCTGTGATAAAAAGCCTTCTGTTTCCATCGCCAAAGCTTTCAGGGGATCATTTACAAGCTTCTGGCACCATTTTTGAGTGAATTGCCAAAAGTCAGATTTTTGCTGAAATTGTGACCCCGGGGCTTAGGGATTTTTTCAAAAAAATATTTTCTGCCGGTTACGTTTTTGAGGGCTGATTTCTTGTCCTGTGATAAAAAGCCTTCTGTTTCCATCACCAAAGCTTTCAGGGGATCATTTGCAAACTTCTGGCACCATTTTTGAGTTAATTGCCAAAAGTCAGATTTTTGCTGAAATTGTGACCCCAGGGCTTAGGGATTTTTTCAAAAAAATATTTTCTTCCGGTTAAGTTATTGAGGGCTGATTTCTTGTCCTGTGATAAAAAGCCTTCTGTTTCCATCGCCAAAGCTTTCAGGGGATCATTTGCAAGCTTCTGGCACCATTTTTGAGTGAATTGCCAAAAGTCAGATTTTTGCTGAAATTGTGACCCCGGGGCTTAGGGATTTTTTCAAAAAAATATTTTCTGCCGGTTAAGTTTTTGAGGGCTGATTTCTTGTCCTGTGATAAAAAGCCTTCTGTTTCCATCGCCAAAGCTTTCAGGGGATCATTTGCAAGCTTCTGGCACCATTTTTGAGTGAATTGCCAAAAGTCAGATTTTGGCTGAAATTGTGACCCCGGGGCTTAGGGATTTTTTCAAAAAAATATTTTCTGCCGGTTACGTTTTTCAGGGCTGATTTCTTGTCCTGTGATAAAAAGCCTTCTGTTTCCATCGCCAAAGCTTTCAGGGGATCATTTGCAAGCTTCTGGCACCATTTTTGAGTGAATTTCCAAAAGTCAGATTTTTGCTGAAATTGTGACCCCGGGGCTTAGGGATTTTTTCAAAAAAATATTTTCTGCCGGTTACGTTTTTGAGGGCTGATTTCTTGTCCTGTGATAAAAAGCCTTCTGTTTCCATCGCCAAAGCTTTCAGGGGATCATTTGCAAGCTTCTGGCACCATTTTTGAGTGAATTGCCAAAAGTCAGATTAGGGCTTAGGGATCATTTGCAAGCTTCTGGCACCATTTTTGAGTGAATTGCCAAAAGTCAGATTTTTGCTGACATTGTGACCCCGGGGCTTAGGGATTTTTTCAAAAAAATATTTTCTGCCGGTTACGTTTTTGAGGGCTGATTTCTTGTCCTGTGATAAAAAGCCTTCTGTTTCCATCGCCAAAGCTTTCAGGGGATCATTTGTAAGCTTCTGGCACCATTTTTGAGTGAATTGCCAAAAGTCAGATTTTGGCTGAAATTGTGACCCCGGGGCTTAGGGATTTTTTCAAAAAAATATTTTCTGCCGGTTACGTTTTTGAGGGCTGATTTCTTGTCCTGTGATAAAAAGCCTTCTGTTTCGAGTGCCAAACCTTTCAGGGGATCATTTGCAAGCTTCTGGCACCATTTTTGAGTGAATTGCCAAAAGTCAGATTTTTGCTGAAATTGTGACCCCGGGGCTTAGGGATTTTTTCAAAAAAAAATATTTTCTTCCGGTTAAGTTATTGAGGGCTGATTTCTTGTCCTGTGATAAAAAGCCTTCTGTTTCCATCGCCAAAGCTTTCAGGGGATCATTTGCAAGCTTCTGGCACCATTTTTGAGTGAATTGCCAAAAGTCAGATTTTGGCTGAAATTGTGACCCCGGGGCTTAGGGATTTTTTCAAAAAAATATTTTCTGCCGGTTACGTTTTTGAGGGCTGATTTCTTGTCCTGTGATAAAAAGCCTTCTGTTTCCATCGCCAAAGCTTTCAGGGGATCATTTGCAAGCTTCTGGCACCATTTTTGAGTGAATTGCCAAAAGTCAGATTTTTGCTGAAATTGTGACCCCGGGGCTTAGGGATTTTTTCAAAAAAATATTTTCTGCCGGTTAAGTTTTTGAGGGCTGATTTCTTGTCCTGTGATAAAAAGCCTTCTGTTTCGAGTGCCAAACCTTTCAGGGGATCATTTGCAAGCTTCTGGCACCATTTTTGAGTGAATTGCCAAAAGTCAGATTTTGGCTGAAATTGTGACCCCGGGGCTTAGGGATTTTTTCAAAAAAAAATATTTTCTTCCGGTTACGTTTTTGAGGGCTGATTTCTTGTCCTGTGATAAAAAGCCTTCTGTTTCCATCGCCAAAGGTTTCAGGGGATCATTTGCAAGCTTCTGGCACCATTTTTGAGTGAATTTCCAAAAGTCAGATTTTTGCTGAAATTGTGACCCCGGGGCTTAGGGATTTTTTTCAAAAAAATATTTTCTGCCGGTTACGTTTTTGAGGGCTGATTTCTTGTCCTGTGATAAAAAGCCTTCTGTTTCCATCGCCAAAGCTTTCAGGGGATCATTTACAAGCTTCTGGCACCATTTTTGAGTGAATTGCCAAAAGTCAGATTTTTGCTGAAATTGTGACCCCGGGGCTTAGGGATTTTTTCAAAAAAATATTTTCTGCCGGTTACGTTTTTGAGGGCTGATTTCTTGTCCTGTGATAAAAAGCCTTCTGTTTCCATCACCAAAGCTTTCAGGGGATCATTTGCAAACTTCTGGCACCATTTTTGAGTTAATTGCCAAAAGTCAGATTTTTGCTGAAATTGTGACCCCAGGGCTTAGGGATTTTTTCAAAAAAATATTTTCTTCCGGTTAAGTTATTGAGGGCTGATTTCTTGTCCTGTGATAAAAAGCCTTCTGTTTCCATCGCCAAAGCTTTCAGGGGATCATTTGCAAGCTTCTGGCACCATTTTTGAGTGAATTGCCAAAAGTCAGATTTTTGCTGAAATTGTGACCCCGGGGCTTAGGGATTTTTTCAAAAAAATATTTTCTGCCGGTTAAGTTTTTGAGGGCTGATTTCTTGTCCTGTGATAAAAAGCCTTCTGTTTCCATCGCCAAAGCTTTCAGGGGATCATTTGCAAGCTTCTGGCACCATTTTTGAGTGAATTGCCAAAAGTCAGATTTTGGCTGAAATTGTGACCCCGGGGCTTAGGGATTTTTTCAAAAAAATATTTTCTGCCGGTTACGTTTTTCAGGGCTGATTTCTTGTCCTGTGATAAAAAGCCTTCTGTTTCCATCGCCAAAGCTTTCAGGGGATCATTTGCAAGCTTCTGGCACCATTTTTGAGTGAATTTCCAAAAGTCAGATTTTTGCTGAAATTGTGACCCCGGGGCTTAGGGATTTTTTCAAAAAAATATTTTCTGCCGGTTACGTTTTTGAGGGCTGATTTCTTGTCCTGTGATAAAAAGCCTTCTGTTTCCATCGCCAAAGCTTTCAGGGGATCATTTGCAAGCTTCTGGCACCATTTTTGAGTGAATTGCCAAAAGTCAGATTAGGGCTTAGGGATCATTTGCAAGCTTCTGGCACCATTTTTGAGTGAATTGCCAAAAGTCAGATTTTTGCTGACATTGTGACCCCGGGGCTTAGGGATTTTTTCAAAAAAATATTTTCTGCCGGTTACGTTTTTGAGGGCTGATTTCTTGTCCTGTGATAAAAAGCCTTCTGTTTCCATCGCCAAAGCTTTCAGGGGATCATTTGTAAGCTTCTGGCACCATTTTTGAGTGAATTGCCAAAAGTCAGATTTTGGCTGAAATTGTGACCCCGGGGCTTAGGGATTTTTTCAAAAAAATATTTTCTGCCGGTTACGTTTTTGAGGGCTGATTTCTTGTCCTGTGATAAAAAGCCTTCTGTTTCGAGTGCCAAACCTTTCAGGGGATCATTTGCAAGCTTCTGGCACCATTTTTGAGTGAATTGACAAAAGTCAGATTTTGGCTGAAATTGTGACCCCGGGGCTTAGGGATTTTTTTTAAAAAAATATTTTCTTCCGGTTAAGTTATTGAGGGCTGATTTCTTGTCCTGTGATAAAAAGCCTTCTGTTTCCATCGCCAAAGCTTTCAGGGGATCATTTACAAGCTTCTGGCACCATTTTTGAGTGAATTGCCAAAAGTCAGATTTTTGCTGAAATTGTGACCCCGGGGCTTAGGGATTTTTTCAAAAAAATATTTTCTGCCGGTTACGTTTTTGAGGGCTGATTTCTTGTCCTGAGATAAAAAGCCTTCTGTTTCCATCACCAAAGCTTTCAGGGGATCATTTGCAAACTTCTGGCACCATTTTTGAGTGAATTGCCAAAAGTCAGATTTTTGCTGAAATTGTGACCCCAGGGCTTAGGGATTTTTTCAAAAAAATATTTTCTTCCGGTTAAGTTATTGAGGGCTGATTTCTTGTCCTGTGATAAAAAGCCTTCTGTTTCCATCGCCAAAGCTTTCAGGGGATCATTTGCAAGCTTCTGGCACCATTTTTGAGTGAATTGCCAAAAGTCAGATTTTTGCTGAAATTGTGACCCCGGGGCTTAGGGATTTTTTCAAAAAAATATTTTCTGCCGGTTACGTTTTTGAGGGCTGATTTCTTGTCCTGTGATAAAAAGCCTTCTGTTTCCATCGCCAAAGCTTTCAGGGGATCATTTGCAAGCTTCTGGCACCATTTTTGAGTGAATTGCCAAAAGTCAGATTTTGGCTGAAATTGTGACCCCGGGGCTTAGGGATTTTTTCAAAAAAAATATTTTCATCCGGTTAAGTTATTGAGGGCTGATTTCTTGTCCTGTGATAAAAAGCCTTCTGTTTCCATCGCCAAAGCTTTCAGGGGATCATTTGCAATCTTCTGGCACCATTTTTGAGTGAATTGCCAAAAGTCAGATTTTGGCTGAAATTGTGACCCCGGGGCTTAGGGATTTTTTCAAAAAAATATTTTCTGCCGGTTACGTTTTTGAGGGCTGATTTCTTGTCCTGTGATAAAAAGCCTTCTGTTTCCATCGCCAAAGCTTTCTGGGGATCATTTGCAAGCTTCTGGCACCATTTTTGAGTGAATTGCCAAAAGTCAGATTTTTGCTGAAATTGTGACCCCGGGGCTTAGGGATTTTTTCAAAAAAATATTTTCTGCCGGTTAAGTTTTTGAGGGCTGATTTCTTGTCCTGTGATAAAAAGCCTTCTGTTTCGAATGCCAAACCTTTCAGGGGATCATTTGCAAGCTTCTGGCACCATTTTTGAGTGAATTGCCAAAAGTCAGATTTTGGCTGAAATTGTGACCCCGGGGCTTAGGGATTTTTTCAAAAAAAAATATTTTCTTCCGGTTAAGTTATTGAGGGCTGATTTCTTGTCCTGTGATAAAAAGCCTTCTGTTTCCATCGCCAAAGCTTTCAGGGGATCATTTGCAAGCTTCTGGCACCATTTTTGAGTGAATTGCCAAAAGTCAGATTTTGGCTGAAATTGTGACCCCGGGGCTTAGGGATTTTTTCAAAAAAATATTTTCTGCCGGTTACGTTTTTGAGGGCTGATTTCTTGTCCTGTGATAAAAAGCCTTCTGTTTCCATCGCCAAAGCTTTCAGGGGATCATTTGCAAGCTTCTGGCACCATTTTTGAGTGAATTGCCAAAAGTCAGATTTTTGCTGAAATTGTGACCCCGGGGCTTAGGGATTTTTTCAAAAAAATATTTTCTGCCGGTTAAGTTTTTGAGGGCTGATTTCTTGTCCTGTGATAAAAAGCCTTCTGTTTCGAGTGCCAAACCTTTCAGGGGATCATTTGCAAGCTTCTGGCACCATTTTTGAGTGAATTGCCAAAAGTCAGATTTTGGCTGAAATTGTGACCCCGGGGCTTCGGGATTTTTTCAAAAAAAAATATTTTCTTCCGGTTAAGTTATTGAGGGCTGATTTCTTGTCCTGTGATAAAAAGCCTTCTGTTTCCATCGCCAAAGCTTTCAGGGGATCATTTGCAAGCTTCTGGCACCATTTTTGAGTGAATTGCCAAAAGTCAGATTTTGGCTGAAATTGTGACCCCGGGGCTTAGGGATTTTTTCAAAAAAATATTTTCTGCCGGTTACGTTTTTGAGGGCTGATTTCTTGTCCTGTGATAAAAAGCCTTCTGTTTCCATCGCCAAAGCTTTCAGGGGATCATTTGCAAGCTTCTGGCACCATTTTTGAGTGAATTGCCAAAAGTCAGATTTTTGCTGAAATTGTGACCCCGGGGCTTAGGGATTTTTTCAAAAAAATATTTTCTGCCGGTTACGTTTTTGAGGGCTGATTTCTTGTCCTGTGATAAAAAGCCTTCTGTTTCCATCGCCAAAGCTTTCAGGGGATCATTTGCAAGCTTCTGGCACCATTTTTGAGTGAATTGCCAAAAGTCAGATTTTTGCTGAAATTGTGACCCCGGGGCTTAGGGATTTTTTCAAAAAAATATTTTCTGCCGGTTACGTTTTTGAGGGCTGATTTCTTGTCCTGTGATAAAAAGCCTTCTGTTTCCATCGCCAAAGCTTTCAGGGGATCATTTGCAAGCTTCTAGCACAATTTTTGAGTGAATTGCCAAAAGTCAGATTTTTGCTGAAATTGTGACCCCGGGGCTTAGGGATTTTTTCAAAAAAATATTTTCTGCCGGTTACGTTTTTGAGGGCTGATTTCTTGTCCTGTGATAAAAAGCCTTCTGTTTCCATCGCCAAAGGTTTCAGGGGATCATTTGCAAGCTTCTGGCACCATTTTTGAGTGAATTTCCAAAAGTCAGATTTTTGCTGAAATTATGACCCCGGGGCTTAGGGATTTTTTTCAAAAAAATATTTTCTGCCGGTTACGTTTTTGAGGGCTGATTTCTTGTCCTGTGATAAAAAGCCTTCTGTTTCCATCGCCAAAGCTTTCAGGGGATCATTTACAAGCTTCTGGCACCATTTTTGAGTGAATTGCCAAAAGTCAGATTTTTGCTGAAATTGTGACCCCGGGGCTTAGGGATTTTTTCAAAAAAATATTTTCTGCCGGTTACGTTTTTGAGGGCTGATTTCTTGTCCTGTGATAAAAAGCCTTCTGTTTCCATCACCAAAGCTTTCAGGGGATCATTTGCAAACTTCTGGCACCATTTTTGAGTTAATTGCCAAAAGTCAGATTTTTGCTGAAATTGTGACCCCAGGGCTTAGGGATTTTTTCAAAAAAATATTTTCTTCCGGTTAAGTTATTGAGGGCTGATTTCTTGTCCTGTGATAAAAAGCCTTCTGTTTCCATCGCCAAAGCTTTCAGGGGATCATTTGCAATCTTCTGGCACCATTTTTGAGTGAATTGCCAAAAGTCAGATTTTGGCTGAAATTGTGACCCCGGGGCTTAGGGATTTTTTCAAAAAAATATTTTCTGCCGGTTACGTTTTTGAGGGCTGATTTCTTGTCCTGTGATAAAAAGCCTTCTGTTTCCATCGCCAAAGCTTTCTGGGGATCATTTGCAAGCTTCTGGCACCATTTTTGAGTGAATTGCCAAAAGTCAGATTTTTGCTGAAATTGTGACCCCGGGGCTTAGGGATTTTTTCAAAAAAATATTTTCTGCCGGTTAAGTTTTTGAGGGCTGATTTCTTGTCCTGTGATAAAAAGCCTTCTGTTTCGAATGCCAAACCTTTCAGGGGATCATTTGCAAGCTTCTGGCACCATTTTTGAGTGAATTGCCAAAAGTCAGATTTTGGCTGAAATTGTGACCCCGGGGCTTAGGGATTTTTTCAAAAAAAAATATTTTCTTCCGGTTAAGTTATTGAGGGCTGATTTCTTGTCCTGTGATAAAAAGCCTTCTGTTTCCATCGCCAAAGCTTTCAGGGGATCATTTGCAAGCTTCTGGCACCATTTTTGAGTGAATTGCCAAAAGTCAGATTTTGGCTGAAATTGTGACCCCGGGGCTTAGGGATTTTTTCAAAAAAATATTTTCTGCCGGTTACGTTTTTGAGGGCTGATTTCTTGTCCTGTGATAAAAAGCCTTCTGTTTCCATCGCCAAAGCTTTCAGGGGATCATTTGCAAGCTTCTGGCACCATTTTTGAGTGAATTGCCAAAAGTCAGATTTTTGCTGAAATTGTGACCCCGGGGCTTAGGGATTTTTTCAAAAAAATATTTTCTGCCGGTTAAGTTTTTGAGGGCTGATTTCTTGTCCTGTGATAAAAAGCCTTCTGTTTCGAGTGCCAAACCTTTCAGGGGATCATTTGCAAGCTTCTGGCACCATTTTTGAGTGAATTGCCAAAAGTCAGATTTTGGCTGAAATTGTGACCCCGGGGCTTCGGGATTTTTTCAAAAAAAAATATTTTCTTCCGGTTAAGTTATTGAGGGCTGATTTCTTGTCCTGTGATAAAAAGCCTTCTGTTTCCATCGCCAAAGCTTTCAGGGGATCATTTGCAAGCTTCTGGCACCATTTTTGAGTGAATTGCCAAAAGTCAGATTTTGGCTGAAATTGTGACCCCGGGGCTTAGGGATTTTTTCAAAAAAATATTTTCTGCCGGTTACGTTTTTGAGGGCTGATTTCTTGTCCTGTGATAAAAAGCCTTCTGTTTCCATCGCCAAAGCTTTCAGGGGATCATTTGCAAGCTTCTGGCACCATTTTTGAGTGAATTGCCAAAAGTCAGATTTTTGCTGAAATTGTGACCCCGGGGCTTAGGGATTTTTTCAAAAAAATATTTTCTGCCGGTTACGTTTTTGAGGGCTGATTTCTTGTCCTGTGATAAAAAGCCTTCTGTTTCCATCGCCAAAGCTTTCAGGGGATCATTTGCAAGCTTCTGGCACCATTTTTGAGTGAATTGCCAAAAGTCAGATTTTTGCTGAAATTGTGACCCCGGGGCTTAGGGATTTTTTCAAAAAAATATTTTCTGCCGGTTACGTTTTTGAGGGCTGATTTCTTGTCCTGTGATAAAAAGCCTTCTGTTTCCATCGCCAAAGCTTTCAGGGGATCATTTGCAAGCTTCTAGCACAATTTTTGAGTGAATTGCCAAAAGTCAGATTTTTGCTGAAATTGTGACCCCGGGGCTTAGGGATTTTTTCAAAAAAATATTTTCTGCCGGTTACGTTTTTGAGGGCTGATTTCTTGTCCTGTGATAAAAAGCCTTCTGTTTCCATCGCCAAAGGTTTCAGGGGATCATTTGCAAGCTTCTGGCACCATTTTTGAGTGAATTTCCAAAAGTCAGATTTTTGCTGAAATTATGACCCCGGGGCTTAGGGATTTTTTTCAAAAAAATATTTTCTGCCGGTTACGTTTTTGAGGGCTGATTTCTTGTCCTGTGATAAAAAGCCTTCTGTTTCCATCGCCAAAGCTTTCAGGGGATCATTTACAAGCTTCTGGCACCATTTTTGAGTGAATTGCCAAAAGTCAGATTTTTGCTGAAATTGTGACCCCGGGGCTTAGGGATTTTTTCAAAAAAATATTTTCTGCCGGTTACGTTTTTGAGGGCTGATTTCTTGTCCTGTGATAAAAAGCCTTCTGTTTCCATCACCAAAGCTTTCAGGGGATCATTTGCAAACTTCTGGCACCATTTTTGAGTTAATTGCCAAAAGTCAGATTTTTGCTGAAATTGTGACCCCAGGGCTTAGGGATTTTTTCAAAAAAATATTTTCTTCCGGTTAAGTTATTGAGGGCTGATTTCTTGTCCTGTGATAAAAAGCCTTCTGTTTCCATCGCCAAAGCTTTCAGGGGATCATTTGCAAGCTTCTGGCACCATTTTTGAGTGAATTGCCAAAAGTCAGATTTTTGCTGAAATTGTGACCCCGGGGCTTAGGGATTTTTTCAAAAAAATATTTTCTGCCGGTTACGTTTTTGAGGGCTGATTTCTTGTCCTGTGATAAAAAGCCTTCTGTTTCCATCGCCAAAGCTTTCTGGGGATCATTTGCAAGCTTCTGGCACCATTTTTGAGTGAATTGCCAAAAGTCAGATTTTTGCTGAAATTGTGACCCCGGGGCTTAGGGATTTTTTCAAAAAAATATTTTCTGCCGGTTAAGTTTTTGAGGGCTGATTTCTTGTCCTGTGATAAAAAGCCTTCTGTTTCCATCGCCAAAGCTTTCAGGGGATCATTTGCAAGCTTCTGGCACCATTTTTGAGTGAATTGCCAAAAGTCAGATTTTGGCTGAAATTGTGACCCCGGGGCTTAGGGATTTTTTCAAAAAAATATTTTCTGCCGGTTACGTTTTTCAGGGCTGATTTCTTGTCCTGTGATAAAAAGCCTTCTGTTTCCATCGCCAAAGCTTTCAGGGGATCATTTGCAAGCTTCTGGCACCATTTTTGAGTGAATTTCCAAAAGTCAGATTTTTGCTGAAATTGTGACCCCGGGGCTTAGGGATTTTTTCAAAAAAATATTTTCTGCCGGTTACGTTTTTGAGGGCTGATTTCTTGTCCTGTGATAAAAATCCTTCTGTTTCCATCGCCAAAGCTTTCAGGGGATCATTTGCAAGCTTCTGGCACCATTTTTGAGTGAATTGCCAAAAGTCAGATTAGGGCTTAGGGATCATTTGCAAGCTTCTGGCACCATTTTTGAGTGAATTGCCAAAAGTCAGATTTTTGCTGACATTGTGACCCCGGGGCTTAGGGATTTTTTCAAAAAAATATTTTCTGCCGGTTACGTTTTTGAGGGCTGATTTCTTGTCCTGTGATAAAAAGCCTTCTGTTTCCATCGCCAAAGCTTTCAGGGGATCATTTGTAAGCTTCTGGCACCATTTTTGAGTGAATTGCCAAAAGTCAGATTTTGGCTGAAATTGTGACCCCGGGGCTTAGGGATTTTTTCAAAAAAATATTTTCTGCCGGTTACGTTTTTGAGGGCTGATTTCTTGTCCTGTGATAAAAAGCCTTCTGTTTCGAGTGCCAAACCTTTCAGGGGATCATTTGCAAGCTTCTGGCACCATTTTTGAGTGAATTGCCAAAAGTCAGATTTTGGCTGAAATTGTGACCCCGGGGCTTAGGGATTTTTTCAAAAAAAATATTTTCTTCCGGTTAAGTTTTTGAGGGCTGATTTCTTGTCCTGTGATAAAAAGCCTTCTGTTTCCATCGCCAAAGCTTTCAGGGGATCATTTGCAAGCTTCTGGCACCATTTTTGAGTGAATTGCCAAAAGTCAGATTTTTGCTGAAATTGTGACCCCGGGGCTTAGGGATTTTTTCAAAAAAATATTTTCTGCCGGTTACGTTTTTGAGGGCTGATTTCTTGTCCTGTGATAAAAAGCCTTCTGTTTCCATCGCCAAAGCTTTCAGGGGATCATTTGCAAGCTTCTGGCACCATTTTTGAGTGAATTGCCAAAAGTCAGATTTTTGCTGAAATTGTGACCCCGGGGCTTAGGGATTTTTTCAAAAAAATATTTTCTGCCGGTTACGTTTTTGAGGGCTGATTTCTTGTCCTGTGATAAAAAGCCTTCTGTTTCCATCGCCAAAGCTTTCTGGGGATCATTTGCAAGCTTCTGGCACCATTTTTGAGTGAATTGCCAAAAGTCAGATTTTTGCTGAAATTGTGACCCCGGGGCTTAGGGATTTTTTCAAAAAAATATTTTCTGCCGGTTAAGTTTTTGAGGGCTGATTTCTTGTCCTGTGATAAAAAGCCTTCTGTTTCCATCGCCAAAGCTTTCAGGGGATCATTTGCAAGCTTCTGGCACCATTTTTGAGTGAATTGCCAAAAGTCAGATTTTGGCTGAAATTGTGACCCCGGGGCTTAGGGATTTTTTCAAAAAAATATTTTCTGCCGGTTACGTTTTTCAGGGCTGATTTCTTGTCCTGTGATAAAAAGCCTTCTGTTTCCATCGCCAAAGCTTTCAGGGGATCATTTGCAAGCTTCTGGCACCATTTTTGAGTGAATTTCCAAAAGTCAGATTTTTGCTGAAATTGTGACCCCGGGGCTTAGGGATTTTTTCAAAAAAATATTTTCTGCCGGTTACGTTTTTGAGGGCTGATTTCTTGTCCTGTGATAAAAATCCTTCTGTTTCCATCGCCAAAGCTTTCAGGGGATCATTTGCAAGCTTCTGGCACCATTTTTGAGTGAATTGCCAAAAGTCAGATTAGGGCTTAGGGATCATTTGCAAGCTTCTGGCACCATTTTTGAGTGAATTGCCAAAAGTCAGATTTTTGCTGACATTGTGACCCCGGGGCTTAGGGATTTTTTCAAAAAAATATTTTCTGCCGGTTACGTTTTTGAGGGCTGATTTCTTGTCCTGTGATAAAAAGCCTTCTGTTTCCATCGCCAAAGCTTTCAGGGGATCATTTGTAAGCTTCTGGCACCATTTTTGAGTGAATTGCCAAAAGTCAGATTTTGGCTGAAATTGTGACCCCGGGGCTTAGGGATTTTTTCAAAAAAATATTTTCTGCCGGTTACGTTTTTGAGGGCTGATTTCTTGTCCTGTGATAAAAAGCCTTCTGTTTCGAGTGCCAAACCTTTCAGGGGATCATTTGCAAGCTTCTGGCACCATTTTTGAGTGAATTGCCAAAAGTCAGATTTTGGCTGAAATTGTGACCCCGGGGCTTAGGGATTTTTTCAAAAAAAATATTTTCTTCCGGTTAAGTTATTGAGGGCTGATTTCTTGTCCTGTGATAAAAAGCCTTCTGTTTCCATCGCCAAAGCTTTCAGGGGATCATTTGCAAGCTTCTGGCACCATTTTTGAGTGAATTGCCAAAAGTCAGATTTTGGCTGAAATTGTGACCACGGGGCTTAGGGATTTTTTCAAAAAAATATTTTCTGCCGGTTACGTTTTTGAGGGCTGATTTCTTGTCCTGTGATAAAAAGCCTTCTGTTTCCATCGTCAAAGCTTTCAGGGGATCATTTGCAAGCTTCTGGCACCATTTTTGAGTGAATTGCCAAAAGTCAGATTTTTGCTGAAATTGTGACCCCGGGGCTTAGGGATTTTTTCAAAAAAAGATTTTCTGCCGGTTACGTTTTTGAGGGCTGATTTCTTGTCCTGTGATAAAAAGCCTTCTGTTTCCATCGCCAAAGCTTTCAGGGGATCATTTACAAGCTTCTGGCACCATTTTTGAGTGAATTGCCAAAAGTCAGATTTTTGCTGAAATTGTGACCCCGGGGCTTAGGGATTTTTTCAAAAAAATATTTTCTGCCGGTTACGTTTTTGAGGGCTGATTTCTTGTCCTGTGATAAAAAGCCTTCTGTTTCGAGTGCCAAACCTTTCAGGGGATCATTTGCAAGCTTCTGGCACCATTTTTGAGTGAATTGCCAAAAGTCAGATTTTGGCTGAAATTGTGACCCCGGGGCTTAGGGATTTTTTCAAAAAAATATTTTCTGCCGGTTACGTTTTTGAGGGCTGATTTCTTGTCCTGTGATAAAAAGCCTTCTGTTTCCATCGCCAAAGCTTTCAGGGGATCATTTGCAAGCTTCTGGCACCATTTTTGAGTGAATTGCCAAAAGTCAGATTTTGGCTGAAATTGTGACCCCGGGGCTTAGGGATTTTTTCAAAAAAAATATTTTCTTCCGGTTAAGTTATTGAGGGCTGATTTCTTGTCCTGTGATAAAAAGCCTTCTGTTTCCATCGCCAAAGCTTTCAGGGGATCATTTGCAAGCTTCTGGCACCATATTTGAGTGAATTGCCAAAAGTCAGATTTTGGCTGAAATTGTGACCCCGGGGCTTAGGGATTTTTTCAAAAAAATATTTTCTGCCGGTTACGTTTTTGAGGGCTGATTTCTTGTCCTGTGATAAAAAGCCTTCTGTTTCGAGTGCCAAACCTTTCAGGGGATCATTTGCAAGCTTCTGGCACCATTTTTGAGTGAATTGCCAAAAGTCAGATTTTGGCTGAAATTGTGACCCCGGGGCTTAGGGATTTTTTCAAAAAAAATATTTTCTTCCGGTTAAGTTATTGAGGGCTGATTTCTTGTCCTGTGATAAAAAGCCTTCTGTTTCCATCGCCAAAGCTTTCAGGGGATCATTTGCAAGCTTCTGGCACCATTTTTGAGTGAATTGCCAAAAGTCAGATTTTGGCTGAAATTGTGACCCCGGGGCTTAGGGATTTTTTCAAAAAAATATTTTCTGCCGGTCACGTTTTTGAGGGCTGATTTCTTGTCCTGTGATAAAAAGCCTTCTGTTTCCATCGCCAAAGCTTTCAGGGGATCATTTGCAAGCTTCTGGCACCATTTTTGAGTGAATTGCCAAAAGTCAGATTTTTGCTGAAATTGTGACCCCGGGGCTTAGGGATTTTTTCAAAAAAAGATTTTCTGCCGGTTACGTTTTTGAGGGCTGATTTCTTGTCCTGTGATAAAAAGCCTTCTGTTTCCATCGCCAAAGCTTTCAGGGGATCATTTACAAGCTTCTGGCACCATTTTTGAGTGAATTGCCAAAAGTCAGATTTTTGCTGAAATTGTGACCCCGGGGCTTAGGGATTTTTTCAAAAAAATATTTTCTGCCGGTTACGTTTTTGAGGGCTGATTTCTTGTCCTGTGATAAAAAGCCTTCTGTTTCGAGTGCCAAACCTTTCAGGGGATCATTTGCAAGCTTCTGGCACCATTTTTGAGTGAATTGCCAAAAGTCAGATTTTGGCTGAAATTGTGACCCCGGGGCTTAGGGATTTTTTCAAAAAAAATATTTTCTTCCGGTTAAGTTATTGAGGGCTGATTTCTTGTCCTGTGATAAAAAGCCTTCTGTTTCCATCGCCAAAGCTTTCAGGGGATCATTTGCAAGCTTCTGGCACCATTTTTGAGTGAATTGCCAAAAGTCAGATTTTGGCTGAAATTGTGACCCCGGGGCTTAGGGATTTTTTCAAAAAAATATTTTCTGCCGGTTACGTTTTTGAGGGCTGATTTCTTGTCCTGTGATAAAAAGCCTTCTGTTTCCATCGCCAAAGCTTTCAGGGGATCATTTGCAAGCTTCTGGCACCATTTTTGAGTGAATTGCCAAAAGTCAGATTTTTGCTGAAATTGTGACCCCGGGGCTTAGGGATTTTTTCAAAAAAATATTTTCTGCCGGTTACGTTTTTGAGGGCTGATTTCTTGTCCTGTGATAAAAAGCCTTCTGTTTCCATCGCCAAAGCTTTCTGGGGATCATTTGCAAGCTTCTGGCACCATTTTTGAGTGAATTGCCAAAAGTCAGATTTTTGCTGAAATTGTGACCCCGGGGCTTAAGGATTTTTTTCAAAAAAATATTTTCTGCCGGTTACGTTTTTGAGGGCTGATTTCTTGTCCTGTGATAAAAAGCCTTCTGTTTCCATCGCCAAAGCTTTCAGGGGATCATTTACAAGCTTCTGGCACCATTTTTGAGTGAATTGCCAAAAGTCAGATTTTTGCTGAAATTGTGACCCCGGGGCTTAGGGATTTTTTCAAAAAAATATTTTCTGCCGGTTACGTTTTTGAGGGCTGATTTCTTGTCCTGTGATAAAAAGCCTTCTGTTTCCATCACCAAAGCTTTCAGGGGATCATTTGCAAACTTCTGGCACCATTTTTGAGTTAATTGCCAAAAGTCAGATTTTTGCTGAAATTGTGACCCCAGGGCTTAGGGATTTTTTCAAAAAAATATTTTCTTCCGGTTAAGTTATTGAGGGCTGATTTCTTGTCCTGTGATAAAAAGCCTTCTGTTTCCATCGCCAAAGCTTTCAGGGGATCATTTGCAAGCTTCTTGCACCATTTTTGAGTGAATTGCCAAAAGTCAGATTTTTGCTGAAATTGTGACCCCGGGGCTTAGGGATTTTTTCAAAAAAATATTTTCTGCCGGTTACGTTTTTGAGGGCTGATTTCTTGTCCTGTGATAAAAAGCCTTCTGTTTCCATCGCCAAAGCTTTCTGGGGATCATTTGCAAGCTTCTGGCACCATTTTTGAGTGAATTGCCAAAAGTCAGATTTTTGCTGAAATTGTGACCCCGGGGCTTAGGGATTTTTTCAAAAAAATATTTTCTGCCGGTTAAGTTTTTGAGGGCTGATTTCTTGTCCTGTGATAAAAAGCCTTCTGTTTCCATCGCCAAAGCTTTCAGGGGATCATTTGCAAGCTTCTGGCACCATTTTTGAGTGAATTGCCAAAAGTCAGATTTTGGCTGAAATTGTGACCCCGGGGCTTAGGGATTTTTTCAAAAAAATATTTTCTGCCGGTTACGTTTTTGAGGGCTGATTTCTTGTCCTGTGATAAAAAGCCTTCTGTTTCCATCGCCAAAGCTTTCAGGGGATCATTTGCAAGCTTCTGGCACCATTTTTGAGTGAATTGCCAAAAGTCAGATTTTTGCTGAAATTGTGACCCCGGGGCTTAGGGATTTTTTCAAAAAAATATTTTCTGCCGGTTACGTTTTTGAGGGCTGATTTCTTGTCCTGTGATAAAAAGCCTTCTGTTTCCATCGCCAAAGCTTTCAGGGGATCAATTGCAAGCTTCTGGCACCATTTTTGAGTGAATTGCCAAAAGTCAGATTAGGGCTTAGGGATCATTTGCAAGCTTCTGGCACCATTTTTGAGTGAATTGCCAAAAGTCAGATTTTTGCTGAAATTGTGACCCCGGGGCTTAGGGATTTTTACAAAAAAATATTTTCTGCCGGTTACGTTTTTGAGGGCTGATTTCTTGTCCTGTGATAAAAAGCCTTCTGTTTCCATCGCCAAAGCTTTCAGGGGATCATTTGTAAGCTTCTGGCACCATTTTTGAGTGAATTGCCAAAAGTCAGATTTTGGCTGAAATTGTGACCCCGGGGCTTAGGGATTTTTTCAAAAAAATATTTTCTGCCGGTTACGTTTTTGAGGGCTGATTTCTTGTCCTGTGATAAAAAGCCTTCTGTTTCCATCGCCAAAGCTTTCTGGGGATCATTTGCAAGCTTTTGGCACCATTTTTGAGTGAATTGCCAAAAGTCAGATTTTTGCTGAAATTGTGACCCCGGGGCTTAGGGATTTTTTCAAAAAAATATTTTCTGCCGGTTACGTTTTTGAGGGCTGATTTCTTGTCCTGTCATAAAAAGCCTTCTGTTTCCATTGCCAAAGCTTTAAGGGATTCATTTGCAAGCTTCTAGCACCATTTTTGAGTGAATTGCCAAAAGTCAGATTTTTGCTGAAATTGTGACCCCGGGGCTTAGGGATTTTTTCAAAAAAATATTTTCTGCCGGTTACGTTTTTGAGGGCTGATTTCTTGTCCTGTGATAAAAAGCCTTCTGTTTCCATCGCCAAAGCTTTCAGGGGATCATTTGAAAGCTTCTGGCACCATTTTTGAGTGAATTGCGAAAAGTCAGATTTTTGCTGAAATTGTGACCCCAGGGCTTAGGGATTTTTTCAAAAAAATATTTTCTGCCGGTTAAGTTTTTGAGGGCTGATTTCTTGTCCTGTGATAAAAAGCCTTCTGTTTCCATCGGCAAAGCTTTCAGGGGATCATTTGCAAGCTTCTGGCACCATTTTTGAGTGAATTGCCAAAAGTCAGATTTTTGCTGAAATTGTGACCCCGGGGTTTAGGGATTTTTTCAAAAAAATATTTTCTGCCGGTTACGTTTTTGAGGGCTGATTTCTTGTCCTGTGATAAAAAGCCTTCTGTTTCCATCGCCAAAGGTTTCAGGGGATCATTTGCAAGCTTCTGGCACCATTTTTGAGTGAATTGCCAAAAGTCAGATTTTGGCTGAAATTGTGACCCCGGGGCTTAGGGATTTTTTCAAAAAAATATTTTCTGCCGGTTACGTTTTTGAGGGCTGATTTCTTGTCCTGTGATAAAAAGCCTTCTGTTTCGAGTGCCAAACCTTTCAGGGGATCATTTGCAAGCTTCTGGCACCATTTTTGAGTGAATTGCCAAAAGTCAGATTTTGGCTGAAATTGTGACCCCGGGGCTTAGGGATTTTTTCAAAAAAAATATTTTCTTCCGGTTAAGTTATTGAGGGCTGATTTCTTGTCCTGTGATAAAAAGCCTTCTGTTTCCATCGCCAAAGCTTTCAGGGGATCATTTGCAAGCTTCTGGCACCATTTTTGAGTGAATTGCCAAAAGTCAGATTTTGGCTGAAATTGTGACCCCGGGGCTTAGGGATTTTTTCAAAAAAATATTTTCTGCCGGTCACGTTTTTGAGGGCTGATTTCTTGTCCTGTGATAAAAAGCCTTCTGTTTCCATCGCCAAAGCTTTCAGGGGATCATTTGCAAGCTTCTGGCACCATTTTTGAGTGAATTGCCAAAAGTCAGATTTTTGCTGAAATTGTGACCCCGGGGCTTAGGGATTTTTTCAAAAAAAGATTTTCTGCCGGTTACGTTTTTGAGGGCTGATTTCTTGTCCTGTGATAAAAAGCCTTCTGTTTCCATCGCCAAAGCTTTCAGGGGATCATTTACAAGCTTCTGGCACCATTTTTGAGTGAATTGCCAAAAGTCAGATTTTTGCTGAAATTGTGACCCCGGGGCTTAGGGATTTTTTCAAAAAAATATTTTCTGCCGGTTACGTTTTTGAGGGCTGATTTCTTGTCCTGTGATAAAAAGCCTTCTGTTTCGAGTGCCAAACCTTTCAGGGGATCATTTGCAAGCTTCTGGCACCATTTTTGAGTGAATTGCCAAAAGTCAGATTTTGGCTGAAATTGTGACCCCGGGGCTTAGGGATTTTTTCAAAAAAAATATTTTCTTCCGGTTAAGTTATTGAGGGCTGATTTCTTGTCCTGTGATAAAAAGCCTTCTGTTTCCATCGCCAAAGCTTTCAGGGGATCATTTGCAAGCTTCTGGCACCATTTTTGAGTGAATTGCCAAAAGTCAGATTTTGGCTGAAATTGTGACCCCGGGGCTTAGGGATTTTTTCAAAAAAATATTTTCTGCCGGTTACGTTTTTGAGGGCTGATTTCTTGTCCTGTGATAAAAAGCCTTCTGTTTCCATCGCCAAAGCTTTCAGGGGATCATTTGCAAGCTTCTGGCACCATTTTTGAGTGAATTGCCAAAAGTCAGATTTTTGCTGAAATTGTGACCCCGGGGCTTAGGGATTTTTTCAAAAAAATATTTTCTGCCGGTTACGTTTTTGAGGGCTGATTTCTTGTCCTGTGATAAAAAGCCTTCTGTTTCCATCGCCAAAGCTTTCTGGGGATCATTTGCAAGCTTCTGGCACCATTTTTGAGTGAATTGCCAAAAGTCAGATTTTTGCTGAAATTGTGACCCCGGGGCTTAAGGATTTTTTTCAAAAAAATATTTTCTGCCGGTTACGTTTTTGAGGGCTGATTTCTTGTCCTGTGATAAAAAGCCTTCTGTTTCCATCGCCAAAGCTTTCAGGGGATCATTTACAAGCTTCTGGCACCATTTTTGAGTGAATTGCCAAAAGTCAGATTTTTGCTGAAATTGTGACCCCGGGGCTTAGGGATTTTTTCAAAAAAATATTTTCTGCCGGTTACGTTTTTGAGGGCTGATTTCTTGTCCTGTGATAAAAAGCCTTCTGTTTCCATCACCAAAGCTTTCAGGGGATCATTTGCAAACTTCTGGCACCATTTTTGAGTTAATTGCCAAAAGTCAGATTTTTGCTGAAATTGTGACCCCAGGGCTTAGGGATTTTTTCAAAAAAATATTTTCTTCCGGTTAAGTTATTGAGGGCTGATTTCTTGTCCTGTGATAAAAAGCCTTCTGTTTCCATCGCCAAAGCTTTCAGGGGATCATTTGCAAGCTTCTTGCACCATTTTTGAGTGAATTGCCAAAAGTCAGATTTTTGCTGAAATTGTGACCCCGGGGCTTAGGGATTTTTTCAAAAAAATATTTTCTGCCGGTTACGTTTTTGAGGGCTGATTTCTTGTCCTGTGATAAAAAGCCTTCTGTTTCCATCGCCAAAGCTTTCTGGGGATCATTTGCAAGCTTCTGGCACCATTTTTGAGTGAATTGCCAAAAGTCAGATTTTTGCTGAAATTGTGACCCCGGGGCTTAGGGATTTTTTCAAAAAAATATTTTCTGCCGGTTAAGTTTTTGAGGGCTGATTTCTTGTCCTGTGATAAAAAGCCTTCTGTTTCCATCGCCAAAGCTTTCAGGGGATCATTTGCAAGCTTCTGGCACCATTTTTGAGTGAATTGCCAAAAGTCAGATTTTGGCTGAAATTGTGACCCCGGGGCTTAGGGATTTTTTCAAAAAAATATTTTCTGCCGGTTACGTTTTTGAGGGCTGATTTCTTGTCCTGTGATAAAAAGCCTTCTGTTTCCATCGCCAAAGCTTTCAGGGGATCATTTGCAAGCTTCTGGCACCATTTTTGAGTGAATTGCCAAAAGTCAGATTTTTGCTGAAATTGTGACCCCGGGGCTTAGGGATTTTTTCAAAAAAATATTTTCTGCCGGTTACGTTTTTGAGGGCTGATTTCTTGTCCTGTGATAAAAAGCCTTCTGTTTCCATCGCCAAAGCTTTCAGGGGATCAATTGCAAGCTTCTGGCACCATTTTTGAGTGAATTGCCAAAAGTCAGATTAGGGCTTAGGGATCATTTGCAAGCTTCTGGCACCATTTTTGAGTGAATTGCCAAAAGTCAGATTTTTGCTGAAATTGTGACCCCGGGGCTTAGGGATTTTTACAAAAAAATATTTTCTGCCGGTTACGTTTTTGAGGGCTGATTTCTTGTCCTGTGATAAAAAGCCTTCTGTTTCCATCGCCAAAGCTTTCAGGGGATCATTTGAAAGCTTCTGGCACCATTTTTGAGTGAATTGCGAAAAGTCAGATTTTGGCTGAAATTGTGACCCCGGGGCTTAGGGATTTTTTCAAAAAAATATTTTCTGCCGGTTACGTTTTTGAGGGCTGATTTCTTGTCCTGTGATAAAAAGCCTTCTGTTTCCATCGCCAAAGCTTTCTGGGGATCATTTGCAAGCTTTTGGCACCATTTTTGAGTGAATTGCCAAAAGTCAGATTTTTGCTGAAATTGTGACCCCGGGGCTTAGGGATTTTTTCAAAAAAATATTTTCTGCCGGTTACGTTTTTGAGGGCTGATTTCTTGTCCTGTCATAAAAAGCCTTCTGTTTCCATTGCCAAAGCTTTAAGGGATTCATTTGCAAGCTTCTAGCACCATTTTTGAGTGAATTGCCAAAAGTCAGATTTTTGCTGAAATTGTGACCCCGGGGCTTAGGGATTTTTTCAAAAAAATATTTTCTGCCGGTTACGTTTTTGAGGGCTGATTTCTTGTCCTGTGATAAAAAGCCTTCTGTTTCCATCGCCAAAGCTTTCAGGGGATCATTTGAAAGCTTCTGGCACCATTTTTGAGTGAATTGCGAAAAGTCAGATTTTTGCTGAAATTGTGACCCCAGGGCTTAGGGATTTTTTCAAAAAAATATTTTCTGCCGGTTAAGTTTTTGAGGGCTGATTTCTTGTCCTGTGATAAAAAGCCTTCTGTTTCCATCGGCAAAGCTTTCAGGGGATCATTTGCAAGCTTCTGGCACCATTTTTGAGTGAATTGCCAAAAGTCAGATTTTTGCTGAAATTGTGACCCCGGGGTTTAGGGATTTTTTCAAAAAAATATTTTCTGCCGGTTACGTTTTTGAGGGCTGATTTCTTGTCCTGTGATAAAAAGCCTTCTGTTTCCATCGCCAAAGGTTTCAGGGGATCATTTGCAAGCTTCTGGCACCATTTTTGAGTGAATTGCCAAAAGTCAGATTTTGGCTGAAATTGTGACCCCGGGGCTTAGGGATTTTTTCAAAAAAATATTTTCTGCCGGTTACGTTTTTGAGGGCTGATTTCTTGTCCTGTGATAAAAAGCCTTCTGTTTCCATCACCAAAGCTTTCAGGGGATCATTTGCAAACTTCTGGCACCATTTTTGAGTGAATTGCCAAAAGTCAGATTTTTGCTGAAATTGTGACCCCGGGGCTTAGGGATTTTTTCAAAAAAATATTTTCTGCCGGTTACGTTTTTGAGGGCTGATTTCTTGTCCTGTGATAAAAAGCCTTCTGTTTCCATCGCCAAAGCTTTCAGGGGATCATTTGCAAGCTTCTGGCACCATTTTTGAGTGAATTGCCAAAAGTCAGATTTTTGCTGAAATTGTGACCCCGGGGCTTAGGGATTTTTTCAAAAAAATATTTTCTGCCGGTTACGTTTTTGAGGGCTGATTTCTTGTCCTGTGATAAAAAGCCTTCTGTTTCGAGTGCCAAACCTTTCAGGGGATCATTTGCAAGCTTCTGGCACCATTTTTGAGTGAATTGCCAAAAGTCAGATTTTGGCTGAAATTGTGACCCCGGGGCTTAGGGATTTTTTCAAAAAAAATATTTTCTTCCGGTTAAGTTATTGAGGGCTGATTTCTTGTCCTGTGATAAAAAGCCTTCTGTTTCCATCGCCAAAGCTGTCAGGGGATCATTTGCAAGCTTCTGGCACCATATTTGAGTGAATTGCCAAAAGTCAGATTTTGGCTGAAATTGTGACCCCGGGGCTTAGGGATTTTTTCAAAAAAATATTTTCTGCCGGTTACGTTTTTGAGGGCTGATTTCTTGTCCTGTGATAAAAAGCCTTCTGTTTCGAGTGCCAAACCTTTCAGGGGATCATTTGCAAGCTTCTGGCACCATTTTTGAGTGAATTGCCAAAAGTCAGATTTTGGCTGAAATTGTGACCCCGGGGCTTAGGGATTTTTTCAAAAAAAATATTTTCTTCCGGTTAAGTTATTGAGGGCTGATTTCTTGTCCTGTGATAAAAAGCCTTCTGTTTCCATCGCCAAAGCTTTCAGGGGATCATTTGCAAGCTTCTGGCACCATTTTTGAGTGAATTGCCAAAAGTCAGATTTTTGCTGAAATTGTGACCCCGGGGCTTAGGGATTTTTTCAAAAAAATATTTTCTGCCGGTTACGTTTTTGAGGGCTGATTTCTTGTCCTGTGATAAAAAGCCTTCTGTTTCCATCGCCAAAGCTTTCAGGGGATCATTTGCAAGCTTCTGGCACCATTTTTGAGTGAATTGCCAAAAGTCAGATTTTTGCTGAAATTGTGACCCCGGGGCTTAGGGATTTTTTCAAAAAAATATTTTCTGCCGGTTAAGTTTTTGAGGGCTGATTTCTTGTCCTGTGATAAAAAGCCTTCTGTTTCGAGTGCCAAACCTTTCAGGGGAGCATTTTTAAGCTCTTGGAACCATTTTTGAGTGAACTGCCAAAAGTCAGATTTTTGCTGAAATTGTGACCTGGGGCTTAGGGATTTTTTCAAAAAAATATTTTCTGCCCGTTAAGTTTTTGAGGGCTGATTTCTTGTCCTGTGATAAAAAGCCTTCTGTTTCCATCGCCAAAGCTTTCAGGGGATCATTTGCAAGCTTCTGGCACCATTTTTGAGTGAATTGCCAAAAGTCAGATTTTTGCTGAAATTGTGACCCCGGGGCTTAGGGATTTTTTCAAAAAAATATTTTCTGCCGGTTACGTTTTTGAGGGCTGATTTCTTGTCCTGTGATAAAAAGCCTTCTGTTTCCATCGCCAAAGCTTTCAGGGGATCATTTGCAAGCTTCTGGCACCATTTTTGAGTGAATTGCCAAAAGTCAGATTTTTGCTGAAATTGTGACCCCGGGGCTTACGGATTTTTTCAAAAAAATATTTTCTGCCGGTTAAGTTTTTGAGGGCTGATTTCTTGTCCTGTGATAAAAAGCCTTCTGTTTCCATCACCAAAGCTTTCAGGGGATCATTTTTAAGCTCTTGGAACCATTTTTGAGTGAATTGCCAAAAGTCAGATTTTTGCTGAAATTGTGACCCCGGGGCTTAGGGATTTTTTCAAAAAAATATTTTCTGCCGGTTACGTTTTTGAGGGCTGATTTCTTGTCTTGTGATAAAAAGCTTTCTGTTTCCATCGCCAAAGCTTTCAGGGGATCATTTGCAAGCTTCTGGCACCATTTTTGAGTGAATTGCCAAAAGTCAGATTAGGGCTTAGGGATCATTTGCAAGCTTCTGGCACCATTTTTGAGTGAATTGCCAAAAGTCAGATTTTTGCTGAAATTGTGACCCCGGGGCTTAGGGATTTTTTCAAAAAAATATTTTCTGCCGGTTACGTTTTTGAGGGCTGATTTCTTGTCCTGTGATAAAAAAGCCTTCTGTTTCCATCGCCAAAGCTTTCAGGGGATCATTTGCAAGCTTCTGGCACCATTTTTGAGTGAATTGCCAAAAGTCAGATTTTTGCTGAAATTGTGACCCCGGGGCTTAGGGATTTTTTCAAAAAAATATTTTCTTCCGGTTACGTTTTTGAGGGCTGATTTCTTGTCCTGTGATAAAAAGCCTTCTGTTTCCATCGCCAAAGCTTTCAGGGGATCATTTGCAAGCTTCTGGCACCATTTTTGAGTGAATTGCAAAAAGTCAGATTTTTGCTGAAATTGTGACCCCGGGGCTTAGGGATTTTTTCAAAAAAATATTTTCTGCCGGTTAAGTTTTTGAGGGCTGATTTCTTGTCCTGTGATAAAAAGCCTTCTGTTTCGAGTGCCAAACCTTTCAGGGGAGCATTTTTAAGCTCTTGGAACCATTTTTGAGTGAACTGCCAAAAGTCAGATTTTTGCTGAAATTGTGACCTGGGGCTTAGGGATTTTTTCAAAAAAATATTTTCTGCCGGTTAAGTTTTTGAGGGCTGATTTCTTGTCCTGTGATAAAAAGCCTTCTGTTTCCATCGCCAAAGCTTTCAGGGGATCATTTGCAAGCTTCTGGCACCATTTTTGAGTGAATTGCCAAAAGTCAGATTTTTGCTGAAATTGTGACCCCGGGGCTTAGGGATTTTTTCAAAAAAATATTTTCTGCCGGTTACGTTTTTGAGGGCTGATTTCTTGTCCTGTGATAAAAAGCCTTCTGTTTCCATCACCAAAGCTTTCAGGGGATCATTTGCAAGCTTCTGGCACCATTTTTGAGTGAATTGCCAAAAGTCAGATTTTTGCTGAAATTGTGACCCCGGGGCTTACGGATTTTTTCAAAAAAATATTTTCTGCCGGTTAAGTTTTTGAGGGCTGATTTCTTGTCCTGTGATAAAAAGCCTTCTGTTTCCATCACCAAAGCTTTCAGGGGATCATTTTTAAGCTCTTGGAACCATTTTTGAGTGAATTGCCAAAAGTCAGATTTTTGCTGAAATTGTGACCCCGGGGCTTAGGGATTTTTTCAAAAAAATATTTTCTGCCGGTTACGTTTTTGAGGGCTGATTTCTTGTCCTGTGATAAAAAGCCTTCTGTTTCCATCGCCAAAGCTTTCAGGGGATCATTTGCAAGCTTCTGGCACCATTTTTGAGTGAATTGCCAAAAGTCAGATTTTTGCTGAAATTGTGACCCCGGGGCTTAGGGATTTTTTCAAAAAAATATTTTCTGCCGGTTACGTTTTTGAGGGCTGATTTCTTGTCCTGTGATAAAAAGCCTTCTGTTTCCATCACCAAAGCTTTCAGGGGATCATTTGCAAGCTTCTGGCACCATTTTTGAGTGAATTGCCAAAAGTCAGATTTTTGCTGAAATTGTGACCCCGGGGCTTACGGATTTTTTCAAAAAAATATTTTCTGCCGGTTAAGTTTTTGAGGGCTGATTTCTTGTCCTGTGATAAAAAGCCTTCTGTTTCCATCACCAAAGCTTTCAGGGGATCATTTTTAAGCTCTTGGAACCATTTTTGAGTGAATTGCCAAAAGTCAGATTTTTGCTGAAATTGTGACCCCGGGGCTTAGGGATTTTTTCAAAAAAATATTTTCTGCCGGTTACGTTTTTGAGGGCTGATTTCTTGTCCTGTGATAAAAAGCCTTCTGTTTCCATCGCCAAAGCTTTCAGGGGATCATTTGCAAGCTTCTGGCACCATTTTTGAGTGAATTGCCAAAAGTCAGATTTTTGCTGAAATTGTGACCCCGGGGCTTAGGGATTTTTTCAAAAAAATATTTTCTGCCGGTTAAGTTTTTGAGGGCTGATTTCTTGTCCTGTGATAAAAAGCCTTCTGTTTCCATCACCAAAGCTTTCAGGGGATCATTTTTAAGCTCTTGGAACCATTTTTGAGTGAATTGCCAAAAGTCAGATTAGGGCTTAGGGATCATTTGCAAGCTTCTGGCACCATTTTTGAGTGAATTGCCAAAAGTCAGATTTTTGCTGAAATTGTGACCCCGGGGCTTAGGGATTTTTTCAAAAAAATATTTTCTGCCGGTTACGTTTTTGAGGGCTGATTTCTTGTCCTGTGATAAAAAGCTTTCTGTTTCCATCGCCAAAGCTTTCAGGGGATCATTTGCAAGCTTCTGGCACCATTTTTGAGTGAATTGCCAAAAGTCAGATTAGGGCTTAGGGATCATTTGCAAGCTTCTGGCACCATTTTTGAGTGAATTGCCAAAAGTCAGATTTTTGCTGAAATTGTGACCCCGGGGCTTAGGGATTTTTTCAAAAAAATATTTTCTGCCGGTTACGTTTTTGAGGTCTGATTTCTTGTCCTGTGATAAAAAGCCTTCTGTTTCCATCACCAAAGCTTTCGGGGGATCATTTTTAAGCTCTTGGAACCATTTTTGAGTGAATTGCCAAAAGTCAGATTTTTGCTGAAATTGTGACCCCGGGGCTTAGGGATTTTTTCAAAAAAATATTTTCTGCCGGTAAAGTTTTTGAGGGCTGATTTCTTGTCCTGTGATAAAAAGCCTTCTGTTTCCATCGCCAAAGCTTTCAGGGGATCATTTGCAAGCTTCTGGCACCATTTTTGAGTGAATTGCCAAAAGTCAGATTTTTGCTGAAATTGTGACCCCGGGGCTTAGGGATTTTTTCAAAAAAATATTTTCTGCCGGTTACGTTTTTGAGGGCTGATTTCTTGTCCTGTGATAAAAAGCCTTCTGTTTCGAGTGCCAAACCTTTCAGGGGAGCATTTTTAAGCTCTTGGAACCATTTTTGAGTGAACTGCCAAAAGTCAGATTTTTGCTGAAATTGTGACCTGGGGCTTAGGGATTTTTTCAAAAAAATATTTTCTGCCGGTTAAGTTTTTGAGGGCTGATTTCTTGTCCTGTGATAAAAAGCCTTCTGTTTCCATCGCCAAAGCTTTCAGGGGATCATTTGCAAGCTTCTGGCACCATTTTTGAATGAATTGCCAAAAGTCAGATTTTTGCTGAAATTGTGACCCCGGGGCTTAGGGATTTTTTCAAAAAAATATTTTCTGCCGGTTAAGTTTTTGAGGGCTGATTTCTTGTCCTGTGATAAAAAGCCTTCTGTTTCCATCGCCAAAGCTTTCAGGGGATCATTTGCAAGCTTCTGGCACCATTTTTGAGTGAATTGCCAAAAGTCAGATTTTTGCTGAAATTGTGACCCCGGGGCTTAGGGATTTTTTCAAAAAAATATTTTCTGCCGGTTACGTTTTTGAGGGCTGATTTCTTGTCCTGTGATAAAAAGCCTTCTGTTTCCATCGCCAAAGCTTTCTGGGGATCATTTGCAAGCTTCTGGCACCATTTTTGAGTGAATTGCCAAAAGTCAGATTTTTGCTGAAATTGTGACCCCGGGGCTTAGGGATTTTTTCAAAAAAATATTTTCTGCCGGTTACGTTTTTGAGGGCTGATTTCTTGTCCTGTGATAAAAAGCCTTCTGTTTCCATCGCCAAAGGTTTCAGGGAATCATTTGCAAGCTTCTGGCACCATTTTTGAGTGAATTGCCAAAAGTCAGATTAGGGCTTAGGGATCATTTGCAAGCTTCTGGAACCATTTTTGAGTGAATTGCCAAAAGTCAGATTTTTGCTGAAATTGTGACCCCGGGGCTTAGGGATTTTTTCAAAAAAATATTTTCTGCCGGTTACGTTTTTGAGGGCTGATTTCTTGTCCTGTGATAAAAAGCCTTCTGTTTCCATCGCCAAAGCTTTCAGGGGATCATTTGCAAGCTTCTGGCACCATTTTTGAGTGAATTGCCAAAAGTCAGATTTTTGCTGAAATTGTGACCTCGGGGCTTAGGGATTTTTTCAAAAAAATATTTTCTGCCGGTTACGTTTTTGAGGGCTGATTTCTTGTCCTGTGATAAAAAGCCTTCTGTTTCCATCGCCAAAGCTTTCAGGGGATCATTTGCAAGCTTCTGGCACCATTTTTGAGTGAATTGCCAAAAGTCAGATTTTGGCTGAAATTGTGACCCCGGGGCTTAGGGATTTTTTAAAAAAAATATTTTCTGCCGGTTACGTTTTTGAGGGCTGATTTCTTGTCCTGTGATAAAAAGCCTTCTGTTTCCATCGCCAAAGCTTTCTGGGGATCATTTGCAAGCTTCTGGCACCATTTTTGAGTGAATTGCCAAAAGTCAGATTTTTGCTGAAATTGTGACCCCGGGGCTTAGGGATTTTTTAGAAAAAATATTTTCTGCCGGTAAAGTTTTTGAGGGCTGATTTCTTGTCCTGTGATAAAAAGCCTTCTGTTTCCATCGCCAAAGCTTTCAGGGGATCATTTGCAAGCTTCTGGCACCATTTTTGAGTGAATTGCCAAAAGTCAGATTAGGGCTTAGGGATCATTTGCAAGCTTCTGGCACCATTTTTGAGTGAATTGCCAAAAGTCAGATTTTTGCTGAAATTGTGACCCCGGGGCTTAGGGATTTTTTCAAAAAAATATTTTCTGCCGGTTACGTTTTTGAGGGCTGATTTCTTGTCCTGTGATAAAAAGCCTTCTGTTTCCATCGCCAAAGCTTTCAGGGGATCATTTGCAAGCTTCTGGCACCATTTTTGAGTGAATTGCCAAAAGTCAGATTTTGGCTGAAATTGTGACCCCGGGGCTTAGGGATTTTTTCAAAAAAATATTTTCTGCCGGTTACGTTTTTGAGGGCTGATTTCTTGTCCTGTGATAAAAAGCCTTCTGTTTCCATCGCCAAAGCTTTCTGGGGATCATTTGCAAGCTTCTGGCACCATTTTTGAGTGAATTGCCAAAAGTCAGATTTTTGCTGAAATTGTGACCCCGGGGCTTAGGGATTTTTTAGAAAAAATATTTTCTGCCGGTAAAGTTTTTGAGGGCTGATTTCTTGTCCTGTGATAAAAAGCCTTCTGTTTCCATCGCCAAAGCTTTCAGGGGATCATTTGCAAGCTTCTGGCACCATTTTTGAGTGAATTGCCAAAAGTCAGATTAGGGCTTAGGGATCATTTGCAAGCTTCTGGCACCATTTTTGAGTGAATTGCCAAAAGTCAGATTTTTGCTGAAATTGTGACCCCGGGGCTTAGGGATTTTTTCAAAAAAATATTTTCTGCCGGTTACGTTTTTGAGGGCTGATTTCTTGTCCTGTGATAAAAAGCCTTCTGTTTCCATCGCCAAAGCTCTCAGGGGATCATTTGCAAGCTTCTGGCACCATTTTTGAGTGAATTGCCAAAAGTAAGATTTTTGCTGAAATTGTGACCCCGGGGCTTAGGGATTTTTTCAAAAAAATATTTTCTGCCGGTTAAGTTTTTGAGGGCTGATTTCTTGTCCTGTGATAAAAAGCCTTCTGTTTCCATCGCCAAAGGTTTCAGGGGATCATTTGCAATCTTCTGGCACCATTTTTGAGTGTATTTCCAAAAGTCAGATTTTGGCTGAAATTGTGACCCTGGGGCTTAGGGATTTTTTCAAAAAAATATTTTCTGCCGGTTACGTTTTTGAGGGCTGATTTCTTGTCCTGTGATAAAAAGCCTTCTGTTTCCATCGCCAAAGCTTTCTGGGGATCATTTGCAAGCTTCTGGCACCATTTTTGAGTGAATTGCCAAAAGTCAGTTTTTTGCTGAAATTGTGACCCCGGGGCTTAGGGATTTTTTCAAAAAAATATTTTCTGCCGGTTACGTTTTTGAGGGCTGATTTCTTGTCCTGTGATAAAAAGCCTTCTGTTTCCATCGCCAAAGCTTTCAGGGGATCATTTACAAGCTTCTGGCACCATTTTTGAGTGAATTGCCAAAAGTCAGATTTTTGTTGAAATTGTGACCCCGGGGCTTAGGGATTTTTTCAAAAAAATATTTTCTGCCGGTTACGTTTTTGAGGGCTGATTTCTTGTCCTGTGATAAAAAGCCTTCTGTTTCCATCGCCAAAGCTTTCTGGGGATCATTTGCAAGCTTCTGGCACCATTTTTGAGTGAATTGCCAAAAGTCAGATTTTTGCTGAAATTGTGACCCCGGGGCTTAGGGATTTTTTCAAAAAAATATTTTCTGCCGGTTACGTTTTTGAGGGCTGATTTCTTGTCCTGTGATAAAAAGCCTTCTGTTTCCATCGCCAAAGCTTTCAGGGGATCATTTACAAGCTTCTGGCACCATTTTTGAGTGAATTGCCAAAAGTCAGATTTTTGCTGAAATTGTGACCCCGGGGCTTAGGGATTTTTTCAAAAAAATATTTTCTGCCGGTTACGTTTTTGAGGGCTGATTTCTTGTCCTGTGATAAAAAGCCTTCTGTTTCCATCGCCAAAGCTTTCAGGGGATCATTTACAAGCTTCTGGCACCATTTTTGAGTGAATTGCCAAAAGTCAGATTTTTGCTGAAATTGTGACCCCGGGGCTTAGGGATTTTTTCAAAAAAATATTTTCTGCCGGTTACGTTTTTGAGGGCTGATTTCTTGTCCGGTGATAAAAAGCCTTCTGTTTCCATCGCCAAAGCTTTCAGGGGATCATTTACAAGCTTCTGGCACCATTTTTGAGTGAATTGCCAAAAGTCAAATTTTTGCTGAAATTGTGACCCCGGGGCTTAGGGATTTTTTCAAAAAAATATTTTCTGCCGGTTAAGTTTTTGAGGGCTGATTTCTTGTCCTGTGATAAAAAGCCTTCTGTTTCGAGTGCCAAACCTTTCAGGGGAGCATTTTTAAGCTCTTGGAACCATTTTTGAGTGAACTGCCAAAAGTCAGATTTTTGCTGAAATTGTGACCTGGGGCTTAGGGATTTTTTCAAAAAAATATTTTCTGCCGGTTAAGTTTTTGAGGGCTGATTTCTTGTCCTGTGATAAAAAGCCTTCTGTTTCCATCGCCAAAGGTTTCAGGGAATCATTTGCAAGATTCTGGCACCATTTTTGAGTGAATTGCCAAAAGTCAGATTAGGGCTTAGGGATCATTTGCAAGCTTCTGGCACCATTTTTGAGTGAATTGCCAAAAGTCAGATTTTTGCTGAAATTGTGACCCCGGGGCTTAGGGATTTTTTCAAAAAATATTTTCTGCCGGTTACGTTTTTGAGGGCTGATTTCTTGTCCTGTGATAAAAAGCCTTCTGTTTCCATCGCCAAAGCTTTCAGGGGATCATTTGCAAGCTTCTGGCACCATTTTTGAGTGAATTGCCAAAAGTCAAATTTTTGCTGAAATTGTGACCCCGGGGCTTAGGGATTTTTTCAAAAAAATATTTTCTGCCGGTTAAGTTTTTGAGGGCTGATTTCTTGTCCTGTGATAAAAAGCCTTCTGTTTCCATCGCCAAAGCTTTCAGGGGATCATTTGCAAGCTTCTGGCACCATTTTTGAGTGAATTGCCAAAAGTCAGATTTTGGCTGAAATTGTGACCCCGGGGCTTAGGGATTTTTTCAAAAAAATATTTTCTGCCGGTTACGTTTTTGAGGGCTGATTTCTTGTCCTGTGATAAAAAGCCTTCTGTTTCCATCGCCAAAGCTTTCTGGGGATCATTTGCAAGCTTCTGGCACCATTTTTGAGTGAATTGCCAAAAGTCAGATTTTTGCTGAAATTGTGACCCCGGGGCTTAGGGATTTTTTAGAAAAAATATTTTCTGCCGGTAAAGTTTTTGAGGGCTGATTTCTTGTCCTGTGATAAAAAGCCTTCTGTTTCCATCGCCAAAGCTTTCAGGGGATCATTTGCAAGCTTCTGGCACCATTTTTGAGTGAATTGCCAAAAGTCAGATTAGGGCTTAGGGATCATTTGCAAGCTTCTGGCACCATTTTTGAGTGAATTGCCAAAAGTCAGATTTTTGCTGAAATTGTGACCCCGGGGCTTAGGGATTTTTTCAAAAAAATATTTTCTGCCGGTTACGTTTTTGAGGGCTGATTTCTTGTCCTGTGATAAAAAGCCTTCTGTTTCCATCGCCAAAGCTTTCAGGGGATCATTTGCAAGCTTCTGGCACCATTTTTGAGTGAATTGCCAAAAGTAAGATTTTTGCTGAAATTGTGACCCCGGGGCTTAGGGATTTTTTCAAAAAAATATTTTCTGCCGGTTAAGTTTTTGAGGGCTGATTTCTTGTCCTGTGATAAAAAGCCTTCTGTTTCCATCGCCAAAGGTTTCAGGGGATCATTTGCAATCTTCTGGCACCATTTTTGAGTGTATTTCCAAAAGTCAGATTTTGGCTGAAATTGTGACCCTGGGGCTTAGGGATTTTTTCAAAAAAATATTTTCTGCCGGTTACGTTTTTGAGGGCTGATTTCTTGTCCTGTGATAAAAAGCCTTCTGTTTCCATCGCCAAAGCTTTCTGGGGATCATTTGCAAGCTTCTGGCACCATTTTTGAGTGAATTGCCAAAAGTCAGTTTTTTGCTGAAATTGTGACCCCGGGGCTTAGGGATTTTTTCAAAAAAATATTTTCTGCCGGTTACGTTTTTGAGGGCTGATTTCTTGTCCTGTGATAAAAAGCCTTCTGTTTCCATCGCCAAAGCTTTCAGGGGATCATTTACAAGCTTCTGGCACCATTTTTGAGTGAATTGCCAAAAGTCAGATTTTTGTTGAAATTGTGACCCCGGGGCTTAGGGATTTTTTCAAAAAAATATTTTCTGCCGGTTACGTTTTTGAGGGCTGATTTCTTGTCCTGTGATAAAAAGCCTTCTGTTTCCATCGCCAAAGCTTTCTGGGGATCATTTGCAAGCTTCTGGCACCATTTTTGAGTGAATTGCCAAAAGTCAGATTTTTGCTGAAATTGTGACCCCGGGGCTTAGGGATTTTTTCAAAAAAATATTTTCTGCCGGTTACGTTTTTGAGGGCTGATTTCTTGTCCTGTGATAAAAAGCCTTCTGTTTCCATCGCCAAAGCTTTCAGGGGATCATTTACAAGCTTCTGGCACCATTTTTGAGTGAATTGCCAAAAGTCAGATTTTTGCTGAAATTGTGACCCCGGGGCTTAGGGATTTTTTCAAAAAAATATTTTCTGCCGGTTACGTTTTTGAGGGCTGATTTCTTGTCCTGTGATAAAAAGCCTTCTGTTTCCATCGCCAAAGCTTTCAGGGGATCATTTACAAGCTTCTGGCACCATTTTTGAGTGAATTGCCAAAAGTCAGATTTTTGCTGAAATTGTGACCCCGGGGCTTAGGGATTTTTTCAAAAAAATATTTTCTGCCGGTTACGTTTTTGAGGGCTGATTTCTTGTCCGGTGATAAAAAGCCTTCTGTTTCCATCGCCAAAGCTTTCAGGGGATCATTTACAAGCTTCTGGCACCATTTTTGAGTGAATTGCCAAAAGTCAAATTTTTGCTGAAATTGTGACCCCGGGGCTTAGGGATTTTTTCAAAAAAATATTTTCTGCCGGTTAAGTTTTTGAGGGCTGATTTCTTGTCCTGTGATAAAAAGCCTTCTGTTTCGAGTGCCAAACCTTTCAGGGGAGCATTTTTAAGCTCTTGGAACCATTTTTGAGTGAACTGCCAAAAGTCAGATTTTTGCTGAAATTGTGACCTGGGGCTTAGGGATTTTTTCAAAAAAATATTTTCTGCCGGTTAAGTTTTTGAGGGCTGATTTCTTGTCCTGTGATAAAAAGCCTTCTGTTTCCATCGCCAAAGGTTTCAGGGAATCATTTGCAAGATTCTGGCACCATTTTTGAGTGAATTGCCAAAAGTCAGATTAGGGCTTAGGGATCATTTGCAAGCTTCTGGCACCATTTTTGAGTGAATTGCCAAAAGTCAGATTTTTGCTGAAATTGTGACCCCGGGGCTTAGGGATTTTTTCAAAAAATATTTTCTGCCGGTTACGTTTTTGAGGGCTGATTTCTTGTCCTGTGATAAAAAGCCTTCTGTTTCCATCGCCAAAGCTTTCAGGGGATCATTTGCAAGCTTCTGGCACCATTTTTGAGTGAATTGCCAAAAGTCAAATTTTTGCTGAAATTGTGACCCCGGGGCTTAGGGATTTTTTCAAAAAAATATTTTCTGCCGGTTAAGTTTTTGAGGGCTGATTTCTTGTCCTGTGATAAAAAGCCTTCTGTTTCCATCGCCAAAGCTTTCAGGGGATCATTTGCAAGCTTCTGGCACCATTTTTGAGTGAATTGCCAAAAGTCAGATTTTTGCTGAAATTGTGACCCCGGGGCTTAGGGATTTTTTCAAAAAAATATTTTCTGCCGATTACGTTTTTGAGGGCTGATTTCTTGTCCTGTGATAAAAAGCCTTCTGTTTCCATCGCCAAAGCTTTCTGGGGATCATTTGCAAGATTCTGGCACCATTTTTGAGTGAATTGCCAAAAGTCAGATTTTTGCTGAAATTGTGACCCCGGGGCTTAGGGATTTTTTCAAAAAAATATTTTCTGCCGGTTACGTTTTTGAGGGCTGATTTCTTGTCCTGTGATAAAAAGCCTTCTGTTTCCATCGCCAAAGCTTTCAGGGGATCATTTGCAAGCTTCTGGCACCATTTTTGAGTGAATTGCCAAAAGTAAGATTTTTGCTGAAATTGTGACCCCGGGGCTTAGGGATTTTTTCAAAAAAATATTTTCTGCCGGTTAAGTTTTTGAGGGCTGATTTCTTGTCCTGTGATAAAAAGCCTTCTGTTTCCATCGGCAAAGCTTTCAGGGGATCATTTGCAAGCTTCTGGCACCATTTTTGAGTGAATTGCCAAAAGTCAGATTTTTGCTGAAATTGTGACCCCGGGGCTTAGGGATTTTTTCAAAAAAATATTTTCTGCCGGTTACGTTTTTGAGGGCTGATTTCTTGTCCTGTGATAAAAAGCCTTCTGTTTCCATCGCCAAAGGTTTCAGGGGATCATTTGCAATCTTCTGGCACCATTTTTGAGTGTATTTCCAAAAGTCAGATTTTGGCTGAAATTGTGACCCTGGGGCTTAGGGATTTTTTCAAAAAAATATTTTCTGCCGGTTACGTTTTTGAGGGCTGATTTCTTGTCCTGTGATAAAAAGCCTTCTGTTTCCATCGCCAAAGCTTTCTGGGGATCATTTGCAAGCTTCTGGCACCATTTTTGAGTGAATTGCCAAAAGTCAGATTTTTGTTGAAATTGTGACCCCGGGGCTTAGGGATTTTTTCAAAAAAATATTTTCTGCCGGTTACGTTTTTGAGGGCTGATTTCTTGTCCTGTGATAAAAAGCCTTCTGTTTCCATCGCCAAAGCTTTCTGGGGATCATTTGCAAGCTTCTGGCACCATTTTTGAGTGAATTGCCAAAAGTCAGATTTTTGCTGAAATTGTGACCCCGGGGCTTAGGGATTTTTTCAAAAAAATATTTTCTGCCGGTTACGTTTTTGAGGGCTGATTTCTTGTCCTGTGATAAAAAGCCTTCTGTTTCCATCGCCAAAGCTTTCAGGGGATCATTTACAAGCTTCTGGCACCATTTTTGAGTGAATTGCCAAAAGTCAGATTTTTGCTGAAATTGTGACCCCGGGGCTTAGGGATTTTTTCAAAAAAATATTTTCTGCCGGTTACGTTTTTGAGGGCTGATTTCTTGTCCGGTGATAAAAAGCCTTCTGTTTCCATCGCCAAAGCTTTCAGGGGATCATTTACAAGCTTCTGGCACCATTTTTGAGTGAATTGCCAAAAGTCAGATTTTTGCTGAAATTGTGACCCCGGGGCTTAGGGATTTTTTCAAAAAAATATTTTCTGCCGGTTACGTTTTTGAGGGCTGATTTCTTGTCCTGTGATAAAAAGCCTTCTGTTTCCAAAGCCAAAGCTTTCAGGGGATCATTTGCAAGCTTCTGGCACCATTTTTGAGTGAATTGCCAAAAGTCAGATTTTTGCTGAAATTGTGACCCCGGGGCTTAGGGATTTTTTCAAAAAAATATTTTCTGCCGGTTACGTTTTTGAGGGCTGATTTCTTGTCCTGTGATAAAAAGCCTTCTGTTTCCATCGCCAAAGCTTTCAGGGGATCATTTGCAAGCTTCTGGCACCATTTTTGAGTGAATTGCCAAAAGTCAGATTTTTGCTGAAATTGTGACCCCGGGGTTTAGGGATTTTTTCAAAAAAATATTTTCTGCCGGTTAAGTTTTTGAGGGCTGATTTCTTGTCCTGTGATAAAAAGCCTTCTGTTTCGAGTGCCAAACCTTTCAGGGGAGCATTTTTAAGCTCTTGGAACCATTTTTGAGTGAACTGCCAAAAGTCAGATTTTTGCTGAAATTGTGACCAGGGGCTTAGGGATTTTTTCAAAAAAATATTTTCTGCCGGTTAAGTTTTTGAGGGCTGATTTCTTGTCCTGTGATAAAAAGCCTTCTGTTTCCATCGCCAAAGGTTTCAGGGAATCATTTGCAAGATTCTGGCACCATTTTTGAGTGAATTGCCAAAAGTCAGATTAGGGCTTAGGGATCATTTGCAAGCTTCTGGCACCATTTTTGAGTGAATTGCCAAAAGTCAGATTTTTGCTGAAATTGTGACCCCGGGGCTTAGGGATTTTTTAGAAAAAATATTTTCTCCCGGTTACGTTTTTGAGGGCTGATTTCTTGTCCTGTGATAAAAAGCCTTCTGTTTCCATCGCCAAAGCTTTCAGGGGATCATTTGCAAGCTTCTGGCACCATTTTTGAGTGAATTGCCAAAAGTCAGATTAGGGCTTAGGGATCATTTGCAAGCTTCTGGCACCATTTTTGAGTGAATTGCCAAAAGTCAGATTTTTGCTGACGGGGCTTAGGGATTTTTTCAAAAAAATATTTTCTGCCGGTTACGTTTTTGAGGGCTGATTTCTTGTCCTGTGATAAAAAGCCTTCTGTTTCCATCGCCAAAGCTTTCAGGGGATCATTTGCAAGCTTCTGGCACCATTTTTGAGTGAATTGCCAAAAGTAAGATTTTTGCTGAAATTGTGACCCCGGGGCTTAGGGATTTTTTCAAAAAAATATTTTCTGCCGGTTACGTTTTTGAGGGCTGATTTCTTGTCCTGTGATAAAAAGCCTTCTGTTTCCATCGCCAAAGCTTTCAGGGGATCATTTGCAAGCTTCTGGCACCATTTTTGAGTGAATTGCCAAAAGTCAGATTTTGGCTGAAATTGTGACCCCGGGGCTTAGGGATTTTTTCAAAAAAATATTTTCTGCCGGTTACGTTTTTGAGGGCTGATTTCTTGTCCTGTGATAAAAAGCCTTCTGTTTCCATGGCCAAAGCTTTCAGGGGATCATTTGAAAGCTTCTGGCACCATTTTTGAGTGAATTGCCAAAAGTCAGATTTTTGCTGAAATTGTGACCCCGGGGCTTAGGGATTTTTTCAAAAAAATATTTTCTGCCGGTTAAGTTTTTGAGGGCTGATTTCTTGTCCTGTGATAAAAAGCCTTCTGTTTCGAGTGCCAAACCTTTCAGGGGAGCATTTTTAAGCTCTTGGAACCATTTTTGAGTGAACTGCCAAAAGTCAGATTTTTGCTGAAATTGTGACCTGGGGCTTAGGGATTTTTTCAAAAAAATATTTTCTGCCGGTTAAGTTTTTGAGGGCTGATTTCTTGTCCTGTGATAAAAAGCCTTCTGTTTCCATCGCCAAAGGTTTCAGGGAATCATTTGCAAGATTCTGGCACCATTTTTGAGTGAATTGCCAAAAGTCAGATTAGGGCTTAGGGATCATTTGCAAGCTTCTGGCACCATTTTTGAGTGAATTGCCAAAAGTCAGATTTTTGCTGAAATTGTGACCCCGGGGCTTAGGGATTTTTTCAAAAAAATATTTTCTGCCGGTTACGTTTTTGAGGGCTGATTTCTTGTCCTGTGATAAAAAGCCTTCTGTTTCCATCGCCAAAGCTTTCAGGGGATCATTTGCAAGCTTCTGGCACCATTTTTGAGTGAATTGCCAAAAGTCAGATTAGGGCTTAGGGATCATTTGCAAGCTTCTGGCACCATTTTTGAGTGAATTGCCAAAAGTCAGATTTTTGCTGAAATTGTGACCCCGGGATTTTTTCAAAAAAATATTTTCTGCCGGTTACGTTTTTGAGGGCTGATTTCTTGTCCTGTGATAAAAAGCCTTCTGTTTCCATGGCCAAAGCTTTCAGGGGATCATTTGAAAGCTTCTGGCACCATTTTTGAGTGAATTGCCAAAAGTCAGATTTTTGCTGAAATTGTGACCCCGGGGCTTAGGGATTTTTTCAAAAAAATATTTTCTGCCGGTTAAGTTTTTGAGGGCTGATTTCTTGTCCTGTGATAAAAAGCCTTCTGTTTCGAGTGCCAAACCTTTCAGGGGAGCATTTTTAAGCTCTTGGAACCATTTTTGAGTGAACTGCCAAAAGTCAGATTTTTGCTGAAATTGTGACCTGGGGCTTAGGGATTTTTTCAAAAAAATATTTTCTGCCGGTTAAGTTTTTGAGGGCTGATTTCTTGTCCTGTGATAAAAAGCCTTCTGTTTCCATCGCCAAAGGTTTCAGGGAATCATTTGCAAGATTCTGGCACCATTTTTGAGTGAATTGCCAAAAGTCAGATTAGGGCTTAGGGATCATTTGCAAGCTTCTGGCACCATTTTTGAGTGAATTGCCAAAAGTCAGATTTTTGCTGAAATTGTGACCCCGGGGCTTAGGGATTTTTTCAAAAAAATATTTTCTGCCGGTTACGTTTTTGAGGGCTGATTTCTTGTCCTGTGATAAAAAGCCTTCTGTTTCCATCGCCAAAGCTTTCAGGGGATCATTTGCAAGCTTCTGGCACCATTTTTGAGTGAATTGCCAAAAGTCAAATTTTTGCTGAAATTGTGACCCCGGGGCTTAGGGATTTTTTAGAAAAAATATTTTCTGCCGGTTACGTTTTTGAGGGCTGATTTCTTGTCCTGTGATAAAAAGCCTTCTGTTTCCATCGCCAAAGCTTTCAGGGGATCATTTGCAAGCTTCTGGCACCATTTTTGAGTGAATTGCCAAAAGTCAGATTAGGGCTTAGGGATCATTTGCAAGCTTCTGGCACCATTTTTGAGTGAATTGCCAAAAGTCAGATTTTTGCTGAAATTGTGACCCCGGGGCTTAGGGATTTTTTCAAAAAAATATTTTCTGCCGGTTACGTTTTTGAGGGCTGATTTCTTGTCCTGTGATAAAAAGCCTTCTGTTTCCATCGCCAAAGCTTTCAGGGGATCATTTGCAAGCTTCTGGCACCATTTTTGAGTGAATTGCCAAAAGTCAATTTTTTGCTGAAATTGTGACCCCGGGGCTTAGGGATTTTTTAGAAAAAATATTTTCTGCCGGTTACGTTTTTGAGGGCTGATTTCTTGTCCTGTGATAAAAAGCCTTCTGTTTCCATCGCCAAAGCTTTCAGGGGATCATTTGCAAGCTTCTGGCACCATTTTTGAGTGAATTGCCAAAAGTCAGATTAGGGCTTAGGGATCATTTGCAAGCTTCTGGCACCATTTTTGAGTGAATTGCCAAAAGTCAGATTTTTGCTGAAATTGTGACCCCGGGGCTTAGGGATTTTTTCAAAAAAATATTTTCTGCCGGTTACGTTTTTGAGGGCTGATTTCTTGTCCTGTGATAAAAAGCCTTCTGTTTCCATCGCCAAAGCTTTCAGGGGATCATTTGCAAGCTTCTGGCACCATTTTTGAGTGAATTGCCAAAAGTCAGATTAGGGCTTAGGGATCATTTGCAAGCTTCTGGCACCATTTTTGAGTGAATTGCCAAAAGTCAGATTTTTGCTGAAATTGTGACCCCGGGATTTTTTCAAAAAAATATTTTCTGCCGGTTACGTTTTTGAGGGCTGATTTCTTGTCCTGTGATAAAAAGCCTTCTGTTTCCATGGCCAAAGCTTTCAGGGGATCATTTGAAAGCTTCTGGCACCATTTTTGAGTGAATTGCCAAAAGTCAGATTTTTGCTGAAATTGTGACCCCGGGGCTTAGGGATTTTTTCAAAAAAATATTTTCTGCCGGTTAAGTTTTTGAGGGCTGATTTCTTGTCCTGTGATAAAAAGCCTTCTGTTTCGAGTGCCAAACCTTTCAGGGGAGCATTTTTAAGCTCTTGGAACCATTTTTGAGTGAACTGCCAAAAGTCAGATTTTTGCTGAAATTGTGACCTGGGGCTTAGGGATTTTTTCAAAAAAATATTTTCTGCCGGTTAAGTTTTTGAGGGCTGATTTCTTGTCCTGTGATAAAAAGCCTTCTGTTTCCATCGCCAAAGGTTTCAGGGAATCATTTGCAAGATTCTGGCACCATTTTTGAGTGAATTGCCAAAAGTCAGATTAGGGCTTAGGGATCATTTGCAAGCTTCTGGCACCATTTTTGAGTGAATTGCCAAAAGTCAGATTTTTGCTGAAATTGTGACCCCGGGGCTTAGGGATTTTTTCAAAAAAATATTTTCTGCCGGTTACGTTTTTGAGGGCTGATTTCTTGTCCTGTGATAAAAAGCCTTCTGTTTCCATCGCCAAAGCTTTCAGGGGATCATTTGCAAGCTTCTGGCACCATTTTTGAGTGAATTGCCAAAAGTCAAATTTTTGCTGAAATTGTGACCCCGGGGCTTAGGGATTTTTTAGAAAAAATATTTTCTGCCGGTTACGTTTTTGAGGGCTGATTTCTTGTCCTGTGATAAAAAGCCTTCTGTTTCCATCGCCAAAGCTTTCAGGGGATCATTTGCAAGCTTCTGGCACCATTTTTGAGTGAATTGCCAAAAGTCAGATTAGGGCTTAGGGATCATTTGCAAGCTTCTGGCACCATTTTTGAGTGAATTGCCAAAAGTCAGATTTTTGCTGAAATTGTGACCCCGGGGCTTAGGGATTTTTTCAAAAAAATATTTTCTGCCGGTTACGTTTTTGAGGGCTGATTTCTTGTCCTGTGATAAAAAGCCTTCTGTTTCCATCGCCAAAGCTTTCAGGGGATCATTTGCAAGCTTCTGGCACCATTTTTGAGTGAATTGCCAAAAGTCAATTTTTTGCTGAAATTGTGACCCCGGGGCTTAGGGATTTTTTAGAAAAAATATTTTCTGCCGGTTACGTTTTTGAGGGCTGATTTCTTGTCCTGTGATAAAAAGCCTTCTGTTTCCATCGCCAAAGCTTTCAGGGGATCATTTGCAAGCTTCTGGCACCATTTTTGAGTGAATTGCCAAAAGTCAGATTAGGGCTTAGGGATCATTTGCAAGCTTCTGGCACCATTTTTGAGTGAATTGCCAAAAGTCAGATTTTTGCTGAAATTGTGACCCCGGGGCTTAGGGATTTTTTCAAAAAAATATTTTCTGCCGGTTACGTTTTTGAGGGCTGATTTCTTGTCCTGTGATAAAAAGCCTTCTGTTTCCATCGCCAAAGCTTTCAGGGGATCATTTGCAAGCTTCTGGCACCATTTTTGAGTGAATTGCCAAAAGTAAGATTTTTGCTGAAATTGTGACCCCGTGGCTTAGGGATTTTTTCAAAAAAATATTTTCTGCCGGTTAAGTTTTTGAGGGCTGATTTCTTGTCCTGTGATAAAAAGCCTTCTGTTTCCATTGGCAAAGCTTTCAGGGGATCATTTGCAAGCTTCTGGCACCATTTTTGAGTGAATTGCCAAAAGTCAGATTTTTGCTGAAATTGTGACCCCGGGGCTTAGGGATTTTTTCAAAAAAATATTTTCTGCCGGTTACGTTTTTGAGGGCTGATTTCTTGTCCTGTGATAAAAAGCCTTCTGTTTCCATCGCCAAAGCTTTCAGGGGATCATTTGCAAGCTTCTGGCACCATTTTTGAGTGAATTGCCAAAAGTCAGATTTTTGCTGAAATTGTGACCCCGGGGCTTAGGGATTTTTTCAAAAAAATATTTTCTGCCGGTTATGTTTTTGAGGGCTGATTTCTTGTCCTGTGATAAAAAGCCTTCTGTTTCCATCGCCAAAGCTTTCTGGGGATCATTTGCAAGCTTCTGGCACCATTTTTGAGTGAATTGCCAAAAGTCAGATTTTTGCTGAAATTGTGACCCCGGGGCTTAGGGATTTTTTCAAAAAAATATTTTCTGCTGGTTACGTTTTTGAGGGCTGATTTCTTGTCCTGTGATAAAAAGCCTTCTGTTTCCATCGCCAAAGGTTTCAGGGGATCATTTGCAATCTTCTGGCACCATTTTTGAGTGAATTTCCAAAAGTCAGATTTTGGCTGAAATTGTGACCCCGGGGCTTAGGGATTTTTTCAAAAAAATATTTTCTGCCGGTTACGTTTTTGAGGGCTGATTTCTTGTCCTGTGATAAAAAGCCTTCTGTTTCCATCGCCAAAGCTTTCTGGGGATCATTTGCAAGCTTCTGGCACCATTTTTGAGTGAATTGCCAAAAGTCAGATTTTTGCTGAAATTGTGACCCCGGGGCTTAGGGATTTTTTCAAAAAAATATTTTCTGCTGGTTACGTTTTTGAGGGCTGATTTCTTGTCCTGTGATAAAAAGCCTTCTGTTTCCATCGCCAAAGGTTTCAGGGGATCATTTGCAATCTTCTGGCACCATTTTTGAGTGAATTTCCAAAAGTCAGATTTTGGCTGAAATTGTGACCCCGGGGCTTAGGGATTTTTTCAAAAAAATATTTTCTGCCGGTTACGTTTTTGAGGGCTGATTTCTTGTCCTGTGATAAAAAGCCTTCTGTTTCCATCGCCAAAGCTTTCTGGGGATCATTTGCAAGCTTCTGGCACCATTTTTGAGTGAATTGCCAAAAGTCAGATTTTTGCTGAAATTGTGACCCCGGGGCTTAGGGATTTTTTCAAAAAAATATTTTCTGCCCGTTACATTTTTGAGGGCTCATTTCTTGTCCTGTGATAAAAAGCCTTCTGTTTCCATCGCCAAAGGTTTCAGGGAATCATTTGCAAGCTTCTGGCACCATTTTTGAGTGAATTGCCAAAAGTCAGATTAGGGCTTAGGGATCATTTGCAAGCTTCTGGCACCATTTTTGAGTGAATTGCCAAAAGTCAGATTTTGGCTGAAATTGTGACCCCGGGGCTTAGGGATTTTTTCAAAAAAATATTTTCTGCCGGTTACGTTTTTGAGGGCTGATTTCTTGTCTTGTGATAAAAAGCCTTCTGTTTCCATCGCCAAAGCTTTCAGGGGATCATTTGCAAGCTTCTGGCACCATTTTTGAGTGAATTGCCAAAAGTAAGATTTTTGCTGAAATTGTGACCCCAGGGCTTAGGGATTTTTTAGAAAAAATATTTTCTGCCGGTAAAGTTTTTGAGGGCTGATTTCTTGTCCTGTGATAAAAAGCCTTCTGTTTCCATCGCCAAAGCTTTCAGGGGATCATTTGCAAGCTTCTGGCACCATTTTTGAGTGAATTGCCAAAAGTCAGATTTTTGCTGAAATTGTGACCCCGGGGCTTAGGGATTTTTTCAAAAAAATATTTTCTGCCGGTTACGTTTTTGAGGGCTGATTTCTTGTCCTGTGATAAAAAGCCTTCTGTTTCCATCGCCAAAGGTTTCAGGGGATCATTTGCAATCTTCTGGCACCATTTTTGAGTGAATTGCCAAAAGTCAGATTTTGGCTGAAATTGTGACCCCGGGGCTTAGGGATTTTTTCAAAAAAATATTTTCTGCCGGTTACGTTTTTGAGGGCTGATTTCTTGTCCTGTGATAAAAAGCCTTCTGTTTCCATCGCCAAAGCTTTCTGGGGATCATTTGCAAGCTTCTGGCACCATTTTTGAGTGAATTGCCAAAAGTCAGATTTTTGCTGAAATTGTGACCCCGGGGCTTAGGGATTTTTTCAAAAAAATATTTTCTGCCGGTTACATTTTTGAGGGCTGATTTCTTGTCCTGTGATAAAAAGCCTTCTGTTTCCATCGCCAAAGGTTTCAGGGAATCATTTGCAAGCTTCTGGCACCATTTTTGAGTGAATTGCCAAAAGTCAGATTAGGGCTTAGGGATCATTTGCAAGCTTCTGGCACCATTTTTGAGTGAATTGCCAAAGGTCAGATTTTTGCTGAAATTGTGACCCCGGGGCTTAGGGATTTTTTCAAAAAAATATTTTCTGCCGGTTACGTTTTTGAGGGCTGATTTCTTGTCCTGTGATAAAAAGCCTTCTGTTTCCATTGCCAAAGCTTTCAGGGGATCATTTGCAAGCTTCTGGCACCATTTTTGAGTGAATTGCCAAGAGTCAGATTTTGGCTGAAATTGTGACCCCGGGGCTTAGGGATTTTTTCAAAAAAATATTTTCTGCCGGTTACGTTTTTGAGGGCTGATTTCTTGTCCTGTGATAAAAAGCCTTCTGTTTCCATCGCCAAAGCTTTCTGGGGATCATTTGCAAGCTTCTGGCACCATTTTTGAGTGAATTGCCAAGAGTCAGATTTTTGCTGAAATTGTGACCCCGGGGCTTAGGGATTTTTTAGAAAAAATATTTTCTGCCGGTAAAGTTTTTGAGGGCTGATTTCTTGTCCTGTGATAAAAAGCCTTCTGTTTCCATCGCCAAAGCTTTCAGGGGATCATTTGCAAGCTTCTGGCACCATTTTTGAGTGAATTGCCAAAAGTCAGATTAGGGCTTAGGGATCATTTGCAAGCTTCTGGCACCATTTTTGAGTGAATTGCCAAAAGTCAGATTTTTGCTGAAATTGTGACCCCGGGGCTTAGGGATTTTTTCAAAAAAATATTTTCTGCCGGTTAAGTTTTTGAGGACTGATTTCTTGTCCTGTGATAAAAAGCCTTCTGTTTCCATCGCCAAAGGTTTCAGGGGATCATTTGCAATCTTCTGGCACCATTTTTGAGTGAATTTCCAAAAGTCAGATTTTGGCTGAAATTGTGACCCCGGGGCTTAGGGATTTTTTCAAAAAAATATTTTCTGCCGGTTACGTTTTTGAGGGCTGATTTCTTGTCCTGTGATAAAAAGCCTTCTGTTTCCATCGCCAAAGCTTTCTGGGGATCATTTGCAAGCTTTTGGCACCATTTTTGAGTGAATTGCCAAAAGTCAGATTTTTGCTGAAATTGTGACCCCGGGGCTTAGGGATTTTTTCAAAAAAATATTTTCTGCCGGTTACGTTTTTGAGGGCTGATTTCTTGTCCTGTGATAAAAAGCCTTCTGTTTCCATCGCCAAAGGTTTCAGGGGATCATTTGCAATCTTCTGGCACCATTTTTGAGTGAATTGCCAAAAGTCAGATTTTGGCTGAAATTGTGACCCCGGGGCTTAGGGATTTTTTCAAAAAAATATTTTCTGCCGGTTACGTTTTTGAGGGCTGATTTCTTGTCCTGTGATAAAAAGCCTTCTGTTTCCATCGCCAAAGCTTTCTGGGGATCATTTGCAAGCTTCTGGCACCATTTTTGAGTGAATTGCCAAAAGTCAGATTTTTGCTGAAATTGTGACCCCGGGGCTTAGGGATTTTTTCAAAAAAATATTTTCTGCCGGTTACATTTTTGAGGGCTGATTTCTTGTCCTGTGATAAAAAGCCTTCTGTTTCCATCGCCAAAGGTTTCAGGGAATCATTTGCAAGCTTCTGGCACCATTTTTGAGTGAATTGCCAAAAGTCAGATTAGGGCTTAGGGATCATTTGCAAGCTTCTGGCACCATTTTTGAGTGAATTGCCAAAAGTCAGATTTTTGCTGAAATTGTGACCCCGGGGCTTAGGGATTTTTTCAAAAAAATATTTTCTGCCGGTTACGTTTTTGAGGGCTGATTTCTTGTCCTGTGATAAAAAGCCTTCTGTTTCCATTGCCAAAGCTTTCAGGGGATCATTTGCAAGCTTCTGGCACCATTTTTGAGTGAATTGCCAAGAGTCAGATTCTGGCTGAAATTGTGACCCCGGGGCTTAGGGATTTTTTCAAAAAAATATTTTCTGCCGGTTACGTTTTTGAGGTCTGATTTCTTGTCCTGTGATAAAAAGCCTTCTGTTTCCATCGCCAAAGCTTTCTGGGGATCATTTGCAAGCTTCTGGCACCATTTTTGAGTGAATTGCCAAGAGTCAGATTTTTGCTGAAATTGTGACCCCGGGGCTTAGGGATTTTTTAGAAAAAATATTTTCTGCCGGTAAAGTTTTTGAGGGCTGATTTCTTGTCCTGTGATAAAAAGCCTTCTGTTTCCATCGCCAAAGCTTTCAGGGGATCATTTGCAAGCTTCTGGCACCATTTTTGAGTGAATTGCCAAAAGTCAGATTAGGGCTTAGGGATCATTTGCAAGCTTCTGGCACCATTTTGGAGTGAATTGCCAAAAGTCAGATTTTTGCTGAAATTGTGACCCCGGGGCTTAGGGATTTTTTCAAAAAAATATTTTCTGCCGGTTAAGTTTTTGAGGGCTGATTTCTTGTCCTGTGATAAAAAGCCTTCTGTTTCCATCGCCAAAGGTTTCAGGGGATCATTTGCAATCTTCTGGCACCATTTTTGAGTGAATTGCCAAAAGTCAGATTTTTGCTGAAATTGTGACCCCGGGGCTTAGGGATTTTTTCAAAAAAATATTTTCTGCCGGTAAAGTTTTTGAGGGCTGATTTCTTGTCCTGTGATAAAAAGCCTTCTGTTTCCATCGCCAAAGCTTTCAGGGGATCATTTACAAGCTTCTGGCACCATTTTTGAGTGAATTGCCAAAAGTCAGATTTTTGCTGAAATTGTGACCCCGGGGCTTAGGGATTTTTTCAAAAAAATATTTTCTGCCGGTTACGTTTTTGAGGGCTGATTTCTTGTCCTGTGATAAAAAGCCTTCTGTTTCCATTGCCAAAGCTTTAAGGGATTCATTTGCAAGCTTCTAGCACCATTTTTGAGTGAATTGCCAAAAGTCAGATTTTTGCTGAAATTGTGACCCCGGGGCTTAGGGATTTTTTCAAAAAAATATTTTCTGCTGGTTACGTTTTTGAGGGCTGATTTCTTGTCCTGTGATAAAAAGCCTTCTGTTTCCATCGCCAAAGGTTTCAGGGAATCATTTGCAAGCTTCTGGCACCATTTTTGAGTGAATTGCCAAAAGTCAGATTAGGGCTTAGGGATCATTTGCAAGCTTCTGGCACCATTTTTGAGTGAATTGCCAAAAGTCAGATTTTTGCTGAAATTGTGACCCCGGGGCTTAGGGATTTTTTCAAAAAAATATTTTCTGCCGGTTACGTTTTTGAGGGCTGATTTCTTGTCCTGTGATAAAAAGCCTTCTGTTTCCATTGCCAAAGCTTTCAGGGGATCATTTGCAAGCTTCTGGCACCATTTTTGAGTGAATTGCCAAGAGTCAGATTTTGGCTGAAATTGTGACCCCGGGGCTTAGGGATTTTTTCAAAAAAATATTTTCTGCCGGTTACGTTTTTGAGGGCTGATTTCTTGTCCTGTGATAAAAAGCCTTCTGTTTCCATCGCCAAAGCTTTCTGGGGATCATTTGCAAGCTTCTGGCACCATTTTTGAGTGAATTGCCAAGAGTCAGATTTTTGCTGAAATTGTGACCCCGGGGCTTAGGGATTTTTTAGAAAAAATATTTTCTGCCGGTAAAGTTTTTGAGGGCTGATTTCTTGTCCTGTGATAAAAAGCCTTCTGTTTCCATCGCCAAAGCTTTCAGGGGATCATTTGCAAGCTTCTGGCACCATTTTTGAGTGAATTGCCAAAAGTCAGATTAGGGCTTAGGGATCATTTGCAAGCTTCTGGCACCATTTTTGAGTGAATTGCCAAAAGTCAGATTTTTGCTGAAATTGTGACCCCGGGGCTTAGGGATTTTTTCAAAAAAATATTTTCTGCCGGTTAATTTTTTGAGGGCTGATTTCTTGTCCTGTGATAAAAAGCCTTCTGTTTCCATCGCCAAAGGTTTCAGGGGATCATTTGCAATCTTCTGGCACCATTTTTGAGTGAATTGCCAAAAGTCAGATTTTTGCTGAAATTGTGACCCCGGGGCTTAGGGATTTTTTCAAAAAAATATTTTCTGCCGGTTACGTTTTTGAGGGCTGATTTCTTGTCCTGTGATAAAAAGCCTTCTGTTTCCATCGCCAAAGCTTTCAGGGGATCATTTACAAGCTTCTGGCACCATTTTTGAGTGAATTGCCAAAAGTCAGATTTTTGCTGAAATTGTGACCCCGGGGATTAGGGATTTTTTCAAAAAAATATTTTCTGCCGGTTACGTTTTTGAGGGCTGATTTCTTGTCCTGTGATAAAAAGCCTTCTGTTTCCATTGCCAAAGCTTTAAGGGATTCATTTGCAAGCTTCTAGCACCATTTTTGAGTGAATTGCCAAAAGTCAGATTTTTGCTGAAATTGTGACCCCGGGGCTTAGGGATTTTTTCAAAAAAATATTTTCTGCTGGTTACGTTTTTGAGGGCTGATTTCTTGTCCTGTGATAAAAAGCCTTCTGTTTCCATTGCCAAAGGTTTCAGGGAATCATTTGCAAGCTTCTGGCACCATTTTTGAGTGAATTGCCAAAAGTCAGATTAGGGCTTAGGGATCATTTGCAAGCTTCTGGCACCATTTTTGAGTGAATTGCCAAAAGTCAGATTTTTGCTGAAATTGTGACCCCGGGGCTTAGGGATTTTTTCAAAAAAATATTTTCTGCCGGTTACGTTTTTGAGGGCTGATTTCTTGTCCTGTGATAAAAAGCCTTCTGTTTCCATTGCCAAAGCTTTCAGGGGATCATTTGCAAGCTTCTGGCACCATTTTTGAGTGAATTGCCAAAAGTCAGATTTTGGCTGAAATTGTGACCCCGGGGCTTAGGGATTTTTTCAAAAAAATATTTTCTGCCGGTTACGTTTTTGAGGGCTGATTTCTTGTCCTGTGATAAAAAGCCTTCTGTTTCCATCGCCAAAGCTTTCTGGGGATCATTTGCAAGCTTCTGGCACCATTTTTGAGTGAATTGCCAAAAGTCAGATTTTTGCTGAAATTGTGACCCCGGGGCTTAGGGATTTTTTAGAAAAAATATTTTCTGCCAGTTACGTTTTTGAGGGCTGATTTCTTGTCCTGTGATAAAAAGCCTTCTGTTTCCATTGCCAAAGCTTTCAGGGGATCATTTGCAAGCTTCTGGCACCATTTTTGAGTGAATTGCCAAAAGTCAGATTTTGGCTGAAATTGTGACCCCGGGGCTTAGGGATTTTTTCAAAAAAATATTTTCTGCCGGTTACGTTTTTGAGGGCTGATTTCTTGTCCTGTGATAAAAAGCCTTCTGTTTCCATCGCCAAAGCTTTCAGGGGATCATTTGCAAGCTTCTGGCACCATTTTTGAGTGAATTGCCAAAAGTCAGATTAGGGCTTAGGGATCATTTGCAAGCTTCTGGCACCATTTTTGAGTGAATTGCCGAAAGTCAGATTTTTGCTGAAATTGTGACCCCGGGGCTTAGGGATTTTTTCAAAAAAATATTTTCTGCCGGTTAAGTTTTTGAGGGCTGATTTCTTGTCCTGTGATAAAAAGCCTTCTGTTTCCATCGGCAAAGCTTTCAGGGGATCATTTGCAAGCTTCTGGCACCATTTTTGAGTGAATTGCCAAAAGTCAGATTTTTGCTGAAATTGTGACCCCGGGGCTTAGGGATTTTTTCAAAAAAATATTTTCTGCCGGTTACGTTTTTGAGGGCTGATTTCTTGTCCTGTGATAAAAAGCCTTCTGTTTCCATCGCCAAAGGTTTCAGGGGATCATTTGCAATCTTCTGGCACCATTTTTGAGTGAATTTCCAAAAGTCAGATTTTGGCTGAAATTGTGACCCCGGGGCTTTGGGATTTTTTCAAAAAAATATTTTCTGCCGGTTACGTTTTTGAGGGCTGATTTCTTGTCCTGTGATAAAAAGCCTTCTGTTTCCATGGCCAAAGCTTTCTGGGGATCATTTGCAAGCTTTTGGCACCATTTTTGAGTGAATTGCCAAAAGTCAGATTTTTGCTGAAATTGTGACCCCGGGGCTTAGGGATTTTTTCAAAAAAATATTTTCTGCCGGTTACGTTTTTGAGGGCTGATTTCTTGTCCTGTGATAAAAAGCCTTCTGTTTCCATCGCCAAAGCTTTCAGGGGATCATTTACAAGCTTCTGGCACCATTTTTGAGTGAATTGCCAAAAGTCAGATTTTTGCTGAAATTGTGACCCCGGGGCTTAGGGATTTTTTCAAAAAAATATTTTCTGCCGGTTACGTTTTTGAGGGCTGATTTCTTGTCCTGTGATAAAAAGCCTTCTGTTTCCATTGCCAAAGCTTTAAGGGATTCATTTGCAAGCTTCTAGCACCATTTTTGAGTGAATTGCCAAAAGTCAGATTTTTGCTGAAATTGTGACCCCGGGGCTTAGGGATTTTTTCAAAAAAATATTTTCTGCCGGTTACGTTTTTGAGGGCTGATTTCTTGTCCTGTGATAAAAAGCCTTCTGTTTCCATCGCCAAAGCTTTCAGGGGATCATTTGCAAGCTTCTGGCACCATTTTTGAGTGAATTGCCAAAAGTCAGATTTTTGCTGAAATTGTGACCCCGGGGCTTAGGGATTTTTTCAAAAAAAATATTTTCTGCCGGTTAAGTTTTTGAGGGCTGATTTCTTGTCCTGTGATAAAAGCCTTCTGTTTCCATCGGCAAAGCTTTCAGGGGATCATTTGCAAGCTTCTGGCACCATTTTTGAGTGAATTGCCAAAAGTCAGATTTTTGCTGAAATTGTGACCCCGGGGCTTAGGGATTTTTTCAAAAAAATATTTTCTGCCGGTTACGTTTTTGAGGGCTGGTTTCTTGTCCTGTGATAAAAAGCCTTCTGTTTCCATCGCCAAAGGTTTCAGGGGATCATTTGCAATCTTCTGGCACCATTTTTGAGTGAATTTCCAAAAGTCAGATTTTGGCTGAAATTGTGACCCCGGGGCTTAGGGATTTTTTCAAAAAAATATTTTCTGCCGGTTACGTTTTTGAGGGCTGATTTCTTGTCCTGTGATAAAAAGCCTTCTGTTTCCATCGCCAAAGGTTTCAGGGAATCATTTGCAAGCTTCTGGCACCATTTTTGAGTGAATTGCCAAAAGTCAGATTAGGGCTTAGGGATCATTTGCAAGCTTCTGGCACCATTTTTGAGTGAATTGCCAAAAGTCAGATTTTTGCTGAAATTGTGACCCCGGGGCTTAGGGATTTTTTCAAAAAAATATTTTCTGCCGGTTACGTTTTTGAGGGCTGATTTCTTGTCCTGTGATAAAAAGCCTTCTGTTTCCATTGCCAAAGCTTTCAGGGGATCATTTGCAAGCTTCTGGCACCATTTTTGAGTGAATTGCCAAGAGTCAGATTTTGGCTGAAATTGTGACCCCGGGGCTTAGGGATTTTTTCAAAAAAATATTTTCTGCCGGTTACGTTTTTGAGGGCTGATTTCTTGTCCTGTGATAAAAAGCCTTCTGTTTCCATCGCCAAAGCTTTCTGGGGATCATTTGCAAGCTTCTGGCACCATTTTTGAGTGAATTGCCAAGAGTCAGATTTTTGCTGAAATTGTGACCCCGGGGCTTAGGGATTTTTTAGAAAAAATATTTTCTGCCGGTAAAGTTTTTGAGGGCTGATTTCTTGTCCTGTGATAAAAAGCCTTCTGTTTCCATCGCCAAAGCTTTCAGGGGATCATTTGCAAGCTTCTGGCACCATTTTTGAGTGAATTGCCAAAAGTCAGATTAGGGCTTAGGGATCATTTGCAAGCTTCTGGCACCATTTTTGAGTGAATTGCCAAAAGTCAGATTTTTGCTGAAATTGTGACCCCGGGGCTTAGGGATTTTTTCAAAAAAATATTTTCTGCCGGTTAATTTTTTGAGGGCTGATTTCTTGTCCTGTGATAAAAAGCCTTCTGTTTCCATCGCCAAAGGTTTCAGGGGATCATTTGCAATCTTCTGGCACCATTTTTGAGTGAATTGCCAAAAGTCAGATTTTTGCTGAAATTGTGACCCCGGGGCTTAGGGATTTTTTCAAAAAAATATTTTCTGCCGGTTACGTTTTTGAGGGCTGATTTCTTGTCCTGTGATAAAAAGCCTTCTGTTTCCATCGCCAAAGCTTTCAGGGGATCATTTACAAGCTTCTGGCACCATTTTTGAGTGAATTGCCAAAAGTCAGATTTTTGCTGAAATTGTGACCCCGGGGATTAGGGATTTTTTCAAAAAAATATTTTCTGCCGGTTACGTTTTTGAGGGCTGATTTCTTGTCCTGTGATAAAAAGCCTTCTGTTTCCATTGCCAAAGCTTTAAGGGATTCATTTGCAAGCTTCTAGCACCATTTTTGAGTGAATTGCCAAAAGTCAGATTTTTGCTGAAATTGTGACCCCGGGGCTTAGGGATTTTTTCAAAAAAATATTTTCTGCTGGTTACGTTTTTGAGGGCTGATTTCTTGTCCTGTGATAAAAAGCCTTCTGTTTCCATTGCCAAAGGTTTCAGGGAATCATTTGCAAGCTTCTGGCACCATTTTTGAGTGAATTGCCAAAAGTCAGATTAGGGCTTAGGGATCATTTGCAAGCTTCTGGCACCATTTTTGAGTGAATTGCCAAAAGTCAGATTTTTGCTGAAATTGTGACCCCGGGGCTTAGGGATTTTTTCAAAAAAATATTTTCTGCCGGTTACGTTTTTGAGGGCTGATTTCTTGTCCTGTGATAAAAAGCCTTCTGTTTCCATTGCCAAAGCTTTCAGGGGATCATTTGCAAGCTTCTGGCACCATTTTTGAGTGAATTGCCAAAAGTCAGATTTTGGCTGAAATTGTGACCCCGGGGCTTAGGGATTTTTTCAAAAAAATATTTTCTGCCGGTTACGTTTTTGAGGGCTGATTTCTTGTCCTGTGATAAAAAGCCTTCTGTTTCCATCGCCAAAGCTTTCTGGGGATCATTTGCAAGCTTCTGGCACCATTTTTGAGTGAATTGCCAAAAGTCAGATTTTTGCTGAAATTGTGACCCCGGGGCTTAGGGATTTTTTAGAAAAAATATTTTCTGCCAGTTACGTTTTTGAGGGCTGATTTCTTGTCCTGTGATAAAAAGCCTTCTGTTTCCATTGCCAAAGCTTTCAGGGGATCATTTGCAAGCTTCTGGCACCATTTTTGAGTGAATTGCCAAAAGTCAGATTTTGGCTGAAATTGTGACCCCGGGGCTTAGGGATTTTTTCAAAAAAATATTTTCTGCCGGTTACGTTTTTGAGGGCTGATTTCTTGTCCTGTGATAAAAAGCCTTCTGTTTCCATCGCCAAAGCTTTCAGGGGATCATTTGCAAGCTTCTGGCACCATTTTTGAGTGAATTGCCAAAAGTCAGATTAGGGCTTAGGGATCATTTGCAATCTTCTGGCACCATTTTTGAGTGAATTGCCAAAAGTCAGATTTTTGCTGAAATTGTGACCCCGGGGCTTAGGGATTTTTTCAAAAAAATATTTTCTGCCGGTTACGTTTTTGAGGGCTGATTTCTTGTCCTGTGATAAAAAGCCTTCTGTTTCCATCGCCAAAGCTTTCAGGGGATCATTTACAAGCTTCTGGCACCATTTTTGAGTGAATTGCCAAAAGTCAGATTTTTGCTGAAATTGTGACCCCGGGGATTAGGGATTTTTTCAAAAAAATATTTTCTGCCGGTTACGTTTTTGAGAGCTGATTTCTTGTCCTGTGATAAAAAGCCTTCTGTTTCCATTGCCAAAGCTTTAAGGGATTCATTTGCAAGCTTCTAGCACCATTTTTGAGTGAATTGCCAAAAGTCAGATTTTTGCTGAAATTGTGACCCCGGGGCTTAGGGATTTTTTCAAAAAAATATTTTCTGCTGGTTACGTTTTTGAGGGCTGATTTCTTGTCCTGTGATAAAAAGCCTTCTGTTTCCATTGCCAAAGGTTTCAGGGAATCATTTGCAAGCTTCTGGCACCATTTTTGAGTGAATTGCCAAAAGTCAGATTAGGGCTTAGGGATCATTTGCAAGCTTCTGGCACCATTTTTGAGTGAATTGCCAAAAGTCAGATTTTTGCTGAAATTGTGACCCCGGGGCTTAGGGATTTTTTCAAAAAAATATTTTCTGCCGGTTACGTTTTTGAGGGCTGATTTCTTGTCCTGTGATAAAAAGCCTTCTGTTTCCATTGCCAAAGCTTTCAGGGGATCATTTGCAAGCTTCTGGCACCATTTTTGAGTGAATTGCCAAAAGTCAGATTTTGGCTGAAATTGTGACCCCGGGGCTTAGGGATTTTTTCAAAAAAATATTTTCTGCCGGTTACGTTTTTGAGGGCTGATTTCTTGTCCTGTGATAAAAAGCCTTCTGTTTCCATCGCCAAAGCTTTCTGGGGATCATTTGCAAGCTTCTGGCACCATTTTTGAGTGAATTGCCAAAAGTCAGATTTTTGCTGAAATTGTGACCCCGGGGCTTAGGGATTTTTTAGAAAAAATATTTTCTGCCAGTTACGTTTTTGAGGGCTGATTTCTTGTCCTGTGATAAAAAGCCTTCTGTTTCCATTGCCAAAGCTTTCAGGGGATCATTTGCAAGCTTCTGGCACCATTTTTGAGTGAATTGCCAAAAGTCAGATTTTGGCTGAAATTGTGACCCCGGGGCTTAGGGATTTTTTCAAAAAAATATTTTCTGCCGGTTACGTTTTTGAGGGCTGATTTCTTGTCCTGTGATAAAAAGCCTTCTGTTTCCATCGCCAAAGCTTTCAGGGGATCATTTGCAAGCTTCTGGCACCATTTTTGAGTGAATTGCCAAAAGTCAGATTAGGGCTTAGGGATCATTTGCAAGCTTCTGGCACCATTTTTGAGTGAATTGCCGAAAGTCAGATTTTTGCTGAAATTGTGACCCCGGGGCTTAGGGATTTTTTCAAAAAAATATTTTCTGCCGGTTAAGTTTTTGAGGGCTGATTTCTTGTCCTGTGATAAAAAGCCTTCTGTTTCCATCGGCAAAGCTTTCAGGGGATCATTTGCAAGCTTCTGGCACCATTTTTGAGTGAATTGCCAAAAGTCAGATTTTTGCTGAAATTGTGACCCCGGGGCTTAGGGATTTTTTCAAAAAAATATTTTCTGCCGGTTACGTTTTTGAGGGCTGATTTCTTGTCCTGTGATAAAAAGCCTTCTGTTTCCATCGCCAAAGGTTTCAGGGGATCATTTGCAATCTTCTGGCACCATTTTTGAGTGAATTTCCAAAAGTCAGATTTTGGCTGAAATTGTGACCCCGGGGCTTTGGGATTTTTTCAAAAAAATATTTTCTGCCGGTTACGTTTTTGAGGGCTGATTTCTTGTCCTGTGATAAAAAGCCTTCTGTTTCCATCGCCAAAGCTTTCTGGGGATCATTTGCAAGCTTTTGGCACCATTTTTGAGTGAATTGCCAAAAGTCAGATTTTTGCTGAAATTGTGACCCCGGGGCTTAGGGATTGTTTCAAAAAAATATTTTCTGCCGGTTACGTTTTTGAGGGCTGATTTCTTGTCCTGTGATAAAAAGCCTTCTGTTTCCATCGCCAAAGCTTTCAGGGGATCATTTACAAGCTTCTGGCACCATTTTTGAGTGAATTGCCAAAAGTCAGATTTTTGCTGAAATTGTGACCCCGGGGCTTAGGGATTTTTTCAAAAAAATATTTTCTGCCGGTTACGTTTTTGAGGGCTGATTTCTTGTCCTGTGATAAAAAGCCTTCTGTTTCCATTGCCAAAGCTTTAAGGGATTCATTTGCAAGCTTCTAGCACCATTTTTGAGTGAATTGCCAAAAGTCAGATTTTTGCTGAAATTGTGACCCCGGGGCTTAGGGATTTTTTCAAAAAAATATTTTCTGCCGGTTACGTTTTTGAGGGCTGATTTCTTGTCCTGTGATAAAAAGCCTTCTGTTTCCATCGCCAAAGCTTTCAGGGTATCATTTGCAAGCTTCTGGCACCATTTTTGAGTGAATTGCCAAAAGTCAGATTTTTGCTGAAATTGTGACCCCGGGGCTTATGGATTTTTTCAAAAAAAATATTTTCTGCCGGTTAAGTTTTTGAGGGCTGATTTCTTGTCCTGTGATAAAAGCCTTCTGTTTCCATCGGCAAAGCTTTCAGGGGATCATTTGCAAGCTTCTGGCACCATTTTTGAGTGAATTGCCAAAAGTCAGATTTTTGCTGAAATTGTGACCCCGGGGCTTAGGGATTTTTTCAAAAAAATATTTTCTGCCGGTTACGTTTTTGAGGGCTGATTTCTTGTCCTGTGATAAAAAGCCTTCTGTTTCCATCGCCAAAGGTTTCAGGGGATCATTTGCAATCTTCTGGCACCATTTTTGAGTGAATTTCCAAAAGTCAGATTTTGGCTGAAATTGTGACCCCGGGGCTTAGGGATTTTTTCAAAAAAATATTTTCTGCCGGTTACGTTTTTGAGGGCTGATTTCTTGTCCTGTGATAAAAAGCCTTCTGTTTCCATCGCCAAAGCTTTCTGGGGATCATTTGCAAGCTTCTGGCACCATTTTTGAGTGAATTGCCAAAAGTCAGATTTTTGCTGAAATTGTGACCCCGGGGCTTAGGGATTTTTTCAAAAAAATATTTTCTGCCGGTTACGTTTTTGAGGGCTGATTTCTTGTCCTGTGATAAAAAGCCTTCTGTTTCCATCGCCAAAGCGTTCAGGGGATCATTTACAAGCTTCTGGCACCATTTTTGAGTGAATTGCCAAAAGTCAGATTTTTGCTGAAATTGTGACCCCGGGGCTTAGGGATTTTTTCAAAAAAATATTTTCTGCCGGTTACGTTTTTGAGGGCTGATTTCTTGTCCTGTGATAAAAAGCCTTCTGTTTCCATCACCAAAGCTTTCAGGGGATCATTTGCAAACTTCTGGCACCATTTTTGAGTGAATTGCCAAAAGTCAGATTTTTGCTGAAATTGTGACCCCAGGGCTTAGGGATTTTTTCAAAAAAATATTTTCTGCCGGTTACGTTTTTGAGGGCTGATTTCTTGTCCTGTGATAAAAAGCCTTCTGTTTCCATTGCCAAAGCTTTAAGGGATTCATTTGCAAGCTTCTAGCACCATTTTTGAGTGAATTGCCAAAAGTCAGATTTTTGCTGAAATTGTGACCCCGGGGCTTAGGGATTTTTTCAAAAAAATATTTTCTGCCGGTTACGTTTTTGAGGGCTGATTTCTTGTCCTTTGATAAAAAGCCTTCTGTTTCCATCGCCAAAGCTTTCAGGGGATCATTTGCAAGCTTCTAGCACAATTTTTGAGTGAATTGCCAAAAGTCAGATTTTTGCTGAAATTGTGACCCCGGGGCTTAGGGATTTTTTCAAAAAAATATTTTCTGCCGGTTACGTTTTTGAGGGCTGATTTCTTGTCCTGTGATAAAAAGCCTTCTGTTTCCATCGCCAAAGCTTTCTGGGGATCATTTGCAAGCTTCTGGCACCATTTTTGAGTGAATTGCCAAAAGTCAGATTTTTGCTGAAATTGTGACCCCGGGGCTTAGGGATTTTTTTCAAAAAAATATTTTCTGCCGGTTACGTTTTTGAGGGCTGATTTCTTGTCCTGTGATAAAAAGCCTTCTGTTTCCATCGCCAAAGCTTTCAGGGGATCATTTACAAGCTTCTGCCACCATTTTTGAGTGAATTGCCAAAAGTCAGATTTTTGCTGAAATTGTGACCCCGGGGCTTAGGGATTTTTTCAAAAAAATATTTTCTGCCGGTTAAGTTTTTGAGGGCTGATTTCTTGTCCTGTGATAAAAAGCCTTCTGTTTCCATCGCCAAAGCTTTCAGGGGATCATTTGCAATCTTCTGGCACCATTTTTGAGTGAATTTCCAAAAGTCAGATTTTTGCTGAAATTGTGACCCCGGGGCTTAGGGATTTTTTCAAAAAAATATTTTCTGCCGGTTACGTTTTTGAGGGCTGATTTCTTGTCCTGTGATAAAAAGCCTTCTGTTTCCATCGCCAAAGCTTTCAGGGGATCATTTGCAAGCTTCTGGCACCATTTTTGAGTGAATTGCCAAAAGTCAGATTTTTGCTGAAATTGTGACCCCGGGGCTTAGGGATTTTTTCAAAAAAATATTTTCTGCCGGTTACGTTTTTGAGGGCTGATTTTTTGTCCTGTGATAAAAAGCCTTCTGTTTCCATCGCCAAAGCTTTCAGGGGATCATTTGCAAGCTTCTGGCACCATTTTTGAGTGAATTGCCAAAAGTCAGATTTTTGCTGAAATTGTGACCCCGGGGGATTTTTTCAAAAAAATATTTTCTGCCGGTTACGTTTTTGAGGGCTGATTTCTTGTCCTGTGATAAAAAGCCTTCTGTTTCCATCGCCAAAGCTTTCAGGGGATCATTTGCAAGCTTCTGGCACCATTTTTGAGTGAATTGCCAAAAGTCAGATTAGGGCTTAGGGATCATTTGCAAGCTTCTGGCACCATTTTTGAGTGAATTGCCAAAAGTCAGATTTTTGCTGAAATTGTGACCCCGGGGCTTAGGGATTTTTTCAAAAAAATATTTTCTGCCGGTTACGTTTTTGAGGGCTGATTTCTTGTCCTGTGATAAAAAGCCTTCTGTTTCCATCGCCAAAGCTTTCAGGGGATCATTTGTAAGCTTCTGGCACCATTTTTGAGTGAATTGCCAAAAGTCAGATTTTTGCTGAAATTGTGACCCCGGGGCTTAGGGATTTTTTCAAAAAAATATTTTCTGCCGGTTACGTTTTTGAGGGCTGATTTCTTGTCCTGTGATAAAAAGCCTTCTGTTTCCATCGCCAAAGCTTTCTGGGGATCATTTGCAAGCTTTTGGCACCATTTTTGAGTGAATTGCCAAAAGTCAGATTTTTGCTGAAATTGTGACCCCGGGGCTTAGGGATTTTTTCAAAAAAATATTTTCTGCCGGTTACGTTTTTGAGGGCTGATTTTTTGTCCTGTGATAAAAAGCCTTCTGTTTCCATCGCCAAAGCTTTCAGGGGATCATTTGCAAGCTTCTGGCACCATTTTTGAGTGAATTGCCAAAAGTCAGATTTTTGCTGAAATTGTGACCCCGGGGCTTAGGGATTTTTTCAAAAAAATATTTTCTGCCGGTTACGTTTTTGAGGGCTGATTTCTTGTCCTGTGATAAAAAGCCTTCTGTTTCCATCGCCAAAGCTTTCAGGGGATCATTTGCAAGCTTCTGGCACCATTTTTGAGTGAATTGCCAAAAGTCAGATTAGGGCTTAGGGATCATTTGCAAGCTTCTGGCACCATTTTTGAGTGAATTGCCAAAAGTCAGATTTTTGCTGAAATTGTGACCCCGGGGCTTAGGGATTTTTTCAAAAAAATATTTTCTGCCGGTTACGTTTTTGAGGGCTGATTTCTTGTCCTGTGATAAAAAGCCTTCTGTTTCCATCGCCAAAGCTTTCAGGGGATCATTTGTAAGCTTCTGGCACCATTTTTGAGTGAATTGCCAAAAGTCAGATTTTGGCTGAAATTGTGACCCCGGGGCTTAGGGATTTTTTCAAAAAAATATTTTCTGCCGGTTACGTTTTTGAGGGCTGATTTCTTGTCCTGTGATAAAAAGCCTTCTGTTTCCATCGCCAAAGCTTTCTGGGGATCATTTGCAAGCTTTTGGCACCATTTTTGAGTGAATTGCCAAAAGTCAGATTTTTGCTGAAATTGTGACCCCGGGGCTTAGGGATTTTTTCAAAAAAATATTTTCTGCCGGTTACGTTTTTGAGGGCTGATTTCTTCTCCTGTGATAAAAAGCCTTCTGTTTCCATTGCCAAAGCTTTAAGGGATTCATTTCCAAGCTTCTAGCACCATTTTTGAGTGAATTGCCAAAAGTCAGATTTTTGCTGAAATTGTGACCCCGGGGCTTAGGGATTTTTTCAAAAAAATATTTTCTGCCGGTTACGTTTTTGAGGGCTGATTTCTTGTCCTGTGATAAAAAGCCTTCTGTTTCGAGTGCCAAACCTTTCAGGGGATCATTTGCAAGCTTCTGGCACCATTTTTGAGTGAATTGCCAAAAGTCAGATTTTGGCTGAAATTGTGACCCCGGGGCTTAGGGATTTTTTCAAAAAAATATTTTCTGCCGGTTAAGTTATTGAGGGCTGATTTCTTGTCCTGTGATAAAAAGCCTTCTGTTTCCATCGCCAAAGCTTTCAGGGGATCATTTGCAAGCTTCTGGCACCATTTTTGAGTGAATTGCCAAAAGTCAGATTTTGGCTGAAATTGTGACCCCGGGGTTTAGGGATTTTTTCAAAAAAATATTTTCTGCCGGTTACGTTTTTGAGGGCTGATTTCTTGTCCTGTGATAAAAAGCCTTCTGTTTCCATCGCCAAAGCTTTCAGGGGATCATTTGCAAGCTTCTGGCACCATTTTTGAGTGAATTGCCAAAAGTCAGATTTTTGCTGAAATTGTGACCCCGGGGCTTAGGGATTTTTTCAAAAAAATATTTTCTGCCGGTTACGTTTTTGAGGGCTGATTTCTTGTCCTGTGATAAAAAGCCTTCTGTTTCCATCGCCAAAGCTTTCTGGGGATCATTTGCAAGCTTCTGGCACCATTTTTGAGTGAATTGCCAAAAGTCAGATATTTGCTGAAATTGTGACCCCGGGGCTTAGGGATTTTTTCAAAAAAATATTTTCTGCCGGTTACGTTTTTGAGGGCTGATTTCTTGTCCTGTGATAAAAAGCCTTCTGTTTCCATCGCCAAAGCTTTAAGGGATTCATTTCCAAGCTTCTAGCACCATTTTTGAGTGAATTGCCAAAAGTCAGATTTTTGCTGAAATTGTGACCCCGGGGCTTAGGGATTTTTTCAAAAAAATATTTTCTGCCGGTTACGTTTTTGAGGGCTGATTTCTTGTCCTGTGATAAAAAGCCTTCTGTTTCCATCGCCAAAGCTTTCAGGGGATCATTTGCAAGCTTCTGGCACCATTTTTGAGTGAATTGCCAAAAGTCAGATTTTTGCTTAAATTGTGACCCCGGGGCTTAGGGATTTTTTCAAAAAAATATTTTCTGCCGGTTAAGTTATTGAGGGCTGATTTCTTGTCCTGTGATAAAAAGCCTTCTGTTTCCATCGCCAAAGCTTTCAGGGGATCATTTGCAAGCTTCTGGCACCATTTTTGAGTGAATTGCCAAAAGTCAGATTTTGGCTGAAATTGTGACCCCGGGGTTTAGGGATTTTTTCAAAAAAATATTTTCTGCCGGTTACGTTTTTGAGGGCTGATTTCTTGTCCTGTGATAAAAAGCCTTCTGTTTCCATCGCCAAAGGTTTCAGGGGATCATTTGCAATCTTCTGGCACCATTTTTGAGTGAATTTCCAAAAGTCAGATTTTTGCTGAAATTGTGACCCCGGGGCTTAGGGATTTTTTCAAAAAAATATTTTCTGCCGGTTACGTTTTTGAGGGCTGATTTCTTGTCCTGTGATAAAAAGCCTTCTGTTTCCATCGCCAAAGCTTTCTGGGGATCATTTGCAAGCTTCTGGCACCATTTTTGAGTGAATTGCCAAAAGTCAGATATTTGCTGAAATTGTGACCCCGGGGCTTAGGGATTTTTTCAAAAAAATATTTTCTGCCGGTTACGTTTTTGAGGGCTGATTTCTTGTCCTGTGATAAAAAGCCTTCTGTTTCCATCGCCAAAGCTTTCAGGGGATCATTTGCAAGCTTCTAGCACAATTTTTGAGTGAATTGCCAAAAGTCAGATTTTTGCTGAAATTGTGACCCCGGGGCTTAGGGATTTTTTCAAAAAAATATTTTCTGCCGGTTACGTTTTTGAGGGCTGATTTCTTGTCCTGTGATAAAAAGCCTTCTGTTTCCATCGCCAAAGCTTTCAGGGGATCATTTGCAAGCTTCTGGCACCATTTTTGAGTGAATTGCCAAAAGTCAGATTTTTGCTGAAATTGTGACCCCGGGGCTTAGGGATTTTTTCAAAAAAATATTTTCTGCCGGTTACGTTTTTGAGGGCTGATTTCTTGTCCTGTGATAAAAAGCCTTCTGTTTCCATCGCCAAAGCTTTCTGGGGATCATTTGCAAGCTTCTGGCACCATTTTTGAGTGAATTGCCAAAAGTCAGATTTTTGCTGAAATTGTGACCCCGGGGCTTAAGGATTTTTTTCAAAAAAATATTTTCTGCCGGTTACGTTTTTGAGGGCTGATTTCTTGTCCTGTGATAAAAAGCCTTCTGTTTCCATCGCCAAAGCTTTCAGGGGATCATTTACAAGCTTCTGGCACCATTTTTGAGTGAATTGCCAAAAGTCAGATTTTTGCTGAAATTGTGACCCCGGGGCTTAGGGATTTTTTCAAAAAAATATTTTCTGCCCGGTTACGTTTTTGAGGGCTGATTTCTTGTCCTGTGATAAAAAGCCTTCTGTTTCCATCACCAAAGCTTTCAGGGGATCATTTGTAAACTTCTGGCACCATTTTTGAGTTAATTGCCAAAAGTCAGATTTTTGCTGAAATTGTGACCCCAGGGCTTAGGGATTTTTTCAAAAAAATATTTTCTTCCGGTTAAGTTATTGAGGGCTGATTTCTTGTCCTGTGATAAAAAGCCTTCTGTTTCCATCGCCAAAGCTTTCAGGGGATCATTTGCAAGCTTCTGGCACCATTTTTGAGTGAATTGCCAAAAGTCAGATTTTTGCTGAAATTGTGACCCCGGGGCTTAGGGATTTTTTCAAAAAAATATTTTCTGCCGGTTACGCTTTTGAGGGCTGATTTCTTGTCCTGTGATAAAAAGCCTTCTGTTTCCATCGCCAAAGCTTTCAGGGGATCATTTGCAAGCTTCTGGCACCATTTTTGAGTGAATTGCCAAAAGTCAGATTTTTGCTGAAATTGTGACCCCGGGGCTTAGGGATTTTTTCAAAAAAATATTTTCTGCCGGTTACGTTTTTGAGGGCTGATTTCTTGTCCTGTGATAAAAAGCCTTCTGTTTCCATCGCCAAAGCTTTCAGGGGATCATTTGCAAGCTTCTGGCACCATTTTTGAGTGAATTGCCAAAAGTCAGATTAGGGCTTAGGGATCATTTGCAAGCTTCTGGCACCATTTTTGAGTGAATTGCCAAAAGTCAGATTTTTGCTGAAATTGTGACCCCGGGGCTTAGGGATTTTTTCAAAAAAATATTTTCTGCCGGTTACGTTTTTGAGGGCTGATTTCTTGTCCTGTGATAAAAAGCCTTCTGTTTCCATCGCCAAAGCTTTCAGGGGATCATTTGTAAGCTTCTGGCACCATTTTTGAGTGAATTGCCAAAAGTCAGATTTTGGCTGAAATTGTGACCCCGGGGCTTAGGGATTTTTTCAAAAAAATATTTTCTGCCGGTTACGTTTTTGAGGGCTGATTTCTTGTCCTGTGATAAAAAGCCTTCTGTTTCCATCGCCAAAGCTTTCTGGGGATCATTTGCAAGCTTTTGGCACCATTTTTGAGTGAATTGCCAAAAGTCAGATTTTTGCTGAAATTGTGACCCCGGGGCTTAGGGATTTTTTCAAAAAAATATTTTCTGCCGGTTACGTTTTTGAGGGCTGATTTCTTGTCCTGTGATAAAAAGCCTTCTGTTTCCATTGCCAAAGCTTTCAGGGGATCATTTGCAAGCTTCTGGCACCATTTTTGAGTGAATTGCCAAGAGTCAGATTTTGGCTGAAATTGTGACCCCGGGGCTTAGGGATTTTTTCAAAAAAATATTTTCTGCCGGTTACGTTTTTGAGGGCTGATTTCTTGTCCTGTGATAAAAAGCCTTCTGTTTCCATCGCCAAAGCTTTCTGGGGATCATTTGCAAGCTTTTGGCACCATTTTTGAGTGAATTGCCAAAAGTCAGATTTTCGCTAAAATTGTGACCCCGGGGCTTAGGGATTTTTTCAAAAAAATATTTTCTGCCGGTTACGTTTTTGAGGGCTGATTTCTTGTCCTGTGATAAAAAGCCTTCTGTTTCCATTGCCAAAGCTTTAAGGAATTCATTTCCAAGCTTCTAGCACCATTTTTGAGTGAATTGCCAAAAGTCAGATTTTTGCTGAAATTGTGACCCCGGGGCTTAGGGATTTTTTCAAAAAAATATTTTCTGCCGGTTACGTTTTTGAGGGCTGATTTCTTGTCCTGTGATAAAAAGCCTTCTGTTTCCATCGCCAAAGCTTTCAGGGGATCATTTGCAAGCTTCTGGCACCATTTTTGAGTGAATTGCCAAAAGTCAGATTTTGGCTGAAATTGTGACCCCGGGGCTTAGGGATTTTTTCAAAAAAATATTTTCTGCCGGTTACGTTTTTGAGGGCTGATTTCTTGTCCTGTGATAAAAAGCCTTCTGTTTCCATCGCCAAAGCTTTCAGGGGATCATTTGCAAGCTTCTGGCACCATTTTTGAGTGAATTGCCAAAAGTCAGATTTTTGCTGAAATTGTGACCCCGGGGCTTAGGGATTTTTTCAAAAAAATATTTTCTGCCGGTTAAGTTTTTGAGGGCTGATTTCTTGTCCTGTGATAAAAAGCCTTCTGTTTCGAGTGCCAAACCTTTCAGGGGAGCATTTTTAAGCTCTTGGAACCATTTTTGAGTGAACTGCCAAAAGTCAGATTTTTGCTGAAATTGTGACCTGGGGCTTAGGGATTTTTTCAAAAAAATATTTTCTGCCGGTTAAGTTTTTGAGGGCTGATTTCTTGTCCTGTGATAAAAAGCCTTCTGTTTCCATCGCCAAAGCTTTCAGGGGATCATTTGCAAGCTTCTGGCACCATTTTTGAGTGAATTGCCAAAAGTCAGATTTTTGCTGAAATTGTGACCCCGGGGCTTAGCGATTTTTTCAAAAAAATATTTTCTGCCGGTTACGTTTTTGAGGGCTGATTTCTTGTCCTGTGATAAAAAGACTTCTGTTTCCATCGCCAAAGCTTTCAGGGGATCATTTGCAAGCTTCTGGCACCATTTTTGAGTGAATTGCCAAAAGTCAGATTTTTGCTGAAATTGTGACCCCGGGGCTTAGGGATTTTTTCAAAAAAATATTTTCTGCCGGTTAAGTTTTTGAGGGCTGATTTCTTGTCCTGTGATAAAAAGCCTTCTGTTTCCATCACCAAAGCTTTCAGGGGATCATTTTTAAGCTCTTGGAACCATTTTTGAGTGAATTGCCAAAAGTCAGATTTTTGCTGAAATTGTGACCCCGGGGCTTAGGGATTTTTTCAAAAAAATATTTTCTGCCGGTTACGTTTTTGAGGGCTGATTTCTTGTCCTGTGATAAAAAGCTTTCTGTTTCCATCGCCAAAGCTTTCAGGGGATCATTTGCAAGCTTCTGGCACCATTTTTGAGTGAATTGCCAAAAGTCAGATTAGGGCTTAGGGATCATTTGCAAGCTTCTGGCACCATTTTTGAGTGAATTGCCAAAAGTCAGATTTTTGCTGAAATTGTGACCCCGGGGCTTAGGGATTTTTTCAAAAAAATATTTTCTGCCGGTTACGTTTTTGAGGGCTGATTTCTTGTCCTGTGATAAAAAGCCTTCTGTTTCCATCGCCAAAGCTTTCAGGGGATCATTTGCAAGCTTCTGGCACCATTTTTGAGTGAATTGCCAAAAGTCAGATTTTTGCTGAAATTGTGACCCCGGGGCTTAGGGATTTTTTCAAAAAAATATTTTCTGCCGGTTACGTTTTTGAGGGCTGATTTCTTGTCCTGTGATAAAAAGCCTTCTGTTTCCATCGCCAAAGCTTTCAGGGGATCATTTGCAAGCTTCTGGCACCATTTTTGAGTGAATTGCAAAAAGTCAGATTTTTGCTGAAATAGTGACCCCGGAGCTTAGGGATTTTTTCAAAAAAATATTTTCTGCCGGTTACGTTTTTGAGGGCTGATTTCTTGTCCTGTGATAAAAAGCCTTCTGTTTCCATCACCAAAGCTTTCAGGGGATCATTTGCAAGCTTCTGGCACCATTTTTGAGTGAATTGCCAAAAGTCAGATTTTTGCTGAAATTGTGACCCCAGGGCTTAGGGATTTTTTCAAAAAAATATTTTCTGCCGGTTACGTTTTTGAGGGCTGATTTCTTGTCCTGTGATAAAAAGCCTTCTGTTTCCATCGCCAAAGCTTTCAGGGGATCATTTGCAAGCTTCTGGCACCATTTTTGAGGGAATTGCCAAAAGTCAGATTTTTGCTGAAATTGTGACCCCGGGGCTTAGGGATTTTTTCAAAAAAATATTTTCTTCCGGTTTAGTTATTGAGGGCTGATTTCTTGTCCTGTGATAAAAAGCCTTCTGTTTCCATCGCCAAAGCTTTCAGGGGATCATTTGCAAGCTTCTGGCACCATTTTTGAGTGAATTGCCAAAAGTCAGATTTTTGCTGAAATTGTGACCCCGGGGCTTAGGGATTTTTTCAAAAAAATATTTTCTGCCGGTTAAGTTTTTGAGGGCTGATTTCTTGTCCTGTGATAAAAAGCCTTCTGTTTCGAGTGCCAAACCTTTCAGGGGAGCATTTTTAAGCTCTTGGAACCATTTTTGAGTGAACTGCCAAAAGTCAGATTTTTGCTGAAATTGTGACCTGGGGCTTAGGGATTTTTTCAAAAAAATATTTTCTGCCGGTTAAGTTTTTGAGGGCTGATTTCTTGTCCTGTGATAAAAAGCCTTCTGTTTCCATCGCCAAAGCTTTCAGGGGATCATTTGCAAGCTTCTGGCACCATTTTTGAGTGAATTGCCAAAAGTCAGATTTTTGCTGAAATTGTGACCCCAGGGCTTAGGGATTTTTTCAAAAAAATATTTTCTGCCGGTTACGTTTTTGAGGGCTGATTTCTTGTCCTGTGATAAAAAGCCTTCTGTTTCCATCGCCAAAGCTTTCAGGGGATCATTTGCAAGCTTCTGGCACCATTTTTGAGTGAATTGCCAAAAGTCAGATTTTTGCTGAAATTGTGACCCCGGGGCTTACGGATTTTTTCAAAAAAATATTTTCTGCCGGTTAAGTTTTTGAGGGCTGATTTCTTGTCCTGTGATAAAAAGCCTTCTGTTTCCATCACCAAAGCTTTCAGGGGATCATTTTTAAGCTCTTGGAACCATTCTTGAGTGAATTGCCAAAAGTCAGATTTTTGCTGAAATTGTGACCCCGGGGCTTAGGGATTTTTTCAAAAAAATATTTTCTGCCGGTTACGTTTTTGAGGGCTGATTTCTTGTCCTGTGATAAAAAGCCTTCTGTTTCCATCGCCAAAGCTTTCAGGGGATCATTTGCAAGCTTCTGGCACCATTTTTGAGTGAATTGCCAAAAGTCAGATTTTTGCTGAAATTGTGACCCCGGGGCTTACGGATTTTTTCAAAAAAATATTTTCTGCCGGTTAAGTTTTTGAGGGTTGATTTCTTGTCCTGTGATAAAAAGCCTTCTGTTTCCATCACCAAAGCTTTCAGGGGATCATTTTTAAGCTCTTGGAACCATTTTTGAGTGAATTGCCAAAAGTCAGATTTTTGCTGAAATTGTGACCCCGGGGCTTAGGGATTTTTTCAAAAAAATATTTTCTGCCGGTTACGTTTTTGAGGGCTGATTTCTTGTCCTGTGATAAAAAGCCTTCTGTTTCCATCGCCAAAGCTTTCAGGGGATCATTTGCAAGCTTCTGGCACCATTTTTGAGTGAATTGCCAAAAGTCAGATTTTTGCTGAAATTGTGACCCCGGGGCTTAGGGATTTTTTCAAAAAAATATTTTCTGCCGGTTACGTTTTTGAGGGCTGATTTCTTCTCCTGTGATAAAAAGCCTTCTGTTTCGAGTGCCAAACCTTTCAGTGGAGCATTTTTAAGCTCTTGGAACCATTTTTGAGTGAACTGCCAAAAGTCAGATTTTTGCTGAAATTGTGACCTGGGGCTTAGGGATTTTTTCAAAAAAATATTTTCTGCCGGTTAAGTTTTTGAGGGCTGATTTCTTGTCCTGTGATAAAAAGCCTTCTGTTTCCATCGCCAAAGCTTTCAGGGGATCATTTGCAAGCTTCTGGCACCATTTTTGAGTGAATTGCCAAAAGTCAGATTTTTGCTGAAATTGTGACCCCGGGGCTTAGGGATTTTTTCAAAAAAATATTTTCTGCCGGTTACGTTTTTGAGGGCTGATTTCTTGTCCTGTGATAAAAAGCCTTCTGTTTCCATCGCCAAAACTTTCAGGGGATCATTTGCAAGCTTCTGGCACCATTTTTGAGTGAATTGCCAAAAGTCAGATTTTTGCTGAAATTGTGACCCCGGGGCTTACGGATTTTTTCAAAAAAATATTTTCTGCCGGTTAAGTTTTTGAGGGCTGATTTCTTGTCCTGTGATAAAAAGCCTTCTGTTTCCATCACCAAAGCTTTCAGGGGATCATTTTTAAGCTCTTGGAACCATTTTTGAGTGAATTGCCAAAAGTCAGATTTTTGCTGAAATTGTGACCCCGGGGCTTAGGGATTTTTTCAAAAAAATATTTTCTGCCGGTTACGTTTTTGAGGGCTGATTTCTTCTCCTGTGATAAAAAGCCTTCTGTTTCCATCGCCAAAGCTTTCAGGGGATCATTTGCAAGCTTCTGGCACCATTTTTGAGTGAATTGCCAAAAGTCAGATTTTCGCTGAAATTGTGACCCCGGGGCTTAGGGATTTTTTCAAAAAAATATTTTCTGCCGGTTAAGTTTTTGAGGGCTGATTTCTTGTCCTGTGATAAAAAGCCTTCTGTTTCCATCGCCAAAGCTTTCAGGGGATCATTTGCAATCTTCTGGCACCATTTTTGAGTGAATTGCCAAAAGTCAGATTTTTGCTGAAATTGTGACCCCGGGGCTTAGGGATTTTTTTAAAAAAAATTTTTCTGCCAGTTACGTTTTTGAGGGCTGATTTCTTGTCCTGTGATAAAAAGCCTTCTGTTTCCATCGCCACAGCTTTCAGGGGATCATTTGCAAGCTTCTGGCACCATTTTTGAGTGAATTGCCAAAAGTCAGATTTTGGCTGAAATTGTGACCCCGGGGCTTAGGGATTTTTTCAAAAAAATATTTTCTGCCGGTAACGTTTTTGAGGGCTGATTTCTTGTCCTGTGATAAAAAGCCTTCTGTTTCCATCGCCAAAGCTTTCAGGGGATCATTTGCAAGCTTCTGGCACCATTTTTGAGTGAATTGCCAAAAGTCAGATTTTGGCTGAAATTGTGACCCCGGGGCTTAGGGATTTTTTCAAAAAAATATTTTCTGCCGGTTACGTTTTTGAGGGCTGATTTCTTGTCCTGTGATAAAAAGCCTTCTGTTTCCATCGCCAAAGCTTTCAGGGGATCATTTGCAAGCTTCTGGCACCATTTTTGAGTGAATTGCCAAAAGTCAGATTGTTGCTGAAATTGTGACCCCGGGGCTTAGGGATTTTTTCAAAAAAAAAATTCTGCCGGTTACGTTTTTGAGGGCTGATTTCTTGTCCTGTGATAAAAAGCCTTCTGTTTCCAAGGCCAAAGATTTTAGGGGATCATTTGCAAGCTTCTGGCACCTTTTTTGAGTGAAATGCCAAAAGTCAGATTTTGGCTGAAATTGTGACCCCGGGGCTTAGGGATTTTTTCAAAAAAATATTTTCTGCCGGTTAAGTTTTTGAGGGCTGATTTCTTGTCCTGTGATAAAAAGCCTTCTGTTTCCATCGCCAAAGCTTTCAGGGGATCATTTGCAAGCTTCTGGCACCATTTTTGAGTGAATTGCCAAAAGTCAGATTTTTGCTGAAATTGTGACCCCGGGGCTTAGGGATTTTTTCAAAAAAATATTTTCTGCCGGTTACGTTTTTGAGGGCTGATTTCTTGTCCTGTGATAAAAAGCCTTCTGTTTCCATCACCAAAGCTTTCAGGGGATCATTTGCAAGCTTCTGGCACCATTTTTGAGTGAATTGCCAAAAGTCAGATTTTGGCTGAAATTGTGACCCCGGGGCTTAGGGATTTTTTCAAAAAAATATTTTCTGCCGGTTACGTTTTTGAGGGCTGATTTCTTGTCCTGTGATAAAAAGCCTTCTGTTTCCATCGCCAAAGCTTTCAGGGGATCATTTGCAAGCTTCTTGCACCATTTTTGAGTGAATTGCCAAAAGTCAGATTTTGGCTGTAATTGTGACCCCCCGGGCTTAGGGATTTTTTCAAAAAAATATTTTCTACCGGTAAAGTTTTTGAGGGCTGATTTCTTGTCCTGTGATAAAAAGCCTTCTGTTTCCATCGCCAAAGCTTTCAGGGGATCATTTGCAAGCTTCTGGCACCATTTTTGAGTGAAATGCCAAAAGTCAGATTTTTGCTGAAATTGTGACCTTAGGGATTTTTTCAAAAAAATATTTTCTGCCGGTTACGTTTTTGAGGGCTGATTTCTTGTCCTGTGATAAAAAGCCTTCTGTTTCCATCGCCACAGCTTTCAGGGGATCATTTGCAAGCTTCTGGCACCATTTTTGAGTGAATTGCCAAAAGTCAGATTTTTGCTGAAATTGTGACCCCGGGGCTTAGGGATTTTTTCAAAAAAATATTTTCTGCCGGTTACGTTTTTGAGGGCTGATTTCTTGTCCTGTGATAAAAAGCCTTCTGTTTCCATCACCAAAGCTTTCAGGGGATCATTTGCAAGCTTCTGGCACCATTTTTGAGTGAATTGCAAAAAGTCAGATTTTTGCTGAAATAGTGACCCCGGGGCTTAGGGATTTTTTCACAAAAATATTTTCTGCCGGTTACGTTTTTGAGGGCTGATTTCTTGTCCTGTTATAAAAAGCCTTCTGTTTCCATCGCCAAAGCTTTCAGGGGACCATTTGCAAGCTTCTGGCACCATTTTTGAGTGAATTGCCAAAAGTCAGATTTTTGCTGAAATTGTGACCCCGGGGCTTAGGGATTTTTTCAAAAAAATATTTTCTGCCGGTTACGTTTTTGAGGGCTGATTTCTTGTCCTGTGATAAAAAGCCTTCTGTTTCCATCGCCACAGCTTTCAGGGGATCATTTGCAAGCTTCTGGCACCATTTTTGAGTGAATTGCCAAAAGTCAGATTTTGGCTGAAATTGTGACCCCGGGGCTTAGGGATTTTTTTCAAAAAAATATTTTCTGCCGGTTAAGTTTTTGAGCGCGGATTTCTTGTCCTGTGATAAAAAGCCTTCTGTTTCCATCGCCACAGCTTTCAGGGGATCATTTGCAAGCTTCTGGCACCATTTTTGAGTGAATTGCCAAAAGTCAGATTTTGGCTGAAATTGTGACCCCGGGGCTTAGGGATTTTTTCAAAAAAATATTTTCTGCCGGTAACGTTTTTGAGGGCTGATTTCTTGTCCTGTGATAAAAAGCCTTCTGTTTCCATCGCCAAAACTTTCAGGGGATCATTTGCAAGCTTCTGGCACCATTTTTGAGTGAATTGCCAAAAGTCAGATTTTGGCTGAAATTGTGACCCCGGGGCTTAGGGATTTTTTCAAAAAAATATTTTCTGCCGGTTACGTTTTTGAGGGCTGATTTCTTGTCCTGTGATAAAAAGCCTTCTGTTTCCATCGCCAAAGCTTTCAGGGGATCATTTGCAAGCTTCTGGCACCATTTTTGAGTGAATTGCCAAAAGTCAGATTGTTGCTGAAATTGTGACCCCGGGGCTTAGGGATTTTTTCAAAAAAAAAATTCTGCCGGTTACGTTTTTGAGGGCTGATTTCTTGTCCTGTGATAAAAAGCCTTCTGTTTCCATGGCCAAAGCTTTTAGGGGATCATTTGCAAGCTTCTGGCACCATTTTTGAGTGAAATGCCAAAAGTCAGATTTTGGCTGAAATTGTGACCCCGGGGCTTAGGGATTTTTTCAAAAAAATATTTTCTGCCGGTTAAGTTTTTGAGGGCTGATTTCTTGTCCTGTGATAAAAAGCCTTCTGTTTCCATCGCCAAAGCTTTCAGGGGATCATTTGCAAGCTTCTGGCACCATTTTTGAGTGAATTGCCAAAAGTCAGATTTTTGCTGAAATTGTGACCCCGGGGCTTAGGGATTTTTTCAAAAAAATATTTTCTGCCGGTTACGTTTTTGAGGGCTGATTTCTTGTCCTGTGATAAAAAGCCTTCTGTTTCCATCACCAAAGCTTTCAGGGGATCATTTGCAAGCTTCTGGCACCATTTTTGAGTGAATTGCCAAAAGTCAGATTTTGGCTGAAATTGTGACCCCGGGGCTTAGGGATTTTTTCAAAAAAATATTTTCTGCCGGTAAAGTTTTTGAGGGCTGATTTCTTGTCCTGTGATAAAAAGCCTTCTGTTTCCATCGCCAAAGCTTTCAGGGGATCATTTGCAAGCTTCTGGCACCATTTTTGAGTGAATTGCCAAAAGTCAGATTTTTGCTGAAATTGTGACCCCGGGGCTTAGGGATTTTTTCAAAAAAATATTTTCTGCCGGTAAAGTTTTTGAGGGCTGATTTCTTGTCCTGTGATAAAAAGCCTTCTGTTTCCATCGCCAAAGCTTTCAGGGGATCATTTGCAAGCTTCTGGCACCATTTTTGAGTCAAATGCCAAAAGTCAGATTTTTGCTGAAATTGTGACCCCCGGGGCTTAGGGATTTTTTCAAAAAAATATTTTCTGCCGGTTACGTTTTTGAGGGCTGATTTCTTGTCCTGTGATAAAAAGCCTTCTGTTTCCATCGCCACAGCTTTCAGGGGATCATTTGCAAGCTTCTGGCACCATTTTTGAGTGAATTGCCAAAAGTCAGATTTTTGCTGAAATTGTGACCCCGGGGCTTAGGGATTTTTTCAAAAAAATATTTTCTGCCGGTTACGTTTTTGAGGGCTGATTTCTTGTCCTGTGATAAAAAGCCTTCTGTTTCCATCACCAAAGCTTTCAGGGGATCATTTGCAAGCTTCTGGCACCATTTTTGAGTGAATTGCAAAAAGTCAGATTTTTGCTGAAATAGTGACCCCGGGGCTTAGGGATTTTTTCACAAAAATATTTTCTGCCGGTTACGTTTTTGAGGGCTGATTTCTTCTCCTGTGATAAAAAGCCTTCTGTTTCCATCGCCAAAGCTTTCAGGGGACCATTTGCAAGCTTCTGGCACCATTTTTGAGTGAATTGCCAAAAGTCAGATTTTTGCTGAAATTGTGACCCCGGGGCTTAGGGATTTTTTCAAAAAAATATTTTCTGCCGGTTACGTTTTTGAGGGCTGATTTCTTGTCCTGTGATAAAAAGCCTTCTGTTTCCATCGCCACAGCTTTCAGGGGATCATTTGCAAGCTTCAGGCACCATTTTTGAGTGAATTGCCAAAAGTCAGATTTTGGCTGAAATTGTGACCCCGGGGCTTAGGGATTTTTTCAAAAAAATATTTTCTGCCGGTTACGTTTTTGAGGGCTGATTTCTTGTCCTGTGATAAAAAGCCTTCTGTTTCCATCGCCACAGCTTTCAGGGGATCATTTGCAAGCTTCTGGCACCATTTTTGAGTGAATTGCCAAAAGTCAGATTTTTGCTGAAATTGTGACCCCGGGGCTTAGGGATTTTTTCAAAAAAATATTTTCTGTCGGTTGCGTTTTTGAGGGCTGATTTCTTGTCCTGTGATAAAAAGCCTTATGTTTCCTTCGCCAAAGCTTTCAGAGGATCATTTGCAAGCTTCTGGAACCATTTTTGAGTGAATTGCCAAAAGTCAGATTTTTGCTGAAATTGTGACCCCGTGGCTTAGGGATTTTTTCAAAAAAAAATTTCTGCCGGTTAAATTTTTGAGGGCTGATTTCTTGTCCTGTGATAAAAAGCCTTCTGTTTCCATCGCCAAAGCTTTCAGGGGATCATTTGCAAGCTTCTGGCACCATTTTTGAGTGAATTGCCAAAAGTCAGATTTTGGCTGAAATTGTGACCCCGGGGCTTAGGGATTTTTTCAAAAAACTATTTTCTGCCGGTTACGTTTTTGAGGGCTGATTTCTTGTCCTGTGATAAAAAGCCTTCTGTTTCCATCGCCAAAGCTTTCAGGGGATCATTTGCAAGCTTCTGGCACCATTTTTGAGTGAATTGCAAAAAGTCAGATTTTTGCTGAAATAGTGACCCCGGGGCTTAGGGATTTTTTCAAAAAAATATTTTCTGCCGGTTACGTTTTTGAGGGCTGATTTCTTGTCCTGTGATAAAAAGCCTTCTGTTTCCATCACCAAAGCTTTCAGGGGATCATTTGCAAGCTTCTGGCACCATTTTTGAGTGAATTGCCAAAAGTCAGATTTTGGCTGAAATTGTGACCCCGGGGCTTAGGGATTTTTTCAAAAAAATATTTTCTGCCGGTTACGTTTTTGAGGGCTGATTTCTTGTCCTGTGATAAAAAGCCTTCTGTTTCCATCGCCAAAGCTTTCAGGGGATCATTTGCAAGCTTCTGGCACCATTTTTGAGTGAATTGCCAAAAGTCAGATTTTTGCTGAAATAGTGACCCCGGGGCTTAGGGATTTTTTCACAAAAATATTTTCTGCCGGTTACGTTTTTGAGGGCTGATTTCTTCTCCTGTGATAAAAAGCCTTCTGTTTCCATCGCCAAAGCTTTCAGGGGACCATTTGCAAGCTTCTGGCACCATTTTTGAGTGAATTGCCAAAAGTCAGATTTTTGCTGAAATTGTGACCCCGGGGCTTAGGGATTTTTTCAAAAAAATATTTTCTGCCGGTTACGTTTTTGAGGGCTGATTTCTTGTCCTGTGATAAAAAGCCTTCTGTTTCCATCGCCACAGCTTTCAGGGGATCATTTGCAAGCTTCTGGCACCATTTTTGAGTGAATTGCCAAAAGTCAGATTTTGGCTGAAATTGTGACCCCGGGGCTTAGGGATTTTTTCAAAAAAATATTTTCTGCCGGTTACGTTTTTGAGGGCTGATTTCTTGTCCTGTGATAAAAAGCCTTCTGTTTCCATCGCCACAGCTTTCAGGGGATCATTTGCAAGCTTCTGGCACCATTTTTGAGTGAATTGCCAAAAGTCAGATTTTGGTTAAATTGTGACCCCGGGGCTTAGGGATTTTTTCAAAAAAATATTTTCTGTCGGTTGCGTTTTTGAGGGCTGATTTCTTGTCCTGTGATAAAAAGCCTTCTGTTTCCATCGCCAAAGCTTTCAGGGGATCATTTGCAAGCTTCTGGCACCATTTTTGAGTGAATTGCCAAAAGTCAGATTTTGGCTGAAATTGTGACCCCGGGGCTTAGGGATTTTTTCAAAAAAATATTTTCTGCCGATAAAGTTTTTGAGGGCTGATTTCTTGTCCTGTGATAAAAAGCCTTCTGTTTCCATCGCCAAAGCTTTCTGGGGATCATTTGCAAGCTTCTGGCACCATTTTTGAGTGAATTGCCAAAAGTCAGATTTTTGCTGAAATTGTGACCCCGGGGCTTAGGGATTTTTTCAAAAAAAAATTTCTGCCGGTTAAATTTTTGAGGGCTGATTTCTTGTCCTGTGATAAAAAGCCTTCTGTTTCCATCGCCAAAGCTTTCAGGGGATCATTTGCAAGCTTCTGGCACCATTTTTGAGTGAATTGCCAAAAGTCAGATTTTGGCTGAAATTGTGACCCCGGGGCTTTGGGATTTTTTCAAAAAAATATTTTCTGCCGATAAAGTTTTTGAGGGCTGATTTCTTGTCCTGTGATAAAAAGCCTTCTGTTTCCATCGCCAAAGCTTTCTGGGGATCATTTGCAAGCTTCTGGCACCATTTTTGAGTGAATTGCCAAAAGTCAGATTTTTGCTGAAATTGTGACCCCGGGGCTTAGGGATTTTTTCAAAAAAATATTTTCTGCCGGTTAAGTTTTTGAGGGCTGATTTCTTGTCCTGTGATAAAAAGCCTTCTGTTTCCAACGCCAAAGCTTTCAGGGGATCATTTGCAAGCTTCTGGCACCATTTTTGAGTGAATTGCCAAAAGTCAGATTTTTGCTGAAATTGTGACCCCGGGGCTTAGGGATTTTTTCAAAAAAATATTTTCTGCCGGTTACGTTTTTGAGGGCTGATTTCTTGTCCTGTGATAAAAAGCCTTCTGTTTCCATCGCCACAGCTTTCAGGGGATCATTTGCAAGCTTCTGGCACCATTTTTGAGTGAATTGCCAAAAGTCAGATTTTGGCTGAAATTGTGACCCCGGGGCTTAGGGATTTTTTCAAAAAAATATTTTCTGCCGGTTACGTTTTTGAGGGCTGATTTCTTGTCCTGTGATAAAAAGCCTTCTTTTTCCATCGCCAAAGCTTTCTGGGGATCATTTGCAAGCTTCTGGCACCATTTTTGAGTGAATTGCCAAAAGTCAGATTTTTGCTGAAATTGTGACCCCGGGGCTTAGGGATTTTTTCAAAAAAATATTTTCTGCCGGTTACGTTTTTGAGGGCTGATTTCTTGTCCTGTGATAAAAAGCCTTCTGTTTCCATCGCCACAGCTTTCAGGGGATCATTTGCAAGCTTCTGGCACCATTTTTGAGTGAATTGCCAAAAGTCAGATTTTTGCTGAAATTGTGACCCCGGGGCTTAGGGATTTTTTCATAAAAATATTTTCTGCCGGTTACGTTTTTGAGGGCTGATTTCTTGTCCTGTGATAAAAAGCCTTCTGTTTCCATCGCCAAAGCTTTCAGGGGATCATTTGCAAGCTTCTGGCACTATTTTTGAGTGAATTGCCAAAAGTCAGATTTTTGCTGAAATTGTGACCTCGGGGCTTAGGGATTTTTTCAAAAAAATATTTTTTGCCGGTTACGTTTTTGAGGGCTGATTTCTTGTCCTGTGATAAAAAGCCTTCTGTTTCCATCGCCAAAGCTTTCAGGGGATCATTTGCAAGCTTCTGGCACCATTTTTGAGTGAATTGCCAAAAGTCAGATTTTTGCTGAAATAGTGACCCCGGGGCTTAGGGATTTTTTCAAAAAAATATTTTCTGCCGGTTACGTTTTTGAGGGCTGATTTCTTGTCCTGTGATAAAAAGCCTTCTGTTTCCATCACCAAAGCTTTCAGGGGATCATTTGCAAGCTTCTGGCACCATTTTTGAGTGAATTGCCAAAAGTCAGATTTTGGCTGAAATTGTGACCCCGGGGCTTAGAGATTTTTTCAAAAAAATATTTTCTGCCGGTTACGTTTTTGAGGGCTGATTTCTTGTCCTGTGATAAAAAGCCTTCTGTTTCCATCGCCAAAGCTTTCTGGGGATCATTTGCAAGCTTCTGGCACCATTTTTGAGTTAATTGCCAAAAGTCAGATTTTTGCTGAAATTGTGACCCCGGGGCTTAGGGATTTTTTCAAAAAAATATTTTCTGCCGGTTACGTTTTTGAGGGCTGATTTCTTGTCCTGTGATAAAAAGCCTTCTGTTTCCATCGCCAAAGCTTTCAGGGGATCATTTGCAAGCTTCTGGCACCATTTTTGAGTGAATTGCCAAAAGTCAGATTTTGGCTGAAATTGTGACCCCGGGGCTTAGGGATTTTTTCAAAAAAATATTTTCTGCCGGTTACGTTTTTGAGGGCTGATTTCTTGTCCTGTGATAAAAAGCCTTCTTTTTCCATCGCCAAAGCTTTCTGGGGATCATTTGCAAGCTTCTGGCACCATTTTTGAGTGAATTGCCAAAAGTCAGATTTTTGCTGAAATTGTGACCCCGGGGCTTAGGGATTTTTTCAAAAAAATATTTTCTGCCGGTTACGTTTTTGAGGGCTGATTTCTTGTCCTGTGATAAAAAGCCTTCTGTTTCCATCGCCACAGCTTTCAGGGGATCATTTGCAAGCTTCTGGCACCATTTTTGAGTGAATTGCCAAAAGTCAGATTTTGGCTGAAATTGTGACCCCGGGGCTTAGGGATTTTTTCAAAAAAATATTTTCTGCCGATTACGTTTTTGAGGGCTGATTTCTTGTCCCGTGATAAAAAGCCTTCTGTTTCCATCGACAAAGCTTTCAGGGGATCATTTGCAAGCTTCTGGCACCATTTTTGAGTGAATTGCCAAAAGTCAGATTTTTGCTGAAATTGTGACCCCGGGGCTTAGGGATTTTTTCATAAAAATATTTTCTGCCGGTTACGTTTTTGAGGGCTGATTTCTTGTCCTGTGATAAAAAGCCTTCTGTTTCCATCGCCAAAGCTTTCAGGGGATCATTTGCAAGCTTCTGGCACCATTTTTGAGTGAATTGCCAAAAGTCAGATTTTTGCTGAAATTGTGACCTCGGGGCTTAGGGATTTTTTCAAAAAAATATTTTTTGCCGGTTACGTTTTTGAGGGCTGATTTCTTGTCCTGTGATAAAAAGCCTTCTGTTTCCATCGCCAAAGCTTTCAGGGGATCATTTGCAAGCTTCTGGCACCATTTTTGAGTGAATTGCCAAAAGTCAGATTTTTGCTGAAATAGTGACCCCGGGGCTTAGGGATTTTTTCAAAAAAATATTTTCTGCCGGTTACGTTTTTGAGGGCTGATTTCTTGTCCTGTGATAAAAAGCCTTCTGTTTCCATCACCAAAGCTTTCAGGGGATCATTTGCAAGCTTCTGGCACCATTTTTGAGTGAATTGCCAAAAGTCAGATTTTGGCTGAAATTGTGACCCCGGGGCTTAGAGATTTTTTCAAAAAAATATTTTCTGCCGGTTACGTTTTTGAGGGCTGATTTCTTGTCCTGTGATAAAAAGCCTTCTGTTTCCATCGCCAAAGCTTTCTGGGGATCATTTGCAAGCTTCTGGCACCATTTTTGAGTTAATTGCCAAAAGTCAGATTTTTGCTGAAATTGTGACCCCGGGGCTTAGGGATTTTTTCAAAAAAATATTTTCTGCCGGTTACGTTTTTGAGGGCTGATTTCTTGTACTGTGATAAAAAGCCTTCTGTTTCCATCGCCAAAGCTTTCAGGGGATCATTTGCAAGCTTCTGGCACCATTTTTGAGTGAATTGCCAAAAGTCAGATTTTGGCTGAAATTGTGACCCCGGGGCTTAGGGATTTTTTCAAAAAAATATTTTCTGCCGGTTACGTTTTTGAGGGCTGATTTCTTGTCCTGTGATAAAAAGCCTTCTGTTTCCATCGCCAAAGCTTTCAGGGGATCATTTGCAAGCTTCTGGCACCATTTTTGAGTGAATTGCCAAAAGTCAGATTTTTGCTGAAATTGTGACCCCGGGGCTTAGGGATTTTTTCAAAAAAATATTTTCTGCCGGTTACGTTTTTGAGGGCTGATTTCTTGTCCTGTGATAAAAAGCCTTCTGTTTCCATCGCCACAGCTTTCAGGGGATCATTTGCAAGCTTCTGGCACCATTTTTGAGTGAATTGCCAAAAGTCAGATTTTGGCTGAAATTGTGACCCCGGGGCTTAGGGATTTTTTCAAAAAAATATTTTCTGCCGATTACGTTTTTGAGGGCTGATTTCTTGTCCCGTGATAAAAAGCCTTCTGTTTCCATCGACAAAGCTTTCAGGGGATCATTTGCAAGCTTCTGGCACCATTTTTGAGTGAATTGCCAAAAGTCAGATTTTTGCTGAAATTGTGACCCCGGGGCTTAGGGATTTTTTCATAAAAATATTTTCTGCCGGTTACGTTTTTGAGGGCTGATTTCTTGTCCTGTGATAAAAAGCCTTCTGTTTCCATCGCCAAAGCTTTCAGGGGATCATTTGCAAGCTTCTGGCACCATTTTTGAGTGAATTGCCAAAAGTCAGATTTTTGCTGAAATTGTGACCTCGGGGCTTAGGGATTTTTTCAAAAAAATATTTTTTGCCGGTTACGTTTTTGAGGGCTGATTTCTTGTCCTGTGATAAAAAGCCTTCTGTTTCCATCGCCAAAGCTTTCAGGGGATCATTTGCAAGCTTCTGGCACCATTTTTGAGTGAATTGCCAAAAGTCAGATTTTTGCTGAAATAGTGACCCCGGGGCTTAGGGATTTTTTCAAAAAAATATTTTCTGCCGGTTACGTTTTTGAGGGCTGATTTCTTGTCCTGTGATAAAAAGCCTTCTGTTTCCATCACCAAAGCTTTCAGGGGATCATTTGCAAGCTTCTGGCACCATTTTTGAGTGAATTGCCAAAAGTCAGATTTTGGCTGAAATTGTGACCCCGGGGCTTAGAGATTTTTTCAAAAAAATATTTTCTGCCGGTTACGTTTTTGAGGGCTGATTTCTTGTCCTGTGATAAAAAGCCTTCTGTTTCCATCGCCAAAGCTTTCTGGGGATCATTTGCAAGCTTCTGGCACCATTTTTGAGTTAATTGCCAAAAGTCAGATTTTTGCTGAAATTGTGACCCCGGGGCTTAGGGATTTTTTCAAAAAAATATTTTCTGCCGGTTACGTTTTTGAGGGCTGATTTCTTGTACTGTGATAAAAAGCCTTCTGTTTCCATCGCCAAAGCTTTCAGGGGATCATTTGCAAGCTTCTGGCACCATTTTTGAGTGAATTGCCAAAAGTCAGATTTTGGCTGAAATTGTGACCCCGGGGCTTAGGGATTTTTTCAAAAAAATATTTTCTGCCGGTTACGTTTTTGAGGGCTGATTTCTTGTCCTGTGATAAAAAGCCTTCTGTTTCCATCGCCAAAGCTTTCAGGGGATCATTTGCAAGCTTCTGGCACCATTTTTGAGTGAATTGCCAAAAGTCAGATTTTTGCTGAAATTGTGACCCCGGGGCTTAGGGATTTTTTCAAAAAAATATTTTCTGCCGGTTACGTTTTTGAGGGCTGATTTCTTGTCCTGTGATAAAAAGCCTTCTGTTTCCATCGCCAAAGCTTTCAGGGGATCATTTGCAAGCTTCTGGCACCATTTTTGAGTGAACTGCCAAAAGTCAGATTTTTGCTGAAATTGTGACCCCGGGGCTTAGGGATTTTTTCAAAAAAATATTTTCTGCCGGTTACGTTTTTGAGGGCTGATTTCTTGTCCTGTGATAAAAAGCCTTCTGTTTCCATCGCCAAAGCTTTCAGGGGATCATTTGCAAGCTTCTGGCACCATTTTTGAGTGAAATGCCAAAAGTCAGATTTTGGCTGAAATTGTGACCCCGGGGCTTAGGGATTTTTTCAAAAAAATATTTTCTGCCGGTTAAGTTTTTGAGGGCTGATTTCTTGTCCTGTGATAAAAAGCCTTCTGTTTCCATCGCCAAAGCTTTCAGGGGATCATTTGCAAGCTTCTGGCACCATTTTTGAGTGAATTGCCAAAAGTCAGATTTTTGCTGAAATTGTGACCCCGGGGCTTAGGGATTTTTTCAAAAAAATATTTTCTGCCGGTTACGTTTTTGAGGGCTGATTTCTTGTCCTGTGATAAAAAGCCTTCTGTTTCCATCGCCAAAGCTTTCAGGGGATCATTTGCAAGCTTCTGGCACCATTTTTGAGTGAATTGCCAAAAGTCAGATTAGGGCTTAGGGATCATTTGCAAGCTTCTGGCACCATTTTTGAGTGAATTGCCAAAAGTCAGATTTTTGCTGAAATTGTGACCCCGGGGCTTAGGGATTTTTTCAAAAAAATATTTTCTGCCGTTTACGTTTTTGAGGGCTGATTTCTTGTCCTGTGATAAAAAGCCTTCTGTTTCCATCGCCACAGCTTTCAGGGGATCATTTGCAAGCTTCTGGCACCATTTTTGAGTGAATTGCCAAAAGTCTGATTTTTGCTGAAATTGTGACCCCGGGGCTTGGGGATTTTTTCAAAAAAATATTTTCTGCCGGTTACGTTTTTGAGGGCTGATTTCTCGTCCTGTGATAAAAAGCCTTCTGTTTCCATCGCCAAAGTTTCAGGGGATCATTTGCAAGCTTCTGGCACCATTTTTGAGTGAATTGCTAAAAGTCAGATTTTGGCTGAAATTGTGACCCCGGGGCTTAGGGATTTTTTCAAAAAAAAATTTTCTGCCGGTTACGTTTTTGAGGGCTGATTTCTTGTCCTGTGATAAAAAGCCTTCTGTTTCCATCGCCACAGCTTTCAGGGGATCATTTGCAAGCTTCTGGCACCATTTTTGAGTGAATTGCCAAAAGTCAGATTTTTGCTGAAATTGTGACCGCGGGGCTTAGGGATTTTTTTCAAAAAAATATTTTCTGCCGGTTAAGTTTTTGAGGGCTGATTTCTTGTCCTGTGATAAAAAGCCTTCTGTTTCCATCGCCAAAGCTTTCAGGGGATCATTTGCAAGCTTCGGGCACCATTTTTGAGTGAATTGCCAAAAGTCAGATTTTTGCTGAAATTGTGACCCCGGGGCTTAGGGATTTTTTCAAAAAAATATTTTCTGCCGGTTACGTTTTTGAGGGCTGATTTCTTGTCCTGTGATAAAAAGCCTTCTGTTTCCATCGCCACAGCTTTCAGGGGATCATTTGCAAGCTTCTAGCACCATTTTTGAGTGAATTGCCAAAAGTCAGATTTTGGCTGAAATTGTGACCCCGGGGCTTAGGGATTTTTTCAAAAAAATATTTTCTGCCGTTTACGTTTTTGAGGGCTGATTTCTTGTCCTGTGATAAAAAGCCTTCTGTTTCCATCGCCACAGCTTTCAGGGGATCATTTGCAAGCTTCTGGCACCATTTTTGAGTGAATTGCCAAAAGTCAGATTTTTGCTGAAATTGTGACCCCGGGGCTTAGGGATTTTTTCAAAAAAATATTTTCTGCCGGTTACGTTTTTGAGGGCTGATTTCTTGTCCTGTGATAAAAAGCCTTCTGTTTCCATCGCCACAGCTTTCAGGGGATCATTTGCAAGCTTCTGGCACCATTTTTGAGTGAATTGCCAAAAGTCAGATTTTTGCTGAAATTGTGACCGCGGGGCTTAGGGATTTTTTCAAAAAAATATTTTCTGCCGGTTAAGTGTTTGAGGGCTGATTTCTTGTCCTGTGATAAAAAGCCTTCTGTTTCCATCGCCAAAGCTTTCAGGGGATCATTTGCAAGCTTCTGGCACCATTTTTGAGTGAATTGCCAAAAGTCAGATTTTTGCTGAAATTGTGACCCCGGGGCTTAGGGATTTTTTCAAAAAAATATTTTCTGCCGGTTACGTTTTTGAGGGCTGATTTCTTGTCCTGTGATAAAAAGCCTTCTGTTTCCATCGCCAAAGCTTTCAGGGGATCATTTGCAAGCTTCTGGCACCATTTTTGAGTGAATTGCCAAAAGTCAGATTTTTGCTGAAATTGTGACCCCGGGGCTTAGGGATTTTTTCAAAAAAATATTTTCTGCCGGTTACGTTTTTGAGGGCTGATTTCTTGTCCTGTGATAAAAAGCCTTCTGTTTCCATCGCCACAGCTTTCAGGGGATCATTTGCAAGCTTCTGGCACCATTTTTGAGTGAATTGCCAAAAGTCAGATTTTTGCTGAAATTGTGACCCCGGGGCTTAGGGATTTTTTCAAAAAAATATTTTCTGCCGGTTACGTTTTTGAGGGCTGATTTCTTGTCCTGTGATAAAAAGCCTTCTGTTTCCATCGCCAAAGCTTTCAGGGGATCATTTGCAAGCTTCTGGCACCATTTTTGAGTGAATTGCCAAAAGTCAGATTTTGGCTGAAATTGTGACCCCGGGGCTTAGGGATTTTTTCAAAAAAATATTTTCTGCCGTTTACGTTTTTGAGGGCTGATTTCTTGTCCTGTGATAAAAAGCCTTCTGTTTCCATCGCCACAGCTTTCAGGGGATCATTTGCAAGCTTCTGGCACCATTTTTGAGTGAATTGCCAAAAGTCAGATTTTTGCTGAAATTGTGACCCCGGGGCTTAGGGATTTTTTCAAAAAAATATTTTCTGCCGGTTACGTTTTTGAGGGCTGATTTCTTGTCCTGTGATAAAAAGCCTTCTGTTTCCATCGCCACAGCTTTCAGGGGATCATTTGCAAGCTTCTGGCACCATTTTTGAGTGAATTGCCAAAAGTCAGATTTTTGCTGAAATTGTGACCGCGGGGCTTAGGGATTTTTTCAAAAAAATATTTTCTGCCGGTTAAGTGTTTGAGGGCTGATTTCTTGTCCTGTGATAAAAAGCCTTCTGTTTCCATCGCCAAAGCTTTCAGGGGATCATTTGCAAGCTTCTGGCACCATTTTTGAGTGAATTGCCAAAAGTCAGATTTTTGCTGAAATTGTGACCCCGGGGCTTAGGGATTTTTTCAAAAAAATATTTTCTGCCGGTTACGTTTTTGAGGGCTGATTTCTTGTCCTGTGATAAAAAGCCTTCTGTTTCCATCGCCAAAGCTTTCAGGGGATCATTTGCAAGCTTCTGGCACCATTTTTGAGTGAATTGCCAAAAGTCAGATTTTTGCTGAAATTGTGACCCCGGGGCTTAGGGATTTTTTCAAAAAAATATTTTCTGCCGGTTACGTTTTTGAGGGCTGATTTCTTGTCCTGTGATAAAAAGCCTTCTGTTTCCATCGCCACAGCTTTCAGGGGATCATTTGCAAGCTTCTGGCACCATTTTTGAGTGAATTGCCAAAAGTCAGATTTTTGCTGAAATTGTGACCCCGGGGCTTAGGGATTTTTTCAAAAAAATATTTTCTGCCGGTTACGTTTTTGAGGGCTGATTTCTTGTCCTGTGATAAAAAGCCATCTGTTTCCATCGCCACAGCTTTCAGGGGATCATTTGCAAGCTTCTGGCACCATTTTTGAGTGAATTGCCAAAAGTCAGATTTTTGCTGAAATTGTGACCGCGGGGCTTAGGGATTTTTTCAAAAAAATATTTTCTGCCGGTTAAGTGTTTGAGGGCTGATTTCTTGTCCTGTGATAAAAAGCCTTCTGTTTCCATCGCCAAAGCTTTCAGGGGATCATTTGCAAGCTTCTGGCACCATTTTTGAGTGAATTGCCAAAAGTCAGATTTTTGCTGAAATTGTGACCCCGGGGCTTAGGGATTTTTTCAAAAAAATATTTTCTGCCGGTTACGTTTTTGAGGGCTGATTTCTTGTCCTGTGATAAAAAGCCTTCTGTTTCCATCGCCAAAGCTTTCAGGCGATCATTTGCAAGCTTCTGGCACCATTTTTGAGTGAATTGCCAAAAGTCAGATTTTTGCTGAAATTGTGACCCCGGGGCTTAGGGATTTTTTCAAAAAAATATTTTCTGCCGGTTACGTTTTTGAGGGCTGATTTCTTGCCCTGTGATAAAAAGCCTTCTGTTTCCATCGCCAAAGCTTTCAGGCGATCATTTGCAAGCTTCTGGCACCATTTTTGAGTGAATTGCCAAAAGTCAGATTAGGGCTTAGGGATCATTTGCAAGCTTCTGGCACCATTTTTGAGTGAATTGCCAAAAGTCAGATTTTTGCTGAAATTGTGACCCCGGGGCTTAGGGATTTTTTCAAAAAAATATTTTCTGCCGTTTACGTTTTTGAGGGCTGATTTCTTGTCCTGTGATAAAAAGCCTTCTGTTTCCATCGCCACAGCTTTCAGGGGATCATTTGCAAGCTTCTGGCACCATTTTTGAGTGAATTGCAAAAAGTCAGATTTTTGCTGAAATTGTGACCCCGGGGCTTGGGGATTTTTTCAAAAAAATATTTTCTGCCGTTTACGTTTTTGAGGGCTGATTTCTTGTCCTGTGATAAAAAGCCTTCTGTTTCCATCGCTACAGCTTTCAGGGGATCATTTGCAAGCTTCTGGCACCATTTTTGAGTGAATTGCCAAAAGTCAGATTTTTGCTGAAATTGTGACCCCGGGGCTTAGGGATTTTTTCAAAAAAATATTTTCTGCCGGTTACGTTTTTGAGGGCTGATTTCTTGTCCTGTGATAAAAAGCCTTCTGTTTCCATCGCCACAGCTTTCAGGGGATCATTTGCAAGCTTCTGGCACCATTTTTGAGTGAATTGCCAAAAGTCAGATTTTTGCTGAAATTGTGACCGCGGGGCTTAGGGATTTTTTCAAAAAAATATTTTCTGCCGGTTAAGTTTTTGAGGGCTGATTTCTTGTCCTGTGATAAAAAGCCTTCTGTTTCCATCGCCAAAGCTTTCAGGGGATCATTTGCAAGCTTCTGGCACCATTTTTGAGTGAATTGCCAAAAGTCAGATTTTTGCTGAAATTGTGACCCCGGGGCTTAGGGATTTTTTCAAAAAAATATTTTCTGCCGGTTACGTTTTTGAGGGCTGATTTCTTGTCCTGTGATAAAAAGCCTTCTGTTTCCATCGCCACAGCTTTCAGGGGATCATTTGCAAGCTTCTGGCACCATTTTTGAGTGAATTGCCAAAAGTCAGATTTTGGCTGAAATTGTGACCCCGGGGCTTAGGGATTTTTTCAAAAAAATATTTTCTGCCGGTTACGTTTTTGAGGGCTGATTTATGTCCTGTGATAAAAAGCCTTCTGTTTCCATCGCCAAAGCTTTCAGGGGATCATTTGCAAGCTTCTGGCACCATTTTTGAGTGAATTGCCAAAAGTCAGATTTTGGCTGAAATTGTGACCCCGGGGCTTAGGGATTTTTTCAAAAAAATATTTTCTGCCGGTAAAGTTTTTGAGGGCTGATTTCTTGTCCTGTGATAAAAAGCCTTCTGTTTCCATCGCCAAAGCTTTCAGGGGATCATTTGCAAGCTTCTGGCACCATTTTTGAGTGAAATGCCAAAAGTCAGATTTTTGCTGAAATTGTGACCCCCGGGGCTTAGGGATTTTTTCAAAAAAATATTTTCTGCCGGTTACGTTTTTGAGGGCTGATTTCTTGTCCTGTGATAAAAAGCCTTCTGTTTCCATCGCCAAAGCTTTCAGGGGATCATTTGCAAGCTTCTGGCACCATTTTTGAGTGAATTGCCAAAAGTCAGATTTTTGCTGAAATTGTGACCCCGGGGCTTAGGGATTTTTTCAAAAAAATATTTTCTGCCGGTTACGTTTTTGAGGGCTGATTTCTTGTCCTGTGATAAAAAGCCTTCTGTTTCCATCACCAAAGCTTTCAGGGGATCATTTGCAAGCTTCTGGCACCATTTTTGAGTGAATTGCAAAAAGTCAGATTTTTGCTGAAATAGTGACCCCGGGGCTTAGGGATTTTTTCAAAAAAATATTTTCTGCCGGTAAAGTTTTTGAGGGCTGATTTCTTGTCCTGTGATAAAAAGCCTTCTGTTTCCATCGCCAAAGCTTTCAGGGGATCATTTGCAAGCTTCTGGCACCATTTTTGAGTGAAATGCCAAAAGTCAGATTTTTGCTGAAATTGTGACCCCCGGGGCTTAGGGATTTTTTCAAAAAAATATTTTCTGCCGGTTACGTTTTTGAGGGCTGATTTCTTGTCCTGTGATAAAAAGCCTTCTGTTTCCATCGCCACAGCTTTCAGGGGATCATTTGCAAGCTTCTGGCACCATTTTTGAGTGAATTGCCAAAAGTCAGATTTTTGCTGAAATTGTGACCCCGGGGCTTAGGGATTTTTTCAAAAAAATATTTTCTGCCGGTTACGTTTTTGAGGGCTGATTTCTTGTCCTGTGATAAAAAGCCTTCTGTTTCCATCACCAAAGCTTTCAGGGGATCATTTGCAAGCTTCTGGCACCATTTTTGAGTGAATTGCAAAAAGTCAGATTTTTGCTGAAAAAGTGACCCCGGGGCTTAGGGATTTTTTCAAAAAAATATTTTCTGCCGGTTACGTTTTTGAGGGCTGATTTCTTGTCCTGTGATAAAAAGCCTTCTGTTTCCATCACCAAAGCTTTCAGGCGATCATTTGCAAGCTTCTGGCACCATTTTTGAGTGAATTGCCCAAAGTCAGATTTTTGCTGAAATTGTGACCCCGGGGCTTAGGGATTTTTTCAAAAAAATATTTTCTGCCGGTTACGTTTTTGAGGGCTGATTTCTTGTCCTGTGATAAAAAGCCTTCTGTTTCCATCGCCAAAGCTTTCAGGGGATCATTTGCAAGCTTCTGGCACCATTTTTGAGTGAATTGCCAAAAGTCAGATTTTTGCTGAAATTGTGACCCCGGGGCTTAGGGATTTTTTCAAAAAAATATTTTCTGCCGGTAAAGTTTTTGAGGGCTGATTTCTTGTCCTGTGATAAAAAGCCTTCTGTTTCCATCGCCAAAGCTTTCAGGGGATCATTTGCAAGCTTCTGGCACCATTTTTGAGTGAAATGCCAAAAGTCAGATTTTTGCTGAAATTGTGACCGCGGGGCTTAGGGATTTTTTCAAAAAAATATTTTCTGCCGGTTAAGTTTTTGAGGGCTGATTTCTTGTCCTGTGATAAAAAGCCTTCTGTTTCCATCGCCAAAGCTTTCAGGTGATGATTTGCAAGCTTCTGGCACCATTTTTGAGTGAATTGCCAAAAGTCAGATTTTTGCTGAAATTGTGACCCCGGGGCTTAGGGATTTTTTCAAAAAAATATTTTCTGCCGGTTACGTTTTTGAGGGCTGATTTCTTGTCCTGTGATAAAAAGCCTTCTGTTTCCATCGCCAAAGCTTTCTGGGGATCATTTGCAAGCTTCTGGCACCATTTTTGAGTGAATTGCCAAAAGTCAGATTTTTGCTGAAATTGTGACCCCGGGGCTTAGGGATTTTTTCAAAAAAATATTTTCTGCCGGTTACGTTTTTGAGGGCTGATTTCTTGTCCTGTGATAAAAAGCCTTCTGTTTCCATCGCCAAAGCTTTCAGGGGATCATTTGCAAGCTTCTGGCACCATTTTTGAGTGAATTGCCAAAAGTCAGATTTTTGCTGAAATTGTGACCCCGGGGCTTAGGGATTTTTTCAAAAAAATATTTTCTGCCGGTTACGTTTTTGAGGGCTGATTTCTTGTCCTGTGATAAAAAGCCTTCTGTTTCCATCGCCAAAGCTTTCAGGGGATCATTTGCAAGCTTCTGGCACCATTTTTGAGTGAATTGCCAAAAGTCAGATTTTTGCTGAAATTGTGACCCCGGGGCTTAGGGATTTTTTCAAAAAAATATTTTCTGCCGGTTACGTTTTTGAGGGCTGATTTCTTGTCCTGTGATAAAAAGCCTTCTGTTTCCCATCACCAAAGCTTTCAGGGGATCATTTGCAAGCTTCTGGCACCATTTTTGAGTGAATTGCCAAAAGTCAGATTTTTGCTGAAATTGTGACCCCGGGGCTTAGGGATTTTTTCAAAAAAACATTTTCTGCCGGCTACGTTTTTGAGGGCTGATTTCTTGTCCTGTGATAAAAAGCCTTCTGTTTCCATCGCCAAAGGTTTCAGGGAATCATTTGCAAGCTTCTGGCACCATTTTTGAGTGAATTGCCAAAAGTCAGATTAGGGCTTAGGGATCATTTGCAAGCTTCTGGCACCATTTTTGAGTGAATTGCCAAAAGTCAGATTTTTGCTGAAATTGTGACCCCGGGGCTTAGGGATTTTTTCAAAAAAATATTTTCTGCCGGTTACGTTTTTGAGGGCTGATTTCTTGTCCTGTGATAAAAAGCCTTCTGTTTCCATCGCCAAAGCTTTCAGGGGATCATTTGCAAGCTTCTGGCACCATTTTTGAGTGAATTGCCAAAAGTCAGATTTTTGCTGAAATTGTGACCCCGGGGCTTAGGGATTTTTTCAAAAAAATATTTTCTGCCGGTTACGTTTTTGAGGGCTGATTTCTTGTCCTGTGATAAAAAGCCTTCTGTTTCCCATCACCAAAGCTTTCAGGGGATCATTTGCAAGCTTCTGGCACCATTTTTGAGTGAATTGCCAAAAGTCAGATTTTTGCTGAAATTGTGACCCCGGGGCTTAGGGATTTTTTCAAAAAAATATTTTCTGCTGGTTACGTTTTTGAGGGCTGATTTCTTGTCCTGTGATAAAAAGCCTTCTGTTTCCATCGCCACAGCTTTCAGGGGATCATTTGCAAGCTTCTGGCACCATTTTTGAGTGAATTGCCAAAAGTCAGATTTTTGCTGAAATTGTGACCCCGGGGCTTAGGGATTTTTTCAAAAAAATATTTTCTGCCGGTTACGTTTTTGAGGGCTGATTTCTTCTCCTGTGATAAAAAGCCTTCTGTTTCCATCGCCAACGCTTTCAGGGGATCATTTGCAAGCTTCTGGCACCATTTTTGAGTGAATTGCCAAAAGTCAGATTTTGGCTGAAATTGTGACCCCGGGGTTTAGGGATTTTTTCAAAAAAATATTTTCTGCCGGTTACGTTTTTGAGGGCTGATTTCTTGTCCTGTGATAAAAAGCCTTCTGTTTCCATCGCCAAAGCTTTCTGGGGATCATTTGCAAGCTTCTGGCACCATTTTTGAGTGAATTGCCAAAAGTCAGATTTTTGCTGAAATTGTGACCCCGGGGCTTAGGGATTTTTTCAAAAAAACATTTTCTGCCGGTTACGTTTTTGAGGGCTGATTTCTTGTCCTGTGATAAAAAGCCTTCTGTTTCCATCGCCAAAGCTTTCAGGGGATCATTTGCAAGCTTCTGGCACCATTTTTGAGTGAATTGTCAAAAGTCAGATTTTGGCTGAAATTGTGACCCCGGGGCTTAGGGATTTTTTCAAAAAAACATTTTCTGCCGGTTACGTTTTTGAGGGCTGATTTCTTGTCCTGTGATAAAAAGCCTTCTGTTTCCATCGCCAAAGCTTTCTGGGGATCATTTGCAAGCTTCTGGCACCATTTTTGAGTGAATTGCCAAAAGTCAGATTTTTGCTGAAATTGAGACCCCGGGGCTTAGGGATTTTTTCAAAAAAACATTTTCTGCCGGTTACGTTTTTGAGGGCTGATTTCTTGTCCTGTGATAAAAAGCCTTCTGTTTCCATCGCCAAAGCTTTCAGGGGATCATTTGCAAGCTTCTGGCACCATTTTTGAGTGAATTGCCAAAAGTCAGATTAGGGCTTAGGGATCATTTGCAAGCTTCTGGCACCATTTTTTAGTGAATTGCCAAAAGTCAGATTTTTGCTGAAATTGTGACCCCGGGGCTTAGGGATTTTTTTGAAAAAAATATTTTCTGCCGGTTACGTTTTTGAGGGCTGATTTCTTCTCCTGTGATAAAAAGCCTTCTGTTTCCATCGCCAACGCTTTCAGGGGATCATTTGCAAGCTTCTGGCACCATTTTTGAGTGAATTGCCAAAAGTCAGATTTTTGCTGAAATTGTGACCCCGGGGCTTAGGGATTTTTTCAAAAAAATATTTTCTGCCGGTTAAGTTTTTCAGGGCTGATTTCTTGTCCTGTGATAAAAAAGCCTTCTGTTTCCATCGCCAAAGCTTTCAGGGGATCATTTGCAAGCTTCTGGCACCATTTTTGTGTGAATTGCCAAAAGTCAGATTTTTGCTGAAATTGTGACCCCGGGGCTTAGGGATTTTTTCAAAAAAATATTTTCTGCCGGTTACGTTTTTGAGGGCTGATTTCTTGTCCTGTAATAAAAAGCCTTCTGTTTCCATCGCCAAAGCTTTCAGGGGATCATTTGCAAGCTTCTAGCACCATTTTTGAGTGAATTGCCAAAAGTCAGATTAGGGCTTAGGGATCATTTGCAAGCTTCTGGCACCATTTTTTAGTGAATTGCCAAAAGTCAGATTTTTGCTGAAATTGTGACCCCGGGGCTTAGGGATTTTTTCAAAAAAATATACTCTGCCGGTTACGTTTTTGAGGGCTGATTTCTTGTCCTGTGATAAAAAGCCTTCTGTTTCCATGGCCAAAGCTTTCAGGGGATCATTTGCACGCTTCTGGCACCATTTTTGAGTGAATTGCCAAAAGCCAGATTTTTGCTGAAATTGTGACCCCGGGGCTTAGGGATTTTTTCAAAAAAATATTTTCTGTCGGTTACGTTTTTGAGGGCTGATTTCTTGTCCTGTGATAAAAAGCCTTCTGTTTCCATCGCCAAACCTTTCAGGGGATCATTTGCAAGCTTCTGGCACCATTTTTGAGTGAATTGCCAAAAGTCAGATTTTTGCTGAAATTGTGACCCCGGGGCTTAGGGATTTTTTCAAAAAAATATTTTCTGCCGGTTAAGTTTTTGAGGGCTGATTTCTTGTCCTGTGATAAAAAGCCTTCTGTTTCCATCGCCAAAGCTTTCAGGGGATCATTTGCAAGCTTCTGGCACCATTTTTGAGTGAATTGCCAAAAGTCAGATTTACTGAAATTGTGACCCCGGGGCTTAGGGATTTTTTCAAAAAAATATTTTCCGCCGGTTACGTTTTTGAGGGCTGATTTCTTGTCCTGTGTTAAAAAGCCTTCTGTTTCCATCGCCAAAGATTTCAGGGGATCATTTGCAAGCTTCTGGCACCATTTTTGAGTGAATTGCCAAAAGTCAGATTTTTGCTGAAATTGTGACCCCGGGGCTTAGGGATATTTTCAAAAAAACATTTTCTGACGGTTACGTTTTTGAGGGCTGATTTCTTGTCCTGTGATAAAAAGCCTTCTGTTTCCATCACCAAAGCTTTCAGGGGATCATTTGCAAGCTTCTGGCACCATTTTTGAGTGAAATGCCAAAAGTCAGATTTTTGCTGAAATTGTGACCCCGGGGCTTAGGGATTTTTTCAAAAAAATATTTTCTGCCGGTTACGTTTTTGAGGGCTGATTTCTTGTCCTGTGATAAAAAGCCTTCTGTTTCCATCGCCAAAGCTTTCAGGGGATCATTTGCAAGCTTCTGGCACCATTTTTGAGTGAATTGCCAAAAGTCAGATTTTTGCTGAAATTGTGACCCCGGGGCTTAGGGATTTTTTCAAAAAAATATTTTCTGTCGGTTACGTTTTTGAGGGCTGATTTCTTGTCCTGTGATAAAAAGCCTTCTGTTTCCATCGGCAAAGCTTTCAGGGGATCATTTGCAAGCTTCTGGCACCATTTTTGAGTGAATTGCCAAAAGTCAGATTTTTGCTGAAATTGTGACCCCGGGGCTTAGGGATTTTTTCAAAAAAATATGTTCTGCCGATTAACTTTTTGAGGGCTGATTTCTTGTCCTGTGATAAAAAGCCTTCTGTTTCCATGGCCAAAGCTTTCAGCGGATCATTTGCAAGCTTCTGGCACCATTTTTGAGTGAATTGCCAAAAGTCAGATTTTTGCTGAAATTGTGACCCCGGGGCTTAGGGATTTTTTCAAAAAAATATTTTCTGCCGGTTACGTTTTTGAGAGCTGATTTCTTGTCCTGTGATAAAAAGCCTTCTGTTTCCATCGCCAAAGCTTTCAGGGGATCATTTGCAAGCTTCTGGCACCATTTTTGAGTGAATTGCCAAAAGTCAGATTTTTGCTGAAATTGTGACCCCGGGGCTTAGGGATTTTTTCAAAAAAATATTTTCTGCCGGTTACGTTTTTGAGTGCTGATTTCTTGAACTGTGATGAAAAGCCTTCTGTTTCCATCGCCACAGCTTTCAGGGGATCATTTGCAAGCTTCTGGCACCATTTTTGAGTGAATTGCCAAAAGTCAGATTTTTGCTGAAATTGTGACCCCGGGGCTTAGGGATTTTTTCAAAAAAATATTTTCTGCCGGTTACGTTTTTGAGGGCTGATTTCTTGTCCTGTGATAAAAAGCCTTCTATTTCCATCGCCAAAGCTTTCAGGGGATCATTTTTAAGCTCTTGGAACCATTTTTGAGTGAATTGCCAAAAGTCAGATTTTTGCTGAAATTGTGACCCCGGGGCTTAGGGATTTTTTCAAAAAAATATTTTCTGCCGGTTACGTTTTTGAGGGCTGATTTCTTGTCCTGTGATAAAAAGCCTTCTGTTTCCATCGCCAAACTTTCAGGGGATCATTTGCAAACTTCTGGCACCATTTTTGAGTGAATTGCCAAAAGTCAGATTAGGGCTTAGGGATCATTTGCAAGCTTCTGGCACCATTTTTGAGTGAATTGCCAAAAGTCAAATTTTTGCTGAAATTGTGACCCCGGGGCTTAGGGATTTTTTCAAAAAAATATTTTCTGCCGGTTACGTTTTTGAGGGCTGATTTCTTGTCCTGTGATAAAAAGCCTTCTGTTTCCATCGCCAAAGCTTTCAGGGGATCATTTGCAAGCTTCTGGCACCATTTTTGAGTGAATTGCCAAAAGTCAGATTTTTGCTGAAATTGTGACCCCGGGGCTTAGGGATTTTTTCAAAAAAATATTTTCTGTCGGTTACGTTTTTGAGGGCTGATTTCTTGTCCTGTGATAAAAAGCCTTCTGTTTCCATCGGCAAAGCTTTCAGGGGATCATTTGCAAGCTTCTGGCACCATTTTTGAGTGAATTGCCAAAAGTCAGATTTTTGCTGAAATTGTGACCCCGGGGCTTAGGGATTTTTTCAAAAAAATATGTTCTGCCGATTAACTTTTTGAGGGCTGATTTCTTGTCCTGTGATAAAAAGCCTTCTGTTTCCATGGCCAAAGCTTTCAGCGGATCATTTGCAAGCTTCTGGCACCATTTTTGAGTGAATTGCCAAAAGTCAGATTTTTGCTGAAATTGTGACCCCGGGGCTTAGGGATTTTTTCAAAAAAATATTTTCTGCCGGTTACGTTTTTGAGAGCTGATTTCTTGTCCTGTGATAAAAAGCCTTCTGTTTCCATCGCCAAAGCTTTCAGGGGATCATTTGCAAGCTTCTGGCACCATTTTTGAGTGAATTGCCAAAAGTCAGATTTTTGCTGAAATTGTGACCCCGGGGCTTAGGGATTTTTTCAAAAAAATATTTTCTGCCGGTTACGTTTTTGAGTGCTGATTTCTTGAACTGTGATGAAAAGCCTTCTGTTTCCATCGCCACAGCTTTCAGGGGATCATTTGCAAGCTTCTGGCACCATTTTTGAGTGAATTGCCAAAAGTCAGATTTTTGCTGAAATTGTGACCCCGGGGCTTAGGGATTTTTTCAAAAAAATATTTTCTGCCGGTTACGTTTTTGAGGGCTGATTTCTTGTCCTGTGATAAAAAGCCTTCTATTTCCATCGCCAAAGCTTTCAGGGGATCATTTTTAAGCTCTTGGAACCATTTTTGAGTGAATTGCCAAAAGTCAGATTTTTGCTGAAATTGTGACCCCGGGGCTTAGGGATTTTTTCAAAAAAATATTTTCTGCCGGTTACGTTTTTGAGGGCTGATTTCTTGTCCTGTGATAAAAAGCCTTCTGTTTCCATCGCCAAACTTTCAGGGGATCATTTGCAAACTTCTGGCACCATTTTTGAGTGAATTGCCAAAAGTCAGATTAGGGCTTAGGGATCATTTGCAAGCTTCTGGCACCATTTTTGAGTGAATTGCCAAAAGTCAGATTTTTGCTGAAATTGTGACCCCGGGGCTTAGGGATTTTTTCTAAAAAATATTTTCTGCCGGTTAAGTTTTTGAGGGCTGATTTCTTGTCCTGTGATAAAAAGCCTTCTGTTTCCATCGCCAAACCTTTCAGGGGATCATTTGCAAGCTTCTGGCACCATTTTTGAGTGAATTGCCAAAAGTCAGATTTACTGAAATTGTGACCCCGGGGCTTAGGGATTTTTTCAAAAAAATATTTTCCGCCGGTTACGTTTTTGAGGGCTGATTTCTTGTCCTGTGATAAAAAGCCTTCTGTTTCCATCGCCAAAGATTTCAGGGGATCATTTGCAAGCTTCTGGCACCATTTTTGAGTGAATTGCCAAAAGTCAGATTTTTGCTGAAATTGTGACCCCGGGGCTTAGGGATATTTTCAAAAAAACATTTTCTGACGGTTACGTTTTTGAGGGCTGATTTCTTGTCCTGTTATAAAAAGCCTTCTGTTTCCATCGCCAAAGCTTTCAGGGGATCATTTGCAAGCTTCTGGCACCATTTTTGAGTGAATTGCCAAAAGTCAGATTTTTGCTGAAATTGTGACCCCGGGGCTTAGGGATTTTTTCAAAAAAATATTTTCTGCCGGTTAAGTTTTTGAGGGCTGATTTCTTGTCCTGTGATAAAAAGCCTTCTGTTTCCATCGCCAAAGCTTTCAGGGGATCATTTGCAAGCTTCTGGCACCATTTTTGAGTGAATTGCCAAAAGTCAGATTTTTGGCTTAGGGTTTTTTCAAAAAAATATTTTCTGCTGGTTACGTTTTTGAGGGCTGATTTCTTGTCCTGTGATAAAAAGCCTTCTGTTTCCATCGCCAAAGCTTTCAGGGGATCATTTGCAAGCTTCTGGCACCATTTTTGAGTGAATTGCCAAAAGTCAGATTTTTTCTGAAATTGTGACCCCGGGGCTTAGGGATTTTTTCAAAAAAATATTTTCTGCCGGTTACGTTTTTGAGGGCTGATTTCTTGTCCTGTGATAAAAAGCCTACTGTTTCCATCGCCAAAACTTTCAGGGGATCATTTGCAAGCTTCTGGCACCATTTTTGAGTGAATTGCCAAAAGTCAGATTTTTGCTGAAATTGTGACCCCGGGGCTTAAGGATTTTTTCAAAAAAAAATTTCTGCCGGTTAAGTTTTTGAGGGCTGATTTCTTGTCCTTTGATAAAAAGCCTTCTGTTTCCATCGCCAAAGCTTTCAGGGGATCATTTGCAAGCTTCTGGCACCATTTTTGAGTGAATTGCCAAAAGGCAGATTTTTGCTGAAATTGTGACCCCGGGGCTTAGGGATTTTTTCAAAAAAATATTTTCTGCCGGTTAAGTTTTTGAGGGCTGATTTCTTGTCCTGTGATAAAAAGCCTTCTGTTTCCATCGCCAAAGATTTCAGGGGATCATTTGCAAGCTTCTGGCACCATTTTTGAGTGAATTGCCAAAAGTCAGATTTTTGCTGAAATTGTGACCCCGGGGCTTAGGGATTTTTTTCAAAAAAATATTTTCTGCCGGTTAAGTTTTTGAGGGCTGATTTCTTGTCCTGTGATAAAAAGCCTTCTGTTTCCATTGCCAAAGCTTTCAGGGGATCATTGGCAAGCTTCTGGCACGATTTTTGAGTGAATTGCCAAAAGTCAGATTTTTGCTGAAATTGTGACCCCGGGGCTTAGGGATTTTTTCAAAAAAATATTTTCTGTTGGTTACGTTTTTGAGGGCTGATTTCTTGTCCTGTGATAAAAAGCCTTCTGTTTCCATCGCCAAAGCTTTCAGGGGATCATTTGCAAGCTTCTGGCACCATTTTTGAGTGAATTGCCAAAAGTCAGATTTTTGCTGAAATTGTGACCCCGGGGGTTAGGGATTTTTTCAAAAAAATATTTTCTGCCGGTTAAGTTTTTGTGGGCTGATTTCTTGTCCTGTGATAAAAAGCCTTCTGTTTCCATCGCCAAAGCTTTCAGCGGATCATTTCCAAGCTTCTGGCACCATTTTTGAGTGAATTGCCAAAAGTCAGATTTTTGCTGAAATTGTGACCCCGGGGCTTAGGGATTTTTTCAAAAAAATATTTTCTGCCGGTTACGTTTTTGAGGGCTGATTTCTTGTCCTGTGATAAAAAGCCTTCTGTTTCCATCGCCAAAACTTTCAGGGGATCATTTGCAAGCTTCTGGCACCATTTTTGAGTGAATTGCCAAAAGTCAGATTTTTGCTGAAATTGTGACCCCGGGGCTTAAGGATTTTTTCAAAAATAAAATTCTGCCTGTTTAGTTTTTGAGGGCTGATTTCTTGTCCTGTGATAAAAAGCCTTCTGTTTCCATCGCCAAAGCTTTCAGGGGATCATTTGCAAGCTTCTGGCACCATTTTTGAGTGAATTGCCAAAAGTCAGATTTTTGCTGAAATTGTGACCCCGGGGCTTAGGGATTTTTTCAAAAAAATATTTTCTGTCGGTTACGTTTTTGAGGGCTGATTTCTTGTCCTGTGATAAAAAGCCTTCTGTTTCCATCGCCAAAGCTTTCAGGGGATCATTTGCAAGCTTCTGGCACCATTTTTGAGTGAATTGCCAAAAGTCAGATTTTTGCTGAAATTGTGACCCCGGGGGTTAGGGATTTTTTCAAAAAAATATTTTCTGCCGGTTAAGTTTTTGCGGGCTGATTTCTTGTCCTGTGATAAAAAGCCTTCTGTTTCCATCGCCAAAGCTTTCAGGGGATCATTTGCAAGCGTCTGGCACCATTTTTGAGTGAATTGCCAAAAGTCAGATTTTAGCTGAAATTGTGACCCCGGGGCTTAGGGATTTTTTCAAAAAAATATTTTCTGCCGGTTAAGTTTTTGAGGGCTGATTTCTTGTCCTGTGATAAAAAGCCTTCTGTTTCCATCGCCAAAGCTTTCAGGGGATCATTTGCAAGCTTCTGGCACCATTTTTGAGTGAATTGCCAAAAGTCAGATTTTTGCTGAAATTGTGACCCCGGGGGTTAGGGATTTTTTCAAAAAAATATTTTCTGCCGGTTAAGTTTTTGCGGGCTGATTTCTTGTCCTGTGATAAAAAGCCTTCTGTTTCCATCGCCAAAGCTTTCAGGGGATCATTTGCAAGCTTCTGGCACCATTTTTGAGTGAATTGCCAAAAGTCAGATTTTTGCTGAAATTGTGACCCCGGGGCTTAGGGATTTTTTAAAAAAAATATTTTCTGCCGGTTAAGTTTTTGAGGGCTGATTTCTTGTCCTGTGATAAAAAGCCTTCTGTTTCCATCGCCAAAGCTTTCAGGGGATCATTTGCAAGCTTCTGGCACCATTTTTGAGTGAATTGCCAAAAGTCAGATTTTTGCTGAAATTGTGACCCCGGGGCTTAGGGATTTTTTCAAAAAAATATTTTCTGCCGGTTACGTTTTTGAGGTCTGATTTCTTGTCCTGTGATAAAAAGCCTTCTGTTTCCATCGCCAAAGCTTTCAGGGGATCATTTGCAAGCTTCTGGCACCATTTTTGAGTGCATTGCCAAAAGTCAGATTTTTGCTGAAATTGTGACCCCGGGGCTTAGGGATTTTTTCAAAAAAATATTTTCTGCCGGTTACGTTTTTGAGGGCTGATTTCTTGTCCTGTGATAAAAAGCCTTCTGTTTCCATCGCCAAAGCTTTCAGGGGATCATTTGCAAGCTTCTGGCACCATTTTTGAGTGAATTGCCAAAAGTCAGATTTTTGCTGAAATTGTGACCCCGGGGCTTAGGGATTTTTTCAAAAAAATATTTTCTGCCGGTTACGTTTTTGAGGGCTGATTTCTTGTCCTGTGATAAAAAGCCTTCTGTTTCCATCGCCAAAGCTTTCAGGGGATCATTTGCAAGCTTCTGGCACCATTTTTGAGTGAATTGCCAAAAGTCAGATTTTTGCTGAAATTGTGACCCCGGGGCTTAGGGATTTTTTCAAAAAAATATTTTCTGCCGGTTAAGTTTTTGAGGGCTGATTTCTTGTCCTGTGATAAAAAGCCTTCTGTTTCCATCGCCAAAGCTTTCAGGGGATCATTTGCAAGCTTCTGGCACCATTTTTGAGTGAATTGCCAAAAGTCAGATTTTTGCTGAAATTGTGACCCCGGGGGTTAGGGATTTTTTCAAAAAAATATTTTCTGCCGGTTAAGTTTTTGCGGGCTGATTTCTTGTCCTGTGATAAAAAGCCTTCTGTTTCCATCGCCAAAGCTTTCAGGGGATCATTTGCAAGCTTCTGGCACCATTTTTGAGTGAATTGCCAAAAGTCAGATTTTTGCTGAAATTGTGACCCCGGGGCTTAGGGATTTTTTCAAAAAAATATTTTCTGCCGGTTACGTTTTTGAGGTCTGATTTCTTGTCCTGTGATAAAAAGCCTTCTGTTTCCATCGCCAAAGCTTTCAGGGGATCATTTGCAAGCTTCTGGCACCATTTTTGAGTGCATTGCCAAAAATCAGATTTTTGCTGAAATTGTGACCCCGGGGCTTAGGGATTTTTTCAAAAAAATATTTTCTGCCGGTTACGTTTTTGAGGGCTGATTTCTTGTCCTGTGATAAAAAGCCTTCTGTTTCCATCGCCAAAGCTTTCAGGGGATCATTTGCAAGCTTCTGGCACCATTTTTGAGTGAATTGCCAAAAGTCAGATTTTTGCTGAAATTGTGACCCCGGGGCTTAGGGATTTTTTCAAAAAAATATTTTCTGCCGGTTACGTTTTTGAGGGCTGATTTCTTGTCCTGTGATAAAAAGCCTTCTGTTTCCATCGCCAAAGCTTTCAGGGGATCATTTGCAAGCTTCTGGCACCATTTTTGAGTGAATTGCCAAAAGTCAGATTTTTGCTGAAATTGTGACCCCGGGGCTTAGGGATTTTTTCAAAAAAATATTTTCTGCCGGTTAAGTTTTTGAGGGCTGATTTCTTGTCCTGTGATAAAAAGCCTTCTGTTTCCATCGCCAAAGCTTTCAGGGGATCATTTGCAAGCTTCTGGCACCATTTTTGAGTGAATTGCCAAAAGTCAGATTTTTGCTGAAATTGTGACCCCGGGGCTTAGGGATTTTTTCAAAAAAATATTTTCTGCCGGTTACGTTTTTGAGGGCTGATTTCTTGTCCTGTGATAAAAAGCCTTCTGTTTCCATCGCCAAAACTTTCAGGGGATCATTTGCAAGCTTCTGGCACCATTTTTGAGTGAATTGCCAAAAGTCAGATTTTTGCTGAAATTGTGACCCCGGGGCTTAAGGATTTTTTCAAAAATAAAATTCTGCCTGTTTAGTTTTTGAGGGCTGATTTCTTGTCCTGTGGTAAAAAGCCTTCTGTTTCCATCGCCAAAGCTTTCAGGGGATCATTTGCAAGCTTCTGGCACCATTTTTGAGTGAATTGCCAAAAGTCAGATTTTTGCTGAAATTGTGACCCCGGGGCTTAGGGATTTTTTCAAAAAAATATTTTCTGTCGGTTACGTTTTTGAGGGCTGATTTCTTGTCCTGTGATAAAAAGCCTTCTGTTTCCATCGCCAAAGCTTTCAGGGGATCATGTGCAAGCTTCTGGCACCATTTTTGAGTGAATTGCCAAAAGTCAGATTTTGGCTGAAATTGTGACCCCGGGGCTTAGGGATTTTTTCAAAAAAATATTTTCTGTCGGTTACGTTTTTGAGGGCTGATTTCTTGTCCTGTGATAAAAAGCCTTCTGTTTCCATCGCCAAAGCTTTCAGGGGATCATTTGCAAGCTTCTGGCACCATTTTTGAGTGAATTGCCAAAAGTCAGATTTTTGCTGAAATTGTGACCCCGGGGCTTAGGGATTTTTTCAAAAAAATATTTTCTGCCGGTTAAGTTTTTGAGGGCTGATTTCTTGTCCTGTGATAAAAAGCCTTCTGTTTCCATCGCCAAAGCTTTCAGGGGATCATTTGCAAGCTTCTGGCACCATTTTTGAGTGAATTGCCAAAAGTCAGATTTTTGCTGAAATGGTGACCCCGGGGCTTACGGATTTTTTCAAAAAAATATTTTCTGCCGGTTACGTTTTTGAGGGCTGATTTCTTGTCCTGTGATAAAAAGCATTCTGTTTCCATCGCCAAAGCTTTCAGGGGATCATTTGCAAGCTTCTGGCACCATTTTTGAGTGAATTGCCAAAAGTCAGATTTTTGCTGAAATTGTGACCCCGGGGCTTAGGGGTTTTTTCAAAAAAATATTTTCTGCCGGTTAAGTTTTTGAGGGCTGATTTCTTGTCCTGTGATAAAAAGCCTTCTGTTTCCATCGCCAAAGCTTTCAGGGGATCATTTGCAAGCTTCTGGCACCATTTTTGAGTGAATTGCCAAAAGTCAGATTTTTGCTGAAATTGTGACCCCGGGGCTTACGGATTTTTTCAAAAAAAAAATTCTGCCGGTTACGTTTTTTAGGGCTGATTTCTTGTCCTGTGATAAAAAGCCTTCTGTTTCCATCGCCAAAGCTTTCAGGGGATCATTTGCAAGCTTCTGGCACCATTTTTGAGTGAATTGCCAAAAGTCAGATTTTTGGCTTAGGGATTTTTTCAAAAAAATATTTTCTGCTGGTTACGTTTTTGAGGGCTGATTTCTTGTCCTGTGATAAAAAGCCTTTTGTTTCCATCGCCAAAGCTTTCAGGGGATCATTTGCAAGCTTCTGGCACCATTTTTGAGTGAATTGCCAAAAGTCAGATTTTTGCTGAAATTGTGACCCCGGGGCTTACGGATTTTTTCAAAAAAAAATTTCTGCCGGTTACGTTTTTGAGGGCTGATTTCTTGTCCTGTGATAAAAAGCCTTCTGTTTCCATCACCAAAGCTTTCAGGGGATCATTTGCAAGCTGCTGGCACCATTTTTGAGTGAATTGCCAAAAGTCAGATTTTTGGCTTAGGGATTTTTTCAAAAAAAGATTTTCTGCTGGTTACGTTTTTGAGGGCTGATTTCTTGTCCTGTGATAAAAAGCCTTCTGTTTCCATCGCCAAAGCTTTCAGGGGATCATTTGCAAGCTTCTGGCACCATTTTTGAGTGAATTGCCAAAAGTCAGATTTTTGCTGAAATTGTGACCCCGGGGCTTAGGGATTTTTTCAAAAAAATATTTTCTGTCGGTTAAGTTTTTGAGGGCTGATTTCTTGTCCTGTGATAAAAAGCCTTCTATTTCCATCGCCAAAGCTTTCAGGGGATCATTTGCAAGCTTCTGGCACCATTTTTGAGTGAATTGCCAAAAGTCAGATTTTTGCTGAAATTGTGACCCCGGGGCCTAGGGATTTTTTCAAAAAAATATTTTCTGCCGGTTAAGTTTTTGAGGGCTGATTTCTTGTCCTGTGATAAAAAGCCTTCTGTTTCCATCGCCAAAGCTTTCAGGGGATCATTTGCAAGCTTCTGGCACCATTTTTGAGTGAATTGCCAAAAGTCAGATTTTTGCTGAAATTGTGACCCCGAGGCTTAGGGATTTTTTCAAAAAAATATTTTCCGCCGGTTACGTTTTTGAGGGCTGATTTCTTGTCCTGTGATAAAAAGCCTTCTGTTTCCATCGCCAAAGCTTTCAGGGGATCATTTGCCAGCTTCTGGCACCATTTTTGAGTGAATTGCCAAAAGTCAGGTTTTTGCTGAAATTGTGACCCCAGGGCTTAGGGATTTTTTCAAAAAAATATTTTCTGCCGGTTAAGTTTTTTAGGGCTGATTTCTTGTCCTGTGATAAAAAGCCTTCTGTTTCCATCGCCAAAGCTTTCAGGGGATCATTTGCAAGCTTCTGGTACCATTTTTGAGTGAATTGCCAAAAGTCAGATTTTTGGCTTAGGGATTTTTTCAAAAAAAGATTTTCTGCTGGTTACGTTTTTGAGGGCTGATTTCTTGTCCTGTGATAAAAAGCCTTCTGTTTCCATCGCCAAAGCTTTCAGGGGATCATTTGCAAGCTTCTGGCACCATTTTTGAGTGAATTGCCAAAAGTCAGATTTTTGCTGAAATTGTGACCCCGGGGCTTAGGGATTTTTTCAAAAAAATATTTTCTGCCGGTTACGTTTTTGAGGGCTGATTTCTTGTCCTGTGATAAAAAGCCTTCTGTTTCCATCGCCAAAGCTTTCAGGGGATCATTTGCAAGCTTCTGGCACCATTTTTGAGTGAATTGCCAAAAGTCAGATTTTTGCTGAAATTGTGACCCCGGGGCTTAGGGATTTTTTCAAAAAAATATTTTCTGTCGGTTAAGTTTTTGAGGGCTGATTTCTTGTCCTGTGATAAAAAGCCTTCTGTTTCCATCGCCAAAGCTTTCAGGGGATCATTTTTAAGCTCTTGGAACCATTTTTGAGTGAACTGCCAAAAGTCAGATTTTTGCTGAAATTGTGACCCCGGGGCTTAGGGATTTTTTCAAAAAAATATTTTCTGCCGGTTAAGTTTTTGAGGGCTGATTTCTTGTCCTGTGATAAAAAGCCTTCTGTTTCCATCGCCAAAGCTTTCAGGGGATCATTTGCAAGCTTCTGGCACCATTTTTGAGTGAATTGCCAAAAGTCAGATTTTTGCTGAAATTGTGACCCCGGGGCTTAGGGATTTTTTCAAAAAAATATTTTCTGCCGGTTAAGTTTTTGAGGGCTGATTTCTTGTCCTGTGATAAAAAGCCTTCTGTTTCCATCGCCAAAGCTTTCAGGGGATCATTTGCAAGCTTCTGGCACCATTTTTGAGTGAATTGCCAAAAGTCAGATTTTTGGCTTAAGGAATTTTTCAAAAAAATATTTTCTGCTGGTTACGTTTTTGAGGGCTGATTTCTTGTCCTGTGAGAAAAAGCCTTCTGTTTCCAGCGCCAAAGCTTTCAGGGGATCATTTGCAAGCTTCTGGCACCATTTTTGAGTGAATTGCCAAAAGTCAGATTTTTGCTGAAATTGTGACCCCGGGGCTTAGGGATTTTTTCAAAAAAATATTTTCTGCCGCTTAAGTTTTTGAGGGCTGATTTCTTGTCCTGTGATAAAAAGCCTTCTGTTTCCATCGCCAAAGCTTTCAGGGGATCATTTCCAAGCTTCTGGCACCATTTTTGAGTGAATTGCCAAAAGTCAGATTTTTGCTGAAATTGTGACCCCGAGGCTTAGGGATTTTTTCAAAAAAATATTTTCCGCCGGTTACGTTTTTGAGGGCTGATTTCTTGTCCTGTGATAAAAAGCCTTCTGTTTCCATCGCCAAAGCTTTCAGGGGATCATTTGCAAGCTTCTGGCACCATATTTGAGTGAATTGCCAAAAGTCAGATTTTTGCTGAAATTGTGACCCCAGGGCTTAGGGATTTTTTCAAAAAAATATTTTCTGCCGGTTAAGTTTTTGAGGGCTGATTTCTTGTCCTGTGATAAAAAGCCTTCTGTTTCCATCGCCAAAGCTTTCAGGGGATCATTTGCAAGCTTCTGGTACCATTTTTGAGTGAATTGCCAAAAGTCAGATTTTTGGCTTAGGGATTTTTTCAAAAAAAGATTTTCTGCTGGTTACGTTTTTGAGGGCTGATTTCTTGTCCTGTGATAAAAAGCCTTCTGTTTCCATCGCCAAAGCTTTCAGGGGATCATTTGCAAGCTTCTGGCACCATTTTTGAGTGAATTGCCAAAAGTCAGATTTTTGCTGAAATTGTGACCCCGGGGCTTAGGGATTTTTTCAAAAAAATATTTTCTGCCGGTTACGTTTTTGAGGGCTGATTTCTTGTCCTGTGATAAAAAGCCTTCTGTTTCCATCGCCAAAGCTTTCAGGGGATCATTTGCAAGCTTCTGGCACCATTTTTGAGTGAATTGCCAAAAGTCAGATTTTTGCTGAAATTGTGACCCCGGGGCTTAGGGATTTTTTCAAAAAAATATTTTCTGTCGGTTAAGTTTTTGAGGGCTGATTTCTTGTCCTGTGATAAAAAGCCTTCTGTTTCCATCGCCAAAGCTTTCAGGGGATCATTTTTAAGCTCTTGGAACCATTTTTGAGTGAACTGCCAAAAGTCAGATTGTTGCTGAAATTGTGACCCCGGGGCTTAGGGATTTTTTCAAAAAAATATTTTCTGCCGGTTAAGTTTTTGAGGGCTGATTTCTTGTCCTGTGATAAAAAGCCTTCTGTTTCCATCGCCAAAGCTTTCAGGGGATCATTTGCAAGCTTCTGGCACCATTTTTGAGTGAATTGCCAAAAGTCAGATTTTTGCTGAAATTGTGACCCCGGGGCTTAGGGATTTTTTCAAAAAAATATTTTCTGTCGGTTAAGTTTTTGAGGGCTGATTTCTTGTCCTGTGATATAAAGCCTTCTGTTTCCATCGCCAAAGCTTTCAGGGGATCATTTTTAAGCTCTTGGAACCATTTTTGAGTGAACAGCCAAAAGTCAGATTTTTGCTGAAATTGTGACCCCGGGGCTTAGGGATTTTTTCAAAAAAATATTTTCTGGCGGTTAAGTTTTTGAGGGCTGATTTCTTGTCCTGTGATAAAAAGCCTTCTGTTTCCATCGCCAAAGCTTTCAGGGGATCATTTGCAAGCTTCTGGCACCATTTTTGAGTGAATTGCCAAAAGTCAGATTTTTGGCTTAAGGATTTTTTCAAAAAAATATTTTCTGCTGGTTACGTTTTTGAGGGCTGATTTCTTGTCCTGTGATAAAAAGCCTTCTGTTTCCAGCGCCAAAGCTTTCAGGGGATCATTTGCAAGCTTCTGGCACCATTTTTGAGTGAATTGCCAAAAGCCAGATTTTTGCTGAAATTGTGACCCCTGGGCTTAGGGATTTTTTCAAAAAATATTTTCTGCCGGTTAAGTTTTTGAGGGCTGATTTCTTGTCCTGTGATAAAAAGCCTTCTGTTTCCATCGCCAAAGCTTTCAGGGGATCATTTGCAAGCTTCTGGCACCATTTTTGAGTGAATTGCCAAAAGTCAGATTTTTGGCTTAGGGATTTTTTCAAAAAAATATTTTCTGCTGGTTACGTTTTTGAGGGCTGATTTCTTGTCCTGTGATAAAAAGCCTTCTGTTTCCATCGCCAAAGCTTTCAGGGGATCATTTGCAAGCTTCTGGCACCATTTTTGAGTGAATTGCCAAAAGTCAGATTTTTGCTGAAATTGTGACCCCGGGGCTTACGGATTTTTTCAAAAAAAAAATTCTGCCGGTTACGTTTTTGAGGGCTGATTTCTTGTCCTGTGATAAAAAGCCTTCTGTTTCCATCACCAAAGCTTTCAGGGGATCATTTGCAAGCTGCTGGCACCATTTTTGAGTGAATTGCCAAAAGTCAGATTTTTGCTGAAATTGTGACCCCGAGGCTTAGGGATTTTTTCAAAAAAATATTTTCCGCCGGTTACGTTTTTGAGGGCTGATTTCTTGTCCTGTGATAAAAAGCCTTCTGTTTCCATCGCCAAAGCTTTCAGGGGATCATTTGCAAGCTTCTGGAACCATTTTTGAGTGAATTGCCAAAAGTCAGATTTTTGGCTTAGGGATTTTTTCAAAAAAATATTTTCTGCTGGTTACGTTTTTGAGGGCTGATTTCTTGTCCTGTGATAAAAAGCCTTCTGTTTCCATCGCCAAAGCTTTCAGGGGATCATTTGCAAGCTTCTGGCACCATTTTTGAGTGAATTGCCAAAAGTCAGATTTTTGCTGAAATTGTGACCCCGGGGCTTACGGATTTTTTCAAAAAAAAAATTCTGCCGGTTACGTTTTTTAGGGCTGATTTCTTGTCCTGTGATAAAAAGCCTTCTGTTTCCATCGCCAAAGCTTTCAGGGGATCATTTGCAAGCTTCTGGCACCATTTTTGAGTGAATTGCCAAAAGTCAGATTTTTGGCTTTGGGATTTTTTCAAAAAAATATTTTCTGCTGGTTACGTTTTTGAGGGCTGATTTCTTGTCCTGTGATAAAAAGCCTTTTGTTTCCATCGCCAAAGCTTTCAGGGGATCATTTGCAAGCTTCTGGCACCATTTTTGAGTGAATTGCCAAAAGTCAGATTTTTGCTGAAATTGTGACCCCGGGGCTTACGGATTTTTTCAAAAAAAAATTTCTGCCGGTTACGTTTTTGAGGGCTGATTTCTTGTCCTGTGATAAAAAGCCTTCTGTTTCCATCACCAAAGCTTTCAGGGGATCATTTGCAAGCTGCTGGCACCATTTTTGAGTGAATTGCCAAAAGTCAGATTTTTGCTGAAATTGGGACCCCGAGGCTTAGGGATTTTTTCAAAAAAATATTTTCCGCCGGTTACGTTTTTGAGGGCTGATTTCTTGTCCTGTGATAAAAAGCCTTCTATTTCCATCGCCAAAGCTTTCAGGGGATCATTTGCAAGCTTCTGGCACCATTTTTGAGTGAATTGCCAAAAGTCAGATTTTTGCTGAAATTGTGACCCCGGGGCCTAGGGATTTTTTCAAAAAAATATTTTCTGCCGGTTAAGTTTTTGAGGGCTGATTTCTTGTCCTGTGATAAAAAGCCTTCTGTTTCCATCGCCAAAGCTTTCAGGGGATCATTTGCAAGCTTCTGGCACCATTTTTGAGTGAATTGCCAAAAGTCAGATTTTTGCTGAAATTGTGACCCCGAGGCTTAGGGATTTTTTCAAAAAAATATTTTCCGCCGGTTACGTTTTTGAGGGCTGATTTCTTGTCCTGTGATAAAAAGCCTTCTGTTTCCATCGCCAAAGCTTTCAGGGGATCATTTGCCAGCTTCTGGCACCATTTTTGAGTGAATTGCCAAAAGTCAGATTTTTGCTGAAATTGTGACCCCAGGGCTTAGGGATTTTTTCAAAAAAATATTTTCTGCCGGTTAAGTTTTTGAGGGCTGATTTCTTGTCCTGTGATAAAAAGCCTTCTGTTTCCATCGCCAAAGCTTTCAGGGGATCATTTGCAAGCTTCTGGTACCATTTTTGAGTGAATTGCCAAAAGTCAGATTTTTGGCTTAGGGATTTTTTCAAAAAAAGATTTTCTGCTGGTTACGTTTTTGAGGGCTGATTTCTTGTCCTGTGATAAAAAGCCTTCTGTTTCCATCGCCAAAGCTTTCAGGGGATCATTTGCAAGCTTCTGGCACCATTTTTGAGTGAATTGCCAAAAGTCAGATTTTTGCTGAAATTGTGACCCCGGGGCTTAGGGATTTTTTCAAAAAAATATTTTCTGTCGGTTAAGTTTTTGAGGGCTGATTTCTTGTCCTGTGATAAAAAGCCTTCTATTTCCATCGCCAAAGCTTTCAGGGGATCATTTGCAAGCTTCTGGCACCATTTTTGAGTGAATTGCCAAAAGTCAGATTTTTGCTGAAATTGTGACCCCGGGGCCTAGGGATTTTTTCAAAAAAATATTTTCTGCCGGTTAAGTTTTTGAGGGCTGATTTCTTGTCCTGTGATAAAAAGCCTTCTGTTTCCATCGCCAAAGCTTTCAGGGGATCATTTGCAAGCTTCTGGCACCATTTTTGAGTGAATTGCCAAAAGTCAGATTTTTGCTGAAATTGTGACCCCGAGGCTTAGGGATTTTTTCAAAAAAATATTTTCCGCCGGTTACGTTTTTGAGGGCTGATTTCTTGTCCTGTGATAAAAAGCCTTCTGTTTCCATCGCCAAAGCTTTCAGGGGATCATTTGCCAGCTTCTGGCACCATTTTTGAGTGAATTGCCAAAAGTCAGATTTTTGCTGAAATTGTGACCCCAGGGCTTAGGGATTTTTTCAAAAAAATATTTTCTGCCGGTTAAGTTTTTGAGGGCTGATTTCTTGTCCTGTGATAAAAAGCCTTCTGTTTCCATCGCCAAAGCTTTCAGGGGATCATTTGCAAGCTTCTGGTACCATTTTTGAGTGAATTGCCAAAAGTCAGATTTTTGGCTTAGGGATTTTTTCAAAAAAAGATTTTCTGCTGGTTACGTTTTTGAGGGCTGATTTCTTGTCCTGTGATAAAAAGCCTTCTGTTTCCATCGCCAAAGCTTTCAGGGGATCATTTGCAAGCTTCTGGCACCATTTTTGAGTGAATTGCCAAAAGTCAGATTTTTGCTGAAATTGTGACCCCCGGGCTTAGGGATTTTTTCAAAAAAATATTTTCTGCCGGTTAAGTTTTTGAGGGCTGATTTCTTGTCCTGTGATAAAAAGCCTTCTGTTTCCATCGCCAAAGCTTTCAGGGTATCATTTGCAAGCTTCTGGCACCATTTTTGAGTGAATTGCCAAAAGTCAGATTTTTGCTGAAATTGTGACCCCGAGGCTTAGGGATTTTTTCAAAAAAATATTTTCCGCCGGTTACGTTTTTGAGGGCTGATTTCTTGTCCTGTGATAAAAAGCCTTCTGTTTCCATCGCCAAAGCTTTCAGGGGATCATTTGCCAGCTTCTGGCACCATTTTTGAGTGAATTGCCAAAAGTCAGATTTTTGCTGAAATTGTGACCCCAGGGCTTAGGGATTTTTTCAAAAAAATATTTTCTGCCGGTTAAGTTTTTGAGGGCTGATTTCTTGTCCTGTGATAAAAAGCCTTCTGTTTCCATCGCCAAAGCTTTCAGGGGATCATTTGCAAGCTTCTGGTACCATTTTTGAGTGAATTGCCAAAAGTCAGATTTTTGGCTTAGGGATTTTTTCAAAAAAAGATTTTCTGCTGGTTACGTTTTTGAGGGCTGATTTCTTGTCCTGTGATAAAAAGCCTTCTGTTTCCATCGCCAAAGCTTTCAGGGGATCATTTGCAAGCTTCTGGCACCATTTTTGAGTGAATTGCCAAAAGTCAGATTTTTGCTGAAATTGTTACCCCGGGGCTTAGGGATTTTTTCAAAAAAATATTTTCTGCCGGTTAAGTTTTTGAGGGCTGATTTCTTGTCCTGTGATAAAAAGCCTTCTGTTTCCATCGCCAAAGCTTTCAGGGGATCATTTGCAAGCTTCTGGCACCATTTTTGAGTGAATTGCCAAAAGTCAGATTTTTGCTGAAATTGTGACCCCGAGGCTTAGGGATTTTTTCAAAAAAATATTTTCCGCCGGTTACGTTTTTGAGGGCTGATTTCTTGTCCTGTGATAAAATCCTTCTGTTTCCATCGCCAAAGCTTTCAGGGGATCATTTGCCAGCTTCTGGCACCATTTTTGAGTGAATTGCCAAAAGTCAGATTTTTGCTGAAATTGTGACCCCAGGGCTTAGGGATTTTTTCAAAAAAATATTTTCTGCCGGTTAAGTTTTTGAGGGCTGATTTCTTGTCCTGTGATAAAAAGCCTTCTGTTTCCATCGCCAAAGCTTTCAGGGGATCATTTGCAAGCTTCTGGTACCATTTTTGAGTGAATTGCCAAAAGTCAGATTTTTGGCTTAGGGATTTTTTCAAAAAAAGATTTTCTGCTGGTTACGTTTTTGAGGGCTGATTTCTTGTCCTGTGATAAAAAGCCTTCTGTTTCCATCGCCAAAGCTTTCAGGGGATCATTTGCAAGCTTCTGGCACCATTTTTGAGTGAATTGCCAAAAGTCAGATTTTTGCTGAAATTGTGACCCCGGGGCTAAGGGATTTTTTCAAAAAAATATTTTCTGCCGGTTACGTTTTTGAGGGCTGATTTCTTGTCCTGTGATAAAAAGCCTTCTGTTTCCATCGCCAAAGCTTTCAGGGGATCATTTGCAAGCTTCTGGCACCATTTTTGAGTGAATTGCCAAAAGTCAGATTTTTGCTGAAATTGTGACCCCGGGGCTTAGGGATTTTTTCAAAAAAATATTTTCTGTCGGTTATGTTTTTGAGGGCTGATTTCTTGTCCTGTGATAAAAAGCCTTCTGTTTCCATCGCCAAAGCTTTCAGGGGATCATTTTTAAGCTCTTGGAACCATTTTTGAGTGAACTGCCAAAAGTCAGATTTTTGCTGAAATTGTGACCCCGGGGCTTAGGGATTTTTTCAAAAAAATATTTTCTGCCGGTTAAGTTTTTGAGGGCTGATTTCTTGTCCTGTGATAAAAAGCCTTCTGTTTCCATCGCCAAAGCTTTCAGGGGATCATTTGCAAGCTTCTGGCACCATTTTTGAGTGAATTGCCAAAAGTCAGATTTTTGCTGAAATTGTGACCCCGGGGCTTAGGGATTTTTTCAAAAAAATATTTTCTGCCGGTTAAGTTTTTGAGGGCTGATTTCTTGTCCTGTGATAAAAAGCCTTCTGTTTCCATCGCCAAAGCTTTCAGGGGATCATTTGCAAGCTTCTGGCACCATTTTTGAGTGAATTGCCAAAAGTCAGATTTTTGGCTTAAGGATTTTTTCAAAAAAATATTTTCTGCTGGTTACGTTTTTGAGGGCTGATTTCTTGTCCTGTGAGAAAAAGCCTTCTGTTTCCAGCGCCAAAGCTTTCAGGGGATCATTTGCAAGCTTCTGGCACCATTTTTGAGTGAATTGCCAAAAGTCAGATTTTTGCTGAAATTGTGACCCCGGGGCTTAGGGATTTTTTCAAAAAAATATTTTCTGCCGGTTAAGTTTTTGAGGGCTGATTTCTTGTCCTGTGATAAAAAGCCTTCTGTTTCCATCGCCAAAGCTTTCAGGGGATCATTTGCAAGCTTCTGGCACCATTTTTGAGTGAATTGCCAAAAGTCAGATTTTTGCTGAAATTGTGACCCCGAGGCTTAGGGATTTTTTCAAAAAAATATTTTCCGCCGGTTACGTTTTTGAGGGCTGATTTCTTGTCCTGTGATAAAAAGCCTTCTGTTTCCATCGCCAAAGCTTTCAGGGGATCATTTGCAAGCTTCTGGCACCATATTTGAGTGAATTGCCAAAAGTCAGATTTTTGCTGAAATTGTGACCCCAGGGCTTAGGGATTTTTTCAAAAAAATATTTTCTGCCGGTTAAGTTTTTGAGGGCTGATTTCTTGTCCTGTGATAAAAAGCCTTCTGTTTCCATCGCCAAAGCTTTCAGGGGATCATTTGCAAGCTTCTGGTACCATTTTTGAGTGAATTGCCAAAAGTCAGATTTTTGGCTTAGGGATTTTTTCAAAAAAATATTTTCTGCCGGTTAAGTTTTTGAGGGCTGATTTCTTGTCCTGTGATAAAAAGCCTTCTGTTTCCATCGCCAAAGCTTTCAGGGGATCATTTGCAAGCTTCTGGCACCATTTTTGAGTGAATTGCCAAAAGTCAGATGAGGGCTTAGGGATCATTTGCAAGCTTCTGGCACCATTTTTGAGTGAATTGCCAAAAGTCAGATTTTTGCTGAAATTGTGACCCCGGGGCTTAGGGATTTTTTCAAAAAAAAATTTCTGCCGGTTACATTTTTGAGGGCTAATTTCTCTTCCTGTGATAAAAAGCCTTCTGTTTCCATCGCCAAGGCTTTCAGGGGATCATTTGCAAGCTTCTGGCACCATTTTTGAGTGAAATGCCAAAAGTCAGATTTTTGCTGAAATTGTGACCCCGGGGCTTAGGGATTTTTTCAAAAAAATATTTTCTGCCGGTTACGTTTTTGAGGGCTGATTTCTTGTCCTGTGATAAAAAGCCTTCTGTTTCCATCGCCAAAGCTTTCAGGGGATCATTTGCAAGCTTCTGGCACCATTTTTGAGTGAATTGCCAAAAGTCAGATTTTTGCTGAAATTGTGACCCCGGGGCTTAGGGATTTTTTCAAAAAAATATTTTCTGTCGGTTAAGTTTTTGAGGGCTGATTTCTTGTCCTGTGATAAAAAGCCTTCTGTTTCCATCGCCAAAGCTTTCAGGGGATCATTTTTAAGCTCTTGGAACCATTTTTGAGTGAACTGCCAAAAGTCAGATTTTTGCTGAAATTGTGACCCCGGGGCTTAGGGATTTTTTCAAAAAAATATTTTCTGCCGGTTAAGTTTTTGAGGGCTGATTTCTTGTCCTGTGATAAAAAGCCTTCTGTTTCCATCGCCAAAGCTTTCAGGGGATCATTTGCAAGCTTCTGGCACCATTTTTGAGTGAATTGCCAAAAGTCAGATTTTTGCTGAAATTGTGACCCCGGGGCTTAGGGATTTTTTCAAAAAAATATTTTCTGTCGGTTAAGTTTTTGAGGGCTGATTTCTTGTCCTGTGATATAAAGCCTTCTGTTTCCATCGCCAAAGCTTTCAGGGGATCATTTTTAAGCTCTTGGAACCATTTTTGAGTGAACAGCCAAAAGTCAGATTTTTGCTGAAATTGTGACCCCGGGGCTTAGGGATTTTTTCAAAAAAATATTTTCTGGCGGTTAAGTTTTTGAGGGCTGATTTCTTGTCCTGTGATAAAAAGCCTTCTGTTTCCATCGCCAAAGCTTTCAGGGGATCATTTGCAAGCTTCTGGCACCATTTTTGAGTGAATTGCCAAAAGTCAGATTTTTGCTGAAATTGTGACCCCGGGGCTTAGGGATTTTTTCAAAAAAATATTTTCTGCCGGTTAAGTTTTTGAGGGCTGATTTCTTGTCCTGTGATAAAAAGCCTTCTGTTTCCATCGCCAAAGCTTTCAGGGGATCATTTGCAAGCTTCTGGCACCATTTTTGAGTGAATTGCCAAAAGTCAGATTTTTGGCTTAAGGATTTTTTCAAAAAAATATTTTCTGCTGGTTACGTTTTTGAGGGCTGATTTCTTGTCCTGTGATAAAAAGCCTTCTGTTTCCAGCGCCAAAGCTTTCAGGGGATCATTTGCAAGCTTCTGGCACCATTTTTGAGTGAATTGCCAAAAGTCAGATTTTTGCTGAAATTGTGACCCCAGGGCTTAGGGATTTTTTCAAAAAAATATTTTCTGCCGGTTAAGTTTTTGAGGGCTGATTTCTTGTCCTGTGATAAAAAGCCTTCTGTTTCCATCGCCAAAGCTTTCAGGGGATCATTTGCAAGCTTCTGGTACCATTTTTGAGTGAATTGCCAAAAGTCAGATTTTTGGCTTAGGGATTTTTTCAAAAAAAGATTTTCTGCTGGTTACGTTTTTGAGGGCTGATTTCTTGTCCTGTGATAAAAAGCCTTCTGTTTCCATCGCCAAAGCTTTCAGGGGATCATTTGCAAGCTTCTGGCACCATTTTTGAGTGAATTGCCAAAAGTCAGATTTTTGCTGAAATTGTGACCCCGGGGCTTAGGGATTTTTTCAAAAAAATATTTTCTGCCGGTTAAGTTTTTGAGGGCTGATTTCTTGTCCTGTGATAAAAAGCCTTCTGTTTCCATCGCCAAAGCTTTCAGGGGATCATTTTTAAGCTCTTGGAACCATTTTTGAGTGAACTGCCAAAAGTCAGATTTTTGCTGAAATTGTGACCCCGGGGCTTAGGGATTTTTTCAAAAAAATATTTTCTGCCGGTTAAGTTTTTGAGGGCTGATTTCTTGTCCTGTGATAAAAAGCCTTCTGTTTCCATCGCCAAAGCTTTCAGGGGATCATTTGCAAGCTTCTGGCACCATTTTTGAGTGAATTGCCAAAAGTCAGATTTTTGCTGAAATTGTGACCCCGGGGCTTACGGATTTTTTCAAAAAAATATTTTCTGCCGGTTAAGTTTTTGAGGGCTGATTTCTTGTCCTGTGATAAAAAGCCTTCTGTTTCCATCGCCAAAGCTTTCAGGGGATTATTTGCAAGCTTCTGGCACCATTTTTGAGTGAATTGCCAAAAGTCAGATTTTTGGCTTAAGGATTTTTTCAAAAAAATATTTTCTGCTGGTTACGTTTTTGAGGGCTGATTTCTTGTCCTGTGATAAAAAGCCTTCTGTTTCCAGCGCCAAAGCTTTCAGGGGATCATTTGCAAGCTTCTGGCACCATTTTTGAGTGAATTGCCAAAAGTCAGATTTTTGCTGAAATTGTGACCCCGGGGCTTAGGGATTTTTTCAAAAAAATATTTTCTGCCGGTTAAGTTTTTGAGGGCTGATTTCTTGTCCTGTGATAAAAAGCCTTCTGTTTCCATCGCCAAAGCTTTCAGGGGATCATTTGCAAGCTTCTGGCACCATTTTTGAGTGAATTGCCAAAAGTCAGATTTTTGCTGAAATTGTGACCCCGAGGCTTAGGGATTTTTTCAAAAAAATATTTTCCGCCGGTTACGTTTTTGAGGGCTGATTTCTTGTCCTGTGATAAAAAGCCTTCTGTTTCCATCGCCAAAGCTTTCAGGGGATCATTTGCCAGCTTCTGGCACCATTTTTGAGTGAATTGCCAAAAGTCAGATTTTTGCTGAAATTGTGACCCCAGGGCTTAGGGATTTTTTCAAAAAAATATTTTCTGCCGGTTAAGTTTTTGAGGGCTGATTTCTTGTCCTGTGATAAAAAGCCTTCTGTTTCCATCGCCAAAGCTTTCAGGGGATCATTTGCAAGCTTCTGGTACCATTTTTGAGTGAATTGCCAAAAGTCAGATTTTTGGCTTAGGGATTTTTTCAAAAAAAGATTTTCTGCTGGTTACGTTTTTGAGGGCTGATTTCTTGTCCTGTGATAAAAAGCCTTCTGTTTCCATCGCCAAAGCTTTCAGGGGATCATTTGCAAGCTTCTGGCACCATTTTTGAGTGAATTGCCAAAAGTCAGATTTTTGCTGAAATTGTGACCCCGGGGCTTAGGGATTTTTTCAAAAAAATATTTTCTGTCGGTTAAGTTTTTGAGGGCTGATTTCTTGTCCTGTGATAAAAAGCCTTCTGTTTCCATCGCCAAAGCTTTCAGGGGGTCATTTTTAAGCTCTTGGAACCATTTTTGAGTGAACTGCCAAAAGTCAGATTTTTGCTGAAATTGTGACCCCGGGGCTTAGGGATTTTTTCAAAAAAATATTTTCTGCCGGTTAAGTTTTTGAGGGCTGATTTCTTGTCCTGTGATAAAAAGCCTTCTGTTTCCATCGCCAAAGCTTTCAGGGGATCATTTGCAAGCTTCTGGCACCATTTTTGAGTGAATTGCCAAAAGTCAGATTTTTGCTGAAATTGTGACCCCGGGGCTTAGGGATTTTTTCAAAAAAATATTTTCTGCCGGTTAAGTTTTTGAGGGCTGATTTCTTGTCCTGTGATAAAAAGCCTTCTGTTTCCATCGCCAAAGCTTTCAGGGGATCATTTGCAAGCTTCTGGCACCATTTTTGAGTGAATTGCCAAAAGTCAGATTTTTGGCTTAAGGATTTTTTCAAAAAAATATTTTCTGCTGGTTACGTTTTTGAGGGCTGATTTCTTGTCCTGTGATAAAAAGCCTTCTGTTTCCAGCGCCAAAGCTTTCAGGGGATCATTTGCAAGCTTCTGGCACCATTTTTGAGTGAATTGCCAAAAGTCAGATTTTTGCTGAAATTGTGACCCCGGGGCTTAGGGATTTTTTCAAAAAAATATTTTCTGCCGGTTAAGTTTTTGAGGGCTGATTTCTTGTCCTGTGATAAAAAGCCTTCTGTTTCCATCGCCAAAGCTTTCAGGGGATCATTTGCAAGCTTCTGGCACCATTTTTGAGTGAATTGCCAAAAGTCAGATTTTTGCTGAAATTGTGACCCCAGGGCTTAGGGATTTTTTCAAAAAAATATTTTCTGCCGGTTAAGTTTTTGAGGGCTGATTTCTTGTCCTGTGATAAAAAGCCTTCTGTTTCCATCGCCAAAGCTTTCAGGGGATCATTTGCAAGCTTCTGGTACCATTTTTGAGTGAATTGCCAAAAGTCAGATTTTTGGCTTAGGGATTTTTTCAAAAAAAGATTTTCTGCTGGTTACGTTTTTGAGGGCTGATTTCTTGTCCTGTGATAAAAAGCCTTCTGTTTCCATCGCCAAAGCTTTCAGGGGATCATTTGCAAGCTTCTGGCACCATTTTTGAGTGAATTGCCAAAAGTCAGATTTTTGCTGAAATTGTGACCCCGGGGCTTAGGGATTTTTTCAAAAAAATATTTTCTGCCGGTTACGTTTTTGAGGGCTGATTTCTTGTCCTGTGATAAAAAGCCTTCTGTTTCCATCGCCAAAGCTTTCAGGGGATCATTTGCAAGCTTCTGGCACCATTTTTGAGTGAATTGCCAAAAGTCAGATTTTTGCTGAAATTGTGACCCCGGGGCTTAGGGATTTTTTCAAAAAAATATTTTCTGTCGGTTAAGTTTTTGAGGGCTGATTTCTTGTCCTGTGATAAAAAGCCTTCTGTTTCCATCGCCAAAGCTTTCAGGGGATCATTTGCAAGCTTCTGGCACCATTTTTGAGTGAATTGCCAAAAGTCAGATTTTTGCTGAAATTGTGACCCCGGGGCTTAGGGATTTTTTCAAAAAAATATTTTCCGCCGGTTATGTTTTTGAGGGCTGATTTCTTGTCCTGTGATAAAAAGCCTTCTGTTTCCATCGCCAAAGCTTTCAGGGGATCATTTGCAAGCTTCTGGCACCATTTTTGAGTGAATTGCCAAAGGTCAGATTTTTGGCTTAGGGATTTTTTCAAAAAAATATTTTCTGCTGGTTACGTTTTTGAGGGCTGATTTCTTGTCCTGTGATAAAAAGCCTTCTGTTTCCATCGCCAAAGCTTTCAGGGGATCATTTGCAAGCTTCTGGCACCATTTTTGAGTGAATTGCCAAAAGTCAGATTTTTGCTGAAATTGTGACCCCGGGGCTTACGGATTTTTTCAAAAAAAAAATTCTGCCGGTTACGTTTTTTAGGGCTGATTTCTTGTCCTGTGATAAAAAGCCTTCTGTTTCCATCGCCAAAGCTTTCAGGGGATCATTTGCAAGCTTCTGGCACCATATTTGAGTGAATTGCCAAAAGTCAGATTTTTGCTGAAATTGTGACCCCAGGGCTTAGGGATTTTTTCAAAAAAATATTTTCTGCCGGTTAAGTTTTTTAGGGCTGATTTCTTGTCCTGTGATAAAAAGCCTTCTGTTTCCATCGCCAAAGCTTTCAGGGGATCATTTGCAAGCTTCTGGTACCATTTTTGAGTGAATTGCCAAAAGTCAGATTTTTGGCTTAGGGATTTTTTCAAAAAAAGATTTTCTGCTGGTTACGTTTTTGAGGGCTGATTTCTTGTCCTGTGATAAAAAGCCTTCTGTTTCCATCGCCAAAGCTTTCAGGGGATCATTTGCAAGCTTCTGGCACCATTTTTGAGTGAATTGCCAAAAGTCAGATTTTTGCTGAAATTGTGACCCCGGGGCTTAGGGATTTTTTCAAAAAAATATTTTCTGTCGGTTAAGTTTTTGAGGGCTGATTTCTTGTCCTGTGATAAAAAGCCTTCTGTTTCCATCGCCAAAGCTTTCAGGGGGTCATTTTTAAGCTCTTGGAACCATTTTTGAGTGAACTGCCAAAAGTCAGATTTTTGCTGAAATTGTGACCCCGGGGCTTAGGGATTTTTTCAAAAAAATATTTTCTGCCGGTTAAGTTTTTGAGGGCTGATTTCTTGTCCTGTGATAAAAAGCCTTCTGTTTCCATCGCCAAAGCTTTCAGGGGATCATTTGCAAGCTTCTGGCACCATTTTTGAGTGAATTGCCAAAAGTCAGATTTTTGCTGAAATTGTGACCCCGGGGCTTAGGGATTTTTTCAAAAAAATATTTTCTGCCGGTTAAGTTTTTGAGGGCTGATTTCTTGTCCTGTGATAAAAAGCCTTCTGTTTCCATCGCCAAAGCTTTCAGGGGATCATTTGCAAGCTTCTGGCACCATTTTTGAGTGAATTGCCAAAAGTCAGATTTTTGGCTTAAGGATTTTTTCAAAAAAATATTTTCTGCTGGTTACGTTTTTGAGGGCTGATTTCTTGTCCTGTGATAAAAAGCCTTCTGTTTCCAGCGCCAAAGCTTTCAGGGGATCATTTGCAAGCTTCTGGCACCATTTTTGAGTGAATTGCCAAAAGTCAGATTTTTACTGAAATTGTGACCCCGGGGCTTAGGGATTTTTTCAAAAAAATATTTTCTGCCGGTTAAGTTTTTGAGGGCTGATTTCTTGTCCTGTGATAAAAAGCCTTCTGTTTCCATCGCCAAAGCTTTCAGGGGATCATTTGCAAGCTTCTGGTACCATTTTTGAGTGAATTGCCAAAAGTCAGATTTTTGGCTTAGGGATTTTTTCAAAAAAAGATTTTCTGCTGGTTACGTTTTTGAGGGCTGATTTCTTGTCCTGTGATAAAAAGCCTTCTGTTTCCATCGCCAAAGCTTTCAGGGGATCATTTGCAAGCTTCTGGCACCATTTTTGAGTGAATTGCCAAAAGTCAGATTTTTGCTGAAATTGTGACCCCGGGGCTTAGGGATTTTTTCAAAAAAATATTTTCTGCCGGTTACGTTTTTGAGGGCTGATTTCTTGTCCTGTGATAAAAAGCCTTCTGTTTCCATCGCCAAAGCTTTCAGGGGATCATTTGCAAGCTTCTGGCACCATTTTTGAGTGAATTGCCAAAAGTCAGATTTTTGCTGAAATTGTGACCCCGGGGCTTAGGGATTTTTTCAAAAAAATATTTTCTGCCGGTTAAGTTTTTGAGGGCTGATTTCTTGTCCTGTGATAAAAAGCCTTCTGTTTCCATCGCCAAAGCTTTCAGGGGATCATTTGCAAGCTTCTGGCACCATTTTTGAGTGAATTGCCAAAAGTCAGATTTTTGCTGAAATTGTGACCCCGGGGCTTAGGGATTTTTTCAAAAAAATATTTTCCGCCGGTTATGTTTTTGAGGGCTGATTTCTTGTCCTGTGATAAAAAGCCTTCTGTTTCCATCGCCAAAGCTTTCAGGGGATCATTTGCAAGCTTCTGGCACCATTTTTGAGTGAATTGCCAAAGGTCAGATTTTTGGCTTAGGGATTTTTTCAAAAAAATATTTTCTGCTGGTTACGTTTTTGAGGGCTGATTTCTTGTCCTGTGATAAAAAGCCTTCTGTTTCCATCGCCAAAGCTTTCAGGGGATCATTTGCAAGCTTCTGGCACCATTTTTGAGTGAATTGCCAAAAGTCAGATTTTTGCTGAAATTGTGACCCCGGGGCTTACGGATTTTTTCAAAAAAAAAATTCTGCCGGTTACGTTTTTTAGGGCTGATTTCTTGTCCTGTGATAAAAAGCCTTCTGTTTCCATCGCCAAAGCTTTCAGGGGATCATTTGCAAGCTTCTGGCACCATATTTGAGTGAATTGCCAAAAGTCAGATTTTTGCTGAAATTGTGACCCCAGGGCTTAGGGATTTTTTCAAAAAAATATTTTCTGCCGGTTAAGTTTTTGAGGGCTGATTTCTTGCCCTGTGATAAAAAGCCTTCTGTTTCCATCGCCAAAGCTTTCAGGGGATCATTTGCAAGCTTCTGGTACCATTTTTGAGTGAATTGCCAAAAGTCAGATTTTTGGCTTAGGGATTTTTTCAAAAAAATATTTTCTGCTGGTTACGTTTTTGAGGGCTGATTTCTTGTCCTGTGATAAAAAGCCTTCTGTTTCCATCGCCAAAGCTTTCAGGGGATCATTTGCAAGCTTCTGGCACCATTTTTGAGTGAATTGCCAAAAGTCAGATTTTTGCTGAAATTGTGACCCCGGGGCTTAGGGATTTTTTCAAAAAAATATTTTCTGTCGGTTAAGTTTTTGAGGGCTGATTTCTTGTCCTGTGATAAAAAGCCTTCTGTTTCCATCGCCAAAGCTTTCAGGGGATCATTTTTAAGCTCTTGGAACCATTTTTGAGTGAACTGCCAAAAGTCAGATTTTTGCTGAAATTGTGACCCCGGGGCTTAGGGATTTTTTCAAAAAAATATTTTCTGCCGGTTAAGTTTTTGAGGGCTGATTTCTTGTCCTGTGATAAAAAGCCTTCTGTTTCCATCGCCAAAGCTTTCAGGGGATCATTTGCAAGCTTCTGGCACCATTTTTGAGTGAATTGCCAAAAGTCAGATTTTTGCTGAAATTGTGACCCCGGGGCTTAGGGATTTTTTCAAAAAAATATTTTCTGCCGGTTAAGTTTTTGAGGGCTGATTTCTTGTCCTGTGATAAAAAGCCTTCTGTTTCCATCGCCAAAGCTTTCAGGGGATCATTTGCAAGCTTCTGGCACCATTTTTGAGTGAATTGCCAAAAGTCAGATTTTTGCTGAAATTGTGACCCCGGGGCTTAGGGATTTTTTCAAAAAAATATTTTCTGCCGGTTAAGTTTTTGCGGGCTGATTTCTTGTCCTGCGATAAAAAGCCTTCTGTTTCCATCGCCAAAGCTTTCAGGGGATCATTTGCAAGCTTCTGGCACCATTTTTGAGTGAATTGCCAAAAGTCAGATTTTTGGCTTAGGGATTTTTTCAAAAAATATTTTCTGCCGGTTAAGTTTTTGAGGGCTGATTTCTTGTCCTGTGATAAAAAGCCTTCTGTTTCCATCGCCAAAGCTTTCAGGGGATCATTTGCAAGCTTCTGGCACCATTTTTGAGTGAATTGCCAAATGTCAGATTTTTGCTGAAATTGTGACCCCGGGGCTTAGGTTTTTTTTTCAAAAAAATATTTTCTGCTGGTTACGTTTTTGAGGGCTGATTTCTTGTCCTGTGATAAAAAGCCTTCTGTTTCCATCGCCAAAGCTTTCAGGGGATCGTTTGCAAGCTTCTGGCACCATTTTTGAGTGAATTGCCAAAAGTCAGATTTTTGCTGAAATTGTGACCCCGGGGCTTAGCGATTTTTTCAAAAAAATATTTTCTGCCGGTTACGTTTTTGAGGGCTGATTTCTTGTCCTGTGATAAAAAGCCTTCTGTTTCCATCGCCAAAGCTTTCAGGGGATCATTTGCAAGCTTCTGGCACCATTTTTGAGTGAATTGCCAAAAGTCAGATTTTTGCTGAAATTGTGACCCCGGGGCTTAGGGATTTTTTCAAAAAAATATTTTCTGCCGGTTAAGTTTTTGAGGGCTGATTTCTTGTCCTGTGATAAAAAGCCTTCTGTTTCCATCGCCAAAGCTTTCAGGGGATCATTTGCAAGCTTCTGGCACCATTTTTGAGTGAATTGCCAAAAGTCAGATTTTTGGCTTAGGGATTTTTACAAAAAAATATTTTCTGCTGGTTACGTTTTTGAGGGCTGATTTCTTGTCCTGTGATAAAAAGCCTTCTGTTTCCATCGCCAAAGCTTTCAGGGGATCATTTGCAAGCTTCTGGCACCATTTTTGAGTGAATTGCCAAAAGTCAGATTTTTGCTGAAATTGTGACCCCGGGGCTTAGGGATTTTTTCAAAAAAATATTTTCTGCCGGTTACGTTTTTGAGGGCTGATTTCTTGTCCTGTGATAAAAAGCCTTCTGTTTCCATCGCCAAAGCTTTCAGGGGATCATTTGCAAGCTTCTGGCACCATTTATGAGTGAATTGCCAAAAGTCAGATTTTTGGCTTAGGGATTTTTACAAAAAAATATTTTCTGCTGGTTACGTTTTTGAGGGCTGATTTCTTGTCCTGTGATAAAAAGCCTTCTGTTTCCATCGCCAAAGCTTTCAGGGGATCATTTGCAAGCTTCTGGCACCATTTTTGAGTGAATTGCCAAAAGGCAGATTTTTGCTGAAATTGTGACCCCGGGGCTTAGGGATTTTTTCAAAAAAATATTTTCTGCCGGTTACGTTTTTGAGGGCTGATTTCTTGTCCTGTGATAAAAAGCCTTCTGTTTCCATCGCCAAAGCTTTCAGGGATCATTTGCAAGCTTCTGGCACCATTTTTGAGTGAATTGCCAAAAGTCAGATTTTTGGCTTAGGGATTTTTTCAAAAAAATATTTTCTGCTGGTTACGTTTTTGAGGGCTGATTTCTTGTCCTGTGATAAAAACCCTTCTGTTTCCATCGCCAAAGCTTTCAGGGGATCATTTGCAAGCTTCTGGCACCATTTTTGAGTGAATTGCCAAAAGTCAGATTTTTGCTGAAATTGTGACCCCGGGGCCTAGGGATTTTTTCAAAAAAATATTTTCTGCCGGTTAAGTTTTTGAGGGCTGATTTCTTGTCCTGTGATAAAAAGCCTTCTGTTTCCATGGCCAAAGCTTTCAGGGGAACATTTGCAAGCTTCTGGCACCATTTTTGAGTGAATTGCCAAAAGTCAGATTTTTGCTGAAATTGTGACCCCGGGGCTTAGCGATTTTTTCAAAAAAATATTTTCTGCCGGTTACGTTTTTGAGGGCTGATTTCTTGTCCTGTGATAAAAAGCCTTCTGTTTCCATGGCCAAAGCTTTCAGGGGATCATTTGCAAGCTTCTGGCACCATTTTTGAGTGAATTGCCAAAAGTCAGATTTTTGCTGAAATTGTGACCCCGGGGCTTAGGGATTTTTTCAAAAAAATATTTTCTGCTGGTTACGTTTTTGAGGGCTGATTTCTTGTCCTGTGATAAAAAGCCTTCTGTTTCCATCGCCAAAGCTTTCAGGGGATCATTTGCAAGCTTCTGGCACCATTTTTGAGTGAATTGCCAAAAGTCAGATTTTTGCTGAAATTGTGACCCCGGGGCTTAGGGATTTTTTCAAAAAAATATTTTCTGCCGGTTACGTTTTTGAGGGCTGATTTCTTGTCCTGTGATAAAAAGCCTTCTGTTTCCATCACCAAAGCTTTCAGGGGATCATTTGCAAGCTTCTGGCACCATTTTTGAGTGAATTGCCAAAAGTCAGATTTTTGCTGAAATTGTGACCCCGGGGCTTAGGGATTTTTTCAAAAAAATATTTTCTGCCGGTTAAGTTTTTGAGGGCTGATTTCTTGTCCTGTGATAAAAAGCCTTCTGTTTCCATCGCCAAAGCTTTCAGGGGAGCATTTGCAAGCTTCTGGCACCATTTTTGAGTGAATTGCCAAAAGTCAGATTTTTGGCTTAGGGATTTTTTCAAAAAAATATTTTCTGCTGGTTACGTTTCTGAGGGCTGATTTCTTGTCCTGTGATAAAAAGCCTTCTGTTTCCATCGCCAAAGCTTTCAGGGGATCATTTGCAAGCTTCTGGCACCATTTTTGAGTGAATTGCCAAAAGTCAGATTTTTGCTGAAATTGTGACCCCGGGGCTTAGGGATTTTTTCAAAAAAATATTTTCTGCCGGTTACGTTTTTGAGGGCTGATTTCTTGTCCTGTGATAAAAAGCCTTCTGTTTCCATCGCCAAAGCTTTCAGGGGATCATTTGCAAGCTTCTGGCACCATTTTTGAGTGAATTGCCAAAAGTCAGATTTTTGCTGAAATTGTGACCTCGGGGCTTAGGGATTTTTTCAAAAAAATATTTTCTGCCGGTTAAGTTTTTGAGGGCTGATTTCTTGTCCTGTGATAAAAAGCCTTCTGTTTCGAGTGCCAAACCTTTCAGGGGAGCATTTTTAAGCTCTTGGAACCATTTTTGAGTGAACTGCCAAAAGTCAGATTTTTGCTGAAATTGTGACCCCGGGGCTTAGGGATTTTTTCAAAAAAATATTTTCTGCCGGTTAAGTTTTTGAGGGCTGATTTCTTGTCCTGTGATAAAAAGCCTTCTGTTTCCATCGCCAAAGCTTTCAGGGGATCATTTGCAAGCTTCTGGCACCATTTTTGAGTGAATTGCCAAAAGTCAGATTTTTGCTGAAATTGTGACCCCGGGGCTTAGGGATTTTTTCAAAAAAACATTTTCTGCCGGTTACGTTTTTGAGGGCTGATTTCTTGTCCTGTGATAAAAAGCCTTCTGTTTCCATCGCCAAAGCTTTCAGGGGATCATTTGCAAGCTTCTGGCACCATTTTTGAGTGAATTGCCAAAAGTCAGATTTTTGGCTTAGGGATTTTTTCAAAAAAATATTTTCTGCTGGTTAAGTTTTTGAGGGCTGATTTCTTGTCCTGTGATAAAAAGCCTTCTGTTTCCATCGCCAAAGCTTTCAGGGGATCATTTGCAAGCTTCTGGCACCATTTTTGAGTGAATTGCCAAAAGTCAGATTTTTGCTGAAATTGTGACCCCGGGGCTTAGGGATTTTTTCAAAAAACATTTTCTGCCGGTTAAGTTTTTGAGGGCTGATTTCTTGTCCTGTGATAAAAAGCCTTCTGTTTCCATCGCCAAAGCTTTCAGGGGATCATTTGCAAGCTTCTGGCACCATTTTTGAGTGAATTGCAAAAGTCAGATTTTTGCTGAAATTGTGACCCCGGGGCTTAGGGATTTTTTCAAAAAAATATTTTCTGCCGGTTACGTTTTTGAGGGCTGATTTCTTGTCCTGTGATAAAAAGCCTTCTGTTTCCATCGCCAAAGCTTTCAGGGGATCATTTGTAAGCTTCTGGCACCATTTTTGAGTGAATTGCCAAAAGTCAGATTTTTGCTGAAATTTTGACCCCGGGGCTTAGGGATTTTTTCAAAAAAATATTTTCTGCCGGTTAAGATTTTGAGGGCTGATTTCTTGTCCTGTGATAAAAAGCCTTCTGTTTCCATCGCCAAAGCTTTCAGGGGATCATTTGCAAGCTTCTGGCACCATTTTTGAGTGAATTGCAAAAGTCAGATTTTTGCTGAAATTGTGACCCCGGGGCTTAGGGATTTTTTCAAAAAAATATTTTCTGCCGGTTACGTTTTTGAGGGCTGATTTCTTGTCCTGTGATAAAAAGCCTTCTGTTTCCATCGCCAAAGCTTTCAGGGGATCATTTGCAAGCTTCTGGCACCATTTTTGAGTGAATTGCCAAAAGTCAAATTTTTGCTGAAAATGTGACCCCGGGGCTTAGGGATTTTTTCAAAAAAATATTTTCTGCCGGTTACGTTTTTGAGGGCTGATTTCTTGTCCTGTGATAAAAAGCCTTCTGTTTCCATCGTCAAAGCTTTCAGGGGATCATTTGCAAGCTTTTGGCACCATTTTTGAGTGAATTGCCAAAAGTCAGATTTTTGCTGAAATTGTGACCCCGGGGCTTAGGGATTTTTTCAAAAAAATATTTTCTGCCGGTTAAGTTTTTGAGGGCTGATTTCTTGTCCTGTGATAAAAAGCCTTCTGTTTCGAGTGCCAAACCTTTCAGGGGAGCATTTTTAAGCTCTTGGAACCATTTTTGAGTGAATTGCCAAAAGTCAGATTTTTGCTGAAATTGTGACCCCGGGGCTTAGGGATTTTTTCAAAAAAATATTTTCTGCCGGTTAAGTTGTTGAGGGCTGATTTCTTGTCCTGTGATAAAAAGCCTTCTGTTTCCATCGCCAAAGCTTTCAGGGGACCATTTGCAAGCTTCTGGCACCATTTTTGAGTGAATTGCCAAAAGTCAGATTTTTGCTGAAATTGTGACCCCGGGGCTTAGGGATTTTTTCAAAAAAATATTTTCTGCCGGTTAAGTTTTTGAGGGCTGATTTCTTGTCCTGTGATAAAAAGCCTTCTGTTTCCATCGCCAAAGCTTTCAGGGGATCATTTGCAAGCTTCTGGCACCATTTTTGAGTGAATTGCCAAAAGTCAGATTTTGGCAGAAATTGTGACCCCGGGGCTTAGGGATTTTTTCAAAAAAATATTTTCTGCCGGTTAAGTTTTTGAGGGCTGATTTCTTGTCCTGTGATAAAAAGCCTTCTGTTTCCATCGCCAAAGCTTTCAGGGGATCATTTGCAAGCTTCTGGCACCATTTTCGAGTGAATTGCCAAAAGTCAGATTTTGGCTGAAATTGTGACCCCGGGGCTTAGGGATTTTTTCAAAAAAATATTTTCTGCCGGTTACGTTTTTGAGGGCTGATTTCTTGTCCTGTGATAAAAAAGCCTTCTGTTTCCATGGCCAAAGCTTTCAGGGGATCATTTGCAAGCTTCTGGCACCATTTTTGAGTGAATTGCCAAAAGTCAGATTTTGGCTGAAATTGTGACCCCGGGGCTTAGGGATTTTTTCAAAAAAATATTTTCTGCCGGTTACGTTTTTGAGGGCTGATTTCTTGTCCTGTGATAAAAAGCCTTCTGTTTCCATCGCCAAAGCTTTCAGGGGATCATTTGCAAGCTTCTGGCACCATTTTTGAGTGAATTGCCAAAAGTCAGATTTTGGCTGAAATTGTGACCCCGGGGCTTAGGGATTTTTTCAAAAAAATATTTTCTGCCGGTTAAGTTTTTGAGGGCTGATTTCTTGTCCTGTGATAAAAAGCCTTCTGTTTCCATCGCCAAAGCTTTCAGGGGACCATTTGCAAGCTTCTGGCACCATTTTTGAGTGAATTGCCAAAAGTCAGATTTTTGCTGAAATTGTGACCCTGGGGCTTAGGGATTTTTTCAAAAAAATATTTTCTGCCGGTTAAGTTTTTGAGGGCTGATTTCTTGTCCTGTGATAAAAAGCCTTCTGTTTCCATCGCCAAAGCTTTCAGGGGATCATTTGCAAGCTTCTGGCACCATTTTTGAGTGAATTGCCAAAAGTCAGATTTTGGCTGAAATTGTGACACCGGGGCTTAGGGATTTTTTCAAAAAAATATTTTCTGCTGGTTACGTTTTTGAGGGCTGATTTCTTGTCCTGTGATAAAAAAGCCTTCTGTTTCCATGGCCAAAGCTTTCAGGGGATCATTTGCAAGCTTCTGGCACCATTTTTGAGTGAATTGCCAAAAGTCAGATTTTGGCTGAAATTGTGACCCCGGGGCTTAGGGATTTTTTCAAAAAAATATTTTCTGCCGGTTAAGTTTTTGAGGGCTGATTTCTTGTCCTGTGATAAAAAGCCTTCTGTTTCCATCGCCAAAGCTTTCAGGGGACCATTTGCAAGCTTCTGGCACCATTTTTGAGTGAATTGCCAAAAGTCAGATTTTGGCTGAAATTGTGACCCCGGGGCTTAGGGATTTTTTCAAAAAAATATTTTCTGCCGGTTACGTTTTTGAGGGCTGATTTCTTGTCCTGTGATAAAAAGCCTTCTGTTTCCATCGCCAAGGGTTTCAGGGAATCATTTGCAAGCTTCTGGCACCATTTTTGAGTGAATTGCCAAAAGTCAGATTAGGGTTTAGGGATCATTTGCAAGCTTCTGGCACCATTTTTGAGTGAATTGCCAAAAGTCAGATTTTTGCTGAAATTGTGACCCCGGGGCTTAGGGATTTTTTCAAAAAAATATTTTCTGCCGGTTACGTTTTTGAGAGCTGATTTCTTGTCCTGTGATAAAAAAGCCTTCTGTTTCCATGGCCAAAGCTTTCAGGGGATCATTTGCAAGCTTCTGGCACCATTTTTGAGTGAATTGCCAAAAGTCAGATTTTGGCTGAAATTGTGACCCCGGGGCTTAGGGATTTTTTCAAGAAAATATTTTCTGCCGGTTAAGTTTTTGAGGGCTGATTTCTTGTCCTGTGATAAAAAGCCTTCTGTTTCCATGGCCAAAGCTTTCAGGGGATCATTTGCAAGCTTCTGGCACCATTTTTGAGTGAATTGCCAAAAGGCAGATTTTTGCTGAAATTGTGACCCCGGGGCTTAGGGATTTTTTCAAAAAAATATTTTCTGCCGGTTACGTTTTTGAGGGCTGATTTCTTGTCCTGTGATAAAAAAGCCTTCTGTTTCCATGGCCAAAGCTTTCAGGGGATCATTTGCAAGCTTCTGGCACCATTTTTGAGTGAATTGCCAAAAGTCAGATTTTGGCTGAAATTGTGACCCCGGGGCTTAGGGATTTTTTCAAAAAAATATTTTCTGCCGGTTACGTTTTTGAGGGCTGATTTCTTGTCCTGTGATAAAAAGCCTTCTGTTTCCATCGCCAAAGCTTTCAGGGGATCATTTGCAAGCTTCTGGCACCATTTTTGAGTGAATTGCCAAAAGTCAGATTTTGGCTGAAATTGTGACCCCGGGGCTTAGGGATTTTTTCAAAAAAATATTTTCTGCCGGTTAAGTTTTTGAGGGCTGATTTCTTGTCCTGTGATAAAAAGCCTTCTGTTTCCATCGCCAAAGCTTTCAGGGGACCATTTGCAAGCTTCTGGCACCATTTTTGAGTGAATTGCCAAAAGTCAGATTTTTGCTGAAATTGTGACCCTGGGGCTTAGGGATTTTTTCAAAAAAATATTTTCTGCCGGTTAAGTTTTTGAGGGCTGATTTCTTGTCCTGTGATAAAAAGCCTTCTGTTTCCATCGCCAAAGCTTTCAGGGGATCATTTGCAAGCTTCTGGCACCATTTTTGAGTGAATTGCCAAAAGTCAGATTTTGGCTGAAATTGTGACACCGGGGCTTAGGGATTTTTTCAAAAAAATATTTTCTGCTGGTTACGTTTTTGAGGGCTGATTTCTTGTCCTGTGATAAAAAAGCCTTCTGTTTCCATGGCCAAAGCTTTCAGGGGATCATTTGCAAGCTTCTGGCACCATTTTTGAGTGAATTGCCAAAAGTCAGATTTTGGCTGAAATTGTGACCCCGGGGCTTAGGGATTTTTTCAAAAAAATATTTTCTGCCGGTTAAGTTTTTGAGGGCTGATTTCTTGTCCTGTGATAAAAAGCCTTCTGTTTCCATCGCCAAAGCTTTCAGGGGACCATTTGCAAGCTTCTGGCACCATTTTTGAGTGAATTGCCAAAAGTCAGATTTTGGCTGAAATTGTGACCCCGGGGCTTAGGGATTTTTTCAAAAAAATATTTTCTGCCGGTTACGTTTTTGAGGGCTGATTTCTTGTCCTGTGATAAAAAGCCTTCTGTTTCCATCGCCAAGGGTTTCAGGGAATCATTTGCAAGCTTCTGGCACCATTTTTGAGTGAATTGCCAAAAGTCAGATTAGGGTTTAGGGATCATTTGCAAGCTTCTGGCACCATTTTTGAGTGAATTGCCAAAAGTCAGATTTTTGCTGAAATTGTGACCCCGGGGCTTAGGGATTTTTTCAAAAAAATATTTTCTGCCGGTTACGTTTTTGAGAGCTGATTTCTTGTCCTGTGATAAAAAAGCCTTCTGTTTCCATGGCCAAAGCTTTCAGGGGATCATTTGCAAGCTTCTGGCACCATTTTTGAGTGAATTGCCAAAAGTCAGATTTTGGCTGAAATTGTGACCCCGGGGCTTAGGGATTTTTTCAAGAAAATATTTTCTGCCGGTTAAGTTTTTGAGGGCTGATTTCTTGTCCTGTGATAAAAAGCCTTCTGTTTCCATGGCCAAAGCTTTCAGGGGATCATTTGCAAGCTTCTGGCACCATTTTTGAGTGAATTGCCAAAAGGCAGATTTTTGCTGAAATTGTGACCCCGGGGCTTAGGGATTTTTTCAAAAAAATATTTTCTGCCGGTTACGTTTTTGAGGGCTGATTTCTTGTCCTGTGATAAAAAGCCTTCTGTTTCCATCGCCAAAGCTTTCAGGGGATCATTTGCAAGCTTCTGGCACCATTTTTGAGTGAATTGCCAAAAGTCAGATTTTTGCTGAAATTGTGACCCCGGGGCTTAGGGATTTTTTCAAAAAAATATTTTCTGCCGGTTAAGTTTTTGAGGGCTGATTTCTTGTCCTGTGATAAAAAGCCTTCTGTTTCCATGGCCAAAGCTTTCAGGGGATCATTTGCAAGCTTCTGGCACCATTTTTGAGTGAATTGCCAAAAGTCAGATTTTGGCTGAAATTGTGACCCCGGGGCTTAGGGATTTTTTCAAAAAAATATTTTCTGCCGGTTAAGTTTTTGATGGCTGATTTCTTGTCCTGTGATAAAAAGCCTTCTGTTTCCATGGCCAAAGCTTTCAGGGGATCATTTGCAAGCTTCTGGCACCATTTTTGAGTGAATTGCCAAAAGTCAGATTTTGGCTGAAATTGTGACCCCGGGGCTTAGGGATTTTTTCAAAAAAATATTTTCTGCCGGTTAAGTTTTTGAGGGCTGATTTCTTGTCCTGTGATAAAAAGCCTTCTGTTTCCATCGCCAAAGCTTTCAGGGGACCATTTGCAAGCTTCTGGCACCATTTTTGAGTGAATTGCCAAAAGTCAGATTTTTGCTGAAATTGTGACCCCGGGGCTTAGGGATTTTTTCAAAAAAATATTTTCTGCCGGTTAAGTTTTTGAGGGCTGATTTCTTGTCCTGTGATAAAAAGCCTTCTGTTTCCATCGCCAAAGCTTTCAGGGGATCATTTGCAAGCTTCTGGCACCATTTTTGAGTGAATTGCCAAAAGTCAGATTTTGGCAGAAATTGTGACCCCGGGGCTTAGGGATTTTTTCAAAAAAATATTTTCTGCCGGTTAAGTTTTTGAGGGCTGATTTCTTGTCCTGTATTAAAAAGCCTTCTGTTTCCATCGCCAAAGCTTTCAGGGGATCATTTGCAAGCTTCTGGCACCATTTTCGAGTGAATTGCCAAAAGTCAGATTTTGGCTGAAATTGTGACCCCGGGGCTTAGGGATTTTTTCAAAAAAATATTTTCTGCCGGTTACGTTTTTGAGGGCTGATTTCTTGTCCTGTGATAAAAAGCCTTCTGTTTCCATCGCCAAAGCTTTCAGGGGATCATTTGCAAGCTTCTGGCACCATTTTTGAGTGAATTGCCAAAAGTCAGATTTTGGCTGAAATTGTGACCCCGGGGCTTAGGCATTTTTTCAAAAAAATATTTTCTGCCGGTTAAGTTTTTGAGGGCTGATTTCTTGTCCTGTGATAAAAAGCCTTCTGTTTCCATCGCCAAAGCTTTCAGGGGACCATTTGCAAGCTTCTGGCACCATTTTTGAGTGAATTGCCAAAAGTCAGATTTTTGCTGAAATTGTGACCCCGGGGCTTAGGGATTTTTTCAAAAAAATATTTTCTGCCAGTTACGTTTTTGAGGGCTGATTTCTTGTCCTGTGATAAAAAGCCTTCTGTTTCCATCGCCAAAGCTTTCAGGGGATCATTTGCAAGCTTCTGGCACCATTTTTGAGTGAATTGCCAAAAGTCAGATTTTGGCTGAAATTGTGACCCCGGGGCTTAGGGATTTTTTCAAAAAAATATTTTCTGCTGGTTACGTTTTTGAGGGCTGATTTCTTGTCCTGTAATAAAAAAGCCTTCTGTTTCCATGGCCAAAGCTTTCAGGGGATCATTTGCAAGCTTCTGGCACCATTTTTGAGTGAATTGCCAAAAGTCAGATTTTGGCTGAAATTGTGACCCCGGGGCTTAGGGATTTTTTCAAAAAAATATTTTCTGCCGGTTAAGTTTTTGTGGGCTGATTTCTTGTCCTGTGATAAAAAGCCTTCTGTTTCCATGGCCAAAGCTTTCAGGGGACCATTTGCAAGCTTCTGGCACCATTTTTGAGTGAATTGCCAAAAGTCAGATTTTTGCTGAAATTGTGACCCCGGGGCTTAGGGATTTTTTCAAAAAAATATTTTCTGCCGGTTACGTTTTTGAGGGCTGATTTCTTATCCTGTGATAAAAAGCCTTCTGTTTCCATCGCCAAAGGTTTCAGGGAATCATTTGCAAGCTTCTGGCACCATTTTTGAGTGAATTGCCAAAAGTCAGATTAGGGTTTAGGGATCATTTGCAAGCTTCTGGCACCATTTTTGAGTGAATTGCCAAAAGTCAGATTTTTGCTGAAATTGTGACCCCGGGGCTTAGGGATTTTTTCAAAAAAATATTTTCTGCCGGTTACGTTTTTGAGAGCTGATTTCTTGTCCTGTGATAAAAAAGCCTTCTGTTTCCATGGCCAAAGCTTTCAGGGGATCATTTGCAAGCTTCTGGCACCATTTTTGAGTGAATTGCCAAAAGTCAGATTTTGGCTGAAATTGTGACCCCGGGGCTTAGGGATTTTTTCAAGAAAATATTTTCTGCCGGTTAAGTTTTTGAGGGCTGATTTCTTGTCCTGTGATAAAAAGCCTTCTGTTTCCATGGCCAAAGCTTTCAGGGGATCATTTGCAAGTTTCTGGCACCATTTTTGAGTGAATTGCCAAAAGGCAGATTTTTGCTGAAATTGTGACCCCGGGGCTTAGGGATTTTTTCAAAAAAATATTTTCTGCCGGTTACGTTTTTGAGGGCTGATTTCTTGTCCTGTGATAAAAAGCCTTCTGTTTCCATCGCCAAAGCTTTCAGGGGATCATTTGCAAGCTTCTGGCACCATTTTTGAGTGAATTGCCAAAAGTCAGATTTTTGCTGAAATTGTGACCCCGGGGCTTAGGGATTTTTTCAAAAAAATATTTTCTGCCGGTTAAGTTTTTGAGGGCTGATTTCTTGTCCTGTGATAAAAAGCCTTCTGTTTCCATCGCCAAAGCTTTCAGGGGACCATTTGCAAGCTTCTGGCACCATTTTTGAGTGAATTGCCAAAAGTCAGATTTTTGCTGAAATTGTGACCCCGGGGCTTAGGGATTTTTTCAAAAAAATATTTTCTGCCGGTTACGTTTTTGAGGGCTGATTTCTTGTCCTGTGAGAAAAAGCCTTCTGTTTCCATCGCCAAAGGTTTCAGGGAATCATTTGCAAGCTTCTGGCACCATTTTTGAGTGAATTGCCAAAAGACAGATTAGGGTTTAGGGATCATTTGCAAGCTTCTGGCACCATTTTTGAGTGAATTGCCAAAAGTCAGATTTTTGCTGAAATTGTGAGCCCGGGGCTTAGGGATTTTTTCAAAAAAATATTTTCTGCCGGTTAAGTTTTTGGGGGCTGATTTCTTGTCCTGTGATAAAAAGCCTTCTGTTTCCATCGCCAAAGCTTTCAGGGGATCATTTGCAAGCTTCTGGCACCATTTTTGAGTGAATTGCCAAAAGTCAGATTTTTGCTGAAATTGTGACCCCGGGGCTTAGGGATTTTTTCAAAAAAATATTTTCTGCCGGTTACGTTTTTGAGGGCTGATTTCTTGTCCTGTGATAAAAAGCCTTCTGTTTCCATCACCAAAGGTTTCAGGGAATCATTTGCAAGCTTCTGGCACCATTTTTGAGTGAATTGCCAAAAGTCAGATTAGGGCTTAGGGATCATTTGCAAGCTTCTGGCACCATTTTTGAGTGAATTGCCAAAAGTCAGATTTTTGCTGAAATTGTGACCCCGGGGCTTAGGGATTTTTTCAAAAAAATATTTTCTGCCGGTTAAGTTTTTGAGGGCTGATTTCTTGTCCTGTGATAAAAAGCCTTCTGTTTCCATGGCCAAAGCTTTCAGGGGACCATTTGCAAGCTTCTGGCACCATTTTTGAGTGAATTGCCAAAAGTCAGATTTTTGCTGAAATTGTGACCCCGGGGCTTAGGGATTTTTTCAAAAAAATATTTTCTGCCGGTTACGTTTTTGAGGGCTGATTTCTTGTCCTGTGATAAAAAGCCTTCTGTTTCCATCGCCAAAGGTTTCAGGGAATCATTTGCAAGCTTCTGGCACCATTTTTGAGTGAATTGCCAAAAGTCAGATTAGGGTTTAGGGATCATTTGCAAGCTTCTGGCACCATTTTTGAGTGAATTGCCAAAAGTCAGATTTTTGCTGAAATTGTGACCCCGGGGCTTAGGGATTTTTTCAAAAAAATATTTTCTGCCGGTTACGTTTTTGAGAGCTGATTTCTTGTCCTGTGATAAAAAAGCCTTCTGTTTCCATGGCCAAAGCTTTCAGGGGATCATTTGCAAGCTTCTGGCACCATTTTTGAGTGAATTGCCAAAAGTCAGATTTTGGCTGAAATTGTGACCCCGGGGCTTAGGGATTTTTTCAAGAAAATATTTTCTGCCGGTTAAGTTTTTGAGGGCTGATTTCTTGTCCTGTGATAAAAAGCCTTCTGTTTCCATGGCCAAAGCTTTCAGGGGATCATTTGCAAGCTTCTGGCACCATTTTTGAGTGAATTGCCAAAAGTCAGATTTTGGCTGAAATTGTGACCCCGGGGCTTAGGGATTTTTTCAAAAAAATATTTTCTGCCGGTTAAGTTTTTGTGGGCTGATTTCTTGTCCTGTGATAAAAAGCCTTCTGTTTCCATGGCCAAAGCTTTCAGGGGACCATTTGCAAGCTTCTGGCACCATTTTTGAGTGAATTGCCAAAAGTCAGATTTTTGCTGAAATTGTGACCCCGGGGCTTAGGGATTTTTTCAAAAAAATATTTTCTGCCGGTTACGTTTTTGAGGGCTGATTTCTTATCCTGTGATAAAAAGCCTTCTGTTTCCATCGCCAAAGGTTTCAGGGAATCATTTGCAAGCTTCTGGCACCATTTTTGAGTGAATTGCCAAAAGTCAGATTAGGGTTTAGGGATCATTTGCAAGCTTCTGGCACCATTTTTGAGTGAATTGCCAAAAGTCAGATTTTTGCTGAAATTGTGACCCCGGGGCTTAGGGATTTTTTCAAAAAAATATTTTCTGCCGGTTACGTTTTTGAGAGCTGATTTCTTGTCCTGTGATAAAAAAGCCTTCTGTTTCCATGGCCAAAGCTTTCAGGGGATCATTTGCAAGCTTCTGGCACCATTTTTGAGTGAATTGCCAAAAGTCAGATTTTGGCTGAAATTGTGACCCCGGGGCTTAGGGATTTTTTCAAGAAAATATTTTCTGCCGGTTAAGTTTTTGAGGGCTGATTTCTTGTCCTGTGATAAAAAGCCTTCTGTTTCCATGGCCAAAGCTTTCAGGGGATCATTTGCAAGTTTCTGGCACCATTTTTGAGTGAATTGCCAAAAGGCAGATTTTTGCTGAAATTGTGACCCCGGGGCTTAGGGATTTTTTCAAAAAAATATTTTCTGCCGGTTAAGTTTTTGAGGGCTGATTTCTTGTCCTGTGATAAAAAGCCTTCTGTTTCCATCGCCAAAGCTTTCAGGGGACCATTTGCAAGCTTCTGGCACCATTTTTGAGTGAATTGCCAAAAGTCAGATTTTTGCTGAAATTGTGACCCCGGGGCTTAGGGATTTTTTCAAAAAAATATTTTCTGCCGGTTACGTTTTTGAGGGCTGATTTCTTGTCCTGTGAGAAAAAGCCTTCTGTTTCCATCGCCAAAGGTTTCAGGGAATCATTTGCAAGCTTCTGGCACCATTTTTGAGTGAATTGCCAAAAGACAGATTAGGGTTTAGGGATCATTTGCAAGCTTCTGGCACCATTTTTGAGTGAATTGCCAAAAGTCAGATTTTTGCTGAAATTGTGAGCCCGGGGCTTAGGGATTTTTTCAAAAAAATATTTTCTGCCGGTTAAGTTTTTGGGGGCTGATTTCTTGTCCTGTGATAAAAAGCCTTCTGTTTCCATCGCCAAAGCTTTCAGGGGATCATTTGCAAGCTTCTGGCACCATTTTTGAGTGAATTGCCAAAAGTCAGATTTTTGCTGAAATTGTGACCCCGGGGCTTAGGGATTTTTTCAAAAAAATATTTTCTGCCGGTTACGTTTTTGAGGGCTGATTTCTTGTCCTGTGATAAAAAGCCTTCTGTTTCCATCACCAAAGGTTTCAGGGAATCATTTGCAAGCTTCTGGCACCATTTTTGAGTGAATTGCCAAAAGTCAGATTAGGGCTTAGGGATCATTTGCAAGCTTCTGGCACCATTTTTGAGTGAATTGCCAAAAGTCAGATTTTTGCTGAAATTGTGACCCCGGGGCTTAGGGATTTTTTCAAAAAAATATTTTCTGCCGGTTAAGTTTTTGAGGGCTGATTTCTTGTCCTGTGATAAAAAGCCTTCTGTTTCCATGGCCAAAGCTTTCAGGGGACCATTTGCAAGCTTCTGGCACCATTTTTGAGTGAATTGCCAAAAGTCAGATTTTTGCTGAAATTGTGACCCCGGGGCTTAGGGATTTTTTCAAAAAAATATTTTCTGCCGGTTACGTTTTTGAGGGCTGATTTCTTGTCCTGTGATAAAAAGCCTTCTGTTTCCATCGCCAAAGGTTTCAGGGAATCATTTGCAAGCTTCTGGCACCATTTTTGAGTGAATTGCCAAAAGTCAGATTAGGGTTTAGGGATCATTTGCAAGCTTCTGGCACCATTTTTGAGTGAATTGCCAAAAGTCAGATTTTTGCTGAAATTGTGACCCCGGGGCTTAGGGATTTTTTCAAAAAAATATTTTCTGCCGGTTACGTTTTTGAGAGCTGATTTCTTGTCCTGTGATAAAAAAGCCTTCTGTTTCCATGGCCAAAGCTTTCAGGGGATCATTTGCAAGCTTCTGGCACCATTTTTGAGTGAATTGCCAAAAGTCAGATTTTGGCTGAAATTGTGACCCCGGGGCTTAGGGATTTTTTCAAGAAAATATTTTCTGCCGGTTAAGTTTTTGAGGGCTGATTTCTTGTCCTGTGATAAAAAGCCTTCTGTTTCCATGGCCAAAGCTTTCAGGGGATCATTTGCAAGCTTCTGGCACCATTTTTGAGTGAATTGCCAAAAGACAGATTAGGGTTTAGGGATCATTTGCAAGCTTCTGGCACCATTTTTGAGTGAATTGCCAAAAGTCAGATTTTTGCTGAAATTGTGAGCCCGGGGCTTAGGGATTTTTTCAAAAAAATATTTTCTGCCGGTTAAGTTTTTGGGGGCTGATTTCTTGTCCTGTGATAAAAAGCCTTCTGTTTCCATCGCCAAAGCTTTCAGGGGATCATTTGCAAGCTTCTGGCACCATTTTTGAGTGAATTGCCAAAAGTCAGATTTTTGCTGAAATTGTGACCCCGGGGCTTAGGGATTTTTTCAAAAAAATATTTTCTGCCGGTTACGTTTTTGAGGGCTGATTTCTTGTCCTGTGATAAAAAGCCTTCTGTTTCCATCACCAAAGGTTTCAGGGAATCATTTGCAAGCTTCTGGCACCATTTTTGAGTGAATTGCCAAAAGTCAGATTAGGGCTTAGGGATCATTTGCAAGCTTCTGGCACCATTTTTGAGTGAATTGCCAAAAGTCAGATTTTTGCTGAAATTGTGACCCCGGGGCTTAGGGATTTTTTCAAAAAAATATTTTCTGCCGGTTAAGTTTTTGAGGGCTGATTTCTTGTCCTGTGATAAAAAGCCTTCTGTTTCCATGGCCAAAGCTTTCAGGGGACCATTTGCAAGCTTCTGGCACCATTTTTGAGTGAATTGCCAAAAGTCAGATTTTTGCTGAAATTGTGACCCCGGGGCTTAGGGATTTTTTCAAAAAAATATTTTCTGCCGGTTACGTTTTTGAGGGCTGATTTCTTGTCCTGTGATAAAAAGCCTTCTGTTTCCATCGCCAAAGGTTTCAGGGAATCATTTGCAAGCTTCTGGCACCATTTTTGAGTGAATTGCCAAAAGTCAGATTAGGGTTTAGGGATCATTTGCAAGCTTCTGGCACCATTTTTGAGTGAATTGCCAAAAGTCAGATTTTTGCTGAAATTGTGACCCCGGGGCTTAGGGATTTTTTCAAAAAAATATTTTCTGCCGGTTACGTTTTTGAGAGCTGATTTCTTGTCCTGTGATAAAAAAGCCTTCTGTTTCCATGGCCAAAGCTTTCAGGGGATCATTTGCAAGCTTCTGGCACCATTTTTGAGTGAATTGCCAAAAGTCAGATTTTGGCTGAAATTGTGACCCCGGGGCTTAGGGATTTTTTCAAGAAAATATTTTCTGCCGGTTAAGTTTTTGAGGGCTGATTTCTTGTCCTGTGATAAAAAGCCTTCTGTTTCCATGGCCAAAGCTTTCAGGGGATCATTTGCAAGCTTCTGGCACCATTTTTGAGTGAATTGCCAAAAGGCAGATTTTTGCTGAAATTGTGACCCCGGGGCTTAGGGATTTTTTCAAAAAAATATTTTCTGCCGGTTACGTTTTTGAGGGCTGATTTCTTGTCCTGTGATAAAAAGCCTTCTGTTTCCATCGAAAAGCTTTCAGGGGATCATTTGCAAGCTTCTGGCACCATTTTTGAGTGAATTGCCAAAAGTCAGATTTTTGCTGAAATTGTGACCCCGGGGCTTAGGGATTTTTTCAAAAAAATATTTTCTGCCGGTTAAGTTTTTGAGGGCTGATTTCTTGTCCTGCGATAAAAAGCCTTCTGTTTCCATCGCCAAAGCTTTCAGGGGACCATTTGCAAGCTTCTGGCACCATTTTTGAGTGAATTGCCAAAAGTCAGATTTTTGCTGAAATTGTGACCCCGGGGCTTAGGGATTTTTTCAAAAAAATATTTTCTGCCGGTTACGTTTTTGAGGGCTGATTTCTTGTCCTGTGAGAAAAAGCCTTCTGTTTCCATCGCCAAAGGTTTCAGGGAATCATTTGCAAGCTTCTGGCACCATTTTTGAGTGAATTGCCAAAAGACAGATTAGGGTTTAGGGATCATTTGCAAGCTTCTGGCACCATTTTTGAGTGAATTGCCAAAAGTCAGATTTTTGCTGAAATTGTGACCCCGGGGCTTAGGGATTTTTTCAAAAAAATATTTTCTGCCGGTTAAGTTTTTGAGGGCTGATTTCTTGTCCTGTGATAAAAAGCCTTCTGTTTCCATCGCCAAAGCTTTCAGGGGATCATTTGCAAGCTTCTGGCACCATTTTTGAGTGAATTGCCAAAAGTCAGATTTTTGCTGAAATTGTGACCCCGGGGCTTAGGGATTTTTTCAAAAAAATATTTTCTGCCGGTTACGTTTTTGAGGGCTGATTTCTTGTCCTGTGATAAAAAGCCTTCTGTTTCCATCACCAAAGGTTTCAGGGAATCATTTGCAAGCTTCTGGCACCATTTTTGAGTGAAATGCCAAAAGTCAGATTAGGGCTTAGGGATCATTTGCAAGCTTCTGGCACCATTTTTGAGTGAATTGCCAAAAGTCAGATTTTTGCTGAAATTGTGACCCCGGGGCTTAGGGATTTTTTCAAAAAAATATTTTCTGCCAGTTAAGTTTTTGAGGGCTGATTTCTTGTCCTCTGATAAAAGGCCTTCTGTTTCCATCGCCAAAGGTTTCAGGGGATCATTTGCAAGCTTCTGGCACCATTTTTGAGTGAATTGCCAAAAGTCAGATTAGGGCTTAGGGATCATTTGCAAGCTTCTGGCACCATTTTTGAGTGAATTGCCAAAAGTCAGATTTTTGCTGAAATTGGGACCCCGGGGCTTAGGGATTTTTTCAAAAAAATATTTTCTGCCGGTTACGTTTTTGAGGGCTGATTTCTTGTCCTGTGATAAAAAAGCCTTCTGTTTCCATCGCCAAAGCTTTCAGGGGATCATTTGCAAGCTTCTGGCACCATTTTTGAGTGAATTGCCAAAAGTCAGATTTTTGCTGAAATTGTGACCCCGGGGCTTAGGGATTTTTTCAAAAAAATATTTTCTGCCAGTTAAGTTTTTGAGGGCTGATTTCTTGTCCTCTGATAAAAGGCCTTCTGTTTCCATCGCCAAAGGTTTCAGGGGATCATTTGCAAGCTTCTGGCACCATTTTTGAGTGAATTGCCAAAAGTCAGATTAGGGCTTAGGGATCATTTGGAAGCTTCTGGCACCATTTTTGAGTGAATTGCCAAAAGTCAGATTTTTGCTGAAATTGTGACCCCGGGGCTTAGGGATTTTTTCAAAAAAATATTTTCTGGCAGTTAAGTTTTTGAGGGCTGATTTCTTGTCCTCTGATAAAAGGCCTTCTGTTTCCATCGCCAAAGGTTTCAGGGGATCATTTGCAAGCTTCTGGCACCATTTTTGAGTGAATTGCCAAAAGTCAGATTAGGGCTTAGGGATCATTTGCAAGCTTCTGGCACCATTTTTGAGTGAATTGCCAAAAGTCAGATTTTTGCTGAAATTGGGACCCCGGGGCTTAGGGATTTTTTCAAAAAAATATTTTCTGCCGGTTACGTTTTTGAGGGCTGATTTCTTGTCCTGTGATAAAAAAGCCTTCTGTTTCCATCGCCAAAGCTTTCAGGGGATCATTTGCAAGCTTCTGGCACCATTTTTGAGTGAATTGCCAAAAGTCAGATTTTTGCTGAAATTGTGACCCCGGGGCTTAGGGATTTTTTCAAAAAAATATTTTCTGCCAGTTAAGTTTTTGAGGGCTGATTTCTTGTCCTCTGATAAAAGGCCTTCTGTTTCCATCGCCAAAGGTTTCAGGGGATCATTTGCAAGCTTCTGGCACCATTTTTGAGTGAATTGCCAAAAGTCAGTTTAGGGCTTAGGGATCATTTCGAAGCTTCTGGCACCATTTTTGAGTGAATTGCCAAAAGTCAGATTTTTGCTGAAATTGTGACCCCGGGGCTTAGGGATTTTTTCAAAAAAATATTTTCTGCCAGTTAAGTTTTTGAGGGCTGATTTCTTGTCCTCTGATAAAAGGCCTTCTGTTTCCATCGCCAAAGGTTTCAGGGGATCATTTGCAAGCTTCTGGCACCATTTTTGAGTGAATTGCCAAAAGTCAGATTAGGGCTTAGGGATCATTTGCAAGCTTCTGGCACCATTTTTGAGTGAATTGCCAAAAGTCAGATTTTTGCTGAAATTGTGACCCCGGGGCTTAGGGATTTTTTCAAAAAAATATTTTCTGCCAGTTAAGTTTTTGAGGGCTGATTTCTTGTCCTCTGATAAAAGGCCTTCTGTTTCCATCGCCAACGCTTTAAGGGGATCATTTGCAAGCTTCTAGCACCATTTTTGAGTGAATTGCCAAAAGTCAGATTTTGGCTGAAATTGTGACCCCGGGGCTTAGGGATTTTTTCAAAAAAATATTTTCTGCCGGTTACGTTTTTGAGGACTGATTTCTTGTCCTGTGATAAAAAGCCTTCTGTTTCCATCGCCAAAGCTTTCTGGGGATCATTTGCAAGCTTCTGGCACCATTTTTGAGTCAATTGCCAAAAGTCAGATTTTTGCTGAAATTGTGACCCCGGGGCTTAGGGATTTTTTCAAAAAAATATTTTCTGCCGGTTACGTTTTTGAGGGCTGATTTCTTGTCCTGTGATAAAAAGCCTTCTGTTTCCATCGCCAAAGCTTTCAGGGGATCATTTGCAAGCTTCTGGCACCATTTTTGAGTGAATTGCTAAAAGTCAGATTAGGGCTTAGGGATCATTTGCAAGCTTCTGGCACCATTTTTGAGTGAATTGCCAAAAGTCAGATTTTTGCTGAAATTGTGACCCTGGGGCTTAGGGATTTTTTCAAAAAAATATTTTCTGCCGGTTACGTTTTTGAGGGCTGATTTCTTGTCCTGTGATAAAAAGCCTTCTGTTTCCATGGCCAAAGCTTTCAGGGGATCACTTGCAAGCTTCCGGCAACATTTTTGAGTGAATTGCTAAAAGTCAGATTAGGGCTTAGGGATCATTTGCAAGCTTCTGGCACCATTTTTGAGTGAATTGCCAAAAGTCAGATTTTTGCTGAAATTGTGACCCTGGGGCTTAGGGATTTTTTCAAAAAAATATTTTCTGCCGGTTACGTTTTTGAGGGCTGATTTCTTGTCCTGTGATAAAAAGCCTTCTGTTTCCATGGCCAAAGCTTTCAGGGGATCATTTGCAAGCTTCTGGCACCATTTTTGAGTGAATTGCCAAAAGCCAGATTTTTGCTGAAATTGTGACCCCGGGGCTTAGGGATTTTTTCAAAAAAATATTTTCTGCCGGTTAAGTTTTTCAGGGCTGATTTCTTGTCCTGTGATAAAAAGCCTTCTGTTTCCATCGCCAAAGCTTTCAGGGGATCATTTGCAAGCTTCTGGCACCATTTTTGATTGAATTGCCAAAAGTCAGATTTTTGCTGAAATTGTGACCCCGGGGCTTAGGGATTTTTTCAAAAAAACAAATTTCTGCCGGTTAAGTTTTTGAGGGCTGATTTCTTGTCCTGTGATAAAAAGCCTTCTGTTTCCATCGCCAAAGCTTTCAGGGGATCATTTGCAAGCTTCTGGCACCCCTTTTGAGTGAATTGCCAAAAGCCAGATTTTTGCTGAAATTGTGACCCCGGGGCTTAGGGATTTTTTCAAAAAAATATTTTCTGCCGGTTACGTTTTTGAGGGCTGATTTCTTGTCCTGTGATAAAAAGCCTTCTGTTTCCATCGCCACAGCTTTCTGGGGATCATTTACAAGCTTCTGGCACCATTTTTGAGTGAATTGCCAAAAGTCAGATTTTTGCTGAAATTGTGACCCCGGGGCTTAGGGATTTTTTCAAAAAAATATTTTCTGCCGGTTACGTTTTTGAGGGCTGATTTCTTGTCCTGTGATAAAAAAGCCTTCTGTTTCCATGGCCAAAGCTTTCAGGGGATCATTTGCAAGCTTCTGGCACCATTTTTGAGTGAATTGCCAAAAGTCAAATTTTGGCTGAAATTGGGATTTTTTCAAAAAAATATTTTCAGGGGTTCAGAAGCAGAGACGCAGAGAAGGGTGGAAACAGAGAGCGAGGGGGAGGAAGCCGAAGGGAGAATGAGTGATGATGACGACCCGAGATCTCCAAGCCTAAGCAGTGAGTCAGAGGACTCCCAAAAGGGAGCCCCAGTGAGCAGAGCAAGGGGGGGATCCGGGGGGACACCCCAGGAGGAAGGGAACAGAGGAGATTCAGAGAGCAGCAGCTGGAAGTCGGGACCCACGCTCATAACTGAGGGCGGCAGCAGCTGGAAGTCGGGACCCACGCTCAAGACTGAGAGCAGCAGGGAGGAAGGTAGCCAGGCATCGGGTTCCGGAGGCTGTCAGCAGGAGGGAGGGCACGAGTCAGGGGTGGTCACGCCCTCCTCAGAGAGCGAGGCAACGGTTAAGAGGAAAGTAGAGAGTTGGGCGCGCGCGCCAAGTTCAAATGCAGCGGAAGCTGGAGCAGTAAGCAGCCCGGAGAGTGAGCCAGGTCCTAAAGCCCGCCGCAAGGAGGCAGAAGGATCAGGGGGGTCAGCGTCAGAGGAGAGTAGAAGGGAGGAGGCCCAGGGGGGCAGAAGGACCCAGAGACGTAGGGAGAGGCGAAGGAGGTGGAGCAAGGCTAGGGTATTAAGCTGGTGTGCAAGAGGCGGGGACTCAGACGGGTCTTCGCCGACCTAGAGCAGAAGGTGTAGAGCTGCACGCTGCAGTTCGGAAATGAAACCTGTAACTCAATAAAGACTCTTTTAAAGTGGACGCTGTGTGGCGTGGTCCTATGTGAGCTGGGACCTGGTAGCAGCTCTGACAGTAAGACCCGTCTCATCAAAGCTTCAGAAACCTGAAACCTCGCAGCGGGAGCAGAAGCCGCTAGGGGAGGAAGAGGGGTGTCTGTAAGCGAGCTCACAAAGGTTAGCAAGATGACGGAAGAACAGAGGATCTCCGCGCTGCAAGAGGCAGTGACCCAGTTGTCCTCAGAGGTATTGGCTTCCAAGAAACGGGAGGAGGAGACTACAGCCGCCTACAGAGACCTACACGCCAGGTTTGAAATGCTTGTTAAGCAAGGGCAACCGGGACCCAGACCGGAGGGCGTGGGATTGGCACGGAGAGCAGGAGGGCTTGTGGCTCACTTCGATGGGACTTTGCAACAGTACCCTAATTTTAGAGCAGACGTAATGTGCGCACTGCAACTGCTGGCAAAAGACTTCAGAGATGAGGAAGAGAAGGTGGGGTTCATATTGTCCCATTTGCATGGGGATGCCAAAGCCTGGCTGCGCAATTTGTGGAGGGATAAAGATCCGGCGCTTCAGAATGCAGATGCCTTTATCAAAGCGATGGATGCGTGTTTTTTGTCTACTATTGATGTGGATCTTGCCAGACGGGAGATTCATGGACTAAAACAAGGGAGGGCGAGCGTCCGGCAGTATCACGCCCGATTTTTTGCGCTGGTCAGTGCTTTAGAATGGGATCGGGATTCGCCCCCTGTCAGAGACCTCTTCTGGGAGGGTCTAAGTTCAGCGGTTAAGGATGAAATTGCAAGGGGGGAGAGGCCCCGAAGCACGCAGGAGGTGGTCCAAAGGGCGCTGACTGTGGGGGTGAGGCTGGAAGAACGTCCATGGTGCAGAGATGAAGGACGTGGAGGGCGCGAAGCAGCGAGAAGTTTCTCTTTCGTTCCGAGGGAAGCAGCGCGTGCGCAATCCACACCTCCGCCAGGAGGGGGAGGGGAACCGATGGAGGTTGGAGGTGCAAGGGCTCAGTCAGCAGCCAGAGCCCTAGCACCGGCAGCAGTGAAAGCGAAGCCTCCTAGAGGGAACAGGAAGTGTTACATCTGCGAGGATCCAGGCCATTTGGCGAAGGAGTGTCCCCGGAGGCTCCACAAGCACACTGCAGCCTCAGCAATGGTGACTGCAGCAACGCAGCAAGGAGAACCACAGCAGGGAAACGATGATGTCTGGCTGGAGACGGAGGCACTGGGGCCCAGCCAGACGCATCTGTGAAGCAGTCCCCAGCAATCTTGCAACCCACGGATCCCCTCCCACCCAAACCAGTAGTGCAGCTCACAGCATCTCTCCAGCTACCCGACGGCGTCACTATCGAAGTGCCGCTTTCTGTGGATTCTGGAAGCAACGCAGACTTTATAGCGCAGAGCTTTGTGGAGCAGCACGCTATACAGCTATTGCCTGCCACTCTGCCCCTGCAAGTCGTCACAGTGGATGGCAGAGAGTTGCTAGGGGGGCAGGTGGTGAAGCAGACGCCACCGATGGTGATGCGCCTTGGCAACCACAGGGAAGTCATCAGTTTTAATGTCACCCAACTGTCGGACACGCCCATTGTGTTGGGCATGAGTTGGCTGGACAGGCACAGTCCGACACTGGCTTGGTACCAGAGACAACTGATCTTCGGCTCCTCTTATTGCGCAGAACACTGCATCCTGCCCCGACGGGAGGGAGAGGAGGAGGAATCACAACTGCAGTTGGGAACGTTGCAAGCGGTCCCCCACAAATACGCGAGCTTTTTGGAGGTCTTCTGCGAGAAGGAGGCGGACAAGCTACCCCCTCACCGGCCATATGACTGCAAGATTGACCTCCTACCGGGGGCGACGCTGCCGAAGGGGCGGCTATACTCCATGTCTGAAGATGAAATGCAGGAACTCAAACAGTTCATCGAGCATAATCTGGAGCGTGGCTTCATCAGAGAGTCCAAGGCAGTGGGGGGCAGTCCCGTTTTCTTCGTGAAAAAGAAAGACACGCCCCAAAAAAGACTAGTTGTGGACTACCGCCTTTTGAACCAGATGACCAAACCGTCTGATTACCCCATGCCCAGGATTGACGACCTCCTCGCGACGGTGCGCAAGGGACGCGTGTTCACCAAGTTGGACCTGCGAGGGGCGTACAATCTCATCCGCATGCGGGAGGGCGATGAGTGGAAGACGGCCATGTTCACACCGCTGGGCACCTACGAATACAGAGTTATGCCCTTTGGATTACAAAATGGCTCTCACTGTTTTCAAGCTTTTATGCATCACGTGTTGGAGGGACTCCTCTACAAGACATGCGTCTGCTTCCTGGATGACATCCTGATTTTCTCTGACTCGCAGCAAGCTCACGACCGAGACGTGAGGGAGGTGCTCAGCAGGTTGCAACAACATAGACTGTACGCCAAGCTGGAGAAGTGCCAGTTCGACACGACGGAGGTGGATTTCCTGGGATACAAGTTGTCGGACAAGGGGATAGCCATGGACAGCACCAAGGTTCGTGCGGTATTGGATTGGAAAAGCCCGCGCAACCGGAAGGAGGTCCAGCGGTTTGTCGGCTTCGCCAACTTCTATCGCAAGTTTATCAAGGGGTTCGCGAGGCAGACGGCAGCAATTACGGACACGCTCAGCTCCAAAAAAAAGAAATTCATCTGGACGGAGCAGGCGGAACAGTCCTTTCAAGCGCTCAAGCATCTCTTCGCATCGGAGAAGCAACTGCTGCATATCGACCCCAGTAAACCGTTGAGGGTAGAGACAGACGCGTCAGACAGAGCCGTGGGAGCTGTCCTGCTGCAGCGAGACCCGCAGGGGGTGTGGCGGCCGGGAGCGTTCTACTCCAGAAAGCTCAGCAAGTCGGAGCAGAACTACACCATCTGGGACAGGGAGTTGCTGGCCATTCATGCAGCTTTCAAGGCGTGGAGGCACTTCCTAATCGGCGCCAAGCACACGGTGCAGGTCTGCACGGACCACAAGAATCTGGAGCACTGGCGCACGGCTCAGTTCCTGAACCAGAGGCAGATACGTTGGGCGGAGTTCTTTGCTGACTTCAATTTCCGAATAGAGTACGTCCCAGGCGACACCAACATCATGGCGGATGCACTGTCCCGAAAACCGCAATACCTAGAAGAGGTGACGCCAGCGGCGGCCATGCACATCTTCGCACCGACGGCGTGGGCGTGTGCCTCAGCTACAGTAGACCTGGATGCGGTGCGACGTGCATTGCGGGACGACTCATTCGCGCAAGACAAGATGGCGGAACTGCTCAGAGGCACGGCTACCACGGACGAGTTCCAGGTGCGGGACGGCTTGCTCCTACGCAAAGGGGCTGTCTATGTACCAGGAGACGACCTTCGCGCCAAGGTACTGCAACAGTTGCACGACGCACCCACGGCCGGTCACTTTGGCACAGAGAAAACGATGGAATTAGTCGCGAGAGACTTCTGGTGGCCCAGGCTGAGAGGAGAGGTCGCGGACTACGTCGCGAGGTGCGACACCTGCCAGAGGGCCAAGCCGGTACACAGACCACCGGCGGGACTGTTAGAACCGCTGCAAACACCGTTTGAACCGTGGGAGAGGGTGGCCCTGGACTTTGTGACGGATTTACCCAACTCGAGAGGCAAGACAGCTGTGCTAGTGGTGGTGGACTTGTTCACCAAGATGGCACATTTCATTCCGTGTGCGAAGGTGGCCACGGCGGAACAAACCGCCAAACTGTTCATAGATCACGTGTTCAAAGTGCATGGCCTGCCACGGTCTATCCTGTCCGACCGCGGACGCCAGTTCATCTCGTCTTTCTGGCAGAAGCTGATGGGTTTTCTAAATGTCAAGGTCAATCTGGCATCAGCAAGACACCCGCAGACCAACGGGCAAGCAGAGAGGGTCAATGCCATCATGCAGCAGTACCTGAGATGCTATGCCAATCAACAGCCTGCGACGTGGGTGGATTACCTGCCGCTAGCCGAGTTCGCTTACAACAACACGAAGCACGTGTCCACAGGAGTGACGCCGTTCTTTGCCAACAATGGGAGGAATCCCAGGACCTTCCCGGGACTGGAGAGAGTGGGGGAAGGAGAACCACAGACGGCGGACGCGTTCGCGTCAGAGCTGCAGGCGGTCCACGATCAACTCAGACGGCAGCTGGAGCTAGCTAAGCACGCCTACAAGGTGCAAGCTGACAAGCACAGGCGGGTTGGCGAAGTGATCCAAGTGGGAGACTGGGTCTGGTTGGCAGACCACGCAGTGCCGACCAGGTCGCTTGCCAAGAAGAAGTTGGGGCACAAGCAGATCGGTCCGTACCAAGTCGAAGCGCAGATCAACCCGGTAGCCTTCCGACTGGCGCTGCCGGAGGGTTCCAGAATGCATCCGGTGTTCCACAGGTCGGTGCTCACTCCCTACAAGGCACCTCACAGGTTCCAGGAGCCAGGGACGGCGCCAAGTCCGCTCCGGGAACGGACGGAGACGCGGGAGGTGAAGCACCAGGACCACATCAACGAGGTCACGGAGATTTTGGACTCCAGATGGGGGGAAGAGGGAGTCGAATACCTCTTAGCCAGAGAGGGCACCCGGGCCAGCGCCAATAGCTGGGTACCAGACTACGCTTTGGAGGAACCCCTGCTCAAGGACGAGTTTCATGCCCTCTTCCCACACAAACCCATGCCAGCGAGCTTCTTCGACGACTGGTTGTTCACACCCACACTTTCTTCCAGCACGTTCCATGGATTCGACTCAGAAGGGGAACCCGCACGGAGCACCCGTTCCCCAGAAGGTTCACCGGCAGGTTCGGCATCAGGCAACTCGTATTGGTGGGACGATCGACCAGAGGAGCGATGGCGCAGGAAGTGGCTGGAGATGCCAGGTCGAGCGACCGACGCAGAGACTGACATGGACGTGTTCGGGGAGGACCTCGGGTTCGAGCACGGCGGTACAGAGATGGAAGAGCAACAAGTCAACGTCGACGACCGCGAGGGGGAAGACTCGGAGGTCTTCAGTTGGCGGCCACCCACGGGGAGCGACCTGTATCCAGCATTCCCTCCCATGATGATGGAGCGCCCAGCACCCACACCTGACAGCGGGGAGGGGGGAAGGGGGGGCTTCGAGGGGGGGATGGATGTCAGGGGTTCAGAAGCAGAGACGCAGAGAAGGGTGGAAACAGAGAGCGAGGGGGAGGAAGCCGAAGGGAGAATGAGTGATGATGACGACCCGAGATCTCCAAGCCTAAGCAGTGAGTCAGAGGACTCCCAAAAGGGAGCCCCAGTGAGCAGAGCAAGGGGGGGATCCGGGGGGACACCCCAGGAGGAAGGGAACAGAGGAGATTCAGAGAGCAGCAGCTGGAAGTCGGGACCCACGCTCATAACTGAGGGCGGCAGCAGCTGGAAGTCGGGACCCACTGTCAGGGGTTCAGAAGCAGAGACGCAGAGAAGGGTGGAAACAGAGAGCGAGGGGGAGGAAGCCGAAGGGAGAATGAGTGATGATGACGACCCGAGATCTCCAAGCCTAAGCAGTGAGTCAGAGGACTCCCAAAAGGGAGCCCCAGTGAGCAGAGCAAGGGGGGGATCCGGGGGGACACCCCAGGAGGAAGGGAACAGAGGAGATTCAGAGAGCAGCAGCTGGAAGTCGGGACCCACGCTCATAACTGAGGGCGGCAGCAGCTGGAAGTCGGGACCCACGCTCAAGACTGAGAGCAGCAGGGAGGAAGGTAGCCAGGCATCGGGTTCCGGAGGCTGTCAGCAGGAGGGAGGGCACGAGTCAGGGGTGGTCACGCCCTCCTCAGAGAGCGAGGCAACGGTTAAGAGGAAAGTAGAGAGTTGGGCGCGCGCGCCAAGTTCAAATGCAGCGGAAGCTGGAGCAGTAAGCAGCCCGGAGAGTGAGCCAGGTCCTAAAGCCCGCCGCAAGGAGGCAGAAGGATCAGGGGGGTCAGCGTCAGAGGAGAGTAGAAGGGAGGAGGCCCAGGGGGGCAGAAGGACCCAGAGACGTAGGGAGAGGCGAAGGAGGTGGAGCAAGGCTAGGGTATTAAGCTGGTGTGCAAGAGGCGGGGACTCAGACGGGTCTTCGCCGACCTAGAGCAGAAGGTGTAGAGCTGCACGCTGCAGTTCGGAAATGAAACTTGTAACTCAATAAAGACTCTTTTAAAGTGGACGCTGTGTGGCGTGGTCCTATGTGAGCTGGGACCTGGTAGCAGCTCTGACAGTAAGACCCGTCTCAGCAAAGCTTCAGAAACCTGAAACCTCGCAGCGGGAGCAGAAGCCGCTAGGGGAGGAAGAGGGGTGTCTGTAAGCGAGCTCACAAAGGTTAGCAAGATGACGGAAGAACAGAGGATCTCCGCGCTGCAAGAGGCAGTGACCCAGTTGTCCTCAGAGGTATTGGCTTCCAAGAAACGGGAGGAGGAGACTACAGCCGCCTACAGAGACCTACACGCCAGGTTTGAAATGCTTGTTAAGCAAGGGCAACCGGGACCCAGACCGGAGGGCGTGGGATTGGCACGGAGAGCAGGAGGGCTTGTGGCTCACTTCGATGGGACTTTGCAACAGTACCCTAATTTTAGAGCAGACGTAATGTGCGCACTGCAACTGCTGGCAAAAGACTTCAGAGATGAGGAAGAGAAGGTGGGGTTCATATTGTCCCATTTGCATGGGGATGCCAAAGCCTGGCTGCGCAATTTGTGGAGGGATAAAGATCCGGCGCTTCAGAATGCAGATGCCTTTATCAAAGCGATGGATGCGTGTTTTTTGTCTACTATTGATGTGGATCTTGCCAGACGGGAGATTCATGGACTAAAACAAGGGAGGGCGAGCGTCCGGCAGTATCACGCCCGATTTTTTGCGCTGGTCAGTGCTTTAGAATGGGATCGGGATTCGCCCCCTGTCAGAGACCTCTTCTGGGAGGGTCTAAGTTCAGCGGTTAAGGATGAAATTGCAAGGGGGGAGAGGCCCCGAAGCACGCAGGAGGTGGTCCAAAGGGCGCTGACTGTGGGGGTGAGGCTGGAAGAACGTCCATGGTGCAGAGATGAAGGACGTGGAGGGCGCGAAGCAGCGAGAAGTTTCTCTTTCGTTCCGAGGGAAGCAGCGCGTGCGCAATCCACACCTCCGCCAGGAGGGGGAGGGGAACCGATGGAGGTTGGAGGTGCAAGGGCTCAGTCAGCAGCCAGAGCCCTAGCACCGGCAGCAGTGAAAGCGAAGCCTCCTAGAGGGAACAGGAAGTGTTACATCTGCGAGGATCCAGGCCATTTGGCGAAGGAGTGTCCCCGGAGGCTCCACAAGCACACTGCAGCCTCAGCACTGGTGACTGCAGCAACGCAGCAAGGAGAACCACAGCAGGGAAACGACGATGTCTGGCTGGAGACGGAGGCACTGGGGCCCAGCCAGACGCATCTGTGAAGCAGTCCCCAGCAATCTTGCAACCCACGGATCCCCTCCCACCCAAACCAGTAGTGCAGCTCACAGCATCTCTCCAGCTACCCGACGGCGTCACTATCGAAGTGCCGCTTTCTGTGGATTCTGGAAGCAACGCAGACTTTATAGCGCAGAGCTTTGTGGAGCAGCACGCTATACAGCTATTGCCTGCCACTCTGCCCCTGCAAGTCGTCACAGTGGATGGCAGAGAGTTGCTAGGGGGGCAGGTGGTGAAGCAGACGCCACCGATGGTGATGCGCCTTGGCAACCACAGGGAAGTCATCAGTTTTAATGTCACCCAACTGTCGGACACGCCCATTGTGTTGGGCATGAGTTGGCTGGACAGGCACAGTCCGACACTGGCTTGGTACCAGAGACAACTGATCTTCGGCTCCTCTTATTGCGCAGAACACTGCATCCTGCCCCGACGGGAGGGAGAGGAGGAGGAATCACAACTGCAGTTGGGAACGTTGCAAGCGGTCCCCCACAAATACGCGAGCTTTTTGGAGGTCTTCTGCGAGAAGGAGGCGGACAAGCTACCCCCTCACCGGCCATATGACTGCAAGATTGACCTCCTACCGGGGGCGACGCTGCCGAAGGGGCGGCTATACTCCATGTCTGAAGATGAAATGCAGGAACTCAAACAGTTCATCGAGCATAATCTGGAGCGTGGCTTCATCAGAGAGTCCAAGGCAGTGGGGGGCAGTCCCGTTTTCTTCGTGAAAAAGAAAGACACGCCCCAAAAAAGACTAGTTGTGGACTACCGCCTTTTGAACCAGATGACCAAACCGTCTGATTACCCCATGCCCAGGATTGACGACCTCCTCGCGACGGTGCGCAAGGGACGCGTGTTCACCAAGTTGGACCTGCGAGGGGCGTACAATCTCATCCGCATGCGGGAGGGCGATGAGTGGAAGACGGCCATGTTCACACCGCTGGGCACCTACGAATACAGAGTTATGCCCTTTGGATTACAAAATGGCTCTCACTGTTTTCAAGCTTTTATGCATCACGTGTTGGAGGGACTCCTCTACAAGACATGCGTCTGCTTCCTGGATGACATCCTGATTTTCTCTGACTCGCAGCAAGCTCACGACCGAGACGTGAGGGAGGTGCTCAGCAGGTTGCAACAACATAGACTGTACGCCAAGCTGGAGAAGTGCCAGTTCGACACGACGGAGGTGGATTTCCTGGGATACAAGTTGTCGGACAAGGGGATAGCCATGGACAGCACCAAGGTTCGTGCGGTATTGGATTGGAAAAGCCCGCGCAACCGGAAGGAGGTCCAGCGGTTTGTCGGCTTCGCCAACTTCTATCGCAAGTTTATCAAGGGGTTCGCGATGCAGACGGCAGCAATTACGGACACGCTCAGCTCCAAAAAAAAGAAATTCATCTGGACGGAGCAGGCGGAACAGTCCTTTCAAGCGCTCAAGCATCTCTTCGCATCGGAGAAGCAACTGCTGCATATCGACCCCAGTAAACCGTTGAGGGTAGAGACAGACGCGTCAGACAGAGCCGTGGGAGCTGTCCTGCTGCAGCGAGACCCGCAGGGGGTGTGGCGGCCGGGAGCGTTCTACTCCAGAAAGCTCAGCAAGTCGGAGCAGAACTACACCATCTGGGACAGGGAGTTGCTGGCCATTCATGCAGCTTTCAAGGCGTGGAGGCACTTCCTAATCGGCGCCAAGCACACGGTGCAGGTCTGCACGGACCACAAGAATCTGGAGCACTGGCGCACGGCTCAGTTCCTGAACCAGAGGCAGATACGTTGGGCGGAGTTCTTTGCTGACTTCAATTTCCGAATAGAGTACGTCCCAGGCGACACCAACATCATGGCGGATGCACTGTCCCGAAAACCGCAATACCTAGAAGAGGTGACGCCAGCGGCGGCCATGCACATCTTCGCACCGACGGCGTGGGCGTGTGCCTCAGCTACAGTAGACCTGGATGCGGTGCGACGTGCATTGCGGGACGACTCATTCGCGCAAGACAAGATGGCGGAACTGCTCAGAGGCACGGCTACCACGGACGAGTTCCAGGTGCGGGACGGCTTGCTCCTACGCAAAGGGGCTGTCTATGTACCAGGAGACGACCTTCGCGCCAAGGTACTGCAACAGTTGCACGACGCACCCACGGCCGGTCACTTTGGCACAGAGAAAACGATGGAATTAGTCGCGAGAGACTTCTGGTGGCCCAGGCTGAGAGGAGAGGTCGCGGACTACGTCGCGAGGTGCGACACCTGCCAGAGGGCCAAGCCGGTACACAGACCACCGGCGGGACTGTTAGAACCGCTGCAAACACCGTTTGAACCGTGGGAGAGGGTGGCCCTGGACTTTGTGACGGATTTACCCAACTCGAGAGGCAAGACAGCTGTGCTAGTGGTGGTGGACTTGTTCACCAAGATGGCACATTTCATTCCGTGTGCGAAGGTGGCCACGGCGGAACAAACCGCCAAACTGTTCATAGATCACGTGTTCAAAGTGCATGGCCTGCCACGGTCTATCCTGTCCGACCGCGGACGCCAGTTCATCTCGTCTTTCTGGCAGAAGCTGATGGGTTTTCTAAATGTCAAGGTCAATCTGGCATCAGCAAGACACCCGCAGACCAACGGGCAAGCAGAGAGGGTCAATGCCATCATGCAGCAGTACCTGAGATGCTATGCCAATCAACAGCCTGCGACGTGGGTGGATTACCTGCCGCTAGCCGAGTTCGCTTACAACAACACGAAGCACGTGTCCACAGGAGTGACGCCGTTCTTTGCCAACAATGGGAGGAATCCCAGAACCTTCCCGGGACTGGAGAGAGTGGGGGAAGGAGAACCACAGACGGCGGACGCGTTCGCGTCAGAGCTGCAGGCGGTCCACGATCAACTCAGACGGCAGCTGGAGCTAGCTAAGCACGCCTACAAGGTGCAAGCTGACAAGCTCAGGCGGGTTGGCGAAGTGATCCAAGTGGGAGACTGGGTCTGGTTGGCAGCCCACGCAGTGCCGACCAGGTCGCTTGCCAAGAAGAAGTTGGGGCACAAGCAGATCGGTCCGTACCAAGTCGAAGCGCAGATCAACCCGGTAGCCTTCCGACTGGCGCTGCCGGAGGGTTCCAGAATGCATCCGGTGTTCCACAGGTCGGTGCTCACTCCCTACAAGGCACCTCACAGGTTCCAGGAGCCAGGGACGGTGCCAAGTCCGCTCCGGGAACGGACGGAGACGCGGGAGGTGAAGCACCAGGACCACATCAACGAGGTCACGGAGATTTTGGACTCCAGATGGGGGGAAGAGGGAGTCGAATACCTCTTAGCCAGAGAGGGCACCCGGGCCAGCGCCAATAGCTGGGTACCAGACTACGCTTTGGAGGAACCCCTGCTCAAGGACGAGTTTCATGCCCTCTTCCCACACAAACCCATGCCAGCGAGCTTCTTCGACGACTGGTTGTTCACACCCACACTTTCTTCCAGCACGTTCCATGGATTCGACTCAGAAGGGGAACCCGCACGGAGCACCCGTTCCCCAGAAGGTTCACCGGCAGGTTCGGCATCAGGCAACTCGTATTGGTGGGACGATCGACCAGAGGAGCGATGGCGCAGGAAGTGGCTGGAGATGCCAGGTCGAGCGACCGACGCAGAGACTGACATGGACGTGTTCGGGGAGGACCTCGGGTTCGAGCACGGCGGTACAGAGATGGAAGAGCAACAAGTCAACGTCGACGACCGCGAGGGGGAAGACTCGGAGGTCTTCAGTTGGCGGCCACCCACGGGGAGCGACCTGTATCCAGCATTCCCTCCCATGATGATGGAGCGCCCAGCACCCACACCTGACAGCGGGGAGGGGGGAAGGGGGGGCTTCGAGGGGGGGATGGATGTCAGGGGTTCAGAAGCAGAGACGCAGAGAAGGGTGGAAACAGAGAGCGAGGGGGAGGAAGCCGAAGGGAGAATGAGTGATGATGACGACCCGAGATCTCCAAGCCTAAGCAGTGAGTCAGAGGACTCCCAAAAGGGAGCCCCAGTGAGCAGAGCAAGGGGGGGATCCGGGGGGACACCCCAGGAGGAAGGGAACAGAGGAGATTCAGAGAGCAGCAGCTGGAAGTCGGGACCCACGCTCATAACTGAGGGCGGCAGCAGCTGGAAGTCGGGACCCACGCTCAAGACTGAGAGCAGCAGGGAGGAAGGTAGCCAGGCATCGGGTTCCGGAGGCTGTCAGCAGGAGGGAGGGCACGAGTCAGGGGTGGTCACGCCCTCCTCAGAGAGCGAGGCAACGGTTAAGAGGAAAGTAGAGAGTTGGGCGCGCGCGCCAAGTTCAAATGCAGCGGAAGCTGGAGCAGTAAGCAGCCCGGAGAGTGAGCCAGGTCCTAAAGCCCGCCGCAAGGAGGCAGAAGGATCAGGGGGGTCAGCGTCAGAGGAGAGTAGAAGGGAGGAGGCCCAGGGGGGCAGAAGGACCCAGAGACGTAGGGAGAGGCGAAGGAGGTGGAGCAAGGCTAGGGTATTAAGCTGGTGTGCAAGAGGCGGGGACTCAGACGGGTCTTCGCCGACCTAGAGCAGAAGGTGTAGAGCTGCACGCTGCAGTTCGGAAATGAAACTTGTAACTCAATAAAGACTCTTTTAAAGTGGACGCTGTGTGGCGTGGTCCTATGTGAGCTGGGACCTGGTAGCAGCTCTGACACCCACGCTCAAGACTGAGAGCAGCAGGGAGGAAGGTAGCCAGGCATCGGGTTCCGGAGGCTGTCAGCAGGAGGGAGGGCACGAGTCAGGGGTGGTCACGCCCTCCTCAGAGAGCGAGGCAACGGTTAAGAGGAAAGTAGAGAGTTGGGCGCGCGCGCCAAGTTCAAATGCAGCGGAAGCTGGAGCAGTAAGCAGCCCGGAGAGTGAGCCAGGTCCTAAAGCCCGCCGCAAGGAGGCAGAAGGATCAGGGGGGTCAGCGTCAGAGGAGAGTAGAAGGGAGGAGGCCCAGGGGGGCAGAAGGACCCAGAGACGTAGGGAGAGGCGAAGGAGGTGGAGCAAGGCTAGGGTATTAAGCTGGTGTGCAAGAGGCGGGGACTCAGACGGGTCTTCGCCGACCTAGAGCAGAAGGTGTAGAGCTGCACGCTGCAGTTCGGAAATGAAACCTGTAACTCAATAAAGACTCTTTTAAAGTGGACGCTGTGTGGCGTGGTCCTATGTGAGCTGGGACCTGGTAGCAGCTCTGACAGCCGGTTAAGTTTTTGAGGGCTGATTTCTTGTCCTGTGATAAAAAGCCTTCTGTTTCCATCGCCAAAGCTTTCAGGGGACCATTTGCAAGCTTCTGGCACCATTTTTGAGTGAATTGCCAAAAGTCAGATTTTTGCTGAAATTGTGACCCCGGGGCTTAGGGATTTTTTCAAAAAAATATTTTCTGCCGGTTACGTTTTTGAGGGCTGATTTCTTGTCCTGTGATAAAAAGCCTTCTGTTTCCATCGCCAAAGGTTTCAGGGAATCATTTGCAAGCTTCTGGCACCATTTTTGAGTGAATTGCCAAAAGTCAGATTTTTGCTGAAATTGTGACCCCGGGTCTTAGGGATTTTTTCAAAAAAATATTTTCTGCCGGTTACGTTTTTGAGGGCTGATTTCTTGTCCTGTGATAAAAAGCCTTCTGTTTCCATCGCCAAAGGTTTCAGGGAATCATTTGCAAGCTTCTGGCACCATTTTTGAGTGAATTGCCAAAAGTCAGATTTTTGCTGAAATTGTGACCCCGGGGCTTAGGGATTTTTTCAAAAAAATATTTTCTGCCAGTTAAGTTTTTGAGGGCTGATTTCTTGTCCTCTGATAAAAGGCCTTCTGTTTCCATCGCCAAATGTTTCAGGGGATCATTTGCAAGCTTCTGGCACCATTTTTGAGTGAATTGCCAAAAGTCAGATTAGGGCTTAGGGATCATTTGCAAGCTTCTGGCACCATTTTTGAGTGAATTGCCAAAAGTCAGATTTTTGCTGAAATTGTGACCCCGGGGCTTAGGGATTTTTTCAAAAAAATATTTTCTGCCAGTTAAGTTTTTGAGGGCTGATTTCTTGTCCTGTGATAAAAAGCCTTCTGTTTCCATCGCGAAAGCTTTCAGGGGATCATTTGCAAGCTTCTGGCACCATTTTTGAGTGAATTGCCAAAAGTCAGATTTTTGCTGAAATTGTGACCCCGGGGCTTAGGGATTTTTTGAAAAAAATATTTTCTGCCGGTTAAGTTTTTGAGGGCTGATTTCTTGTCCTGTGATAAAAAGCCTTCTGTTTCCATCGCCAAAGCTTTCAGGGGATCATTTGCAAGCTTCTGGCACCATTTTTGAGTGAATTGCCAAAAGTCAGATTTTTGCTGAAATTGTGACCCCGGGGCTTAGGGATTTTTTCAAAAAAATATTTTCTGCCAGTTAAGTTTTTGAGGGCTGATTTCTTGTCCTGTGATAAAAAGCCTTCTGTTTCCATCGCGAAAGCTTTCAGGGGATCATTTGCAAGCTTCTGGCACCATTTTTGAGTGAATTGCCAAAAGTCAGATTTTTGCTGAAATTGTGACCCCGGGGCTTAGGGATTTTTTGAAAAAAATATTTTCTGCCGGTTAAGTTTTTGAGGGCTGATTTCTTGTCCTGTGATAAAAAGCCTTCTGTTTCCATCGCCAAAGCTTTCAGGGGATCATTTGCAAGCTTCTGGCACCATTTTTGAGTGAATTGCCAAAAGTCAGATTTTTGCTGAAATTGTGACCCCGGGGCTTAGGGATTTTTTCAAAAAAATATTTTCTGCCGGTTACGTTTTTGAGGGCTGATTTCTTGTCCTGTGATAAAAAGCCTTCTGTTTCCATCGCCAAAGCTTTCAGGGGATCATTTGCAAGCTTCTGGCACCATTTTTGAGTGAATTGCCAAAAGTCAGATTTTTGCTGAAATTGTGACCCCGGGGCTTAGGGATTTTTTCAAAAAAATATTTTCTGCCTGTTACGTTTTTGAGGGCTGATTTCTTGACCTGTGATAAAAAGCCTTCTGTTTCCATCGCCACAGCTTTCTGGGGATCATTTACAAGCTTCTGGCACCATTTTTGAGTGAATTGCCAAAAGTCAGATTTTTGCTGAAATTGTGACCCCGGGGCTTAGGGATTTTTTCAAAAAAATATTTTCTGCCGGTTACGTTTTTGAGGGCTGATTTCTTGTCCTGTGATAAAAAAGCCTTCTGTTTCCATGGCCAAAGCTTTCAGGGGATCATTTGCAAGCTTCTGGCACCATTTTTGAGTGAATTGCCAAAAGTCAAATTTTGGCTGAAATTGTGACCCCGGGGCTTAGGGATTTTTTCAAAAAAATATTTTCTGCCGGTTAAGTTTTTGAGGGCTGATTTCTTGTCCTGTGATAAAAAGCCTTCTGTTTCCATCGCCAAAGCTTTCAGGGGACCATTTGCAAGCTTCTGGCACCATTTTTGAGTCAATTGCCAAAAGTCAGATTTTTGCTGAAATTGAGACCCCGGGGCTTAGGGATTTTTTCAAAAAAATATTTTCTGCCGGTTACGTTTTTGAGGGCTGATTTCTTGTCCTGTGATAAAAAGCCTTCTGTTTCCATCACCAAAGGTTTCAGGGAATCATTTGCAAGCTTCTGGCACCATTTTTGAGTGAATTGCCAAAAGACAGATTAGGGTTTAGGGATCATTTGCAAGCTTCTGGCACCATTTTTGAGTGAATTGTCAAAAGTCAGATTTTTGCTGAAATTCTGACCCAGGGGCTTAGGGATTTTTTCAAAAAAATATTTTCTGCCGGTTACGTTTTTGAGGGCTGATTTCTTGTCCTGTGATAAAAAGCCTTCTGTTTCCATCGCCAAAGCTTTCAGGGGATCAATTGCAAGCTTCTGGCACCATTTTTGAGTGAATTGCCAAAAGTCAGATTTTTGCTGAAATTGTGACCCCGGGGCTTAGGGATTTTTTCAAAAAAATATTTTCTGCCGGTTAAGTTTTTGAGGGCTGATTTCTTGTCCTGTGATAAAAAAAGCCTTCTGTTTCCATGGCCAAAGCTTTCAGGGGATCATTTGCAAGCTTCTGGCACCATTTTTGAGTGAATTGCCAAAAGTCAGATTTTTGCTGAAATTGTGACCCCGGGGCTTAGGGATTTTTTCAAAAAAATATTTTCTGCTGGTTACGTTTTTGAGGGCTGATTTCTTCTCCTGTGATAAAAAGCCTTCTGTTTCCATCGCCAACGCTTTAAGGGGATCATTTGCAAGCTTCTAGCACCATTTTTGAGTGAATTGCCAAAAGTCAGATTTTGGCTGAAATTGTGACCCTGGGGCTTAGGGATTTTTTCAAAAAAATATTTTCTGCCGGTTACGTTTTTGAGGACTGATTTCTTGTCCTGTGATAAAAAGCCTTCTGTTTCCATCGCCAAAGCTTTCTGGGGATCATTTGCAAGCTTCTGGCACCATTTTTGAGTCAATTGCCAAAAGTCAGATTTTTGCTGAAATTGTGACCCCGGGGCTTAGGGATTTTTTCAAAAAAATATTTTCTGCCGGTTACGTTTTTGAGGGCTGATTTCTTGTCCTGTGATAAAAAGCCTTCTGTTTCCATCGCCAAAGCTTTCAGGGGATCATTTGCAAGCTTCTGGCACCATTTTTGAGTGAATTGCTAAAAGTCAGATTAGGGCTTAGGGATCATTTGCAAGCTTCTGGCACCATTTTTGAGTGAATTGCCAAAAGTCAGATTTTTGCTGAAATTGTGACCCTGGGGCTTAGGGATTTTTTCAAAAAAATATTTTCTGCCGGTTACGTTTTTGAGGGCTGATTTCTTGTCCTGTGATAAAAAGCCTTCTGTTTCCATGGCCAAAGCTTTCAGGGGATCACTTGCAAGCTTCCGGCAACATTTTTGAGTGAATTGCTAAAAGTCAGATTAGGGCTTAGGGATCATTTGCAAGCTTCTGGCACCATTTTTGAGTGAATTGCCAAAAGTCAGATTTTTGCTGAAATTGTGACCCTGGGGCTTAGGGATTTTTTCAAAAAAATATTTTCTGCCGGTTACGTTTTTGAGGGCTGATTTCTTGTCCTGTGATAAAAAGCCTTCTGTTTCCATGGCCAAAGCTTTCAGGGGATCATTTGCAAGCTTCTGGCACCATTTTTGAGTGAATTGCCAAAAGCCAGATTTTTGCTGAAATTGTGACCCCGGGGCTTAGGGATTTTTTCAAAAAAATATTTTCTGCCGGTTACGTTTTTGAGGGCTGATTTCTTGTCCTGTGACAAAAAAGCCTTCTGTTTCCATCGCCAAAGCTTTCAGGGGATCATTTGCAAGCTTCTGGCACCATTTTTGAGTGAATTGCCAAAAGTCAGATTTTTGCTGAAATTGTGACCCCGGGGCTTAGGGATTTTTTCAAAAAAATATTTTCTGCCGGTTACGTTTTTGAGGGCTGATTTCTTGTCCTGTGATAAAAAAGCCTTCTGTTTCCATCGCCAAAGCTTTCAGGGGATCATTTGCAAGCTTCTGGCACCATTTTTGATTGAATTGCCAAAAGTCAGATTTTTGCTGAAATTGTGACCCCGGGGCTTAGGGATTTTTTCAAAAAAACAAATTTCTGCCGGTTAAGTTTTTGAGGGCTGATTTCTTGTCCTGTGATAAAAAGCCTTCTGTTTCCATCGCCAAAGCTTTCAGGGGATCATTTGCAAGCTTCTGGCACCACTTTTGAGTGAATTGCCAAAAGTCAGATTTTTGCTGAAATTGTGACCCCGGGGCTTAGGGATTTTTTCAAAAAAATATTTTCTGCCGGTTAAGTTTTTGAGGGCTGATTTCTTGTCCTGTGATAAAAAGCCTTCTGTTTCCATCGCCAAAGCTTTCAGGGGATCATTTGCAAGCTTCTGGCACCATTTTTGAGTGAATTGCCAAAAGTCAGATTTTTGCTGAAATTGTGACCCCGGGGCTTAGGGATTTTTTCAAAAAAACATTTTCTGCCGGTTACGTTTTTGAGGGCTGATTTCTTGTCCTGTGATAAAAAGCCTTCTGTTTCCATCGCCAAAGCTTTCAGGGGATCATTTGCAAGCTTCTGGCACCATTTTTGAGTGAATTGCCAAAAGTCAGATTTTTGCTGAAATTGTGACCCCGGGGCTTAGGGATTTTTTCAAAAAAATATTTTCTGCCGGTTACGTTTTTGAGGGCTGATTTCTTGTCCTGTGATAAAAAGCCTTCTGTTTCCATTGCCAAAGCTTTCAGGGGATCATTTGCAAGCTTCTGGCACCATTTTTGAGTGAATTGCCAAAAGTCAAATTTTTGCTGAAATTGTGACCCCGGGGCTTAGGGATTTTTTCAAAAAAAATATTTTCTGCCGGTTAAGTTTTTGAGGGCTGATTTCTTGTCCTGTGATAAAAAGCCTTCTGTTTCCATCGCCAAAGCTTTCAGGGGATCATTTGCAAGCTTCTGGCACCATTTTTGAGTGAATTGCCAAAAGTCAGATTAGGGCTTAGGGATCATTTGCAAGCTTCTGGCACCATTTTTGAGTGAATTGCCAAAAGTCAGATTTTTGCTGAAATTGTGACCCCTGGGCTTAGGGATTTTTTCAAAAAAATATTTTATTCCGGTTACGTTTTTGAGGGCTGATTTCTTGTCCTGTGATAAAAAGCCTTCTGTTTCCATCGCCACAGCTTTCAGGGGATCATTTGCAAGCTTCTGGCACCATTTTTGAGTGAATTGCCAAAAGTCAGATTTTTGCTGAAATTGTGACCCCGGGGATTAGGGATTTTTTCAAAAAAATATTTTCTTCCGGTTACGTTTTTGAGGGCTGATTTCTTGTCCTGTGATAAAAAGCCTTCTGTTTCCATTGCCAAAGCTTTCAGGAGATAATTTTCAACCAGTTGGCACCATTTTTGAGTGAATTGCCAAAAGTCAGATTTTTGCTGAAATTGTGACCCCGGGGCTTAGGGATTTTTTCAAAAAAATATTTTCTGCCGGTTAAGTTTTTGAGGGCTGATTTCTTGTCCTGTGATAAAAAGCCTTCTGTTTCCATGGCCAAAGCTTTCAGGGGATCATTTGCAAGCTTCTGGCACCATTTTTGAGTGAATTGCCAAAAGTCAGATTTTGGCTGAAATTGTGACCCCGGGGCTTAGGGATTTTTTCAAAAAAATATTTTCTGCCGGTTAAGTTTTTGAGGGCTGATTTCTTGTCCTGTGATAAAAAGCCTTCTGTTTCCATCACCAAAGGTTTCAGGGAATCATTTGCAAGCTTCTGGCACCATTTTTGAGTGAATTGCCAAAAGACAGATTAGGGTTTAGGGATCATTTGCAAGCTTCTGGCACCATTTTTGAGTGAATTGTCAAAAGTCAGATTTTTGCTGAAATTCTGACCCAGGGGCTTAGGGATTTTTTCAAAAAAATATTTTCTGCCGGTTACGTTTTTGAGGGCTGATTTCTTGTCCTGTGATAAAAAGCCTTCTGTTTCCATCGCCAAAGCTTTCAGGGGATCAATTGCAAGCTTCTGGCACCATTTTTGAGTGAATTGCCAAAAGTCAGATTTTTGCTGAAATTGTGACCCCGGGGCTTAGGGATTTTTTCAAAAAAATATTTTCTGCCGGTTAAGTTTTTGAGGGCTGATTTCTTGTCCTGTGATAAAAAAAGCCTTCTGTTTCCATGGCCAAAGCTTTCAGGGGATCATTTGCAAGCTTCTGGCACCATTTTTGAGTGAATTGCCAAAAGTCAGATTTTTGCTGAAATTGTGACCCCGGGGCTTAGGGATTTTTTCAAAAAAATATTTTCTGCTGGTTACGTTTTTGAGGGCTGATTTCTTCTCCTGTGATAAAAAGCCTTCTGTTTCCATCGCCAACGCTTTAAGGGGATCATTTGCAAGCTTCTAGCACCATTTTTGAGTGAATTGCCAAAAGTCAGATTTTGGCTGAAATTGTGACCCCGGGGCTTAGGGATTTTTTCAAAAAAATATTTTCTGCCGGTTACGTTTTTGAGGACTGATTTCTTGTCCTGTGATAAAAAGCCTTCTGTTTCCATCGCCAAAGCTTTCTGGGGATCATTTGCAAGCTTCTGGCACCATTTTTGAGTCAATTGCCAAAAGTCAGATTTTTGCTGAAATTGTGACCCCGGGGCTTAGGGATTTTTTCAAAAAAATATTTTCTGCCGGTTAAGTTTTTGAGGGCTGATTTCTTGTCCTGTGATAAAAAGCCTTCTGTTTCCATGGCCAAAGCTTTCAGGGGATCATTTGCAAGCTTCTGGCACCATTTTTGAGTGAATTGCCAAAAGTCAGATTTTGGCTGAAATTGTGACCCCGGGGCTTAGGGATTTTTTCAAAAAAATATTTTCTGCCGGTTAAGTTTTTGAGGGCTGATTTCTTGTCCTGTGATAAAAAGCCTTCTGTTTCCATCACCAAAGGTTTCAGGGAATCATTTGCAAGCTTCTGGCACCATTTTTGAGTGAATTGCCAAAAGACAGATTAGGGTTTAGGGATCATTTGCAAGCTTCTGGCACCATTTTTGAGTGAATTGTCAAAAGTCAGATTTTTGCTGAAATTCTGACCCAGGGGCTTAGGGATTTTTTCAAAAAAATATTTTCTGCCGGTTACGTTTTTGAGGGCTGATTTCTTGTCCTGTGATAAAAAGCCTTCTGTTTCCATCGCCAAAGCTTTCAGGGGATCAATTGCAAGCTTCTGGCACCATTTTTGAGTGAATTGCCAAAAGTCAGATTTTTGCTGAAATTGTGACCCCGGGGCTTAGGGATTTTTTCAAAAAAATATTTTCTGCCGGTTAAGTTTTTGAGGGCTGATTTCTTGTCCTGTGATAAAAAAAGCCTTCTGTTTCCATGGCCAAAGCTTTCAGGGGATCATTTGCAAGCTTCTGGCACCATTTTTGAGTGAATTGCCAAAAGTCAGATTTTTGCTGAAATTGTGACCCCGGGGCTTAGGGATTTTTTCAAAAAAATATTTTCTGCTGGTTACGTTTTTGAGGGCTGATTTCTTCTCCTGTGATAAAAAGCCTTCTGTTTCCATCGCCAACGCTTTAAGGGGATCATTTGCAAGCTTCTAGCACCATTTTTGAGTGAATTGCCAAAAGTCAGATTTTGGCTGAAATTGTGACCCCGGGGCTTAGGGATTTTTTCAAAAAAATATTTTCTGCCGGTTACGTTTTTGAGGACTGATTTCTTGTCCTGTGATAAAAAGCCTTCTGTTTCCATCGCCAAAGCTTTCTGGGGATCATTTGCAAGCTTCTGGCACCATTTTTGAGTCAATTGCCAAAAGTCAGATTTTTGCTGAAATTGTGACCCCGGGGCTTAGGGATTTTTTCAAAAAAATATTTTCTGCCGGTTACGTTTTTGAGGGCTGATTTCTTGTCCTGTGATAAAAAGCCTTCTGTTTCCATCGCCAAAGCTTTCAGGGGATCATTTGCAAGCTTCTGGCACCATTTTTGAGTGAATTGCTAAAAGTCAGATTAGGGCTTAGGGATCATTTGCAAGCTTCTGGCACCATTTTTGAGTGAATTGCCAAAAGTCAGATTTTTGCTGAAATTGTGACCCTGGGGCTTAGGGATTTTTTCAAAAAAATATTTTCTGCCGGTTACGTTTTTGAGGGCTGATTTCTTGTCCTGTGATAAAAAGCCTTCTGTTTCCATGGCCAAAGCTTTCAGGGGATCACTTGCAAGCTTCCGGCAACATTTTTGAGTGAATTGCTAAAAGTCAGATTAGGGCTTAGGGATCATTTGCAAGCTTCTGGCACCATTTTTGAGTGAATTGCCAAAAGTCAGATTTTTGCTGAAATTGTGACCCTGGGGCTTAGGGATTTTTTCAAAAAAATATTTTCTGCCGGTTACGTTTTTGAGGGCTGATTTCTTGTCCTGTGATAAAAAGCCTTCTGTTTCCATGGCCAAAGCTTTCAGGGGATCATTTGCAAGCTTCTGGCACCATTTTTGAGTGAATTGCCAAAAGCCAGATTTTTGCTGAAATTGTGACCCCGGGGCTTAGGGATTTTTTCAAAAAAATATTTTCTGCCGGTTACGTTTTTGAGGGCTGATTTCTTGTCCTGTGACAAAAAAGCCTTCTGTTTCCATCGCCAAAGCTTTCAGGGGATCATTTGCAAGCTTCTGGCACCATTTTTGAGTGAATTGCCAAAAGTCAGATTTTTGCTGAAATTGTGACCCCGGGGCTTAGGGATTTTTTCAAAAAAATATTTTCTGCCGGTTACGTTTTTGAGGGCTGATTTCTTGTCCTGTGATAAAAAAGCCTTCTGTTTCCATCGCCAAAGCTTTCAGGGGATCATTTGCAAGCTTCTGGCACCATTTTTGATTGAATTGCCAAAAGTCAGATTTTTGCTGAAATTGTGACCCCGGGGCTTAGGGATTTTTTCAAAAAAACAAATTTCTGCCGGTTAAGTTTTTGAGGGCTGATTTCTTGTCCTGTGATAAAAAGCCTTCTGTTTCCATCGCCAAAGCTTTCAGGGGATCATTTGCAAGCTTCTGGCACCACTTTTGAGTGAATTGCCAAAAGTCAGATTTTTGCTGAAATTGTGACCCCGGGGCTTAGGGATTTTTTCAAAAAAATATTTTCTGCCGGTTAAGTTTTTGAGGGCTGATTTCTTGTCCTGTGATAAAAAGCCTTCTGTTTCCATCGCCAAAGCTTTCAGGGGATCATTTGCAAGCTTCTGGCACCATTTTTGAGTGAATTGCCAAAAGTCAGATTTTTGCTGAAATTGTGACCCCGGGGCTTAGGGATTTTTTCAAAAAAACATTTTCTGCCGGTTACGTTTTTGAGGGCTGATTTCTTGTCCTGTGATAAAAAGCCTTCTGTTTCCATCGCCAAAGCTTTCAGGGGATCATTTGCAAGCTTCTGGCACCATTTTTGAGTGAATTGCCAAAAGTCAGATTTTTGCTGAAATTGTGACCCCGGGGCTTAGGGATTTTTTCAAAAAAATATTTTCTGCCGGTTACGTTTTTGAGGGCTGATTTCTTGTCCTGTGATAAAAAGCCTTCTGTTTCCATTGCCAAAGCTTTCAGGGGATCATTTGCAAGCTTCTGGCACCATTTTTGAGTGAATTGCCAAAAGTCAAATTTTTGCTGAAATTGTGACCCCGGGGCTTAGGGATTTTTTCAAAAAAAATATTTTCTGCCGGTTAAGTTTTTGAGGGCTGATTTCTTGTCCTGTGATAAAAAGCCTTCTGTTTCCATCGCCAAAGCTTTCAGGGGATCATTTGCAAGCTTCTGGCACCATTTTTGAGTGAATTGCCAAAAGTCAGATTAGGGCTTAGGGATCATTTGCAAGCTTCTGGCACCATTTTTGAGTGAATTGCCAAAAGTCAGATTTTTGCTGAAATTGTGACCCCTGGGCTTAGGGATTTTTTCAAAAAAATATTTTATTCCGGTTACGTTTTTGAGGGCTGATTTCTTGTCCTGTGATAAAAAGCCTTCTGTTTCCATCGCCACAGCTTTCAGGGGATCATTTGCAAGCTTCTGGCACCATTTTTGAGTGAATTGCCAAAAGTCAGATTTTTGCTGAAATTGTGACCCCGGGGATTAGGGATTTTTTCAAAAAAATATTTTCTTCCGGTTACGTTTTTGAGGGCTGATTTCTTGTCCTGTGATAAAAAGCCTTCTGTTTCCATTGCCAAAGCTTTCAGGAGATAATTTTCAACCAGTTGGCACCATTTTTGAGTGAATTGCCAAAAGTCAGATTTTTGCTGAAATTGTGACCCCGGGGCTTAGGGATTTTTTCAAAAAAATATTTTCTGCCGGTTACGTTTTTGAGGGCTGATTTCTTGTCCTTTGATAAAAAGCCTTCTGTTTCCATGGCCAAAGCTTTCAGGGGATCATTTGCAAGCTTCTGGCACCATTTTTGAGTGAATTGCCAAAAGTCAGATTTTTGCTGAAATTGTGACCCCGGGGCTTAGGGATTTTTTCAAAAAAATATTTTCTGCCGGTTAAGTTTTTGAGGGCTGATTTCTTGTCCTGTGATAAAAAGCCTTCTGTTTCCATCGTCAAGGCTTTCAGGGGATCATTTGCAAGCTTCTGGCACCATTTTTGAGTGAATTGCCAAAAGTCAGATTTTTGCTGAAATTGTGACCCCGGGGCTTAGGGATTTTTTCAAAAAAATATTTTCTGCCGGTTACGTTTTTGAGGGCTGATTTCTTGTCCTGTGATAAAAAAAGCCTTCTGTTTCCATGGCCAAAGCTTTCAGGGGATCATTTGCAAGCTTCTGGCACCATTTTTGAGTGAATTGCCAAAAGTCAGATTTTTGCTGAAATTGTGACCCCGGGGCTTAGGGATTTTTTCAAAAAAATATTTTCTGCCGGTTACGTTTTTGAGGGCTGATTTCTTCTCCTGTGATAAAAAGCCTTCTGTTTCCATCGCCAACGCTTTAAGGGGATCATTTGCAAGCTTCTGGCACCATTTTTGAGTGAATTGCCAAAAGTCAGATTTTTGCTGAAATTGTGACCCCGGGGCTTAGGGATTTTTTCAAAAAAATATTTTATTCCGGTTACGTTTTTGAGGGCTGATTTCTTGTCCTGTGATAAAAAGCCTTCTGTTTCCATCGCCACAGCTTTCAGGGGATCATTTGCAAGCTTCTGGCACCATTTTTGAGTGAATTGCCAAAAGTCAGATTTTTGCTGAAATTGTGACCCCGGGGATTAGGGATTTTTTCAAAAAAATATTTTCTTCCGGTTACGTTTTTGAGGGCTGATTTCTTGTCCTGTGATAAAAAGCCTTCTGTTTCCATTGCCAAAGCTTTCAGGAGATAATTTTCAACCAGTTGGCACCATTTTTGAGTGAATTGCCAAAAGTCAGATTTTTGCTGAAATTGTGACCCCGGGGCTTAGGGATTTTTTCAAAAAAATATTTTCTGCCGGTGAAGTTTTTGAGGGCTGATTTCTTGTCCTGTGATAAAAAGCCTTCTGTTTCCATCGCCACAGCTTTCAGGGGATCATTTGCAAGCTTCTGGCACCATTTTTGAATGAATTGCCAAAAGTCAGATTTTGGCTGAAATTGTGACCCCGGGGCTTAGGGATTTTTTCAAAAAAATATTTTCTTCCGGTTACGTTTTTGAGGGCTGATTTCTTGTCCTGTGATAAAAAGCCTTCTGTTTCCATCGCCAAAGCTTTCAGGGGATCATTTGCAAGCTTCTGGCACCATTTTTGAGTGAATTGCCAAAAGTCAGATTTTTGCTGAAATTGTGACCCCGGGGCTTAGGGATTTTTTCAAAAAAATATTTTCTGCCGGTTAAGTTTTTGAGGGCTGATTTCTTGTCCTGTGATAAAAAGCCTTCTGTTTCCATCGTCAAGGCTTTCAGGGGATCATTTGCAAGCTTCTGGCACCATTTTTGAGTGAATTGCCAAAAGTCAGATTTTTGCTGAAATTGTGACCCCGGGGCTTAGGGATTTTTTCAAAAAAATATTTTCTGCCGGTTACGTTTTTGAGGGCTGATTTCTTGTCCTGTGATAAAAAAAGCCTTCTGTTTCCATGGCCAAAGCTTTCAGGGGATCATTTGCAAGCTTCTGGCACCATTTTTGAATGAATTGCCAAAAGTCAGATTTTTGCTGAAATTGTGACCCCGGGGCTTAGGGATTTTTTCAAAAAAATATTTTCTGCCGGTTACGTTTTTGAGGGCTGATTTCTTCTCCTGTGATAAAAAGCCTTCTGTTTCCATCGCCAACGCTTTAAGGGGATCATTTGCAAGCTTCTAGCACCATTTTTGAGTGAATTGCCAAAAGTCAGATTTTGGCTGAAATTGTGACCCCGGGGCTTAGGGATTTTTTCAAAAAAATATTTTCTGCCGGTTACGTTTTTGAGGGCTGATTTCTTGTCCTGTGACAAAAAGCCTTCTGTTTCCATCGCCAAAGCTTTCTGGGGATCATTTGCAAGCTTCTGGCACCATTTTTGAGTCAATTGCCAAAAGTCAGATTTTTGCTGAAATTGTGACCCCGGGGCTTAGGGATTTTTTCAAAAAAATATTTTCTGCCGGTTACGTTTTTGAGGGCTGATTTCTTATCCTGTGATAAAAAGCCTTCTGTTTCCATCGCCAAAGCTTTCAGGGGATCATTTGCAAGCTTCTGGCACCATTTTTGAGTGAATTGCTAAAAGTCAGATTAGGGCTTAGGGATCATTTGCAAGCTTCTGGCACCATTTTTGAGTGAATTGCCAAAAGTCAGATTTTTGCTGAAATTGTGACCCTGGGGCTTAGGGATTTTTTCAAAAAAATATTTTCTGCCGGTTACGTTTTTGAGGGCTGATTTCTTCTCCTGTGATAAAAAGCCTTCTGTTTCCATCGCCAAAGCTTTCAGGGGATCATTTGCAAGCTTCTGGCACCATTTTTGAGTTAATTGCCAAAAGTCAGATTATTGCTGAAATTGTGACCCCGGGGCTTAGGGATTTTTTCAAAAAAATATTTTCTGCCGGTTACGTTTTTGAGGGCTAATTTCTTGTCCTGTGATAAAAAGCCTTCTGTTTCCATCGCCAAAGCTTTCAGGGGATCATTTGAAAGCTTCTGGCACGATTTTTGAGTGAATTGCCAAAAGTCAGATTAGGGCTTAGGGATCATTTGCAAGCTTCTGGCACCATTTTTGAGTGAATTGCCAAAAGTCAGATTTTTGCAGAAATTGTGACCCCGGGGCTTAGGGATTTTTTTTTTTTAAAAAAAATTCTGCCGGTTAAGTTTTTGAGGGCTGATTTCTTGTCCTGTGATAAAAAGCCTTCTGTTTCCATTGCCAAAGCTTTCAGGGGATCATTTGCAAGCTTCTGGCACCATTTTTGAGTGAATTGCCAAAAGTCAGATTTTTGCTGAAATTGTGACCCCGGGGCTTAGGGATTTTTTCAAAAAAATATTTTCTGCCGGTTACGTTTTTGAGGGCTGATTTCTTGTCCTGTGATAAAAAGCCTTCTGTTTCCATCGCCAAAGGTTTCAGGGAATCATTTGCAAGCTTCTGGCACCATTTTTGAGTGAATTGCCAAAAGACAGATTAGGGTTTAGGGATCATTTGCAAGCTTCTGGCACCATTTTTGAGTGAATTGCCAAAAGTCAGATTTTTGCTGAAATTGTGACCCCGGGGCTTAGGGATTTTTTCAAAAAAATATTTTCTGCCGGTTAAGTTTTTGAGGGCTGATTTCTTGTCCTGTGATAAAAAGCCTTCTGTTTCCATCGCCAAAGCTTTCAGGGGATCATTTGCAAGCTTCTGGCACCATTTTTGAGTGAATTGCCAAAAGTCAGATTTTTGCTGAAATTGTGACCCCGGGGCTTAGGGATTTTTTCAAAAAAATATTTTCTGCCGGTTACGTTTTTGAGGGCTGATTTCTTGTCCTGTGATAAAAAGCCTTCTGTTTCCATCGCCAAAGTTTTCAGGGAATCATTTGCAAGCTTCTGGCACCATTTTTGAGTGAATTGCCAAAAGTCAGATTAGGGCTTAGGGATCATTTGCAAGCCTCTGGCACCATTTTTGAGTGAATTGCCAAAAGTCAGATTTTTGCTGAAATTGTGACCCCGGGGCTTAGGGATTTTTTCAAAAAATATTTTCTGCCAGTTAAGTTTTTGAGGGCTGATTTCTTGTCCTCTGATAAAAGGCCTTCTGTTTCCATCGCCAAAGGTTTCAGGGGATCATTTGCAAGCTTCTGGCACCATTTTTGAGTGAATTGCCAAAAGTCAGATTAGGGCTTAGGGATCATTTGCAAGCTTCTGGCACCATTTTTGAGTGAATTGCCAAAAGTCAGATTTTTGCTGAAATTGTGACCCCGGGGCTTAGGGATTTTTTCAAAAAAATATTTTCTGCCGGTTAAGTTTTTGAGGGCTGATTTCTTGTCCTGTGATAAAAAGCCTTCTATTTCCATCGCCAAAGCTTTCAGGGGACCATTTGCAAGCTTCTGGCACCATTTTTGAGTGAATTGCCAAAAGTCAGATTTTTGCTGAAATTGTGACCCCGGGGCTTAGGGATTTTTTCAAAAAAATATTTTCTGCCGGTTACGTTTTTGAGGGCTGATTTCTTGTCCTGTGATAAAAAGCCTTCTGTTTCCATCGCCAAAGGTTTCAGGGAATCATTTGCAAGCTTCTGGCACCATTTTTGAGTGAATTGCCAAAAGACAGATTAGGGTTTAGGGATCATTTGCAAGCTTCTGGCACCATTTTTGAGTGAATTGCCAAAAGTCAGATTTTTGCTGAAATTGTGACCCCGGGGCTTAGGGATTTTTTCAAAAAAATATTTTCTGCCGGTTAAGTTTTTGAGGGCTGATTTCTTGTCCTGTGATAAAAAGCCTTCTGTTTCCATCGCCAAAGCTTTCAGGGGATCATTTGCAAGCTTCTGGCACCATTTTTGAGTGAATTGCCAAAAGTCAGATTTTTGCTGAAATTGTGACCCCGGGGCTTAGGGATTTTTTCAAAAAAATATTTTCTGCCGGTTACGTTTTTGAGGGCTGATTTCTTGTCCTGTGATAAAAAGCCTTCTGTTTCCATCGCCAAAGGTTTCAGGGAATCATTTGCAAGCTTCTGGCACCATTTTTGAGTGAATTGCCAAAAGTCAGATTAGGGCTTAGGGATCATTTGCAAGCTTCTGGCACCATTTTTGAGTGAATTGCCAAAAGTCAGATTTTTGCTGAAATTGTGACACCGGGGCTTAGGGATTTTTTCAAAAAAATATTTTCTGCCAGTTAAGTTTTTGAGGGCAGATTTCTTGTCCTCTGATAAAAGGCCTTCTGTTTCCATCGCCAAAGGTTTCAGGGGATAATTTGCAAGCTTCTGGCACCATTTTTGAGTGAATTGCCAAAAGTCAGATTAGGGCTTAGGGATCATTTGCAAGCTTCTGGCACCATTTTTGAGTGAATTGCCAAAAGTCAGATTTTTGCTGTAATTGTGACCCCGGGGCTTAGGGATTTTTTCAAAAAAATATTTTCTGCCGGTTACGTTTTTGAGGGCTGATTTCTTGTCCTGTGATAAAAAAGCCTTCTGTTTCCATCGCCAAAGCTTTCAGGGGATCATTTACAAGCTTCTGGCACCATTTTTGAGTGAATTGCCAAAAGTCAGATTTTTGCTGAAATTGTGACCCCGGGGCTTAGGGATTTTTTCAAAAAAATATTTTCTGCCGGTTACGTTTTTGAGGGCTGATTTCTTGTCCTGTGATAAAAAAGCCTTCTGTTTCCATCGCCAAAGCTTTCAGGGGATCATTTGCAAGCTTCTGGCACCATTTTTGAGTGAATTGCCAAAAGTCAGATTTTTGCTGAAATTGTGACCCCGGGGCTTAGGGATTTTTTTTTAAAAAAAATTTTCTGCCGGTTAAGTTTTTGAGGGCTGATTTCTTGTCCTGTGATAAAAAGCCTTCTGTTTCCATCGCGAAAGCTTTCAGGGGATCATTTGCAAGCTTCTGGCACCATTTTTGAGTGAATTGCCAAAAGTCAGATTTTTGCTGAAATTGTGACCCCGGGGCTTAGGGATTTTTTCAAAAAAATATTTTCTGCCGGTTAAGTTTTTGAGGGCTGATTTCTTGTCCTGTGATAAAAAGCCTTCTGTTTCCATCGCCAAAGGTTTCAGGGGATCATTTGCAAGCTTCTGGCACCATTTTTGAGTGAATTGCCAAAAGTCAGATTAGGGCTTAGGGATCATTTGCAAGCTTCTGGCACCATTTTTGAGTGAATTGCCAAAAGTCAGATTTTTGCTGAAATTGTGACCCCGGGGCTTAGGGATTTTTTCAAAAAAATATTTTCTGCCGGTTAAGTTTTTGAGGGCTGATTTCTTGTCCTGTGATAAAAAGCCTTCTATTTCCATCGCCAAAGCTTTCAGGGGACCATTTGCAAGCTTCTGGCACCATTTTTGAGTGAATTGCCAAAAGTCAGATTTTTGCTGAAATTGTGACCCCGGGGCTTAGGGATTTTTTCAAAAAAATATTTTCTGCCGGTTACGTTTTTGAGGGCTGATTTCTTGTCCTGTGATAAAAAGCCTTCTGTTTCCATCGCCAAAGGTTTCAGGGAATCATTTGCAAGCATCTGGCACCATTTTTGAGTGAATTGCCAAAAGACAGATTAGGGTTTAGGGATCATTTGCAAGCTTCTGGCACCATTTTTGAGTGAATTGCCAAAAGTCAGATTTTTGCTGAAATTGTGACCCCGGGGCTTAGGGATTTTTTCAAAAAAATATTTTCTGCCGGTTAAGTTTTTGAGGGCTGATTTCTTGTCCTGTGATAAAAAGCCTTCTGTTTCCATCGCCAAAGCTTTCAGGGGATCATTTGCAAGCTTCTGGCACCATTTTTGAGTGAATTGCCAAAAGTCAGATTTTTGCTGAAATTGTGACCCCGGGGCTTAGGGATTTTTTCAAAAAAATATTTTCTGCCGGTTACGTTTTTGAGGGCTGATTTCTTGTCCTGTGATAAAAAGCCTTCTGTTTCCATCGCCAAAGGTTTCAGGGAATCATTTGCAAGCTTCTGGCACCATTTTTGAGTGAATTGCCAAAAGTCAGATTAGGGCTTAGGGATCATTTGCAAGCTTCTGGCACCATTTTTGAGTGAATTGCCAAAAGTCAGATTTTTGCTGAAATTGTGACACCGGGGCTTAGGGATTTTTTCAAAAAAATATTTTCTGCCAGTTAAGTTTTTGAGGGCTGATTTCTTGTCCTCTGATAAAAGGCCTTCTGTTTCCATCGCCAAAGGTTTCAGGGGATCATTTGCAAGCTTCTGGCACCATTTTTGAGTGAATTGCCAAAAGTCAGATTAGGGCTTAGGGATCATTTGCAAGCTTCTGGCACCATTTTTGAGTGAATTGCCAAAAGTCAGATTTTTGCTGTAATTGTGACCCCGGGGCTTAGGGATTTTTTCAAAAAAATATTTTCTGCCGGTTACGTTTTTGAGGGCTGATTTCTTGTCCTGTGATAAAAAAGCCTTCTGTTTCCATCGCCAAAGCTTTCAGGGGATCATTTGCAAGCTTCTGGCACCATTTTTGAGTGAATTGCCAAAAGTCAGATTTTTGCTGAAATTGTGACCCCGGGGCTTAGGGATTTTTTTTTAAAAAAAATTTTCTGCCGGTTAAGTTTTTGAGGGCTGATTTCTTGTCCTGTGATAAAAAGCCTTCTGTTTCCATCGCGAAAGCTTTCAGGGGATCATTTGCAAGCTTCTGGCACCATTTTTGAGTGAATTGCCAAAAGTCAGATTTTTGCTGAAATTGTGACCCCGGGGCTTAGGGATTTTTTCAAAAAAATATTTTCTGCCGGTTAAGTTTTTGAGGGCTGATTTCTTGTCCTGTGATAAAAAGCCTTCTGTTTCCATGGCCAAAGCTTTCAGGGGATCATTTGCAAGCTTCTGGCACCATTTTTGAGTGAATTGCCAAAAGTCAGATTTTTGCTGAAATTGTGACCCCGGGGCTTAGGGATTTTTTCAAAAAAATATTTTCTGCCTGTTACGTTTTTGAGGGCTGATTTCTTGTCCTGTGATAAAAAGCCTTCTGTTTCCATCGCCAAAGCTTTCAGGGGATCATTTGCAAGCTTCTGGCACCATTTTTGAGTGAATTGCCAAAAGTCAGATTTCTGCTGAAATTGTGACCCCGGGGCTTAGGGATTTTTTCAAAAAAATATTTTCTGCCGGTTACGTTTTTGAGGGCTGATTTCTTGTCCTGTGATAAAAAGCCTTCTGTTTCCATCGCCAAAGCTTTCAGGGGATCATTTGCAAGCTTCTGGCACCATTTTTGAGTGAATTGCCAAAAGCCAGATTTTTGCTGAAATTGTGACCCCGGGGCTTAGGGATTTTTTCAAAAAAATATTTTCTGCCGGTTACGTTTTTGAGGGCTGATTTCTTGACCTGTGATAAAAAGCCTTCTGTTTCCATCGCCACAGCTTTCTGGGGATCATTTACAAGCTTTTGGCACCATTTTTGAGTGAATTGCCAAAAGTCAGATTTTTGCTGAAATTGTGACCCCGGGGCTTAGGGATTTTTTCAAAAAAATATTTTCTGCCGGTTACGTTTTTGAGGGCTGATTTCTTGTCCTGTGATAAAAAGCCTTCTGTTTCCATCGCCAAAGCTTTCAGGGGACCATTTGCAAGCTTCTGGCACCATTTTTGAGTGAATTGCCAAAAGTCAGATTTTTGCTGAAATTGTGACCCCGGGGCTTAGGGATTTTTTCAAAAAAACATTTTCTGCCGGTTACGTTTTTGAGGGCTGATTTCTTGTCCTGTGATAAAAAGCCTTCTGTTTCCATCGCCAAAGCTTTCAGGGAATCATTTGCAAGCTTCTGGCACCATTTTTGAGTGAATTGCCAAAAGACAGATTAGGGTTTAGGGATCATTTGCAAGCTTCTGGCACCATTTTTGAGTGAATTGCCAAAAGTCAGATTTTTGCTGAAATTGTGACCCCGGGGCTTAGGGATTTTTTCAAAAAAATATTTTCTGCCAGTTAAGTTTTTGAGGGCTGATTTCTTGTCCTCTGATAAAAGGCCTTCTGTTTCCATCGCCAAAGGTTTCAGGGGATCATATGCAAGCTTCTGGCACCATTTTTGAGTGAATTGCCAAAAGTCAGATTTTTGCTGAAATTGTGACCCCGGGGCTTAGGGATTTTTTCAAAAAAATATTTTCTGCCGGTTAAGTTTTTGAGGGCTGATTTCTTGTCCTGTGATAAAAAGCCTTCTGTTTCCATCGCCAAAGCTTTCAGGGGATCATTTGCACGCTTCTGGCACCATTTTTGAGTGAACTGCCAAAAGTCAGATTTTTGCTGAAATTGTGACCCCGGGGCTTAGGGATTTTTTCAAAAAAATATTTTCTGCCGGTTACGTTTTTGAGGGCTGATTTCTTGTCCTGTGATAAAAAGCCTTCTGTTTCCATGGCCAAAGCTTTCAGGGGATCATTTGCAAGCTTCTGGCACCATTTTTGAGTGAATTGCCAAAAGTCAGATTTTTGCTGAAATTGTGACCCCGGGGCTTAGGTATTTTTTCAAAAAAATATTTTCTGCCTGTTACGTTTTTGAGGGCTGATTTCTTGTCCTGTGATAAAAAGCCTTCTGTTTCCATCGCCAAAGCTTTCAGGGGATCATTTGCAAGCTTCTGGCACCATTTTTGAGTGAATTGCCAAAAGTCAGATTTTTGCTGAAATTGTGACCCCGGGGCTTAGGGATTTTTTCAAAAAAATATTTTCTGCCGGTTACGTTTTTGAGGGCTGATTTCTTGTCCTGTGATAAAAAGCCTTCTGTTTCCATCGCCAAAGCTTTCAGGGGACCATTTGCAAGCTTCTGGCACCATTTTTGAGTGAATTGCCAAAAGTCAGATTTTTGCTGAAATTGTGACCCCGGGGCTTAGGGATTTTTTCAAAAAAACATTTTCTGCCGGTTACGTTTTTGAGGGCTGATTTCTTGTCCTGTGATAAAAAGCCTTCTGTTTCCATCGCCAAAGGTTTCAGGGAATCATTTGCAAGCTTCTGGCACCATTTTTGAGTGAATTGCCAAAAGACAGATTAGGGTTTAGGGATCATTTGCAAGCTTCTGGCACCATTTTTGAGTGAATTGCCAAAAGTCAGATTTTTGCTGAAATTGTGACCCCGGGGCTTAGGGATTTTTTCAAAAAAATATTTTCTGCCGGTTAAGTTTTTGAGGGCTGATTTCTTGTCCTGTGATAAAAAGCCTTCTGTTTCCATCGCCAAAGCTTTCAGGGGATCATTTGCAAGCTTCTGGCACCATTTTTGAGTGAATTGCCAAAAGTGAGATTTTTGCTGAAATTGTGACCCCGGGGCTTAGGGATTTTTTCAAAAAAATATTTTCTGCCGGTTACGTTTTTGAGGGCTGATTTCTTGTCCTGTGATAAAAAGCCTTCTGTTTCCATCGCCAAAGGTTTCAGGGAATCATTTGCAAGCTTCTGGCACCATTTTTGAGTGAATTGCCAAAAGTCAGATTAGGGCTTAGGGATCATTTGCAAGCTTCTGGCACCATTTTTGAGTGAATTGCCAAAAGTCAGATTTTTGCTGAAATTGTGACACCGGGGCTTAGGGATTTTTTCAAAAAAATATTTTCTGCCAGTTAAGTTTTTGAGGGCTGATTTCTTGTCCTCTGATAAAAGGCCTTCTGTTTCCATCGCCAAAGGTTTCAGGGGATCATTTGCAAGCTTCTGGCACCATTTTTGAGTGAATTGCCAAAAGTCAGATTAGGGCTTAGGGATCATTTGCAAGCTTCTGGCACCATTTTTGAGTGAATTGCCAAAAGTCAGATTTTTGCTGTAATTGTGACCCCGGGGCTTAGGGATTTTTTCAAAAAAATATTTTCTGCCGGTTACGTTTTTGAGTGCTGATTTCTTGTCCTGTGATAAAAAAGCCTTCTGTTTCCATCGCCAAAGCTTTCAGGGGATCATTTACAAGCTTCTGGCACCATTTTTGAGTGAATTGCCAAAAGTCAGATTTTTGCTGAAATTGTGACCCCGGGGCTTAGGGATTTTTTCAAAAAAATATTTTCTGCCGGTTACGTTTTTGAGGGCTGATTTCTTGTCCTGTGATAAAAAAGCCTTCTGTTTCCATCGCCAAAGCTTTCAGGGGATCATTTGCAAGCTTCTGGCACCATTTTTGAGTGAATTGCCAAAAGTCAGATTTTTGCTGAAATTGTGACCCCGGGGCTTAGGGATTTTTTTTTAAAAAAAATTTTCTGCCGGTTAAGTTTTTGAGGGCTGATTTCTTGTCCTGTGATAAAAAGCCTTCTGTTTCCATCGCGAAAGCTTTCAGGGGATCATTTGCAAGCTTCTGGCACCATTTTTGAGTGAATTGCCAAAAGTCAGATTTTTGCTGAAATTGTGACCCCGGGGCTTAGGGATTTTTTCAAAAAAATATTTTCTGCCGGTTAAGTTTTTGAGGGCTGATTTCTTGTCCTGTGATAAAAAGCCTTCTGTTTCCATCGCCAAAGCTTTCAGGGGATCATTTGCAAGCTTCTGGCACCATTTTTGAGTGAATTGCCAAAAGTCAGATTTTTGCTGAAATTGTGACCCCGGGGCTTAGGGATTTTTTCAAAAAAATATTTTCTGCCGGTTACGTTTTTGAGGGCTGATTTCTTGTCCTGTGATAAAAAGCCTTCTGTTTCCATGGCCAAAGCTTTCAGGGGATCATTTGCAAGCTTCTGGCACCATTTTTGAGTGAATTGCCAAAAGTCAGATTTTTGCTGAAATTGTGACCCCGGGGCTTAGGGATTTTTTCAAAAAAATATTTTCTGCCTGTTACGTTTTTGAGGGCTGATTTCTTGTCCTGTGATAAAAAGCCTTCTGTTTCCATCGCCAAAGCTTTCAGGGGATCATTTGCAAGCTTCTGGCACCATTTTTGAGTGAATTGCCAAAAGTCAGATTTTTGCTGAAATTGTGACCCCGGGGCTTAGGGATTTTTTCAAAAAAATATTTTCTGCCGGTTACGTTTTTGAGGGCTGATTTCTTGTCCTGTGATAAAAAGCCTTCTGTTTCCATCGCCAAAGCTTTCAGGGGATCATTTGCAAGCTTCTGGCACCATTTTTGAGTGAATTGCCAAAAGCCAGATTTTTGCTGAAATTGTGACCCCGGGGCTTAGGGATTTTTTCAAAAAAATATTTTCTGCCGGTTACGTTTTTGAGGGCTGATTTCTTGACCTGTGATAAAAAGCCTTCTGTTTCCATCGCCACAGCTTTCTGGGGATCATTTACAAGCTTTTGGCACCATTTTTGAGTGAATTGCCAAAAGTCAGATTTTTGCTGAAATTGTGACCCCGGGGCTTAGGGATTTTTTCAAAAAAATATTTTCTGCCGGTTACGTTTTTGAGGGCTGATTTCTTGTCCTGTGATAAAAAGCCTTCTGTTTCCATCGCCAAAGCTTTCAGGGGACCATTTGCAAGCTTCTGGCACCATTTTTGAGTGAATTGCCAAAAGTCAGATTTTTGCTGAAATTGTGACCCCGGGGCTTAGGGATTTTTTCAAAAAAACATTTTCTGCCGGTTACGTTTTTGAGGGCTGATTTCTTGTCCTGTGATAAAAAGCCTTCTGTTTCCATCGCCAAAGCTTTCAGGGAATCATTTGCAAGCTTCTGGCACCATTTTTGAGTGAATTGCCAAAAGACAGATTAGGGTTTAGGGATCATTTGCAAGCTTCTGGCACCATTTTTGAGTGAATTGCCAAAAGTCAGATTTTTGCTGAAATTGTGACCCCGGGGCTTAGGGATTTTTTCAAAAAAATATTTTCTGCCAGTTAAGTTTTTGAGGGCTGATTTCTTGTCCTCTGATAAAAGGCCTTCTGTTTCCATCGCCAAAGGTTTCAGGGGATCATTTGCAAGCTTCTGGCACCATTTTTGAGTGAATTGCCAAAAGTCAGATTTTTGCTGAAATTGTGACCCCGGGGCTTAGGGATTTTTTCAAAAAAATATTTTCTGCCGGTTAAGTTTTTGAGGGCTGATTTCTTGTCCTGTGATAAAAAGCCTTCTGTTTCCATCGCCAAAGCTTTCAGGGGATCATTTGCAAGCTTCTGGCACCATTTTTGAGTGAATTGCCAAAAGTGAGATTTTTGCTGAAATTGTGACCCCGGGGCTTAGGGATTTTTTCAAAAAAATATTTTCTGCCGGTTACGTTTTTGAGGGCTGATTTCTTGTCCTGTGATAAAAAGCCTTCTGTTTCCATCGCCAAAGGTTTCAGGGAATCATTTGCAAGCTTCTGGCACCATTTTTGAGTGAATTGCCAAAAGTCAGATTAGGGCTTAGGGATCATTTGCAAGCTTCTGGCACCATTTTTGAGTGAATTGCCAAAAGTCAGATTTTTGCTGAAATTGTGACCCCGGGGCTTAGGGATTTTTTCAAAAAAATATTTTCTGCCGGTTAAGTTTTTGAGGGCTGATTTCTTGTCCTGTGATAAAAAGCCTTCTGTTTCCATCGCCAAAGCTTTCAGGGGATCATTTGCAAGCTTCTGGCACCATTTTTGAGTGAATTGCCAAAAGTGAGATTTTTGCTGAAATTGTGACCCCGGGGCTTAGGGATTTTTTCAAAAAAATATTTTCTGCCAGTTAAGTTTTTGAGGGCTGATTTCTTGTCCTCTGATAAAAGGCCTTCTGTTTCCATCGCCAAAGGTTTCAGGGGATCATTTGCAAGCTTCTGGCACCATTTTTGAGTGAATTGCCAAAAGTCAGATTTTTGCTGAAATTGTGACCCCGGGGCTTAGGGATTTTTTCAAAAAAATATTTTCTGCCGGTTAAGTTTTTGAGGGCTGATTTCTTGTCCTGTGATAAAAAGCCTTCTGTTTCCATCGCCAAAGCTTTCAGGGGATCATTTGCACGCTTCTGGCACCATTTTTGAGTGAATTGCCAAAAGTCAGATTTTTGCTGAAATTGTGACCCCGGGGCTTAGGGATTGTTTCAAAAAAATATTTTCTGCCGGTTAAGTTTTTGAGGGCTGATTTCTTGTCCTGTGATAAAAAGCCTTCTGTTTCCATCGCCAAAGCTTTCAGGGGATCATTTGCAAGCTTCTGGCACCATTTTTGAGTGAATTGCCAAAAGTCAGATTTTTGCTGAAATTGTGACCCCGGGGCTTAGGGATTTTTTCAAAAAAATATTTTCTGCCGGTTACGTTTTTGAGGGCTGATTTCTTGTCCTGTGATAAAAAGCCTTCTGTTTCCATGGCCAAAGCTTTCAGGGGATCATTTGCAAGCTTCTGGCACCATTTTTGAGTGAATTGCCAAAAGTCAGATTTTTGCTGAAATTGTGACCCCGGGGCTTAGGGATTTTTTCAAAAAAATATTTTCTGCCTGTTACGTTTTTGAGGGCTGATTTCTTGTCCTGTGATAAAAAGCCTTCTGTTTCCATCGCCAAAGCTTTCAGGGGATCATTTGCAAGCTTCTGGCACCATTTTTGAGTGAATTGCCAAAAGTCAGATTTTTGCTGAAATTGTGACCCCGGGGCTTAGGGATTTTTTCAAAAAAATATTTTCTGCCGGTTACGTTTTTGAGGGCTGATTTCTTGTCCTGTGATAAAAAGCCTTCTGTTTCCATCGCCAAAGCTTTCAGGGGATCATTTGCAAGCTTCTGGCACCATTTTTGAGTGAATTGCCAAAAGCCAGATTTTTGCTGAAATTGTGACCCTGGGGCTTAGGGATTTTTTCAAAAAAATATTTTCTGCCGGTTACGTTTTTGAGGGCTGATTTCTTGACCTGTGATAAAAAGCCTTCTGTTTCCATCGCCACAGCTTTCTGGGGATCATTTACAAGCTTTTGGCACCATTTTTGAGTGAATTGCCAAAAGTCAGATTTTTGCTGAAATTGTGACCCCGGGGCTTAGGGATTTTTTCAAAAAAATATTTTCTGCCGGTTACGTTTTTGAGGGCTGATTTCTTGTCCTGTGATAAAAAGCCTTCTGTTTCCATCGCCAAAGCTTCAGGGGATCATTTGCACGCTTCTGGCACCATTTTTGAGTGAATTGCCAAAAGTCAGATTTTTGCTGAAATTGTGACCCCGGGGCTTAGGGATTTTTTCAAAAAAACATTTTCTGCCGGTTACGTTTTTGAGGGCTGATTTCTTGTCCTGTGATAAAAAGCCTTCTGTTTCCATCGCCAAAGCTTTCAAGGAATCATTTGCAAGCTTCTGGCACCATTTTTGAGTGAATTGCCAAAAGACAGATTAGGGTTTAGGGATCATTTGCAAGCTTCTGGCACCATTTTTGAGTGAATTGCCAAAAGTCAGATTTTTGCTGAAATTGTGACCCCGGGGCTTAGGGATTTTTTCAAAAAAATATTTTCTGCCGGTTAAGTTTTTGAGGGCTGATTTCTTGTCCTGTGATAAAAAGCCTTCTGTTTCCATCGCCAAAGCTTTCAGGGGATCATTTGCAAGCTTCTGGCACCATTTTTGAGTGAATTGCCAAAAGTGAGATTTTTGCTGAAATTGTGACCCCGGGGCTTAGGGATTTTTTCAAAAAAATATTTTCTGCCGGTTACGTTTTTGAGGGCTGATTTCTTGTCCTGTGATAAAAAGCCTTCTGTTTCCATCGCCAAAGGTTTCAGGGAATCATTTGCAAGCTTCTGGCACCATTTTTGAGTGAATTGCCAAAAGTCAGATTAGGGCTTAGGGATCATTTGCAAGCTTCTGGCACCATTTTTGAGTGAATTGCCAAAAGTCAGATTTTTGCTGAAATTGTGACCCCGGGGCTTAGGGATTTTTTCAAAAAAATATTTTCTGCCAGTTAAGTTTTTGAGGGCTGATTTCTTGTCCTCCGATAAAAGGCCTTCTGTTTCCATCGCCAAAGGTTTCAGGGGATCATTTGCAAGCTTCTGGCACCATTTTTGAGTGAATTGCCAAAAGTCAGATTTTTGCTGAAATTGTGACCCCGGGGCTTAGGGATTTTTTCAAAAAAATATTTTCTGCCGGTTAAGTTTTTGAGGGCTGATTTCTTGTCCTGTGATAAAAAGCCTTCTGTTTCCATCGCCAAAGCTTTCAGGGGATCATTTGCACGCTTCTGGCACCATTTTTGAGTGAATTGCCAAAAGTCAGATTTTTGCTGAAATTGTGACCCCGGGGCTTAGGGATTGTTTCAAAAAAATATTTTCTGCCGGTTAAGTTTTTGAGGGCTGATTTCTTGTCCTGTGATAAAAAGCCTTCTGTTTCCATCGCCAAAGCTTTCAGGGGATCATTTGCAAGCTTCTGGCACCATTTTTGAGTGAATTGCCAAAAGTCAGATTTTTGCTGAAATTGTGACCCCGGGGCTTAGGGATTTTTTCAAAAAAATATTTTCTGCCGGTTACGTTTTTGAGGGCTGATTTCTTGTCCTGTGATAAAAAGCCTTCTGTTTCCATCGCCAAAGCTTTCAGGGGATCATTTGCAAGCTTCTGGCACCATTTTTGAGTGAATTGCCAAAAGTGAGATTTTTGCTGAAATTGTGACCCCGGGGCTTAGGGATTTTTTCAAAAAAATATTTTCTGCCGGTTACGTTTTTGAGGGCTGATTTCTTGTCCTGTGATAAAAAGCCTTCTGTTTCCATCGCCAAAGGTTTCAGGGAATCATTTGCAAGCTTCTGGCACCATTTTTGAGTGAATTGCCAAAAGTCAGATTAGGGCTTAGGGATCATTTGCAAGCTTCTGGCACCATTTTTGAGTGAATTGCCAAAAGTCAGATTTTTGCTGAAATTGTGACCCCGGGGCTTAGGGATTTTTTCAAAAAAATATTTTCTGCCAGTTAAGTTTTTGAGGGCTGATTTCTTGTCCTCTGATAAAAGGCCTTCTGTTTCCATCGCCAAAGGTTTCAGGGGATCATTTGCAAGCTTCTGGCACCATTTTTGAGTGAATTGCCAAAAGTCAGATTTTTGCTGAAATTGTGACCCCGGGGCTTAGGGATTTTTTCAAAAAAATATTTTCTGCCGGTTAAGTTTTTGAGGGCTGATTTCTTGTCCTGTGATAAAAAGCCTTCTGTTTCCATCGCCAAAGCTTTCAGGGGATCATTTGCACGCTTCTGGCACCATTTTTGAGTGAATTGCCAAAAGTCAGATTTTTGCTGAAATTGTGACCCCGGGGCTTAGGGATTGTTTCAAAAAAATATTTTCTGCCGGTTACGTTTTTGAGGGCTGATTTCTTGTCCTGTGATAAAAAGCCTTCTGTTTCCATCGCCAAAGCTTTCAGGGGATCATTTGCAAGCTTCTGGCACCATTTTTGAGTGAATTGCCAAAAGCCAGATTTTTGCTGAAATTGTGACCCCGGGGCTTAGGGATTTTTTCAAAAAAATATTTTCTGCCGGTTACGTTTTTGAGGGCTGATTTCTTGACCTGTGATAAAAAGCCTTCTGTTTCCATCGCCACAGCTTTCTGGGGATCATTTACAAGCTTTTGGCACCATTTTTGAGTGAATTGCCAAAAGTCAGATTTTTGCTGAAATTGTGACCCCGGGGCTTAGGGATTTTTTCAAAAAAATATTTTCTGCCGGTTAGGTTTTTGAGGGCTGATTTCTTGTCCTGTGATAAAAAGCCTTCTGTTTCCATCGCCAAAGCTTTCAGGGGATCATTTGCACGCTTCTGGCACCATTTTTGAGTGAATTGCCAAAAGTCATATTTTTGCTGAAATTGTGACCCCGGGGCTTAGGGATTGTTTCAAAAAAATATTTTCTGCCGGTTAAGTTTTTGAGGGCTGATTTCTTGTCCTGTGATAAAAAGCCTTCTGTTTCCATCGCCAAAGCTTTCAGGGGATCATTTGCAAGCTTCTGGCACCATTTTTGAGTGAATTGCCAAAAGTCAGATTTTTGCTGAAATTGTGACCCCGGGGCTTAGGGATTTTTTCAAAAAAATATTTTCTGCCGGTTACGTTTTTGAGGGCTGATTTCTTGTCCTGTGATAAAAAGCCTTCTGTTTCCATGGCCAAAGCTTTCAGGGGATCATTTGCACGCTTCTGGCACCATTTTTGAGTGAATTGCCAAAAGTCAGATTTTTGCTGAAATTGTGACCCCGGGGCTTAGGGATTTTTTCAAAAAAATATTTTCTGCCTGTTACGTTTTTGAGGGCTGATTTCTTGTCCTGTGATAAAAAGCCTTCTGTTTCCATCGCCAAAGCTTTCAGGGGATCATTTGCAAGCTTCTGGCACCATTTTTGAGTGAATTGCCAAAAGTCAGATTTTTGCTGAAATTGTGACCCCGGGGCTTAGGGATTTTTTCAAAAAAATATTTTCTGCCGGTTACGTTTTTGAGGGCTGATTTCTTGTCCTGTGATAAAAAGCCTTCTGTTTCCATCGCCAAAGCTTTCAGGGGATCATTTGCAAGCTTCTGGCACCATTTTTGAGTGAATTGCCAAAAGCCAGATTTTTGCTGAAATTGTGACCCCGGGGCTTAGGGATTTTTTCAAAAAAATATTTTCTGCCGGTTACGTTTTTGAGGGCTGATTTCTTGACCTGTGATAAAAAGCCTTCTGTTTCCATCGCCACAGCTTTCTGGGGATCATTTACAAGCTTTTGGCACCATTTTTGAGTGAATTGCCAAAAGTCAGATTTTTGCTGAAATTGTGACCCCGGGGCTTAGGGATTTTTTCAAAAAAATATTTTCTGCCGGTTACGTTTTTGAGGGCTGATTTCTTGTCCTGTGATAAAAAGCCTTCTGTTTCCATCGCCAAAGCTTTCAGGGGACCATTTGCAAGCTTCTGGCACCATTTTTGAGTGAATTGCCAAAAGTCAGATTTTTGCTGAAATTGTGACCCCGGGGCTTAGGGATTTTTTCAAAAAAACATTTTCTGCCGGTTACATTTTTGAGGGCTGATTTCTTGTCCTGTGATAAAAAGCCTTCTGTTTCCATCGCCAAAGCTGTCAGGGAATCATTTGCAAGCTTCTGGCACCATTTTTGAGTGAATTGCCAAAAGACAGATTAGGGTTTAGGGATCATTTGCAAGCTTCTGGCACCATTTTTGAGTGAATTGCCAAAAGTCAGATTTTTGCTGAAATTGTGACCCCGGGGCTTAGGGATTTTTTCAAAAAAATATTTTCTGCCGGTTAAGTTTTTGAGGGCTGATTTCTTGTCCTGTGATAAAAAGCCTTCTGTTTCCATCGCCAAAGCTTTCAGGGGATCATTTGCAAGCTTCTGGCACCATTTTTGAGTGAATTGCCAAAAGTCAGATTTTTGCTGAAATTGTGACCCCGGGGCTTAGGGATTTTTTCAAAAAAATATTTTCTGCCGGTTACGTTTTTGAGGGCTGATTTCTTGTCCTGTGATAAAAAGCCTTCTGTTTCCATCGCCAAAGTTTTCAGGGAATCATTTGCAAGCTTCTGGCACCATTTTTGAGTGAATTGCCAAAAGTCAGATTAGGGCTTAGGGATCATTTGCAAGCTTCTGGCACCATTTTTGAGTGAATTGCCAAAAGTCAGATTTTTGCTGAAATTGTGACCCCGGGGCTTAGGGATTTTTTCAAAAAATATTTTCTGCCAGTTAAGTTTTTGAGGGCTGATTTCTTGTCCTCTGATAAAAGGCCTTCTGTTTCCATCGCCAAAGGTTTCAGGGGATCATTCGCAAGCTTCTGGCACCATTTTTGAGTGAATTGCCAAAAGTCAGATTAGGGCTTAGGGATCATTTGCAAGCTTCTGGCACCATTTTTGAGTGAATTGCCAAAAGTCAGATTTTTGCTGAAATTGTGACCCCGGGGCTTAGGGATTTTTTCAAAAAAATATTTTCTGCCGGTTACGTTTTTGAGGGCTGATTTCTTGTCCTGTGATAAAAAAGCCTTCTGTTTCCATCGCCAAAGCTTTCAGGGGATCATTTGCAAGCTTCTGGCACCATTTTTGAGTGAATTGCCAAAAATCAGATTTTTGCTGAAATTGTGACCCCGGGGCTTAGGGATTTTTTCAAAAAAATATTTTCTGCCGGTTAAGTTTTTGAGGGCTGATTTCTTGTCCTGTGATAAAAAGCCTTCTGTTTCCATCGCCAAAGCTTTCAGGGGATCATTTGCAAGCTTCTGGCACCATTTTTGAGTGAATTGCCAAAAGTCAGATTTTTGCTGAAATTGTGACCCCGGGGCTTAGGGATTTTTTCAAAAAAATATTTTCTGCCGGTTACGTTTTTGAGGGCTGATTTCTTGTCCTGTGATAAAAAGCCTTCTGTTTCCATCGCCAAAGGTTTCAGGGAATCATTTGCAAGCTTCTGGCACCATTTTTGAGTGAATTGCCAAAAGTCAGATTTTTGCTCAAATTGTGACCCCGGGGCTTAGGGATTTTTTAATAAAAAAAAATTTCTGCCGGTTAAGTTTTTGAGGGCTGATTTCTTGTCCTGTGATAAAAAGCCTTCTGTTTCCATCGCCAAAGCTTTCAGGGGATCATTTGCAAGCTTCTGGCACCATTTTTGAGTGAATTGCCAAAAGTCAGATTTTTGCTGAAATTGTGACCCCGGGGCTTAGGGATTTTTTCAAAAAAATATTTTCTGCCGGTTAAGTTTTTGAGGGCTGATTTCTTGTCCTGTGATAAAAAGCCTTCTGTTTCCATCGCCAAAGCTTTCAGGGGATCATTTGCAAGCTTCTGGCACCATTTTTGAGTGAATTGCCAAAAGTCAGATTTTTGCTGAAATTGTGACCCCGGGGCTTAGGGATTTTTTCAAAAAAATATTTTCTGCCGGTTACGTTTTTGAGGGCTGATTTCTTGACCTGTGATAAAAAGCCTTCTGTTTCCATGGCCAAAGCTTTCAGGGGATCATTTGCAAGCTTCTGGCACCATTTTTGAATGAATTGCCAAAAGTCAGATTTTTGCTGAAATTGTGACCCCGGGGCTTAGGGATTTTTTCAAAAAAATATTTTCTGCCGGTTAAGTTTTTGAGGGCTGATTTCTTGTCCTGTGATAAAAAGCCTTCTGTTTCCATCGCCAAAGCTTTCAGGGGATCATTTGCACGCTTCTGGCACCATTTTTGAGTGAATTGCCAAAAGTCAGATTTTTGCTGAAATTGTGACCCCGGGGCTTAGGGATTGTTTCAAAAAAATATTTTCTGCCGGTTAAGTTTTTGAGGGCTGATTTCTTGTCCTGTGATAAAAAGCCTCCTGTTTCCATCGCCAAAGCTTTCAGGGGATCATTTGCAAGCTTCTGGCACCATTTTTGAGTGAATTGCCAAAAGTCAGATTTTTGCTGAAATTGTGACCCCGGGGCTTAGTGATTTTTTCAAAAAAATATTTTCTGCCGGTTACGTTTTTGAGGGCTGATTTCTTGTCCTGTGATAAAAAGCCTTCTGTTTCCATGGCCAAAGCTTTCAGGGGATCATTTGCAAGCTTCTGGCACCATTTTTGAGTGAATTGCCAAAAGTCAGATTTTTGCTGAAATTGTGATCCCGGGGCTTAGGGATTTTTTCAAAAAAATATTTTCTGCCTGTTACGTTTTTGAGGGCTGATTTCTTGTCCTGTGATAAAAAGCCTTCTGTTTCCATCGCCAAAGCTTTCAGGGGATCATTTGCAAGCTTCTGGCACCATTTTTGAGTGAATTGCCAAAAGTCAGATTTTTGCTGAAATTGTGACCCCGGGGCTTAGGGATTTTTTCAAAAAAATATTTTCTGCCGGTTAAGTTTTTGAGGGCTGATTTCTTGTCCTGTGATAAAAAGCCTTCTGTTTCCATCGCCAAAGCTTTCAGGGGATCATTTGCACGCTTCTGGCACCATTTTTGAGTGAATTGCCAAAAGTCAGATTTTTGCTGAAATTGTGACCCCGGGGCTTAGGGATTGTTTCAAAAAAATATTTTCTGCCGGTTAAGTTTTTGAGGGCTGATTTCTTGTCCTGTGATAAAAAGCCTCCTGTTTCCATCGCCAAAGCTTTCAGGGGATCATTTGCAAGCTTTTGGCACCATTTTTGAGTGAATTGCCAAAAGTCAGATTTTTGCTGAAATTGTGACCCCGGGGCTTAGGGATTTTTTCAAAAAAATATTTTCTGCCGGTTACGTTTTTGAGGGCTGATTTCTTGTCCTGTGATAAAAAGCCTTCTGTTTCCATGGCCAAAGCTTTCAGGGGATCATTTGCAAGCTTCTGGCACCATTTTTGAGTGAATTGCCAAAAGTCAGATTTTTGCTGAAATTGTGATCCCGGGGCTTAGGGATATTTTCAAAAAAATATTTTCTGCCGGTTACGTTTTTGAGGGCTGATTTCTTGTCCTGTGATAAAAAGCCTTCTGTTTCCATCGCCAAAGCTTTCAGGGGATCATTTGCAAGCTTCTGGCACCATTTTTGAGTGAATTGCCAAAAGCCAGATTTTTGCTGAAATTGTGACCCCGGGGCTTAGGGATTTTTTCAAAAAAATATTTTCTGCCGGTTACGTTTTTGAGGGCTGATTTCTTGACCTGTGATAAAAAGCCTTCTGTTTCCATCGCCACAGCTTTCTGGGGATCATTTACAAGCTTTTGGCACCATTTTTGAGTGAATTGCCAAAAGTCAGATTTTTGCTGAAATTGTGACCCCGGGGCTTAGGGATTTTTTCAAAAAAATATTTTCTGCCGGTTACGTTTTTGAGGGCTGATTTCTTGTCCTGTGATAAAAAGCCTTCTGTTTCCATCGCCAAAGCTTTCAGGGGACCATTTGCAAGCTTCTGGCACCATTTTTGAGTGAATTGCCAAAAGTCAGATTTTTGCTGAAATTGTGACCCCGGGGCTTAGGGATTTTTTCAAAAAAACATTTTCTGCCGGTTACGTTTTTGAGGGCTGATTTCTTGTCCTGTGATAAAAAGCCTTCTGTTTCCATCGCCAAAGCTTTCAGGGGATCATTTGCAAGCTTCTGGCACCATTTTTGAGTGAATTGCCAAAAGTGAGATTTTTGCTGAAATTGTGACCCCGGGGCTTAGGGATTTTTTCAAAAAAATATTTTCTGCCGGTTACGTTTTTGAGGGCTGATTTCTTGTCCTGTGATAAAAAGCCTTCTGTTTCCATCGCCAAAGGTTTCAGGGAATCATTTGCAAGCTTCTGGCACCATTTTTGAGTGAATTGCCAAAAGTCAGATTAGGGCTTAGGGATCATTTGCAAGCTTCTGGCACCATTTTTGAGTGAATTGCCAAAAGTCAGATTTTTGCTGAAATTGTGACCCCGGGGCTTAGGGATTGTTTCAAAAAAATATTTTCTGCCGGTTACGTTTTTGAGGGCTGATTTCTTGTCCTGTGATAAAAAGCCTTCTGTTTCCATCGCCAAAGCTTTCAGGGGATCATTTGCAAGCTTCTGGCACCATTTTTGAGTGAATTGCCAAAAGTCAGATTAGGGCTTAGGGATCATTTGCAAGCTTCTGGCACCATTTTTGAGTGAATTGCCAAAAGTCAGATTTTTGCTGAAATTGTGACCCCGGGGCTTAGGGATTTTTTCAAAAAAATATTTTCTGCCGGTTAAGTTTTTGAGTGAATTGCCAAAAGTAAGATTTTTGCTGAAATTGTGACCCCGGGGCTTAGGGATTTTTTCAAAAAAATATTTTCTGCCGGTTACGTTTTTGAGGGCTGATTTCTTCTCCTGTGATGAAAAGCCTTCTGTTTCCATCGCCAACGCTTTCAGGGGATCATTTGCAAGCTTCTGGCACCATTTTTGAGTGAATTGCCAAAAGTCAGATTTTGGCTGAAATTGTGACCCCGGGGCTTAGGGATTTTTTCAAAAAAATATTTTCTGCCGGTTACGTTTTTGAGGGCTGATTTCTTGTCCTGTGATAAAAAGCCTTCTGTTTCCATGGCCAAAGCTTTCTGGGGATCATTTGCAAGCTTCTGGCACCATTTTTGAGTGAATTGCCAAAATTCAGATTTTTGCTGAAATTGTGACCCCGGGATTTTTTCATAGAAATATTTTCTGCCGGTTAAGTTTTTGAGGGCTGATTTCTTGTCCTGTGATAAAAAGCCTTCTGTTTCCATCGCCACAGCTTTCAGGGGATCATTTGCAAGCTTCTGGCACCATTTTTGAGTGAATTGCCAAAAGTCAGATTTTTGCTGAAATTGTGACCCCGGGGCTTAGGAATTTTTTCAAAAAAATATTTTCTGCCGGTTACGTTTTTGAGGGCTGATTTCTTGTCCTGTGATAAAAAGCCTTCTGTTTCCATCGCCAAAGCTTTCAGGGGATCATTTGCAAGCTTCTGGCACCATTTTTGAGTGAATTGCCAAAAGTCAGATTTTTGCTGAAATTGTGACCCCGGGGCTTAGGGATTTTTTCAAAAAAATATTTTCTGCCGGTTACGTTTTTGAGGGCTGATTTCTTGTCCTGTGATAAAAAGCCTTCTGTTTCCATCGCCAAAGCTTTCAGGGGATCATTTGCAAGCTTCTGGCACCATTTTTGAATGAATTGCCAAAAGTCAGATTTTTGCTGAAATTGTGACCCCGGGGCTTAGGGATTTTTTCAAAAAAACATTTTCTGCCGGTTACGTTTTTGAGGGCTGATTTCTTGTCCTGTGATAAAAAGCCTTCTGTTTCCATCGCCAAAGCTTTCAGGGAATCATTTGCAAGCTTCTGGCACCATTTTTGAGTGAATTGCCAAAAGTCAGATTAGGGTTTAGGGATCATTTGCAAGCTTCTGGCACCATTTTTGAGTGAATAGCCAAAAGTCACATTTTTGCTGAAATTGTGACCCCGGGGCTTAGGGATTTTTTCAAAAAAATATTTTCTGCCGGTTAAGTTTTAGAGCGCAGATTTCTTGTCCTGTGATAAAAAGCCTTCTTTTTCCATCGCCAAAGCTTTCAGGGGATCATTTGCAAGCTGCTGGCACCATTTTTGAGTGAATTGCCAAAAGTCAGATTAGGGCTTAGGGATCATTTGCAAGCTTCTGGCACCATTTTTGAGTGAATTGCCAAAAGTCAGATTTTTGCTGAAATTGTGACCCCGGGGCTTAGGGATTTTTTCAAAAAAATATTTTCTGCCGGTTATGTTTTTGAGGGCTGATTTCTTGTCCTGTGATAAAAAAGCCTTCTGTTTCCATGGCCAAAGCTTTCAGGGGATCATTTGCAAGCTTCTGGCACCATTTTTGAGTGAATTGCCAAAAGTGAGATTTTTGCTGAAATTGTGACCCCGGGGCTTAGGGATTTTTTCAAAAAAATATTTTCTGCCGGTTACGTTTTTGAGGGCTGATTTCTTCTCCTGTGATGAAAAGCCTTCTGTTTCCATCGCCAACGCTTTCAGGGGATCATTTGCAAGCTTCTGGCACCATTTTTGAGTGAATTGCCAAAAGTCAGATTTTGGCTGAAATTGTGACCCCGGGGCTTAGGGATTTTTTCAAAAAAATATTTTCTGCCGGTTACGTTTTTGAGGGCTGATTTCTTGTCCTGTGATAAAAAGCCTTCTGTTTCCATGGCCAAAGCTTTCTGGGGATCATTTGCAAGCTTCTGGCACCATTTTTGAGTGAATTGCCAAAATTCAGATTTTTGCTGAAATTGTGACCCCGGGGCTTAGGGATTTTTTCATAGAAATATTTTCTGCCGGTTAAGTTTTTGAGGGCTGATTTCTTGTCCTGTGATAAAAAGCCTTCTGTTTCCATCGCCACAGCTTTCAGGGGATCATTTGCAAGCTTCTGGCACCATTTTTGAGTGAATTGGCAAAAGTCAGATTTTTGCTGAAATTGTGACCCCGGGGCTTAGGAATTTTTTCAAAAAAATATTTTCTGCCGGTTACGTTTTTGAGGGCTGATTTCTTGTCCTGTGATAAAAAGCCTTCTGTTTCCATCGCCAAAGCTTTCAGGGGATCATTTGCAAGCTTCTGGCACCATTTTTGAGTGAATTGCCAAAAGTCAGATTAGGGCTTAGGGGTCATTTGCAAGCTTCTGGCACCTTTTTTGAGTGAATTGCCAAAAGTCAGATTTTTGCTGAAATTGTGACCCCGGGGCTTAGGGATTTTTTCAAAAAAATATTTTCTGCCGGTTATGTTTTTGAGGGCTGATTTCTTGTCCTGTGATAAAAAGCCTTCTGTTTCCATGGCCAAAGCTTTCAGGGGATCATTTGCAAGCTTCTGGCACCATTTTTGAGTGAATTGCCAAAAGTCAGATTTTTGCTGAAATTGTGACCCCGGGGCTTAGGGATTTTTTCAAAAAAATATTTTCTGCCGGTTACGTTTTTGAGGGCTGATTTCTTGTCCTGTGATAAAAAGCCTTCTGTTTCCATCGCCAAAGCTTTCAGGGGATCATTTGCAAGCTTCTGGCACCATTTTTGAGTGAATTGCCAAAAGTCAGATTTTTGCTGAAATTGTGACCCCGGGGCTTAGGGATTTTTTCAAAAAAACATTTTCTGCCGGTTACGTTTTTGAGGGCTGATTTCTTGTCCTGTGATAAAAAGCCTTCTGTTTCCATCGCCAAAGCTTTCAGGGAATCATTTGCAAGCTTCTGGCACCATTTTTGAGTGAATTGCCAAAAGTCAGATTAGGGTTTAGGGATCATTTGCAAGCTTCTGGCACCATTTTTGAGTGAATTGCCAAAAGTCACATTTTTGCTGAAATTGTGACCCCGGGGCTTAGGGATTTTTTCAAAAAAATATTTTCTGCCGGTTAAGTTTTAGAGCGCAGATTTCTTGTCCTGTGATAAAAAGCCTTCTTTTTCCATCGCCAAAGCTTTCAGGGGATCATTTGCAAGCTGCTGGCACCATTTTTGAGTGAATTGCCAAAAGTCAGATTAGGGCTTAGGGATCATTTGCAAGCTTCTGGCACCATTTTTGAGTGAATTGCCAAAAGTCAGATTTTTGCTGAAATTGTGACCCCGGGGCTTAGGGATTTTTTCAAAAAAATATTTTCTGCCGGTTATGTTTTTGAGGGCTGATTTCTTGTCCTGTGATAAAAAAGCCTTCTGTTTCCATGGCCAAAGCTTTCAGGGGATCATTTGCAAGCTTCTGGCACCATTTTTGAGTGAATTGCCAAAAGTGAGATTTTTGCTGAAATTGTGACCCCGGGGCTTAGGGATTTTTTCAAAAAAATATTTTCTGCCGGTTACGTTTTTGAGGGCTGATTTCTTGTCCTGTGATAAAAAGCCTTCTGTTTCCATGGCCAAAGCTTTCTGGGGATCATTTGCAAGCTTCTGGCACCATTTTTGAGTGAATTGCCAAAAGTAAGATTTTTGCTGAAATTGTGACCCCGGGGCTTAGGGATTTTTTCAAAAAAATATTTTCTGCCGGTTACGTTTTTGAGGGCTGATTTCTTCTCCTGTGATGAAAAGCCTTCTGTTTCCATCGCCAACGCTTTCAGGGGATCATTTGCAAGCTTCTGGCACCATTTTTGAGTGAATTGCCAAAAGTCAGATTTTGGCTGAAATTGTGACCCCGGGGCTTAGGGATTTTTTCAAAAAAATATTTTCTGCCGGTTACGTTTTTGAGGGCTGATTTCTTGTCCTGTGATAAAAAGCCTTCTGTTTCCATGGCCAAAGCTTTCTGGGGATCATTTGCAAGCTTCTGGCACCATTTTTGAGTGAATTGCCAAAATTCAGATTTTTGCTGAAATTGTGACCCCGGGGCTTAGGGATTTTTTCATAGAAATATTTTCTGCCGGTTAAGTTTTTGAGGGCTGATTTCTTGTCCTGTGATAAAAAGCCTTCTGTTTCCATCGCCACAGCTTTCAGGGGATCATTTGCAAGCTTCTGGCACCATTTTTGAGTGAATTGCCAAAAGTCAGATTTTTGCTGAAATTGTGACCCCGGGGCTTAGGAATTTTTTCAAAAAAATATTTTCTGCCGGTTACGTTTTTGAGGGCTGATTTCTTGTCCTGTGATAAAAAGCCTTCTGTTTCCATCGCCAAAGCTTTCAGGGGATCATTTGCAAGCTTCTGGCACCATTTTTGAGTGAATTGCCAAAAGTCAGATTAGGGCTTAGGGGTCATTTGCAAGCTTCTGGCACCATTTTTGAGTGAATTGCCAAAAGTCAGATTTTTGCTGAAATTGTGACCCCGGGGCTTAGGGATTTTTTCAAAAAAATATTTTCTGCCGGTTATGTTTTTGAGGGCTGATTTCTTGTCCTGTGATAAAAAGCCTTCTGTTTCCATGGCCAAAGCTTTCAGGGGATCATTTGCAAGCTTCTGGCACCATTTTTGAGTGAATTGCCAAAAGTCAGATTTTTGCTGAAATTGTGACCACGGGGCTTAGGGATTTTTTCAAAAAAATATTTTCTGCCGGTTACGTTTTTGAGGGCTGATTTCTTGTCCTGTGATAAAAAGCCTTCTGTTTCCATCGCCAAAGCTTTCAGGGGATCATTTGCAAGCTTCTGGCACCATTTTTGAGTGAATTGCCAAAAGTCAGATTTTTGCTGAAATTGTGACCCCGGGGCTTAGGGATTTTTTCAAAAAAACATTTTCTGCCTTTTACGTTTTTGAGGGCTGATTTCTTGTCCTGTGATAAAAAGCCTTCTGTTTCCATCGCCAAAGCTTTCAGGGAATCATTTGCAAGCTTCTGGCACCATTTTTGAGTGAATTGCCAAAAGTCAGATTAGGGTTTAGGGATCATTTGCAAGCTTCTGGCACCATTTTTGTGTGAATTGCCAAAAGTCACATTTTTGCTGAAATTGTGACCCCGGGGCTTAGGGATTTTTTCAAAAAAATATTTTCTGCCGGTTAAGTTTTAGAGCGCAGATTTCTTGTCCTGTGATAAAAAGCCTTCTTTTTCCATCGCCAAAGCTTTCAGGGGATCATTTGCAAGCTGCTGGCACCATTTTTGAGTGAATTGCCAAAAGTCAGATTAGGGCTTAGGGATCATTTGCAAGCTTCTGGCACCATTTTTGAGTGAATTGCCAAAAGTCAGATTTTTGCTGAAATTGTGACCCCGGGGCTTAGGGATTTTTTCAAAAAAATATTTTCTGCCGGTTATGTTTTTGAGGGCTGATTTCTTGTCCTGTGATAAAAAAGCCTTCTGTTTCCATGGCCAAAGCTTTCAGGGGATCATTTGCAAGCTTCTGGCACCATTTTTGAGTGAATTGCCAAAAGTGAGATTTTTGCTGAAATTGTGACCCCGGGGCTTAGGGATTTTTTCAAAAAAATATTTTCTGCCGGTTACGTTTTTGAGGGCTGATTTCTTGTCCTGTGATAAAAAGCCTTCTGTTTCCAGGGCCAAAGCTTTCTGGGGATCATTTGCAAGCTTCTGGCACCATTTTTGAGTGAATTGCCAAAAGTCAGATTTTTGCTGAAATTGTGACCCCGAGGCTTAGGGATTTTTTCAAAAAAATATTTTCTGCCGGTTACGTTTTTGAGGGCTGATTTCTTGTCCTGTGATAAAAAGCCTTCTGTTTCCATGGCCAAAGCTTTCAGGGGATCATTTGCAAGCTTCTGGCACCATTTTTGAGTGAATTGCCAAAAGTCAGATTTTTGCTGAAATTGTGACCCCGGGGCTTAGGGATTTTTTCAAAAAAATATTTTCTGCCGGTTACGTTTTTGAGGGCTGATTTCTTGTCCTGTGATAAAAAGCCTTCTGTTTCCATCGCCAAAGCTTTCAGGGGATCATTTGCAAGCTTCTGGCACCATTTTTGAGTGAATTGCCAAAAGTCAGATTTTTGCTGAAATTGTGACCCCGGGGCTTAGGGATTTTTTCAAAAAAACATTTTCTGCCGGTTACGTTTTTGAGGACTGATTTCTTGTCCTGTGATAAAAAGCCTTCTGTTTCCATCGCCAAAGCTTTCAGGGGATCATTTGCAAGCTTCTGGCACCATTTTTGAGTGAATTGCCAAAAGTCAGATTAGGGCTTAGGGATCATTTGCAAGCTTCTGGCACCATTTTTGAGTGAATTGCCAAAAGTCAGATTTTTGCTGAAATTGTGACCCCGGGGCTTAGGGATTTTTTCAAAAAAATATTTTCTGCCGGTTACGTTTTTGAGGGCTGATTTCTTGTCCTGTGATAAAAAGCCTTCTGTTTCCATCGCCAAAGCTTTCAGGGGATCATTTGCAAGCTTCTGGCACCATTTTTGAGTGAATTGCCAAAAGTCAGATTTTTGCTGAAATTGTGACCCCGGGGCTTAGGGATTTTTTCAAAAAAATATTTTCTGCCGGTTACGTTTTTGAGGGCTGATTTCTTGTCCTGTGATAAAAAGCCTTCTGTTTCCATCGCCAAAGCTTTCAGGGGATCATTTGCAAGCTGCTGGCACCATTTTTGAGTGAATTGCCAAAAGTCAGATTAGGGCTTAGGGATCATTTGCAAGCTTCTGGCACCATTTTTGAGTGAATTGCCAAAAGTCAGATTTTTGCTGAAATTGTGACCCCGGGGCTTAGGGATTTTTTCAAAAAAATATTTTCTGCCGGTTATGTTTTTGAGGGCTGATTTCTTGTCCTGTGATAAAAAAGCCTTCTGTTTCCATGGCCAAAGCTTTCAGGGGATCATTTGCAAGCTTCTGGCACCATTTTTGAGTGAATTGCCAAAAGTCAGATTTTTGCTGAAATTGTGACCCCGGGGCTTAGGGATTTTTTCAAAAAAATATTTTCTGCCGGTTACGTTTTTGAGGGCTGATTTCTTCTCCTGTGATAAAAAGCCTTCTGTTTCCATCGCCAACGCTTTCAGGGGATCATTTGCAAGCTTCTGGCACCATTTTTGAGTGAATTGCCAAAAGTCAGATTTTGGCTGAAATTGTGACCCCGGGGCTTAGGGATTTTTTCAAAAAAATATTTTCTGCCGGTTACGTTTTTGAGGGCTGATTTCTTGTCCTGTGATAAAAAGCCTTCTGTTTCCATGGCCAAAGCTTTCTGGGGATCATTTGCAAGCTTCTGGCACCATTTTTGAGTGAATTGCCAAAAGTCAGATTTTTGCTGAAATTGTGACCCCGGGGCTTAGGGATTTTTTCAAAAAAATATTTTCTGCCGGTTAAGTTTTTGAGGGCTGATTTCTTGTCCTGTGATAAAAAGCCTTCTGTTTCCATGGCCAAAGCTTTCAGGGGATCATTTGTAAGCTTCTGGCACCATTTTTGAGTGAATTGCCAAAAGTCAGATTTTTGCTGAAATTGTGACCCCGGGGCTTAGGGATTTTTTCAAAAAAATATTTTCTGCCGGTTACGTTTTTGAGGGCTGATTTCTTGTCCTGTGATAAAAAGCCTTCTGTTTCCATCGCCAAAGCTTTCAGGGGATCATTTGCAAGCTTCTGGCACCATTTTTGAGTGAATTGCCAAAAGTCAGATTTTTGCTGAAATTGTGACCCCGGGGCTTAGGGATTTGTTCAAAAAAATATTTTCTGCCGGTTACGTTTTTGAGGGCTGATTTCTTGTCCTGTGATAAAAAGCCTTCTGTTTCCATCGCCAAAGCTTTCTGGGGATCATTTGCAAGCTTCTGGCACCATTTTTGAGTGAATTGCCAAAAGTCAGATTTTTGCTGAAATTGTGACCCCGGGGCTTAGGGATTTTTTCAAAAAAATATTTTCTGCCGGTTAAGTTTTTGAGGGCTGATTTCTTGCCCTGTGATAAAAAGCCTTCTGTTTCCATCGCCACAGCTTGCAGGGGATCATTTGCAAGCTTCTGGCACCATTTTTGAGTGAATTGCCAAAAGTCAGATTTTTGCTGAAATTGTGACCCCGGGGCTTAGGGATTTTTTCAAAAAAATATTTTCTGCCGGTTACGTTTTTGAGGGCTGATTTCTTGTCCTGTGATAAAAAGCCTTCTGTTTCCATCGCCAAAGCTTTCAGGGGATCATTTGCAAGCTTCTGGCACCATTTTTGAGTGAATTGCCAAAAGTCAGATTAGGGCTTAGGGATCATTTGCAAGCTTCTGGCACCATTTTTTAGTGAATTGCCAAAAGTCAGATTTTTGCTGAAATTGTGACCCCGGGGCTTAGGGATTTTTTCAAAAAAACATTTTCTGCCGGTTACGTTTTTGAGGGCTGATTTCTTGTCCTGTGATAAAAAGCCTTCTGTTTCCATGGCCAAAGCTTTCAGGGGATCATTTGCACGCTTCTGGCACCATTTTTGAGTGAATTGCCAAAAGTCAGATTTTTGCTGAAATTGTGACCCCGGGGCTTAGGGATTGTTTCAAAAAAATATTTTCTGCTGGTTACGTTTTTGAGGGCTGATTTCTTGTCCTGTGATAAAAAGCCTTCTGTTTCCATCGCCAAAGCTTTCAGGGGATCATTTTCAAGCTTCTGGCACCTTTTTTGAGTTAATTGCCAAAAGTCAGATTAGGGCTTAGGGATCATTTGCAAGCTTCTGGCACCATTTTTGAGTGAATTGCCAAAAGTCAGATTTTTGCTGAAATTGTGACCCCGGGGCTTAGGGATTTTTTCAAAAAAATATTTTCTGCCGGTTAAGTTTTTGAGGGCTGATTTCTTGTCCTGTGATAAAAAAGCCTTCTGTTTCCATGGCCAAAGCTTTCAGGGGTTCATTTGCAAACTTCTGGCACCATTTTTGAGTGAATTGCCAAAAGTCAGATTTTTGCTGAAATTGTGACCCCGGGGCTTAGGGATTTTTTTCAAAAAAATATTTTCTGCCGGTTACGTTTTTGAGGGCTGATTTCTTCTCCTGTGATGAAAAGCCTTCTGTTTCCATCGCCCACGCTTTCAGGGGATCATTTGCAAGCTTCTGGCACCATTTTTGAGTGAATTGCTAAAAGTCAGATTTTTGCTGAAATTGTGACCCCGGGGCTTAGGGATTTTTTCAAAAAAATATTTTCTGCCGGTTAAGTTTTTGAGGGCTGATTTCTTGTCCTGTGATAAAAAGCCTTCTGTTTCCATCGCCACAGCTTTCAGGGGATCATTTGCAAGCTTCTGGCACCATTTTTGAGTGAATTGCCAAAAGTCAGATTTTTGCTGAAATTGTGACCCCGGGGCTTAGGGATTTTTTCAAAAAAATATTTTCTGCCGGTTACGTTTTTGAGGGCTGATTTCTTGTCCTGTGATAAAAAGCCTTCTGTTTCCATCGCCAAAGCTTTCAGGGGATCATTTGCAAGCTTCTGGCACCATTTTTGAGTGAATTGCCAAAAGTCAGATTAGGGCTTAGGGGTCATTTGAAAGCTTCTGGCACCATTTTTGAGTGAATTGCCAAAAGTCAGATTTTTGCTGAAATTGTGACCCCGGGGCTTAGGGATTTTTTCAAAAAAATATTTTCTGCCGGTTACGTTTTTGAGGGCTGATTTCTTGTCCTGTGATAAAAAGCCTTCTGTTTCCATCGCCAAAGCTTTCAGGGGATCATTTGCAAGCTTCTGTCACCATTTTTGAGTGAATTGCCAAAAGTCAGATTTTGGCTGAAATTGTGACCCCGGGGCTTAGGGATTTTTTCAAAAAAATATTTTCTGCCGGTTACGTTTTTGAGGGCTGATTTCTTCTCCTGTGATAAAAAGCCTTCTGTTTCCATCGCCAACGCTTTCAGGGGATCATTTGCAAGCTTCTGGCACCATTTTTGAGTGAATTGCCAAAAGTCAGATTTTGGCTGAAATTGTGACCCCGGGGCTTAGGGATTTTTTCAAAAAAATATTTTCTGCCGGTTACGTTTTTGAGGGCTGATTTCTTGTCCTGTGATAAAAAGCCTTCTGTTTCCATGGCCAAAGCTTTCTGGGGATCATTTGCAAGCTTCTGGCACCATTTTTGAGTGAATTGCCAAAAGTCAGATTTTTGCTGAAATTGTGACCCCGGGGCTTAGGGATTTTTTCAAAAAAATATTTTCTGCCGGTTAAGTTTTTGAGGGCTGATTTCTTGTCCTGTGATAAAAAGCCTTCTGTTTCCATGGCCAAAGCTTTCAGGGGATCATTTGTAAGCTTCTGGCACCATTTTTGAGTGAATTGCCAAAAGTCAGATTTTTGCTGAAATTGTGACCCCGGGGCTTAGGGATTTTTTCAAAAAAATATTTTCTGCCGGTTACGTTTTTGAGGGCTGATTTCTTGTCCTGTGATAAAAAGCCTTCTGTTTCCATCGCCAAAGCTTTCAGGGGATCATTTGCAAGCTTCTGGCACCATTTTTGAGTGAATTGCCAAAAGTCAGATTTTTGCTGAAATTGTGACCCCGGGGCTTAGGGATTTGTTCAAAAAAATATTTTCTGCCGGTTACGTTTTTGAGGGCTGATTTCTTGTCCTGTGATAAAAAGCCTTCTGTTTCCATTGCCAAAGCTTTCTGGGGATCATTTGCAAGCTTCTGGCACCATTTTTGAGTGAATTGCCAAAAGTCAGATTTTTGCTGAAATTGTGACCCCGGGGCTTAGGGATTTTTTCAAAAAAATATTTTCTGCCGGTTAAGTTTTTGAGGGCTGATTTCTTGCCCTGTGATAAAAAGCCTTCTGTTTCCATCGCCACAGCTTGCAGGGGATCATTTGCAAGCTTCTGGCACCATTTATGAGTGAATTGCCAAAAGTCAGATTTTTGCTGAAATTGTGACCCCGGGGCTTAGGGATTTTTTCAAAAAAATATTTTCTGCCGGTTACGTTTTTGAGGGCTGATTTCTTGTCCTGTGATAAAAAGCCTTCTGTTTCCATCGCCAAAGCTTTCAGGGGATCATTTGCAAGCTTCTGGCACCATTTTTGAGTGAATTGCCAAAAGTCAGATTAGGGCTTAGGGATCATTTGCAAGCTTCTGGCACCATTTTTTAGTGAATTGCCAAAAGTCAGATTTTTGCTGAAATTGTGACCCCGGGGCTTAGGGATTTTTTCAAAAAAACATTTTCTGCCGGTTACGTTTTTGAGGGCTGATTTCTTGTCCTGTGATAAAAAGCCTTCTGTTTCCATGGCCAAAGCTTTCAGGGGATCATTTGCACGCTTCTGGCACCATTTTTGAGTGAATTGCCAAAAGTCAGATTTTTGCTGAAATTGTGACCCCGAGGCTTAGGGATTGTTTCAAAAAAATATTTTCTGCTGGTTACGTTTTTGAGGGCTGATTTCTTGTCCTGTGATAAAAAGCCTTCTGTTTCCATCGCCAAAGCTTTCAGGGGATCATTTTCAAGCTTCTGGCACCTTTTTTGAGTGAATTGCCAAAAGTCAGATTAGGGCTTAGGGATCATTTGCAAGCTTCTGGCACCATTTTTGAGTGAATTGCCAAAAGTCAGATTTTTGCTGAAATTGTGACCCCGGGGCTTAGGGATGTTTTCAAAAAAATATTTTCTGCCGGTTAAGTTTTTGAGGGCTGATTTCTTGTCCTGTGATAAAAAAGCCTTCTGTTTCCATGGCCAAAGCTTTCAGGGGTTCATTTGCAAACTTCTGGCACCATTTTTGAGTGAATTGCCAAAAGTCAGATTTTTGCTGAAATTGTGACCCCGGGGCTTAGGGATTTTTTTCAAAAAAATATTTTCTGCCGGTTACGTTTTTGAGGGCTGATTTCTTCTCCTGTGATGAAAAGCCTTCTGTTTCCATCGCCCACGCTTTCAGGGGATCATTTGCAAGCTTCTGGCACCATTTTTGAGTGAATTGCTAAAAGTCAGATTTTTGCTGAAATTGTGACCCCGGGGCTTAGGGATTTTTTCAAAAAAATATTTTCTGCCGGTTAAGTTTTTGAGGGCTGATTTCTTGTCCTGTGATAAAAAGCCTTCTGTTTCCATCGCCACAGCTTTCAGGGGATCATTTGCAAGCTTCTGGCACCATTTTTGAGTGAATTGCCAAAAGTCAGATTTTTGCTGAAATTGTGACCCCGGGGCTTAGGGATTTTTTCAAAAAAATATTTTCTGCCGGTTACGTTTTTGAGGGCTGATTTCTTGTCCTGTGATAAAAAGCCTTCTGTTTCCATCGCCAAAGCTTTCAGGGGATCATTTGCAAGCTTCTGGCACCATTTTTGAGTGAATTGCCAAAAGTCAGATTAGGGCTTAGGGGTCATTTGAAAGCTTCTGGCACCATTTTTGAGTGAATTGCCAAAAGTCAGATTTTTGCTGAAATTGTGACCCCGGGGCTTAGGGATTTTTTCAAAAAAATATTTTCTGCCGGTTACGTTTTTGAGGGCTGATTTGTTGTCCTGTGATAAAAAGCCTTCTGTTTCCATCGCCAAAGCTTTCAGGGGATCATTTGCAAGCTTCTGTCACCATTTTTGAGTGAATTGCCAAAAGTCAGATTTTGGCTGAAATTGTGACCCCGGGGCTTAGGGATTTTTTCAAAAAAATATTTTCTGCCGGTTACGTTTTTGAGGGCTGATTTCTTCTCCTGTGATAAAAAGCCTTCTGTTTCCATCGCCAACGCTTTCAGGGGATCATTTGCAAGCTTCTGGCACCATTTTTGAGTGAATTGCCAAAAGTCAGATTTTGGCTGAAATTGTGACCCCGGGGCTTAGGGATTTTTTCAAAAAAATATTTTCTGCCGGTTACGTTTTTGAGGGCTGATTTCTTGTCCTGTGATAAAAAGCCTTCTGTTTCCAAGGCCAAAGCTTTCTGGGGATCATTTGCAAGCTTCTGGCACCATTTTTGAGTGAATTGCCAAAAGTCAGATTTTTGCTGAAATTGTGACCCCGGGGCTTAGGGATTTTTTCAAAAAAATATTTTCTGCCGGTTAAGTTTTTGAGGGCTGATTTCTTGTCCTGTGATAAAAAGCCTTCTGTTTCCATCGCCACAGCTTTCAGGGGATCATTTGCAAGCTTCTGGCACCATTTTTGAGTGAATTGCCAAAAGTCAGATTTTTGCTGAAATTGTGACCCCGGGGCTTAGGGATTTTTTCAAAAAAATATTTTCTGCCGGTTACGTTTTTGAGGGCTGATTTCTTGTCCTGTGATAAAAAGCCTTCTGTTTCCATCGCCAAAGCTTTCAGGGGATCATTTGCAAGCTTCTGGCACCATTTTTGAGTTAATTGCCAAAAGTCAGATTAGGGCTTAGGGGTCATTTGAAAGCTTCTGGCACCATTTTTGAGTGAATTGCCAAAAGTCAGATTTTTGCTGAAATTGTGACCCCGGGGCTTAGGGATTTTTTCAAAAAAATATTTTCTGCCGGTTACGTTTTTGAGGGCTGATTTCTTGTCCTGTGATAAAAAGCCTTCTGTTTCCATCGCCACAGCTTTCAGGGGATCATTTGCAAGCTTCAGGCACCATTTTTGAGTGAATTGCCAAAAGTCAGATTTTGGCTGAAATTGTGACCCCGGGGCTTAGGGATTTTTTCAAAAAAATATTTTCTGCCGGTTACGTTTTTGAGGGCTGATTTCTTGTCCTGTGATAAAAAGCCTTCTGTTTCCATGGCCAAAGCTTTCAGGGGATCATTTGCACGCTTCTGGCACCATTTTTGAGTGAATTGCCAAAAGTCAGATTTTTGCTGAAATTGTGACCCCGGGGCTTAGGGATTTTTTCAAAAAAACATTTTCTGCCAGTTACGTTTTTGAGGGCTGATTTCTTGTCCTGTGATAAAAAGCCTTCTGTTTCCATCGCCAAAGGTTTCAGGGAATCATTTGCAAGCTTCTGGCACCATTTTTGAGTGAATTGCCAAAAGTCAGATTAGGGCTTAGGGATCATTTGCAAGCTTCTGGCACCATTTTTTAGTGAATTGCCAAAAGTCAGATTTTTGCTGAAATTGTGACCCCGGGGCTTAGGGATTTTTTTCAAAAAAATATTTTCTGCCGGTTAAGTTTTTGAGGGCTGATTTCTTGTCCTGTGATAAAAAAGCCTTCTGTTTCCATCGCCAAAGCTTTCAGGGGATCATTTGCAAGCTTCTGGCACCATTTTTGAGTGAATTGCCAAAAGTCAGATTTTTGCTGAAATTGTGACCCCGGGGCTTAGGGATTTTTTCAAAAAAATATTTTCTGCCGGTTACGTTTTTGAGGGCTGATTTCTTGTCCTGTAATAAAAAGCCTTCTGTTTCCTTCGCCAAAGCTTTCAGGGGATCATTTGCAAGCTTCTGGCACCATTTTTGAGTGAATTGCCAAAAGTCAGATTAGGGCTTAGGGATCATTTGCAAGCTTCTGGCACCATTTTTTAGTGAATTGCCAAAAGTCAGATTTTTGCAGAAATTGTGAACCCGGAGCTTAGGGATTTTTTCAAAAAAATATTTTCTGCCGGTTACGTTTTTGAGGGCTGATTTCTTGTCCTGTGATAAAAAGCCTTCTGTTTCCATGGCCAAAGCTTTCAGGGGATCATTTGCACGCTTCTGGCACCATTTTTGAGTGAATTGCCAAAAGTCAGATTTTTGCTGAAATTGTGACCCCGGGGCTTAGGGATTTTTTCAAAAAAACATTTTCTGCCGGTTACGTTTTTGAGGGCTGATTTCTTGTCCTGTGATAAAAAGCCTTCTGTTTCCATCGCCAAAGGTTTCAGGGAATCATTTGCAAGCTTCTGGCACCATTTTTGAGTGAATTGCCAAAAGTCAGATTAGGGCTTAGGGATCATTTGAAAGCTTCTGGCACCATTTTTTAGTGAATTGCCAAAAGTCAGATTTTTGCTGAAATTGTGACCCCGGGGCTTAGGGATTTTTTCAAAAAAATATTTTCTGCCGGTTACGTTTTTGAGGGCTGATTTCTTGTCCTGTGATAAAAAGCCTTCTGTTTCCATCGCCAACGCTTTCAGGGGATCATTTGCAAGCTTCTGGCACCATTTTTGAGTGAATTGCCAAAAGTCAGATTTTTGCTGAAATTGTGACCCCGGGGCTTAGGGATTGTTTCAAAAAAATATTTTCTGCCGGTTACGTTTTTGAGGGCTGATTTCTTCTCCTGTGATAAAAAGCCTTCTGTTTCCATCGCCAATGCTTTCAGGGGATCATTTGCAAGCTTCTGGCACCATTTTTGAGTGAATTGCCAAAAGTCAGATTTTTGCTGAAATTGTGACCCCGGGGCTTAGGGATTTTTTCAAAAAAATATTTTCTGCCGGTTACGTTTTTGAGGGCTGATTTCTTGTCCTGTGATAAAAAGCCTTCTGTTTCCATCGCCAAAGCTTTCAGGGGATCATTTGCACGCTTCTGGCACCATTTTTGAGTGAATTCCCAAAAGCCAGATTTTTGCTGAAATTGTGACCCCGGGGCTTAGGGATTGTTTCAAAAAAATATTTTCTGCCGGTTACGTTTTTGAGGGCTGATTTCTTGTCCTGTGATAAAAAGCCTTCTGTTTCCATCGCCAAAGCTTTCAGGGGATCATTTGCAAGCTTCTGGCACCATTTTTGAGTGAATTGCCAAAAGTCAGATTAGGGCTTAGGGATCATTTGCAAGCTTCTGGCACCATTTTTGAGTGAATTGCCAAAAGTCAGATTTTTGCTGAAATTGTGACCCCGGGGCTTAGGGATTTTTTCAAAAAAATATTTTCTGCCGGTTATGTTTTTGAGGGCTGATTTCTTGTCCTGTGATAAAAAAGCCTTCTGTTTCCATGACCAAAGCTTTCAGGAGTTCATTTGCAAGCTTCTGGCACCATTTTTGAGTGAATTGCCAAAAGTCAGATTTTTGCTGAAATTGTGACCCCGGGGCTTAGGGATTTTTTCAAAAAAAATATTTTCTGCCGGTTACGTTTTTGAGGGCTGATTTCTTCTCCTGTGATAAAAAGCCTTCTGTTTCCATCGCCAACGCTTTCAGGGGATCATTTGCAAGCTTCTGGCACCATTTTTGAGTGAATTGCCAAAAGTCAGATTTTGGCTGAAATTGTGACCCCGGGGCTTAGGGATTTTTTCAAAAAAATATTTTCTGCCGGTTACGTTTTTGAGGGCTGATTTCTTGTCCTGTGATAAAAAGCCTTCTGTTTCCATCGCCAAAGCTTTCTGGGGATCATTTGCAAGCTTCTGGCACCATTTTTGAGTGAATTGCCAAAAGTCAGATTTTTGCTGAAATTGTGACCCCGGGGCTTAGGGATTTTTTCAAAAAAATATTTTCTGCCGGTTAAGTTTTTGAGGGCTGATTTCTTGTCCTGTGATAAAAAAGCCTTCTGTTTCCATCGCCAAAGCTTTCAGGGGATCATTTGCAAGCTTCTAGCACCATTTTTGAGTGAATTGCCAAAAGTCAGATTAGGGCTTAGGGATCATTTGCAAGCTTCTGGCACCATTTTTTAGTGAATTGCCAAAAGTCAGATTTTTGCTGAAATTGTGACCCCGGGGCTTAGGGATTTTTTCAAAAAAATATTTTCTGCCGGTTAAGTTTTTGAGGGCTGATTTCTTGTCCTGTGATAAAAAAGCCTTCTGTTTCCATCGCCAAAGCTTTCTGGGGATCATTTGCAAGCTTCTGGCACCATTTTTGAGTGAATTGCCAAAAGTCAGATTTTTGCTGAAATTGTGACCCCGGGGCTTAGGGATTTTTTCAAAAAAATATTTTCTGCCGGTTAAGTTTTTGAGGGCTGATTTCTTGTCCTGTGATAAAAAAGCCTTCTGTTTCCATCGCCAAAGCTTTCAGGGGATCATATGCAAGCTTCTAGCACCATTTTTGAGTGAATTGCCAAAAGTCAGATTAGGGCTTAGGGATCATTTGCAAGCTTCTGGCACCATTTTTTAGTGAATTGCCAAAAGTCAGATTTTTGCTGAAATTGTGACCCCGGGGCTTAGGGATTTTTCAAAAAAAATATTTTCTGCCGGTTACGTTTTTGAGGGCTGATTTCTTGTCCTGTGATAAAAAGCCTTCTGTTTCCATGGCCAAAGCTTTCAGGGGATCATTTGCACGCTTCTGGCACCATTTTTTAGTGAATTGCCAAAAGTCAGATTTTTGCTGAAATTGTGACCCCGGGGCTTAGGGATTTTTTCAAAAAAACATTTTCTGCCGGTTACGTTTTTGAGGGCTGATTTCTTGTCCTGTGATAAAAAGCCTTCTGTTTCCATCGCCAACGCTTTCAGGGGATCATTTGCAAGCTTCTGGCACCATTTTTGAGTGAATTGCCAAAAGTCAGATTTTTGCTGAAATTGTGACCCCGGGGCTTAGGGATTGTTTCAAAAAAATATTTTCTGCCGGTTACGTTTTTGAGGGCTGATTTCTTGTCCTGTGATAAAAAGCCTTCTGTTTCCATCGCCAAAGCTTTCAGGGGATCATTTGCACGGTTCTGGCACCATTTTTGAGTGAATTGCCAAAAGCCAGATTTTTGCTGAAATTGTGACCCCGGGGCTTAGGGATTGTTTCAAAAAAATATTTTCTGCCGGTTACGTTTTTGAGGGCTGATTTCTTCTCCTGTGATAAAAAGCCTTCTGTTTCCATCGCCAACGCTTTCAGGGGATCATTTGCAAGCTTCTGGCACCATTTTTGAGTGAATTGCCAAAAGTCAGATTTTTGCTGAAATTGTGACCCCGGGGCTTAGGGATTTTTTCAAAAAAATATTTTCTGCCGGTTACGTTTTTGAGGGCTGATTTCTTGTCCTGTGATAAAAAGCCTTCTGTTTCCATCGCCAAAGCTTTCAGGGGATCATTTGCACGGTTCTGGCACCATTTTTGAGTGAATTGCCAAAAGCCAGATTTTTGCTGAAATTGTGACCCCGGGGCTTAGGGATTGTTTCAAAAAAATATTTTCTGCCGGTTACGTTTTTGAGGGCTGATTTCTTGTCCTGTGATAAAAAGCCTTCTGTTTCCATCGCCAAAGCTTTCAGGGGATCATTTGCAAGCTTCTGGCACCATTTTTGAGTGAATTGCCAAAAGTCAGATTAGGGCTTAGGGATCATTTGCAAGCTTCTGGCACCATTTTTGAGTGAATTGCCAAAAGTCAGATTTTTGCTGAAATTGTGAACCCGGGGCTTAGGGATTTTTTCAAAAAAATATTTTCTGCCGGTTACGTTTTTGAGGGCTGATTTCTTGTCCTGTGATAAAAAGCCTTCTGTTTCCATGGCCAAAGCTTTCAGGGGATCATTTGCACGCTTCTGGCACCATTTTTGAGTGAATTGCCAAAAGTCAGATTTTTGCTGAAATTGTGACCCCGGGGCTTAGGGATTTTTTCAAAAAAACATTTTCTGCCGGTTACGTTTTTGAGGGCTGATTTCTTGTCCTGTGATAAAAAGCCTTCTGTTTCCATCGCCAAAGGTTTCAGGGAATCATTTGCAAGCTTCTGGCACCATTTTTGAGTGAATTGCCAAAAGTCAGATTAGGGCTTAGGGATCATTTGCAAGCTTCTGGCACCATTTTTTAGTGAATTGCCAAAAGTCAGATTTTTGCTGAAATTGTGACCCCGGGGCTTAGGGATTTTTTCAAAAAAATATTTTCTGCCGGTTACGTTTTTGAGGGCTGATTTCTTGTCCTGTGATAAAAAGCCTTCTGTTTCCATCGCCAAAGCTTTCAGGGGATCATTTGCACGGTTCTGGCACCATTTTTGAGTGAATTGCCAAAAGCCAGATTTTTGCTGAAATTGTGACCCCGGGTCTTAGGGATTGTTTCAAAAAAATATTTTCTGCCGGTTACGTTTTTGAGGGCTGATTTCTTGTCCTGTGATAAAAAGCCTTCTGTTTCCATCGCCAAAGCTTTCAGGGGATCATTTGCAAGCTTCTGGCACCATTTTTGAGTGAATTGCCAAAAGTCAGATTAGGGCTTAGGGATCATTTGCAAGCTTCTGGCACCATTTTTGAGTGAATTGCCAAAAGTCAGATTTTTGCTGAAATTGTGAACCCGGGGCTTAGGGATTTTTTCAAAAAAATATTTTCTGCCGGTTACGTTTTTGAGGGCTGATTTCTTCTCCTGTGATAAAAAGCCTTCTGTTTCCATCGCCAACGCTTTCAGGGGATCATTTGCAAGCTTCTGGCACCATTTTTGAGTGAATTGCCAAAAGTCAGATTTTTGCTGAAATTGTGACCCCGGGGCTTAGGGATTTTTTCAAAAAAATATTTTCTGCCGGTTACGTTTTTGAGGGCTGATTTCTTGTCCTGTGATAAAAAGCCTTCTGTTTCCATCGCCAAAGCTTTCAGGGGATCATTTGCACGGTTCTGGCACCATTTTTGAGTGAATTGCCAAAAGCCAGATTTTTGCTGAAATTGTGACCCCGGGGCTTAGGGATTGTTTCAAAAAAATATTTTCTGCCGGTTACGTTTTTGAGGGCTGATTTCTTGTCCTGTGATAAAAAGCCTTCTGTTTCCATCGCCAAAGCTTTCAGGGGATCATTTGCAAGCTTCTGGCACCATTTTTGAGTGAATTGCCAAAAGTCAGATTAGGGCTTAGGGATCATTTGCAAGCTTCTGGCACCATTTTTGAGTGAATTGCCAAAAGTCAGATTTTTGCTGAAATTGTGAACCCGGGGCTTAGGGATTTTTTCAAAAAAATATTTTCTGCCGGTTACGTTTTTGAGGGCTGATTTCTTGTCCTGTGATAAAAAGCCTTCTGTTTCCATGGCCAAAGCTTTCAGGGGATCATTTGCACGCTTCTGGCACCATTTTTGAGTGAATTGCCAAAAGTCAGATTTTTGCTGAAATTGTGACCCCGGGGCTTAGGGATTTTTTCAAAAAAATATTTTCTGCCGGTTACGTTTTTGAGGGCTGATTTCTTGTCCTGTAATAAAAAGCCTTCTGTTTCCATCGCCAAAGCTTTCAGGGGATCATTTGCAAGCTTCTGGCACCATTTTTGAGTGAATTGCCAAAAGTCAGATTAGGGCTTAGGGATCATTTGCAAGCTTCTGGCACCATTTTTTAGTGAATTGCCAAAAGTCAGATTTTTGCTGAAATTGTGACCCCGGGGCTTAGGGATTTTTTCAAAAAAATATTTTCTGCCGGTTACGTTTTTGAGGGCTGATTTCTTGTCCTGTGATAAAAAGCCTTCTGTTTCCATCGCCAACGCTTTCAGGGGATCATTTGCAAGCTTCTGGCACCATTTTTGAGTGAATTGCCAAAAGTCAGATTTTTGCTGAAATTGTGACCCCGGGGCTTAGGGATTTTTTCAAAAAAATATTTTCTGCCGGTTACGTTTTTGAGGGCTGATTTCTTGTCCTGTGATAAAAAGCCTTCTGTTTCCATCGCCAAAGCTTTCAGCGGATCATTTGCACGCTTCTGGCACCATTTTTGAGTGAATAGCCAAAAGCCAGATTTTTGCTGAAATTGTGACCCCGGGGATTAGGGATTGTTTCAAAAAAATATTTTCTGCCGGTTACGTTTTTGAGGGCTGATTTCTTGTCCTGTGATAAAAAGCCTTCTGTTTCCATCGCCAAAGCTTTCAGGGGATCATTTGCAAGCTTCTGGCACCATTTTTGAGTGAATTGCCAAAAGTCAGATTAGGCCTTAGGGATCATTTGCAAGCTTCTGGCACCATTTTTGAGTGAATTGCCAAAAGTCAGATTTTTGCTGAAATTGTGACCCCGGGGCTTAGGGATTTTTTCAAAAAAATATTTTCTGCCGGTTATGTTTTTGAGGGCTGATTTCTTGTCCTGTGATAAAAAAGCCTTCTGTTTCCATGACCAAAGCTTTCAGGGGTTCATTTGCAAGCTTCTGGCACCATTTTTGAGTGAATTGCCAAAAGTCAGATTTTGGCTGAAATTGTGACCCCGGGGCTTAGGGTTTTTTTCAAAAAAATATTTTCTGCCGGTTACGTTTTTGAGGGCTGATTTCTTCTCCTGTGATAAAAAGCCTTCTGTTTCCATCGCCAACGCTTTCAGGGGATCATTTGCAAGCTTCTGGCACCATTTTTGAGTGAATTGCCAAAAGTCAGATTTTTGCTGAAATTGTGACCCCGGGGCTTAGGGATTTTTTCAAAAAAATATTTTCTGCCGGTTACGTTTTTGAGGGCTGATTCCTTGTCCTGTGATAAAAAGCCTTCTGTTTCCATCGCCAAAGCTTTCTGGGGATCATTTGCAAGCTTCTGGCACCATTTTTGAGTGAATTGCCAAAAGTCAGATTTTTGCTGAAATTGTGACCCCGGGGCTTAGGGATTTTTTCAAAAAAATATTTTCTGCCGGTTAAGTTTTTGAGGGCTGATTTCTTGTCCTGTGATAAAAAAGCCTTCTGTTTCCATCGCCAAAGCTTTCAGGGGATCATTTGCAAGCTTCTGGCACCATTTTTGAGTGAATTGCCAAAAGTCAGATTTTTGCTGAAATTGTGACCCCGGGGCTTAGGGATTTTGTCAAAAAAATATTTTCTGCCGGTTACGTTTTTGAGGGCTGATTTCTTGTCCTGTAATAAAAAGCCTTCTGTTTCCATCGCCAAAGCTTTCAGGGGATCATTTGCAAGCTTCTGGCACCATTTTTGAGTGAATTGCCAAAAGCCAGATTTTTGCTGAAATTGTGACCCCGGGGCTTAGGGATTTTTTCAAAAAAATATTTTCTGCCGGTTACGTTTTTGAGGGCTGATTTCTTGTCCTGTGATAAAAAGCCTTCTGTTTCCATCGCCAACGCTTTCAGGGGATCATTTGCAAGCTTCTGGCACCATTTTTGAGTGAATTGCCAAAAGTCAGATTAGGGCTTAGGGATCATTTGCAAGCTTCTGGCACCATTTTTTAGTGAATTGCCAAAAGTCAGATTTTTGCTGAAATTGTGACCCCGGGGCTTAGGGATTTTTTCAAAAAAATATTTTCTGCCGGTTACGTTTTTGAGAGCTGATTTCTTGTCCTGTGATAAAAAGCCTTCTGTTTCCATCGCCAACGCTTTCAGGGGATCATTTGCAAGCTTCTGGCACCATTTTTGAGTGAATTGCCAAAAGTCAGATTAGGGCTTAGGGATCATTTGCAAGCTTCTGGCACCATTTTTGAGTGAATTGCCAAAAGTCAGATTTTTGCTGAAATTGTGACCCCGGGGCTTAGGGATTTTTTCAAAAAAATATTTTCTGCCGGTTACGTTTTTGAGGGCTGATTTCTTGTCCTGTGATAAAAAGCCTTCTGTTTCCATCGCCAAAGCTTTCAGGGGATCATTTGCACGGTTCTGGCACCATTTTTGAGTGAATTGCCAAAAGCCAGATTTTTGCTGAAATTGTGACCCCGGGGCTTAGGGATTGTTTCAAAAAAATATTTTCTGCCGGTTACGTTTTTGAGGGCTGATTTCTTGTCCTGTGATAAAAAGCCTTCTGTTTCCATCGCCAAAGCTTTCAGGGGATCATTTGCAAGCTTCTGGCACCATTTTTGAGTGAATTGCCAAAAGTCAGATTAGGGCTTAGGGATCATTTGCAAGCTTCTGGCACCATTTTTGAGTGAATTGCCAAAAGTCAGATTTTTGCTGAAATTGTGAACCCGGGGCTTAGGGATTGTTTCAAAAAAATATTTTCTGCCGGTTACGTTTTTGAGGGCTGATTTCTTGTCCTGTGATAAAAAGCCTTCTGTTTCCATGGCCAAAGCTTTCAGGGGATCATTTGCACGCTTCTGGCACCATTTTTGAGTGAATTGCCAAAAGTCAGATTTTTGCTGAAATTGTGACCCCGGGGCTTAGGGATTTTTTCAAAAAAATATTTTCTGCCGGTTACGTTTTTGAGGGCTGATTTCTTGTCCTGTAATAAAAAGCCTTCTGTTTCCATCGCCAAAGCTTTCAGGGGATCATTTGCAAGCTTCTGGCACCATTTTTGAGTGAATTGCCAAAAGTCAGATTAGGGCTTAGGGATCATTTGCAAGCTTCTGGCACCATTTTTTAGTGAATTGCCAAAAGTCAGATTTTTGCTGAAATTGTGACCCCGGGGCTTAGGGATTTTTTCAAAAAAATATTTTCTGCCGGTTACGTTTTTGAGGGCTGATTTCTTGTCCTGTGATAAAAAGCCTTCTGTTTCCATCGCCAACGCTTTCAGGGGATCATTTGCAAGCTTCTGGCACCATTTTTGAGTGAATTGCCAAAAGTCAGATTAGGGCTTAGGGATCATTTGCAAGCTTCTGGCACCATTTTTGAGTGAATTGCCAAAAGTCAGATTTTTGCTGAAATTGTGACCCCGGGGCTTAGGGATTGTTTCAAAAAAATATTTTCTGCCGGTTACGTTTTTGAGGGCTGATTTCTTCTCCTGTGATAAAAAGCCTTCTGTTTCCATCGCCAACGCTTTCAGGGGATCATTTGCAAGCTTCTGGCACCATTTTTCAGTGAATTGCCAAAAGTCAGATTTTTGCTGAAATTGTGACCCCGGGGCTTAGGGATTTTTTCAAAAAAATATTTTCTGCCGGTTACGTTTTTGAGGGCTGATTTCTTGTCCTGTGATAAAAAGCCTTCTGTTTCCATCGCCAAAGCTTTCAGGGGATCATTTGCACGGTTCTGGCACCATTTTTGAGTGAATTGCCAAAAGCCAGATTTTTGCTGAAATTGTGACCCCGGGGCTTAGGGATTGTTTCAAAAAAATATTTTCTGCCGGTTACGTTTTTGAGGGCTGATTTCTTGTCCTGTGATAAAAAGCCTTCTGTTTCCATCGCCAAAGCTTTCAGGGGATCATTTGCAAGCTTCTGGCACCATTTTTGAGTGAATTGCCAAAAGTCAGATTAGGGCTTAGGGATCATTTGCAAGCTTCTGGCACCATTTTTGAGTGAATTGCCAAAAGTCAGATTTTTGCTGAAATTGTGAACCCGGGGCTTAGGGATTTTTTCAAAAAAATATTTTCTGCCGGTTACGTTTTTGAGGGCTGATTTCTTGTCCTGTGATAAAAAGCCTTCTGTTTCCATGGCCAAAGCTTTCAGGGGATCATTTGCACGCTTCTGGCACCATTTTTGAGTGAATTGCCAAAAGTCAGATTTTTGCTGAAATTGTGACCCCGGGGCTTAGGGATTTTTTCAAAAAAACATTTTCTGCCGGTTACGTTTTTGAGGGCTGATTTCTTGTCCTGTGATAAAAAGCCTTCTGTTTCCATCGCCAAAGCTTTCAGGGGATCATTTGCAAGCTTCTGGCACCATTTTTGAGTGAATTGCCAAAAGTCAGATTAGGGCTTAGGGATCATTTGCAAGCTTCTGGCACCATTTTTTAGTGAATTGCCAAAAGTCAGATTTTTGCTGAAATTGTGACCCCGGGGCTTAGGGATTTTTTCAAAAAAATATTTTCTGCCGGTTACGTTTTTGAGGGCTGATTTCTTGTCCTGTGATAAAAAGCCTTCTGTTTCCATGACCAAAGCTTTCAGGGGTTCATTTGCCCGCTTCTGGCACCATTTTTGAGTGACCTGCCAAAAGTCAGATTTTTGCTGAAATTGTGACCCCGGGGCTTAGGGATTTTTTCAAAAAAATATTTTCTGCCGGTTACGTTTTTGAGGGCTGATTTCTTGTCCTGTGATAAAAAGCCTTCTGTTTCCATCGCCAAAGCTTTCAGGGGATCATTTGCAAGCTTCTGGCACCATATTTGAGTGAATTGCCAAAAGTCAGATTTTTGCTGAAATTGTGACCCCGGGGCTTAGGGATTTTTTCAAAAAAATATTTTCTGCCGGTTAAGTTTTTGAGGGCTGATTTCTTGTCCTGTGATAAAAAGCCTTCTGTTTCCATCGCCAAAGCTTTCAGGGGATCATTTGCAAGCTTCTGGCACCATTTTTGAGTGAATTGCCAAAAGTCAGATTTTTGCTGAAATTGTGACCCCGGGGCTTAGGGATTGTTTCAAAAAAATATTTTCTGCCGGTTACGTTTTTGAGGGCTGATTTCTTCTCCTGTGATAAAAAGCCTTCTGTTTCCATCGCCAACGCTTTCAGGGGATCATTTGCAAGCTTCTGGCACCATTTTTGAGTGAATTGCCAAAAGTCAGATTTTGGCTGAAATTGTGACCCCGGGGCTTAGGGATTGTTTCAAAAAAATATTTTCTGCCGGTTACGTTTTTGAGGGCTGATTTCTTGTCCTGTGATAAAAAGCCTTCTGTTTCCATCGCCAAAGCTTTCAGGGGATCATTTGCAAGCTTCTGGCACCATTTTTGAGTGAATTGCCAAAAGTCAGATTTTTGCTGAAATTGTGACCCCGGGGCTTAGGGATTTTTTCAAAAAAATATTTTCTGCCGGTTAAGTTTTTGAGGGCTGATTTCTTGTCCTGTGATAAAAAAGCCTTCTGTTTCCATCGCCAAAGCTTTCAGGGGATCATTTGCAAGCTTCTGGCACCATTTTTGAGTGAATTGCCAAAAGTCAGATTTTTGCTGAAATTGTGACCCCGGGGCTTAGGGATTTTTTCAAAAAAATATTTTCTGCCGGTTACGTTTTTGAGGGCTGATTTCTTGTCCTGTGATAAAAAAGCCTTCTGTTTCCATCGCCAAAGCTTTCAGGGGATCATTTGCAAGATTCTGGCACCATTTTTGAGTGAATTGCCAAAAGTCAGATTAGGGCTTAGGGATCATTTGCAAGCTTCTGGCACCATTTTTTAGTGAATTGCCAAAAGTCAGATTTTTGCTGAAATTGTGACCCCGGGGCTTAGGGATTTTTTCAAAAAAATATTTTCTGCCAGTTACGTTTTTGAGGGCTGATTTCTTGTCCTGTGATAAAAAGCCTTCTGTTTCCATGGCCAAAGCTTTCAGGGGATCATTTGCCCGCTTCTGGCACCATTTTTGAGTGAATTGCCAAAAGCCAGATTTTTGCTGAAATTGTGACCCCGGGGCTTAGGGATTTTTTCAAAAAAATATTTTCTGCCGGTTACGTTTTTGAGGGCTGATTTCTTGTCCTGTGATAAAAAGCCTTCTGTTTCCATCGCCAAAGCTTTCAGGGGATCATTTGCAAGCTTCTGGCACCATTTTTGAGTGAATTGCCAAAAGTCAGATTTTTGCTCAAATTGTGACCCCGGGGCTTAGGGATTTTTTCAAAAAAATATTTTCTGCCGGTTACGTTTTTGAGGGCTGATTTCTTGTCCTGTGATAAAAAGCCTTCTGCTTCCATCGCCAAAGCTTTCAGGGGATCATTTCCAAGCTTCTGGCACCATTTTTGAGTGAATTGCCAAAAGTCAGATTTTTGCTGAAATTGTGACCCCGGGGCTTAGGGATTGTTTCAAAAAAATATTTTCTGCCGGTTACGTTTTTGAGGGCTGATTTCTTCTCCTGTGATAAAAAGCCTTCTGTTTCCATCGCCAACGCTTTCAGGGGATCATTTGCAAGCTTCTGGCACCATTTTTGAGTGAATTGCCAAAAGTCAGATTTTGGCTGAAATTGTGACCCCGGGGCTTAGGGATTTTTCCAAAAAAATATTTTCTGCCGGTTACGTTTTTGAGGGCTGATTTCTTGTCCTGTGATAAAAAGCCTTCTGTTTCCATCGCCAAAGCTTTCTGGGGATCATTTGCAAGCTTCTGGCACCATTTTTGAGTGAATTGCCAAAAGTCAGATTTTTGCTGAAATTGTGACCCCGGGGCTTAGGGATTTTTTCAAAAAAATATTTTCTGCCGGTTAAGTTTTTGAGGGCTGATTTCTTGTCCTGTGATAAAAAAGCCTTCTGTTTCCATCGCCAAAGCTTTCAGGGGATCATTTGCAAGCTTCTGGCACCATTTTTGACTGAATTGCCAAAAGTCAGATTTTTGCTGAAATTGTGACCCCGGGGCTTAGGGATTTTTTCAAAAAAATATTTTCTGCCGGTTACGTTTTTGAGGGCTGATTTCTTGTCCTGTGATAAAAAGCCTTCTGTTTCCATCGCCAAAGCTTTCAGGGGATCATTTGCAAGCTTCTGGCACCATTTTTGAGTGAATTGCCAAAAGTCAGATTTTTGCTGAAATTGTGACCCCGGGGCTTAGGGATTTTTTCAAAAAAATATTTTCTGCCGGTTACGTTTTTGAGGGCTGATTTCTTGTCCTGTGATAAAAAAGCCTTCTGTTTCCATGGCCAAAGCTTTCAGGGGATCATTTGCCCGCTTCTGGCACCATTTTTGAGTGAATTGCCAAAAGCCAGATTTTTGCTGAAATTGTGACCCCGGGGCTTAGGGATTTTTTCAAAAAAATATTTTCTGCCGGTTACGTTTTTGAGGGCTGATTTCTTGTCCTGTGATAAAAAGCCTTCTGTTTCCATCGCCAAAGCTTTCAGGGGATCATTTGCAAGCTTCTGGCACCATTTTTGAGTGAATTGCCAAAAGTCAGATTTTTGCTCAAATTGTGACCCCGGGGCTTAGGGATTTTTTCAAAAAAATATTTTCTGCCGGTTACGTTTTTGAGGGCTGATTTCTTGTCCTGTGATAAAAAGCCTTCTGCTTCCATCGCCAAAGCTTTCAGGGGATCATTTGCAAGCTTCTGGCACCATTTTTGAGTGAATTGCCAAAAGTCAGATTTTTGCTGAAATTGTGACCCCGGGGCTTAGGGATTGTTTCAAAAAAATATTTTCTGCCGGTTACGTTTTTGAGGGCTGATTTCTTCTCCTGTGATAAAAAGCCTTCTGTTTCCATCGCCAACGCTTTCAGGGGATCATTTGCAAGCTTCTGGCACCATTTTTGAGTGAATTGCCAAAAGTCAGATTTTGGCTGAAATTGTGACCCCGGGGCTTAGGGATTTTTCCAAAAAAATATTTTCTGCCGGTTACGTTTTTGAGGGCTGATTTCTTGTCCTGTGATAAAAAGCCTTCTGTTTCCATCGCCAAAGCTTTCTGGGGATCATTTGCAAGCTTCTGGCACCATTTTTGAGTGAATTGCCAAAAGTCAGATTTTTGCTGAAATTGTGACCCCGGGGCTTAGGGATTTTTTCAAAAAAATATTTTCTGCCGGTTAAGTTTTTGAGGGCTGATTTCTTGTCCTGTGATAAAAAAGCCTTCTGTTTCCATCGCCAAAGCTTTCAGGGGATCATTTGCAAGCTTCTGGCACCATTTTTGACTGAATTGCCAAAAGTCAGATTTTTGCTGAAATTGTGACCCCGGGGCTTAGGGATTTTTTCAAAAAAATATTTTCTGCCGGTTACGTTTTTGAGGGCTGATTTCTTGTCCTGTAATAAAAAGCCTTCTGTTTCCATCGCCAAAGCTTTCAGGGGATCATTTGCAAGCTTCTGGCACCATTTTTGAGTGAATTGCCAAAAGTCAGATTTTTGCTGAAATTGTGACCCCGGGGCTTAGGGATTTTTTCAAAAAAATATTTTCTGCCGGTTACGTTTTTGAGGGCTGATTTCTTGTCCTGTGATAAAAAGCCTTCTGTTTCCATCGCCAAAGCTTTCAGGGGATCATTTGCCCGCTTCTGGCACCATTTTTGAGTGAATAGCCAAAAGCCAGATTTTTGCTGAAATTGTGACCCCGGGGCTTAGGGATTGTTTCAAAAAAATATTTTCTGCCGGTTACGTTTTTGAGGGCTGATTTCTTGTCCTGTGATAAAAAGCCTTCTGTTTCCATCGCCAAAGCTTTCAGGGGATCATTTGCAAGCTTCTGGCACCATTTTTGAGTGAATTGCCAAAAGTCAGATTAGGGCTTAGGGATCATTTGCAAGCTTCTGGCACCATTTTTGAGTGAATTGCCAAAAGTCAGATTTTTGCTGAAATTGTGACCCCGGGGCTTAGGGATTTTTTCAAAAAAATATTTTCTGCCGGTTATGTTTTTGAGGGCTGATTTCTTGTCCTGTGATAAAAAAGCCTTCTGTTTCCATGACCAAAGCTTTCAGGGGTTCATTTGCAAGCTTCTGGCACCATTTTTGAGTGAATTGCCAAAAGTCAGATTTTTGCTGAAATTGTGACGCCGGGGCTTAGGGATTTTTTCAAAAAAATATTTTCTGCCGGTTAAGTTTTTGAGGGCTGATTTCTTGTCCTGTGATAAAAAAGCCTTCTGTTTCCATCGCCAAAGCTTTCAGGGGATCATTTGCAAGCTTCTGGCACCATTTTTGAGTGAATTGCCAAAAGTCAGATTTTTGCTGAAATTGTGACCCCGGGGCTTAGGGATTTTTTCAAAAAAATATTTTCTGCCGGTTACGTTTTTGAGGGCTGATTTCTTGTCCTGTAATAAAAAGCCTTCTGTTTCCATCGCCAAAGCTTTCAGGGGATCATTTGCAAGCTTCTGGCACCATTTTTGAGTGAATTGCCAAAAGTCAGATTTTTGCTGAAATTGTGACCCCGGGGCTTAGGGATTTTTTCAAAAAAATATTTTCTGCCGGTTACGTTTTTGAGGGCTGATTTCTTCTCCTGTGATAAAAAGCCTTCTGTTTCCATCGCCAACGCTTTCAGGGGATCATCTGCAAGCTTCTGGCACCATTTTTGAGTGAATTGCCAAAAGTCAGATTTTGGCTGAAATTGTGACCCCGGGGCTTAGGGATTTTTTCAAAAAAATATTTTCTGCCGGTTACGTTTTTGAGGGCTGATTTCTTGTCCTGTGATAAAAAGCCTTCTGTTTCCATCGCCAAAGCTTTCTGGGGATCATTTGCAAGCTTCTGGCACCATTTTTGAGTGAATTGCCAAAAGTCAGATTTTTGCTGAAATTGTGACCCCGGGGCTTAGGGATTGTTTCAAAAAAATATTTTCTGCCGGTTACGTTTTTGAGGGCTGATTTCTTGTCCTGTGATAAAAAGCCTTCTGTTTCCATCGCCAAAGCTTTCAGGGGATCATTTGCAAGCTTCTGGCACCATTTTTGAGTGAATTGCCAAAAGTCAGATGAGGGCTTAGGGATCATTTGCAAGCTTCTGGCACCATTTTTGAGTGAATTGCCAAAAGTCAGATTTTTGCTGAAATTGTGACCCCGGGGCTTAGGGATTTTTTCAAAAAAATATTTTCTGCCGGTTATGTTTTTGAGGGCTGATTTCTTGTCCTGTGATAAAAAAGCCTTCTGTTTCCATGACGAAAGCTTTCAGGGGTTCATTTGCAAGCTTCTGGCACCATTTTTGAGTGAATTGCCAAAAGTCAATTTTTTGCTGAAATTGTGACCCCGGGGCTTAGGGATTTTTTCAAAAAAATATTTTCTGCCGGTTACGTTTTTGAGGGCTGATTTCTTGTCCTGTGATAAAAAGCCTTCTGTTTCCATCGCCAAAGGTTTCAGGGAATCATTTGCAAGCTTCTGGCACCATTTTTGAGTGAATTGCCAAAAGTCAGATTAGGGCTTAGGGATCATTTGCAAGCTTCTGGCACCATTTTTTAGTGAATTGCCAAAAGTCAGATTTTTCCTGAAATTGTGACCCCGGGGCTTAGGGATTTTTTCAAAAAAATATTTTCTGCCGGTTACGTTTTTGAGGGCTGATTTCTTGTCCTGTGATAAAAAGCCTTCTGTTTCCATGGCCAAAGCTTTCAGGGGATCATTTGCACGCTTCTAGCACCATTTTTGAGTGAATTGCCAAAAGCCAGATTTTTGCTGAAATTGTGACCCCGGGGCTTAGGGATTGTTTCAAAAAAATATTTTCTGCCGGTTACGTTTTTGAGGGCTGATTTCTTGTCCTGTGATAAAAAGTCTTCTGTTTCCGTCGCCAAAGCTTTCAGGGGATCATTTGCAAGCTTCTGGCACCATTTTTGAGTGAATTGCCAAAAGTCAGATTTTTGCTGAAATTGTGACCCCGGGGCTTAGGGATTTTTTCAAAAAAATATTTTCTGCCGGTTACGTTTTTGAGGGCTGATTTCTTGTCCTGTGATAAAAAGCCTTCTGTTTCCATGGCCAAAGCTTTCAGGGGATCATTTGCAAGCTTCTGGCACCATTTTTGAGTGAATTGCCAAAAGTCAGATTTTTGCTGAAATTGTGACCCCGGGGCTTAGGGATTTTTTCAAAAAAATATTTTCTGCCGGTTACGTTTTTGAGGGCTGATTTCTTGTCCTGTGATAAAAAGCCTTCTGTTTCCATGGCCAAAGCTTTCAGGGGATCATTTGCAAGCTTCGGGCACCATTTTTGAGTGAATTGCCAAAAGTCAGATTTTTGCTGAAATTGTGACCCCGGGGCTTAGGGATTTTTTCAAAAAAATATTTTCTGCCGGTTACGTTTTTGAGGGCTGATTTCTTGTCCTGTAATAAAAAGCCTTCTGTTTCCATCGCCAAAGCTTTCAGGGGATCATTTGCAAGCTTCTGGCACCATTTTTGAGTGAATTGCCAAAAGTCAGATTAGGGCTTAGGGATCATTTGCAAGCTTCTGGCACCATTTTTTAGTGAATTGCCAAAAGTCAGATTTTTGCTGAAATTGTGACCCCGGGGCTTAGGGATTTTTTCAAAAAAATATTTTCTGCCGGTTACGTTTTTGAGGGCTGATTTCTTGTCCTGTGATAAAAAGCCTTCTGTTTCCATGGCCAAAGCTTTCAGGGGATCATTTGCACGCTTCTGGCACCATTTTTGAGTGAATTGCCAAAAGTCAGATTTTTGCTGAAATTGTGACCCCGGGGCTTAGGGATTTTTTCAAAAAAAATATTTTCTGCTGGTTACGTTTTTGAGGGCTGATTTCTTGTCCTGTGATAAAAAGCCTTCTGTTTCCATCGCCAAAGCTTTCAGGGGATCATTTGCAAGCTTCTGGCACCATTTTTGAGTGAATTGCCAAAAGTCAGATTTTTGCTGAAATTGTTACCCCGGGGCTTAGGGATTTTTTCAAAAAAACATTTTCTGCCGGTTACGTTTTTGAGGGCTGATTTCTTGTCCTGTGATAAAAAGCCTTCTGTTTCCATCTCCAAAGGTTTCAGGGAATCATTTGCAAGCTTCTGGCGCCATTTTTGAGTGAATTGCCAAAAGTCAGATTAGGGCTTAGGGATCATTTGCAAGCTTCTGGCACCATTTTTGAGTGAATTGCCAAAAGTCAGATTTTTGCTGAAATTGTGACCCCGGGGCTTAGGGATTTTTTTAAAAAAATATTTTCTGCCGGTTACGTTTTTGAGGGCTGATTTCTTGTCCTGTGATAAAAAGCCTTCTGTTTCCATCGCCAAAGCTTTCAGGGGATCATTTGCAAGCTTCTGGCACCATTTTTGAGTGAATTGCCAAAAGTCAGATTTTGGCTGAAATTGTGACCCCGGGGCTTAGGGATTTTTTCAAAAAAATATTTTCTGCCGGTTACGTTTTTGAGGGCTGATTTCTTGTCCTCTGATAAAAAGCCTTCTGTTTCCATCGCCAAAGCTTTCAGGGGATCATTTGCAAGCTTCTGGCACCATTTTTGGGTGAATTGCCAAAAGTCAGATTTTTGCTGAAATTGTGACCCCGGGGCTTAGGGATTTTTTCAAAAAAACATTTTCTGCCGGTTACGTTTTTGATGGCTGATTTCTTGTCCTGTGATAAAAAGCCTTCTGTTTCCTTCGCCAAAGGTTTCAGGGAATCATTTGCAAGCTTCTGGCACCATTTTTGAGTGAATTGCCAAACATCAGATTAGGGCTTAGGGATCATTTGCAAGCTTCTGGCACCATTTTTGAGTGAATTGCCAAAAGTCAGATTTTTGCTGAAATTGTGACCCCGGGGCTTAGGGATTTTTTCAAAAAAATATTTTCTGCCGGTTACGTTTTTGAGGGCTCATTTCTTGTCCTGTGATAAAAAGCCTTCTGTTTCCATCGCCAAAGCTTTCAGGGGATCATTTGCAAGCTTCTGGCACCATTTTTGAGTGAATTGCCAAAAGTCAGATTTTTGCTGAAATTGTGACCCCGGGGCTTAGGGATTTTTTCAAAAAAATATTTTCTGCCGGTTACGTTTTTGAGGGCTGATTTCTTGTCCTGTGATAAAAAGCCTTCTGTTTCCATCGCCAAAGCTTTCAGGGGATCATTTGCAAGCTTCTGGCACCATTTTTGAGTGAATTGCCAAAAGTCAGATTTTTGCTGAAATTGTGACCCCGGGGCTTAGGGATTTTTTCAAAAAAACATTTTCTGCCGGTTACGTTTTTGAGGGCTGATTTCTTGTCCTGTGATAAAAAGCCTTCTGTTTCCATCGCCAAAGGTTTCAGGGAATCATTTGCCAGCTTCTGGCACCATTTTTGAGTGAATTGCCAAAAGTCAGATTAGGGCTTAGGGATCATTTGCAAGCTTCTGGCACCATTTTTGAGTGAATTGCCAAAAGTCAGATTTTTGCTGAAATTGTGACCCCGGGGCTTAGGGATTTTTTCAAAAAAATATTTTCTGCCGGTTACGTTTTTGAGGGCTGATTTCTTGTCCTGTGATAAAAAGCCTTCTGTTTCCATCGCCAAAGCTTTCAGGGGATCATTTGCAAGCTTCTGGCACCATTTTTGAGTGAATTGCCAAAAGTCAGATTTTTGCTGAAATTGTGACCCCGGGGCTTAGGGGTTTTTTCAAAAAAATATTTTCTGCCGGTTACGTTTTTGAGGGCTGATTCCTTGTCCTGTGATAAAAAGCCTTCTGTTTCCATCGCCAAAGCTTTCAGGGGATCATTTGCACGCTTCTGGCACCATTTTTGAGTGAATTGCCAAAAGCCAGATTTTTGCTGAAATTTTGAACCCTGGGCTTAGGGATTGTTTCAAAAAAATATTTTCTGCCGGTTACGTTTTTGAGGGCTGATTTCTTGTCCTGTGATAAAAAGCCTTCTGTTTCCATGGCCAAAGCTTTCAGGGGATCATTTGCAAGCTTCTGGCACCATTTTTGAGTGAATTGCCAAAAGTCAGATTTTTGCTGAAATTGTGACCCCGGGGCTTAGGGATTTTTTCAAAAAAATATTTTCTGCGGGTTACGTTTTTGAGGGCTGATTTCTTGTCCTGTGATAAAAAGCCTTCTGTTTCCATCGCCAAAGCTTTCTGGGGATCATTTGCAAGCTTCTGGCACCATTTTTGAGTGAATTGCCAAAATTCAGATTTTTGCTGAAATTGTGACCCCGGGGCTTAGGGATTTTTTCAAAAAAATATTTTCTGCCGGTTAAGTTTTTGAGGGCTGATTTCTTGTCCTGTGATAAAAAAGCCTTCTGTTTCCATCGCCAAAGCTTTCAGGGGATCATTTGCAAGCTTCTGGCACCATTTTTGAGTGAATTGCCAAAAGTCAGATTTTTGCTGAAATTGTGACCCCGGGGCTTAGGGATTTTTTCAAAAAAATATTTTCTGCCGGTTACGTTTTTGAGGGCTGATTTCTTGTCCTGTAATAAAAAGCCTTCTGTTTCCATCGCCAAAGCTTTCAGGGGATCATTTGCAAGCTTCTGGCACCATTTTTGAGTGAATTGCCAAAAGTCAGATTAGGGCTTAGGGATCATTTGCAAGCTTCTGGCACCATTTTTTAGTGAATTGCCAAAAGTCAGATTTTTGCTGAAATTGTGACCCCGGGGCTTAGGCTTTTTTTCAAAAAAATATTTTCTGCCGGTTACGTTTTTGAGGGCTGATTTCTTGTCCTGTGATAAAAAGCCTTCTGTTTCCATGGCCAAAGCTTTCAGGGGATCATTTGCACGCTTCTGGCACCATTTTTGAGTGAATTGCCAAAAGCCAGATTTTTGCTGAAATTGTGACCCCGGGGCTTTGGGATTGTTTCAAAAAAATATTTTCTGCCGGTTACGTTTTTGAGGGCTGATTTCTTGTCCTGTGATAAAAAGCCTTCTGTTTCCATCGCCAAAGCTTTCAGGGGATCATTTGCAAGCATCTGGCACCATTTTTGAGTGAATTGCCAAAAGTCACATTAGGGCTTAGGGATCATTTGCAAGCTTCTGGCACCATTTTTGAGTGAATTGCCAAAAGTCAGATTTTTGCTGAAATTGGGACCCCGGGGCTTAGGCTTTTTTTCAAAAAAATATTTTCTGCCGGTTACGTTTTTGAGGGCTGATTTCTTGTCCTGTGATAAAAAGCCTTCTGTTTCCATCGCCAAAGCTTTCAGGGGATCATTTGCACGCTTCTGGCACCATTTTTGAGTGAATTGCCAAAAGCCAGATTTTTGCTGAAATTGTGACCCCGGGGCTTTGGGATTGTTTCAAAAAAATATTTTCTGCCGGTTACGTTTTTGAGGGCTGATTTCTTGTCCTGTAATAAAAAGCCTTCTTTTTCCATCGCCAAAGCTTTCTGGGGATCATTTGCAAGCTTCTGGCACCATTTTTGAGTGAATTGCCAAAAGTCAGATTTTTGCTGAAATTGTGACCCCGGGGCTTAGGGATTTTTTCAAAAAAATATTTTCTGCCGGTTACGTTTTTGAGGGCTGATTTCTTGTCCTGTGATAAAAAGCCTTCTGTTTCCATCGCCAAAGCTTTCAGGGGATCATTTGCAAGCTTCTGGCACCATTTTTGAGTGAATTGCCAAAAGTCAGATTTTTGCTGAAATTGTGACCCCAGGGCTTAGGGATTTTTTTCAGAAAAATATTTTCTGCCGGTTACGTTTTTGAGGGCTGATTTCTTTTCCTGTGATAAAAAGCCTTCTGTTTCCATCGCCAAAGCTTTCAGGGGATCATTTGCAAGCTTCTGGCACCATTTTTGAGTGAATTGCCAAAAGTCAGATTTTTGCTGAAATTGTGACCCCGGGGCTTAGGGATTTTTTCAAAAAAATATTTTCTGCCGGTTACGTTTTTGAGGGCTGATTTCTTCTCCTGTGATAAAAAGCCTTCTGTTTCCATCGCCAACGCTTTCAGGGGATCATTTGCAAGCTTCTGGCACCATTTTTGAGTGAATTGCCAAAAGTCAGATTTTGGCTTAGGGATCATTTGCAAGCTTCTGGCACCATTTTTTAGTGAATTGCCAAAAGTCAGATTTTTGCTGAAATTGTGACCCCGGGGCTTAGGGATTTTTTTGAAAAAAATATTTTCTGCCGGTTACGTTTTTGAGGGCTGATTTCTTCTCCTGTGATAAAAAGCCTTCTGTTTCCATCGCCAACGCTTTCAGGGGATCATTTGCAAGCTTCTGGCACCATTTTTGAGTGAATTGCCAAAAGTCAGATTTTTGCTGAAATTGTGACCCCGGGCCTTAGGGATTTTTTCAAAAAAATATTTTCTGCCGGTTACGTTTTTGAGGGCTGATTTCTTGTCCTGTGATAAAAAGCCTTCTGTTTCCATCGCCAAAGCTTTCTGGGGATCATTTGCAAGCTTCTGGCACCATTTTTGAGTGAATTGCCAAAAGTCAGATTTTTGCTGAAATTGTGACCCCGGGGCTTAGGGATTTTTTCAAAAAAATATTTTCTGCCGGTTAAGTTTTTCAGGGCTGATTTCTTGTCCTGTGATAAAAAAGCCTTCTGTTTCCATCGCCAAAGCTTTCAGGGGATCATTTGCAAGCTTCTGGCACCATTTTTGTGTGAATTGCCAAAAGTCAGATTTTTGCTGAAATTGTGACCCCGGGGCTTAGGGATTTTTTCAAAAAAATATTTTCTGCCGGTTACGTTTTTGAGGGCTGATTTCTTGTCCTGTAATAAAAAGCCTTCTGTTTCCATCGCCAAAGCTTTCAGGGGATCATTTGCAAGCTTCTGGCACCATTTTTGAGTGAATTGCCAAAAGTCAGATTAGGGCTTAGGGATCATTTGCAAGCTTCTGGCACCATTTTTTAGTGAATTGCCAAAAGTCAGATTTTTGCTGAAATTGTGACCCCGGGGCTTAGGGATTTTTTCAAAAAAATATTTTCTGCCGGTTACGTTTTTGAGGGCTGATTTCTTGTCCTGTGATAAAAAGCCTTCTGTTTCCATCGCCACAGCTTTCAGGGGATCATTTGCAAGCTTCTGGCACCATTTTTGAGTGAATTGCCAAAAGCCAGATTTTTGCTGAAATTGTGAACCCGGGGCTTAGGGATTTTTTAAAAAAAATATTTTCTGCCGGTTACGTTTTTGAGGGCTGATTTCTTGTCCTGTGATAAAAAGCCTTCTGTTTCCATCGCCACAGCTTTCAGGGGATCATTTGCAAGCTTCTGGCACCATTTTTGAGTGAATTGCCAAAAGTCAGATTTTTGCTGAAATTGTGACCCCGGGGCTTAGGGATTTTTTCAAAAAAATATTTTCTGCCGGTTACGTTTTTGAGGGCTGATTTCTTGTCCTGTGATAAAAAGCCTTCTGTTTCCATCGCCAAAGCTTTCAGGGGATCATTTGCAAGCTTCTGGCACCATTTTTGAGTGAATTGCCAAAAGTCAGATTTTTGCTGAAATTGTGACCCCGGGGCTTAGGGATTTTTTCAAAAAAATATTTTCTGCCGGTTACGTTTTTGAGGGCTGATTTCTTGTCCTGTGATAAAAAGCCTTCTGTTTCCATCGCCAAAGCTTTCAGGGGATCATTTGCAAGCTTCTGGCACCATTTTTTAGTGAATTGCCAAAAGTCAGATTTTTGCTGAAATTGTGACCCCGGGGCTTAGGGATTTTTTCAAAAAAATATTTTCTGCCGTTTACGTTTTTGAGGGCTGATTTCTTGTCCTGTGATAAAAAGCCTTCTGTTTCCATGGCCAAAGCTTTCAGGGGATCATTTCCAAGCTTCTGGCACCATTTTTGAGTGAATTGCTAAAAGTCAGATTTTTGCTGAAATTGTGACCCCGGGGCTTAGGGATTTTTTCAAAAAAATATTTTCTGCCGGTTACGTTTTTGAGGGCTGATTTCTTGTCCTGTGATAAAAAGCCTTCTGTTTCCATCGCCAAAGCTTTCAGGGGATCATTTGCAAGCTTCTGGCACCATTTTTGAGTGAATTGCCAAAAGTCAGATTTTTGCTGAAATTGTGACCCCGGGGCTTAGGGATTTTTTCAAAAAAATATTTTCTGCCGGTTAAGTTTTTCAGGGCTGATTTCTTGTCCTGTGATAAAAAAGCCTTCTGTTTCCATCGCCAAAGCTTTCAGGGGATCATTTGCAAGCTTCTGGCACCATTTTTGTGTGAATTGCCAAAAGTCAGATTTTTGCTGAAATTGTGACCCCGGGGCTTAGGGATTTTTTCAAAAAAATATTTTCTGCCGGTTACGTTTTTGAGGGCTGATTTCTTGTCCTGTAATAAAAAGCCTTCTGTTTCCATCGCCAAAGCTTTCAGGGGATCATTTGCAAGCTTCTGGCACCATTTTTGAGTGAATTGCCAAAAGTCAGATTAGGGCTTAGGGATCATTTGCAAGCTTCTGGCACCATTTTTTAGTGAATTGCCAAAAGTCAGATTTTTGCTGAAATTGTGACCCCGGGGCTTAGGGATTTTTTCAAAAAAATATTTTCTGCTGGTTACGTTTTTGAGGGCTGATTTCTTGTCCTGTGATAAAAAGCCTTCTGTTTCCATGGCCAAAGCTTTCAGGGGATCATTTGCACGCTTCTGGCACCATTTTTGAGTGAATTGCCAAAAGCCAGATTTTTGCTGAAATTGTGAACCCGGGGCTTAGGGATTTTTTCAAAAAAATATTTTCTGCCGGTTACGTTTTTGAGGGCTGATTTCTTGTCCTGTGATAAAAAGTCTTCTGTTTCCATCGCCAATGCTTTCAGGGGATCATTTGCAAGCTTCTGGCACCATTTTTGAGTGAATTGCCAAAAGTCAGATTTTGGACTTAAATTGTGACCCCGGGGTTTAGGGATTTTTTCAAAAAAATATTTTCTGCCGGTTACGTTTTTGAGGGCTGATTTCTTGTCCTGTGATAAAAAGCCTTCTGTTTCCATCGCCAAAGCTTTCTGGGGATCATTTGCAAGCTTCTGGCACAATTTTTGAGTGAATTGCCAAACGTCGGATTTTTGCTGAAATTGTGACCCCGGGGCTTAGGGATTTTTTCAAAAAAACATTTGCTGCCGGTTACGTTTTTGAGGGCTGATTTCTTGTCCTGTAATAAAAAGCCTTCTGTTTCCATCGCCAAAGCTTTCAGGGGATCATTTGCAAGCTTCTGGCACCATTTTTGAGTGAATTGCCAAAAGTCAGATTAGGGCTTAGGGATCATTTGCAAGCTTCTGGCACCATTTTTTAGTGAATTGCCAAAAGTCAGATTTTTGCTGAAATTGTGACCCCGGGGCTTAGGGATTTTTTTGAAAAAAATATTTTCTGCCGGTTACGTTTTTGAGGGCTGATTTCTTCTCCTGTGATAAAAAGCCTTCTGTTTCCATCGCCAACGCTTTCAGGGGATCATTTGCAAGCTTCTGGCACCATTTTTGAGTGAATTGCCAAAAGTCAGATTTTTGCTGAAATTGTGACCCCGGGCCTTAGGGATTTTTTCAAAAAAATATTTTCTGCCGGTTACGTTTTTGAGGGCTGATTTCTTGTCCTGTGATAAAAAGCCTTCTGTTTCCATCGCCAAAGCTTTCTGGGGATCATTTGCAAGCTTCTGGCACCATTTTTGAGTGAATTGCCAAAAGTCAGATTTTTGCTGAAATTGTGACCCCGGGGCTTAGGGATTTTTTCAAAAAAATATTTTCTGCCGGTTAAGTTTTTCAGGGCTGATTTCTTGTCCTGTGATAAAAAAGCCTTCTGTTTCCATCGCCAAAGCTTTCAGGGGATCATTTGCAAGCTTCTGGCACCATTTTTGTGTGAATTGCCAAAAGTCAGATTTTTGCTGAAATTGTGACCCCGGGGCTTAGGGATTTTTTCAAAAAAATATTTTCTGCCGGTTACGTTTTTGAGGGCTGATTTCTTGTCCTGTAATAAAAAGCCTTCTGTTTCCATCGCCAAAGCTTTCAGGGGACCATTTGCAAGCTTCTGGCACCATTTTTGAGTGAATTGCCAAAAGTCAGATTAGGGCTTAGGGATCATTTGCAACCTTCTGGCACCATTTTTTAGTGAATTGCCAAAAGTCAGATTTTTGCTGAAATTGTGACCCCGGGGCTCAGGGATTTTTTCAAAAAAATATTTTCTGCCGGTTACGTTTTTGAGGGCTGATTTCTTGTCCTGTGATAAAAAGCCTTCTGTTTCCATGGCCAAAGCTTTCAGGGGATCATTTGCACGCTTCTGGCACCATTTTTGAGTGAATTGCCAAAAGCCAGATTTTTGCTGAAATTGTGAACCCGGGGCTTAGGGATTTTTTCAAAAAAATATTTTCTGCCGGTTACGTTTTTGAGGGCTGATTTCTTGTCCTGTGATAAAAAGTCTTCTGTTTCCATCGCCAATGCTTTCAGGGGATCATTTGCAAGCTTCTGGCACCATTTTTGAGTGAATTGCCAAAAGTCAGATTTTTGCTGAAATTGTGACCCCGGGGCTTAGGGATTTTTTCAAAAAAATATTTTCTGCCGGTTACGTTTTTGAGGGCTGATTTCTTGTCCTGTGATAAAAAGCCTTCTGTTTCCATCGCCAAAGCTTTCAGGGGATCATTTGCAAGCTTCTGGCACCATTTTTGAGTGAATTGCCAAAAGTCAGATTTTTGCTGAAATTGTGACCCCGGGCCTTAGGGATTTTTTCAAAAAAATATTTTCTGCCGGTTACGTTTTTGAGGGCTGATTTCTTGTCCTGTGATAAAAAGCCTTCTGTTTCCATCGCCAAAGCTTTCTGGGGATCATTTGCAAGCTTCTGGCACCATTTTTGAGTGAATTGCCAAAAGTCAGATTTTTGCTGAAATTGTGACCCCGGGGCTTAGGGATTTTTTCAAAAAAATATTTTCTGCCGGTTACGTTTTTCAGGGCTGATTTCTTGTCCTGTGATAAAAAAGCCTTCTGTTTCCATCGCCAAAGCTTTCAGGGGATCATTTGCAAGCTTCTGGCACCATTTTTGTGTGAATTCCCAAAAGTCAGATTTTTGCTGAAATTGTGACCCCGGGGCTTAGGGATTTTTTCAAAAAAATATTTTCTGCCGGTTACGTTTTTGAGGGCTGATTTCTTGTCCTGTAATAAAAAGCCTTCTGTTTCCATCGCCAAAGCTTTCAGGGGACCATTTGCAAGCTTCTGGCACCATTTTTGAGTGAATTGCCAAAAGTCAGATTAGGGCTTAGGGATCGTTTGCAAGCTTCTGGCACCATTTTTGTGTGAATTGCCAAAAGTCAGATTTTTGCTGAAATTGTGACCCCGGGGCTCAGGGATTTTTTCAAAAAAATATTTTCTGCCGGTTACGTTTTTGAGGGCTGATTTCTTGTCCTGTGATAAAAAGCCTTCTGTTTCCATGGCCAAAGCTTTCAGGGGATCATTTGCACGCTTCTGGCACCATTTTTGAGTGAATTGCCAAAAGCCAGATTTTTGCTGAAATTGTGAACCCGGGGCTTAGGGATTTTTTCAAAAAAATATTTTCTGCCGGTTACGTTTTTGAGGGCTGATTTCTTGTCCTGTGATAAAAAGTCTTCTGTTTCCATCGCCAATGCTTTCAGGGGATCATTTGCAAGCTTCTGGCACCATTTTTGAGTGAATTGCCAAAAGTCAGATTTTTGCTGAAATTGTGACCCCGGGGCTTAGGGATTTTTTCAAAAAAATATTTTCTGCCGGTTACGTTTTTGAGGGCTGATTTCTTGTCCTGTGATAAAAAGCCTTCTGTTTCCATCGCCAAAGCTTTCAGGGGATCATTTGCAAGCTTCTGGCACCATTTTTGAGTGAATTGCCAAAAGTCAGATTTTTGCTGAAATTGTGACCCCGGGGCTTAGGGATTTTTTCAAAAAAATATTTTCTGCCGGTTACGTTTTTGAGGGCTGATTTCTTGTCCTGTGATAAAAAGCCTTCTGTTTCCATGGCCAAAGCTTTCAGGGGATCATTTCCAAGCTTCTGGCACCATTTTTGAGTGAATTGCTAAAAGTCAGATTTTTGCTGAAATTGTGACCCCGGGGCTTAGGGATTTTTTCAAAAAAATATTTTCTGCCGGTTACGTTTTTGAGGGCTGATTTCTTGTCCTGTGATAAAAAGCCTTCTGTTTCCATCGCCAAAGCTTTCAGGGGATCATTTGCAAGCTTCTGGCACCATTTTTGAGTGAATTGCCAAAAGTCAGATTTTTGCTGAAATTGTGACCCCGGGGCTTAGGGATTTTTTCAAAAAAATATTTTCTGCCGGTTACGTTTTTGAGGGCTGATTTCTTGTCCTGTAATAAAAAGCCTTCTGTTTCCATCGCCAAAGCTTTCAGGGGATCATTTGCAAGCTTCTGGCACCATTTTTGAGTGAATTGCCAAAAGTCAGATTAGGGCTTAGGGATCATTTGCAAGCTTCTGGCACCATTTTTTAGTGAATTGCCAAAAGTCAGATTTTTGCTGAAATTGTGACCCCGGGGCTTAGGGATTTTTTCAAAAAAATATTTTCTGCTGGTTACGTTTTTGAGGGCTGATTTCTTGTCCTGTGATAAAAAGCCTTCTGTTTCCATGGCCAAAGCTTTCAGGGGATCATTTGCACGCTTCTGGCACCATTTTTGAGTGAATTGCCAAAAGCCAGATTTTTGCTGAAATTGTGAACCCGGGGCTTAGGGATTTTTTCAAAAAAATATTTTCTGCCGGTTACGTTTTTGAGGGCTGATTTCTTGTCCTGTGATAAAAAGTCTTCTGTTTCCATCGCCAATGCTTTCAGGGGATCATTTGCAAGCTTCTGGCAACATTTTTGAGTGAATTGAGAAAAGTCAGATTTTTGCTGAAATTGTGACCCCGGGGCTTAGGGATTTTTTCAAAAAAATATTTTCTGCCGGTTACGTTTTTGAGGGCTGATTTCTTGTCCTGTGATAAAAAGCCTTCTGTTTCCATCGCCAAAGCTTTCTGGGGATCATTTGCAAGCTTCTGGCACCATTTTTGAGTGAATTGCCAAAAGTCAGATTTTTGCTGAAATTGTGACCCCGGGGCTTAGGGATTTTTTCAAAAAAAATATTTTCTGCCGGTTACGTTTTTGAGGGCTGATTTCTTGTCCTGTGATAAAAAGCCTTCTGTTTCCATCGTCAAAGCTTTCAGGGGATCATTTGCAAGCTTCTGGCACCATTTTTGAGTGAATTGCCAAAAGTCAAATTTTTGCTGAAATTGTGACCCCGGGGCTTAGGGATTTTTTCAAAAAAATATTTTCTGCCGTTTACGTTTTTGAGGGCTGATTTCTTGTCCTGTGATAAAAAGGCTTCTGTTTCCATTGCCAAAGCTTTCAGGGGATCATTTCCAAGCTTCTGGCACCATTTTTGAGTGAATTGCTAAAAGTCAGATTTTTGCTGAAATTGTGACCCCGGGGCTTAGGGATTTTTTCAAAAAAATATTTTCTGCCGGTTACGTTTTTGAGGGCTGATTTCTTGTCCTGTGATAAAAAGCCTTCTGTTTCCATCGCCAAAGCTTTCAGGGGATCATTTGCAAGCTTCTGGCACCATTTTTGAGTGAATTGCCAAAAGTCAGATTTTTGCTGAAATTGTGACCCCGGGGCTTAGGGATTTTTTCAAAAAAATATTTTCTGCCGGTTAAGTTTTTCAGGGCTGATTTTTTGTCCTGTGATAAAAAAGCCTTCTGTTTCCATCGCCAAAGCTTTCAGGGGATCATTTGCAAGCTTCTGGCACCATTTTTGTGTGAATTGCCAAAAGTCAGATTAGGGCTTAGGGATCATTTGCAAGCTTCTGGCACCATTTTTGAGTGAATTGCCAAAAGTCAGATTTTTGCTGAAATTGTGACCCCGGGGCTTAGGGATTTTTTCAAAAAAATATTTTCTGCTGGTTACGTTTTTGAGGGCTGATTTCTTGTCCTGTGATAAAAAGCCTTCTGTTTCCATCGCCACAGCTTTCAGGGGATCATTTGCAAGCTTCTGGCACCATTTTTGAGTGAATTGCCAAAAGTCAGATTTTTGCTGAAATTGTGACCCCGGGGCTTAGGGATTTTTTCAAAAAAATATTTTCTGCCGGTTACGTTTTTGAGGGCTGATTTCTTCTCCTGTGATAAAAAGCCTTCTGTTTCCATCGCCAACGCTTTCAGGGGATCATTTGCAAGCTTCTGGCAACATTTTTGAGTGAATTGCCAAAAGTCAGATTTTGGCTTAAATTGTGACCCCGGGGTTTAGGGATTTTTTCAAAAAAATATTTTCTGCCGGTTACGTTTTTGAGGGCTGATTTCTTGTCCTGTGATAAAAAGCCTTCTGTTTCCATCGCCAAAGCTTTCAGGGGATCATTTGCAAGCTTCTGGCACCATTTTTGAGTGAATTGCCAAAAGTCAGATTTTTGCTGAAATTGTGACCCCGGGGCTTAGGGATTTTTTCAAAAAAATATTTTCTGCCGGTTACGTTTTTGAGGGCTGATTTCTTGTCCTGTAATAAAAAGCCTTCTGTTTCCATCGCCAAAGCTTTCAGGGGATCATTTGCAAGCTTCTGGCACCATTTTTGAGTGAATTGCCAAAAGTCAGATTAGGGCTTAGGGATCATTTGCAAGCTTCTGGCACCATTTTTTAGTGAATTGCCAAAAGTCAGATTTTTGCTGAAATTGTGACCCCGGGGCTTAGGGATTTTTTCAAAAAAATATTTTCTGCTGGTTACGTTTTTGAGGGCTGATTTCTTGTCCTGTGATAAAAAGCCTTCTGTTTCCATGGCCAAAGCTTTCAGGGGATCATTTGCACGCTTCTGGCACCATTTTTGAGTGAATTGCCAAAAGCCAGATTTTTGCTGAAATTGTGAACCCGGGGCTTAGGGATTTTTTCAAAAAAATATTTTCTGCCGGTTACGTTTTTGAGGGCTGATTTCTTGTCCTGTGATAAAAAGTCTTCTGTTTCCATCGCCAATGCTTTCAGGGGATCATTTGCAAGCTTCTGGCAACATTTTTGAGTGAATTGAGAAAAGTCAGATTTTTGCTGAAATTGTGACCCCGGGGCTTAGGGATTTTTTCAAAAAAATATTTTCTGCCGGTTACGTTTTTGAGGGCTGATTTCTTGTCCTGTGATAAAAAGCCTTCTGTTTCCATCGCCAAAGCTTTCTGGGGATCATTTGCAAGCTTCTGGCACCATTTTTGAGTGAATTGCCAAAAGTCAGATTTTTGCTGAAATTGTGACCCCGGGGCTTAGGGATTTTTTCAAAAAAATATTTTCTGCCGGTTACGTTTTTGAGGGCTGATTTCTTGTCCTGTGATAAAAAGCCTTCTGTTTCCATCGTCAAAGCTTTCAGGGGATCATTTGCAAGCTTCTGGCACCATTTTTGAGTGAATTGCCAAAAGTCAAATTTTTGCTGAAATTGTGACCCCGGGGCTTAGGGATTTTTTCAAAAAAATATTTTCTGCCGTTTACGTTTTTGAGGGCTGATTTCTTGTCCTGTGATAAAAAGGCTTCTGTTTCCATTGCCAAAGCTTTCAGGGGATCATTTCCAAGCTTCTGGCACCATTTTTGAGTGAATTGCTAAAAGTCAGATTTTTGCTGAAATTGTGACCCCGGGGCTTAGGGATTTTTTCAAAAAAATATTTTCTGCCGGTTACGTTTTTGAGGGCTGATTTCTTGTCCTGTGATAAAAAGCCTTCTGTTTCCATCGCCAAAGCTTTCAGGGGATCATTTGCAAGCTTCTGGCACCATTTTTGAGTGAATTGCCAAAAGTCAGATTTTTGCTGAAATTGTGACCCCGGGGCTTAGGGATTTTTTCAAAAAAATATTTTCTGCCGGTTAAGTTTTTCAGGGCTGATTTTTTGTCCTGTGATAAAAAAGCCTTCTGTTTCCATCGCCAAAGCTTTCAGGGGATCATTTGCAAGCTTCTGGCACCATTTTTGTGTGAATTGCCAAAAGTCAGATTAGGGCTTAGGGATCATTTGCAAGCTTCTGGCACCATTTTTGAGTGAATTGCCAAAAGTCAGATTTTTGCTGAAATTGTGACCCCGGGGCTTAGGGATTTTTTCAAAAAAATATTTTCTGCTGGTTACGTTTTTGAGGGCTGATTTCTTGTCCTGTGATAAAAAGCCTTCTGTTTCCATCGCCACAGCTTTCAGGGGATCATTTGCAAGCTTCTGGCACCATTTTTGAGTGAATTGCGAAAAGTCAGATTTTTGCTGAAATTGTGACCCCGGGGCTTAGGGATTTTTTCAAAAAAATATTTTCTGCCGGTTACGTTTTTGAGGGCTGATTTCTTCTCCTGTGATAAAAAGCCTTCTGTTTCCATCGCCAACGCTTTCAGGGGATCATTTGCAAGCTTCTGGCAACATTTTTGAGTGAATTGCCAAAAGTCAGATTTTGGCTTAAATTGTGACCCCGGGGTTTAGGGATTTTTTCAAAAAAATATTTTCTGCCGGTTACGTTTTTGAGGGCTGATTTCTTGTCCTGTGATAAAAAGCCTTCTGTTTCCATCGCCAAAGCTTTCTGGGGATCATTTGCAAGCTTCTGGCACAATTTTTGAGTGAATTGCCAAACGTCGGATTTTTGCTGAAATTGTGACCCCGGGGCTTAGGGATTTTTTCAAAAAAACATTTGCTGCCGGTTACGTTTTTGAGGGCTGATTTCTTGTCCTGTAATAAAAAGCCTTCTGTTTCCATCGCCAAAGCTTTCAGGGGATCATTTGCAAGCTTCTGGCACCATTTTTGAGTGAATTGCCAAAAGTCAGATTTTTGCTGAAATTGTGACCCCGGGGCTTAGGGATTTTTTTGAAAAAATTTTTTTCTGCCGGTTACGTTTTTGAGGGCTGATTTCTTCTCCTGTGATAAAAAGCCTTCTGTTTCCATCGCCAACGCTTTCAGGGGATCATTTGCAAGCTTCTGGCACCATTTTTGAGTGAATTGCCAAAAGTCAGATTTTTGCTGAAATTGTGACCCCGGGCCTTAGGGATTTTTTCAAAAAAATATTTTCTGCCGGTTACGTTTTTGAGGGCTGATTTCTTATCCTGTGATAAAAAGCCTTCTGTTTCCATCGCCAAAGCTTTCAGGGGATCATTTGCAAGCTTCTGGCACCATTTTTGAGTGAATTGCCAAAAGTCAGATTTTTGCTGAAATTGTGACCCCGGGGCTTAGGGATTTTTTCAAAAAAATATTTTCTGCCGTTTACGTTTTTGAGGGCTGATTTCTTGTCCTGTGATAAAAAGCCTTCTGTTTTTATGGCCAAAGCTTTCAGGGGATCATTTCCAAGCTTCTGGCACCATTTTTGAGTGAATTGCTAAAAGTCAGATTTTTGCTGAAATTGTGACCCCGGGGCTTAGGGATTTTTTCAAAAAAATATTTTCTGCCGGTTACGTTTTTGAGGGCTGATTTCTTGTCCTGTAATAAAAAGCCTTCTGTTTCCATCGCCAAAGCTTTCAGGGGATCATTTGCAAGCTTCTGGCACCATTTTTGAGTGAATTGCCAAAAGTCAGATTTTTGCTGAAATTGTGACCCCGGGGCTTAGGGATTTTTTCAAAAAAATATTTTCTGCCGGTTAAGTTTTTCAGGGCTGATTTCTTGTCCTGTGATAAAAAAGCCTTCTGTTTCCATCGCCAAAGCTTTCAGGGGATCATTTGCAAGCTTCTGGCACCATTTTTGTGTGAATTGCCAAAAGTCAGATTGTTGCTGAAATTGTGACCCCGGGGCTTAGGGATTTTTTCAAAAAAATATTTTCTGCCGGTTACGTTTTTGAGGGCTGATTTCTTGTCCTGTAATAAAAAGCCTTCTGTTTCCATCGCCAAAGCTTTCAGGGGATCATTTGCAAGCTTCTGGCACCATTTTTGAGTGAATTGCAAAAGTCAGATTTTTGCTGAAATTGTGACCCCGGGCCTTAGGGATTTTTTCAAAAAAATATTTTCTGCCGGTTACGTTTTTGAGGGCTGATTTCTTGTCCTGTGATAAAAAGCCTTCTGTTTCCATCGCCAAAGCTTTCAGGGGATCATTTGCAAGCTTCTGGCACCATTTTTGAGTGAATTGCCAAAAGTCAGATTTTTGCTGAAATTGTGACCCCGGGGCTTAGGGATTTTTTCAAAAAAATATTTTCTGCCGTTTACGTTTTTGAGGGCTGATTTCTTGTCCTGTGATAAAAAGCCTTCTGTTTTTATGGCCAAAGCTTTCAGGGGATCATTTCCAAGCTTCTGGCACCATTTTTGAGTGAATTGCCAAAAGTCAGATTTTTGCTGAAATTGTGACCCCGGGGCTTAGGGATTTTTTCAAAAAAATATTTTCTGCCGGTTACGTTTTTGAGGGCTGATTTCTTGTCCTGTAATAAAAAGCCTTCTGTTTCCATCGCCAAAGCTTTCAGGGGATCATTTGCAAGCTTCTGGCACCATTTTTGAGTGAATTGCCAAAAGTCAGATTTTTGCTGAAATTGTGACCCCGGGGCTTAGGGATTTTTTCAAAAAAATATTTTCTGCCGGTTAAGTTTTTCAGGGCTGATTTCTTGTCCTGTGATAAAAAAGCCTTCTGTTTCCATCGCCAAAGCTTTCAGGGGATCATTTGCAAGCTTCTGGCACCATTTTTGTGTGAATTGCCAACAGTCAGATTTTTGCTGAAATTGTGACCCCGGGGCTTAGGGATTTTTTCAAAAAAATATTTTCTGCCGGTTACGTTTTTGAGGGCTGATTTCTTGTCCTGTAATAAAAAGCCTTCTGTTTCCATCGCCAAAGCTTTCAGGGGATCATTTGCAAGCTTCTGGCACCATTTTTGAGTGAATTGCCAAAAGTCAGATTAGGGCTTAGGGATCATTTGCAAGCCTCTGGCACCATTTTTGAGTGAATTGCCAAAAGTCAGATTTTTGCTGAAATTGTGACCCCGGGGCTTAGGGATTTTTTCAAAAAAATATTTTCTGCTGGTTACGTTTTTGAGGGCTGATTTCTTGTCCTGTGATAAAAAGCCTTCTGTTTCCATCGCCACAGCTTTCAGGGGATCATTTGCAAGCTTCTGGCACCATTTTTGAGTGAATTGCCAAAAGTCAGATTTTTGCTGAAATTGTGACCCCGGGGCTTAGGGATTTTTTCAAAAAAATATTTTCTGCCGGTTACGTTTTTGAGGGCTGATTTCTTCTCCTGTGATAAAAAGCCTTCTGTTTCCATCGCCAACGCTTTCAGGGGATCATTTGCAAGCTTCTGGCACCATTTTTGAGTGAATTGCCAAAAGTCAGATTTTGGCTGAAATTGTGACCCCGGGGTTTAGGGATTTTTTCAAAAAAATATTTTCTGCCGGTTACGTTTTTGAGGGCTGATTTCTTGTCCTGTGATAAAAAGCCTTCTGTTTCCATCGCCAAAGCTTTCTGGGGATCATTTGCAAGCTTCTGGCACAATTTTTGAGTGAATTGCCAAACGTCGGATTTTTGCTGAAATTGTGACCCTGGGGCTTAGGGATTTTTTCAAAAAAACATTTGCTGCCGGTTACGTTTTTGAGGGCTGATTTCTTGTCCTGTAATAAAAAGCCTTCTGTTTCCATCGCCAAAGCTTTCAGGGGATCATTTGCAAGCTTCTGGCACCATTTTTGAGTGAATTGCCAAAAGTCAGATTAGGGCTTAGGGATCATTTGCAAGCTTCTGGCACCATTTTTTAGTGAATTGCCAAAAGTCAGATTTTTGCTGAAATTGTGACCCCGGGGCTTAGGGATTTTTTTGAAAAAAATATTTTCTGCCGGTTACGTTTTTGAGGGCTGATTTCTTCTCCTGTGATAAAAAGCCTTCTGTTACCATCGCCAACGCTTTCAGGGGATCATTTGCAAGCTTCTGGGACCATTTTTGAGTGAATTGCCAAAAGTCAGTTTTTTGCTGAAATTGTGACCCCGGGCCTTAGGGATCTTTTCAAAAAAATATTTTCTGCCGGTTACGTTTTTGAGGGCTGATTTCTTGTCCTGTGATAAAAAGCCTTCTGTTTCCATCGCCAAAGCTTTCTGGGGATCATTTGCAAGCTTCTGGCACCATTTTTGAGTGAATTGCCAAAAGTCAGATTTTTGCTGAAATTGTGACCCCGGGGCTTAGGGATTTTTTCAAAAAAATATTTTCTGCCGGTTAAGTTTTTCAGGGCTGATTTCTTGTCCTGTGATAAAAAAGCCTTCTGTTTCCATCGCCAAAGCTTTCAGGGGATCATTTGCAAGCTTCTGGCACCATTTTTGTGTGAATTGCCAAAAGTCAGATTTTTGCTGAAATTGTGACCCCGGGGCTTAGGGATTTTTTCAAAAAAATATTTTCTGCCGGTTACGTTTTTGAGGGCTGATTTCTTGTCCTGTAATAAAAAGCCTTCTGTTTCCATCGCCAAAGCTTTCAGGGGATCATTTGCAAGCTTCTGGCACCATTTTTGAGTGAATTGCCAAAAGTCAGATTAGGGCTTAGGGATCATTTGCAAGCTTCTGGCACCATTTTTTAGTGAATTGCCAAAAGTCAGATTTTTGCTGAAATTGTGACCCCGGGGCTTAGGGATTTTTTCAAAAAAATATTTTCTGCCGGTTACGTTTTTGAGGGCTGATTTCTTGTCCTGTGATAAAAAGCCTTCTGTTTCCATCGCCAAAGCTTTCAGGGGATCATTTGCAAGCTTCTGCCACCATTTTTGAGTGAATTGCCAAAAGTCAGATTTTTGCTGAAATTGTGACCCCGGGGCTTAGGGATTTTTTCAAAAAAATATTTTCTGCCGGTTACGTTTTTGAGGGCTGATTTCTTGTCCTGTGATAAAAAGCCTTCTGTTTCCATCGCCAAAGCTTTCAGGGGATCATTTGCAAGCTTCTGGCACCATTTTTGAGTGAATTGCCAAAAGTCAGATTTTTGCTGAAATTGTGACCCCGGGGCTTAGGGATTTTTTCAAAAAAATATTTTCTGCCGTTTACGTTTTTGAGGGCTGATTTCTTGTCCTGTGATAAAAAGCCTTCTGTTTCCATGGCCAAAGCTTTCAGGGGATCATTTCCAAGCTTCTGGCACCATTTTTGAGTGAATTGCTAAAAGTCAGATTTTTGCTGAAATTGTGACCCCGGGGCTTAGGGATTTTTTCAAAAAAATATTTTCTGCCGGTTACGTTTTTGAGGGCTGATTTCTTGTCCTGTGATAAAAAGCCTTCTGTTTCCATCGCCAAAGCTTTCTGGGGATCATTTGCAAGCTTCTGGCACCATTTTTGAGTGAATTGCCAAAAGTCAGATTTTGGCTGAAATTGTGACCCCGGGGCTTAGGGATTTTTTCAAAAAAATATTTTCTGCCGGTTACGTTTTTGAGGGCTGATTTCTTGTCCTGTGATAAAAAGCCTTCTGTTTCCATGGCCAAAGCTTTCAGGGGATCATTTCCAAGCTTCTGGCACCATTTTTGAGTGAATTGCTAAAAGTCAGATTTTTGCTGAAATTGTGACCCCGGGGCTTAGGGATTTTTTCAAAAAAATATTTTCTGCCGGTTACGTTTTTGAGGGCTGATTTCTTGTCCTGTAATAAAAAGCCTTCTGTTTCCATCGCCAAAGCTTTCAGGGGATCATTTGCAAGCTTCTGGCACCATTTTTGAGTGAATTGCCAAAAGTCAGATTTTTGCTGAAATTGTGACCCCGGGGCTTAGGGATTTTTTCAAAAAAATATTTTCTGCCGGTTAAGTTTTTCAGGGCTGATTTCTTGTCCTGTGATAAAAAAGCCTTCTGTTTCCATCGCCAAAGCTTTCAGGGGATCATTTGCAAGCTTCTGGCACCATTTTTGTGTGAATTGCCAAAAGTCAGATTTTTGCTGAAATTGTGACCCCGGGGCTTAGGGATTTTTTCCAAAAAATATTTTCTGCCGGTTACGTTTTTGAGGGCTGATTTCTTGTCCTGTAATAAAAAGCCTTCTGTTTCCATCGCCAAAGCTTTCAGGGGATCATTTGCAAGCTTCTGGCACCATTTTTGAGTGAATTGCCAAAAGTCAGATTTTTGCTGAAATTGTGACCCCGGGGCTTAGGGATTTTTTCAAAAAAATATTTTCTGCCGGTTACGTTTTTGAGGGCTGATTTCTTGTCCTGTGATAAAAAGCCTTCTGTTTCCATCGCCAAAGCTTTCAGGGGATCATTTGCAAGCTTCTGGCACCATTTTTGAGTGAATTGCCAAAAGTCAGATTTTTGCTGAAATTGTGACCCCGGGGCTTAGGGATTTTTTCAAAAAAATATTTTCTGCCGTTTACGTTTTTGAGGGCTGATTTCTTGTCCTGTGATAAAAAGCCTTCTGTTTCCATGGCCAAAGCTTTCAGGGGATCATTTCCAAGCTTCTGGCACCATTTTTGAGTGAATTGCTAAAAGTCAGATTTTTGCTGAAATTGTGACCCCGGGGCTTAGGGATTTTTTCAAAAAAATATTTTCTGCCGGTTACGTTTTTGAGGGCTGATTTCTTGTCCTGTGATAAAAAGCCTTCTGTTTCCATCGCCAAAGCTTTCTGGGGATCATTTGCAAGCTTCTGGCACCATTTTTGAGTGAATTGCCAAAAGTCAGATTTTGGCTGAAATTGTGACCCCGGGGCTTAGGGATTTTTTCAAAAAAATATTTTCTGCCGGTTACGTTTTTGAGGGCTGATTTCTTGTCCTGTGATAAAAAGCCTTCTGTTTCCATGGCCAAAGCTTTCAGGGGATCATTTCCAAGCTTCTGGCACCATTTTTGAGTGAATTGCTAAAAGTCAGATTTTTGCTGAAATTGTGACCCCGGGGCTTAGGGATTTTTTCAAAAAAATATTTTCTGCCGGTTACGTTTTTGAGGGCTGATTTCTTGTCCTGTAATAAAAAGCCTTCTGTTTCCATCGCCAAAGCTTTCAGGGGATCATTTGCAAGCTTCTGGCACCATTTTTGAGTGAATTGCCAAAAGTCAGATTTTTGCTGAAATTGTGACCCCGGGGCTTAGGGATTTTTTCAAAAAAATATTTTCTGCCGGTTAAGTTTTTCAGGGCTGATTTCTTGTCCTGTGATAAAAAAGCCTTCTGTTTCCATCGCCAAAGCTTTCAGGGGATCATTTGCAAGCTTCTGGCAGCATTTTTGTGTGAATTGCCAAAAGTCAGATTTTTGCTGAAATTGTGACCCCGGGGCTTAGGGATTTTTTCCAAAAAATATTTTCTGCCGGTTACGTTTTTGAGGGCTGATTTCTTGTCCTGTAATAAAAAGCCTTCTGTTTCCATCGCCAAAGCTTTCAGGGGATCATTTGCAAGCTTCTGGCACCATTTTTGAGTGAATTGCCAAAAGTCAGATTAGGGCTTAGGGATCATTTGCAAGCTTCTGGCACCATTTTTGAGTGAATTGCCAAAAGTCAGATTTTTGCTGAAATTGTGACCCCGGGGCTTAGGGATTTTTTCAAAAAAATATTTAATGCTGGTTACGTTTTTGAGGGCTGATTTCTTGTCCTGTGATAAAAAGCCTTCTGTTTCCATCGCCACAGCTTTCAGGGGATCATTTGCAAGCTTCTGGCACCATTTTTGAGTGAATTGCCAAAAGTCAGATTTTTGCTGAAATTGTGACCCCGGGGCTTAGGGATTTTTTCAAAAAAATATTTTCTGCCGGTTACGTTTTTGAGGGCTGATTTCTTCTCCTGTGATAAAAAGCCTTCTGTTTCCATCGCCAACGCTTTCAGGGGATCATTTGCAAGCTTCTGGCACCATTTTTGAGTGAATTGCCAAAAGTCAGATTTTGGCTGAAATTGTGACCCCGGGGTTTAGGGATTTTTTCAAAAAAATATTTTCTGCCGGTTACGTTTTTGAGGGCTGATTTCTTGTCCTGTGATAAAAAGCCTTCTGTTTCCATCACCAAAGCTTTCTGGGGATCATTTGCAAGCTTCTGGCACAATTTTTGAGTGAATTGCCAAACGTCGGATTTTTGCTGAAATTGTGACCCCGGGGCTTAGGGATTTTTTCAAAAAAACATTTGCTGCCGGTTACGTTTTTGAGGGCTGATTTCTTGTCCTGTAATAAAAAGCCTTCTGTTTCCATCGCCAAAGCTTTCAGGGGATCATTTGCAAGCTTCTGGCACCATTTTTGAGTGAATTGCCAAAAGTCAGATTAGGGCTTAGGGATCATTTGCAAGCTTCTGGCACCATTTTTTAGTGAATTGCCAAAAGTCAGATTTTTGCTGAAATTGTGACCCCGGGGCTTAGGGATTTTTTGAAAAAAATATTTTCTGCCGGTTACGTTTTTGAGGGCTGATTTCTTCTCCTGTGATAAAAAGCCTTCTGTTTCCATCGCCAACGCTTTCAGGGGATCATTTGCAAGCTTCTGGCACCATTTTTGAGTGAATTGCCAAAAGTCAGATTTTTGCTGAAATTGTGACCCCGGGCCTTAGGGATTTTTTCAAAAAAATATTTTCTGCCGGTTACGTTTTTGAGGGCTGATTTCTTGTCCTGTGATAAAAAGCCTTCTGTTTCCATCGCCAAAGCTTTCAGGGGATCATTTGCAAGCTTCTGGCACCATTTTTGTGTGAATTGCCAAAAGTCAGATTTTTGCTGAAATTGTGACCCCGGGGCTTAGGGATTTTTTCAAAAAAATATTTTCTGCCGGTTACGTTTTTGAGGGCTGATTTCTTCTCCTGTGATAAAAAGCCTTCTGTTTCCATCGCCAACGCTTTCAGGGGATCATTTGCAAGCTTCTGGCACCATTTTTGAGTGAATTGCCAAAAGTCAGATTTTGGCTGAAATTGTGACCCCGGGGTTTAGGGATTTTTTCAAAAAAATATTTTCTGCCGGTTACGTTTTTGAGGGCTGATTTCTTGTCCTGTGATAAAAAGCCTTCTGTTTCCATCACCAAAGCTTTCTGGGGATCATTTGCAAGCTTCTGGCACAATTTTTGAGTGAATTGCCAAACGTCGGATTTTTGCTGAAATTGTGACCCCGGGGCTTAGGGATTTTTTCAAAAAAACATTTGCTGCCGGTTACGTTTTTGAGGGCTGATTTCTTGTCCTGTAATAAAAAGCCTTCTGTTTCCATCGCCAAAGCTTTCAGGGGATCATTTGCAAGCTTCTGGCACCATTTTTGAGTGAATTGCCAAAAGTCAGATTAGGGCTTAGGGATCATTTGCAAGCTTCTGGCACCATTTTTTAGTGAATTGCCAAAAGTCAGATTTTTGCTGAAATTGTGACCCCGGGGCTTAGGGATTTTTTGAAAAAAATATTTTCTGCCGGTTACGTTTTTGAGGGCTGATTTCTTGTCCTGTGATAAAAAGCCTTCTGTTTCCATCGCCAAAGCTTTCTGGGGATCATTTGCAAGCTTCTGGCACAATTTTTGAGTGAATTGCCAAACGTCGGATTTTTGCTGAAATTGTGACCCCGGGGCTTAGGGATTTTTTCAAAAAAACATTTGCTGCCGGTTACGTTTTTGAGGGCTGATTTCTTGTCCTGTAATAAAAAGCCTTCTGTTTCCATCGCCAAAGCTTTCAGGGGATCATTTGCAAGCTTCTGGCACCATTTTTGAGTGAATTGCCAAAAGTCAGATTAGGGCTTAGGGATCATTTGCAAGCTTCTGGCACCATTTTTGAGTGAATTGCCAAAAGTCAGATTTTTGCTGAAATTGTGACCCCGGGGCTTAGGGATTTTTTTGAAAAAAATATTTTCTGCCGGTTACGTTTTTGAGGGCTGATTTCTTCTCCTGTGATAAAAAGCCTTCTGTTTCCATCGCCAACGCTTTCAGGGGATCATTTGCAAGCTTCTGGCACCATTTTTGAGTGAATTGCCAAAAGTCAGATTTTTGCTGAAATTGTGACCCCGGGCCTTAGGGATTTTTTCAAAAAAATATTTTCTGCCGGTTACGTTTTTGAGGGCTGATTTCTTGTCCTGTGATAAAAAGCCTTCTGTTTCCATCGCCAAAGCTTTCTGGGGATCATTTGCAAGCTTCTGGCACCATTTTTGAGTGAATTGCCAAAAGTCAGATTTTTGCTGAAATTGTGACCCCGGGGCTTAGGGATTTTTTCAAAAAAATATTTTCTGCCGGTTAAGTTTTTCAGGGCTGATTTCTTGTCCTGTGATAAAAAAGCCTTCTGTTTCCATCGCCAAAGCTTTCAGGGGATCATTTGCAAGCTTCTGGCACCATTTTTGTGTGAATTGCCAAAAGTCAGATTTTTGCTGAAATTGTGACCCCGGGGCTTAGGGATTTTTTCAAAAAAATATTTTCTGCCGGTTACGTTTTTGAGGGCTGATTTCTTGTCCTGTAATAAAAAGCCTTCTGTTTCCATCGCCAAAGCTTTCAGGGGATCATTTGCAAGCTTCTGGCACCATTTTTGAGTGAATTGCCAAAAGTCAGATTAGGGCTTAGGGATCATTTGCAAGCTTCTGGCACCATTTTTTAGTGAATTGCCAAAAGTCAGATTTTTGCTGAAATTGTGACCCCGGGGCTTAGGGATTTTTTCAAAAAAATATTTTCTGCCGGTTACGTTTTTGAGGGCTGATTTCTTGTCCTGTGATAAAAAGCCTTCTGTTTCCATGGCCAAAGCTTTCAGGGGATCATTTGCACGTTTCTGGCACCATTTTTGAGTGAATTGCCAAAAGCCAGATTTTTGCTGAAATTGTGACCCCGGGGCTTAGGGATTTTTTCAAAAAAATATTTTCTGCCGGTTACGTTTTTGAGGGCTGATTTCTTGTCCTGTGATAAAAAGCCTTCTGTTTCCATCGCCAAAGCTTTCAGGGGATCATTTGCAAGCTTCTGGCACCATTTTTGAGTGAATTGCCAAAAGTCAGATTTTTGCTGAAATTGTGACCCCGGGGCTTAGGGATTTTTTCAAAAAAATATTTTCTGCCGGTTACGTTTTTGAGGGCTGATTTCTTGTCCTGTGATAAAAAGCCTTCTGTTTCCATCGCCAAAGCTTTCTGGGGATCATTTGCAAGCTTCTGGCACAATTTTTGAGTGAATTGCCAAACGTCGGATTTTTGCTGAAATTGTGACCCCGGGGCTTAGGGATTTTTTCAAAAAAACATTTGTTGCCGGTTACGTTTTTGAGGGCTGATTTCTTGTCCTGTAATAAAAAGCCTTCTGTTTCCATCGCCAAAGCTTTCAGGGGATCATTTGCAAGCTTCTGGCACCATTTTTGAGTGAATTGCCAAAAGTCAGATTAGGGCTTAGGGATCATTTGCAAGCTTCTGGCACCATTTTTGAGTGAATTGCCAAAAGTCAGATTTTTGCTGAAATTGTGACCCCGGGGCTTAGGGATTTTTTTGAAAAAAATATTTTCTGCCGGTTACGTTTTTGAGGGCTGATTTCTTCTCCTGTGATAAAAAGCCTTCTGTTTCCATCGCCAACGCTTTCAGGGGATCATTTGCAAGCTTCTGGCACCATTTTTGAGTGAATTGCCAAAAGTCAGATTTTTGCTGAAATTGTGACCCCGGGCCTTAGGGATTTTTTCAAAAAAATATTTTCTGCCGGTTACGTTTTTGAGGGCTGATTTCTTGTCCTGTGATAAAAAGCCTTCTGTTTCCATCGCCAAAGCTTTCTGGGGATCATTTGCAAGCTTCTGGCACCATTTTTGAGTGAATTGCCAAAAGTCAGATTTTTGCTGAAATTGTGACCCCGGGGCTTAGGGATTTTTTCAAAAAAATATTTTCTGCCGGTTAAGTTTTTCAGGGCTGATTTCTTGTCCTGTGATAAAAAAGCCTTCTGTTTCCATCGCCAAAGCTTTCAGGGGATCATTTGCAAGCTTCTGGCACCATTTTTGTGTGAATTGCCAAAAGTCAGATTTTTGCTGAAATTGTGACCCCGGGGCTTAGGGATTTTTTCAAAAAAATATTTTCTGCCAGTTACGTTTTTGAGGGCTGATTTCTTGTCCTGTAATAAAAAGCCTTCTGTTTCCATCGCCAAAGCTTTCAGGGGATCATTTGCAAGCTTCTGGCACCATTTTTGAGTGAATTGCCAAAAGTCAGATTAGGGCTTAGGGATCATTTGCAAGATTCTGGCACCATTTTTTAGTGAATTGCCAAAAGTCAGATTTTTGCTGAAATTGTGACCCCGGGGCTTAGGGATTTTTTCAAAAAAATATTTTCTGCCGGTTACGTTTTTGAGGGCTGATTTCTTGTCCTGTGATAAAAAGCCTTCTGTTTCCATGGCCAAAGCTTTCAGGGGATCATTTCCACGCTTCTGGCACCATTTTTGAGTGAATTGCCAAAAGCCAGATTTTTGCTGAAATTGTGAACCCGGGGCTTAGGGATTTTTTCAAAAAAATATTTTCTGCCGGTTACGTTTTTGAGGGCTGATTTCTTGTCCTGTGATAAAAAGTCTTCTGTTTCCATCGCCAATGCTTTCAGGGGATCATTTGCAAGCTTCTGGCACCATTTTTGAGTGAATTGCCAAAAGTCAGATTTTGGCTGAAATTGTGACCCCGGGGCTTAGGGATTTTTTCAAAAAAATATTTTCTGCCGGTTACGTTTTTGAGGGCTGATTTCTTGTCCTGTGATAAAAAGCCTTCTGTTTCCATCGCCACAGCTTTCAGGGGATCATTTGCAAGCTTCTGGCACCATTTTTGAGTGAATTGCCAAAAGTCAGATTTTTGCTGAAATTGTGACCCCGGGGCTTAGGGATTTTTTCAAAAAAATATTTTCTGCCGTTTACGTTTTTGAGGGCTGATTTCTTGTCCTGTGATAAAAAGCCTTCTGTTTCCATGGCCAAAGCTTTCAGGGGATCATTTCCAAGCTTCTGGCACCATTTTTGAGTGAATTGCTAAAAGTCAGATTTTTGCTGAAATTGTGACCCCGGGGCTTAGGGATTTTTTCAAAAAAATATTTTCTGCCGGTTACGTTTTTGAGGGCTGATTTCTTGTCCTGTGATAAAAAGCCTTCTGTTTCCATCGCCAAAGCTTTCAGGGGATCATTTGCAAGCTTCTGGCACCATTTTTGAGTGAATTGCCAAAAGTCAGATTTTTGCTGAAATTGTGACCCCGGGGCTTAGGGATTTTTTCAAAAAAATATTTTCTGCCGGTTAAGTTTTTCAGGGCTGATTTCTTGTCCTGTGATAAAAAGCCTTCTGTTTCCATCGCCAAAGCTTTCTGGGGATCATTTGCAAGCTTCTGGCACAATTTTTGAGTGAATTGCCAAACGTCGGATTTTTGCTGAAATTGTGACCCCGGGGCTTAGGGATTTTTTCAAAAAAACATTTGTTGCCGGTTACGTTTTTGAGGGCTGATTTCTTGTCCTGTAATAAAAAGCCTTCTGTTTCCATCGCCAAAGCTTTCAGGGGATCATTTGCAAGCTTCTGGCACCATTTTTGAGTGAATTGCCAAAAGTCAGATTAGGGCTTAGGGATCATTTGCAAGCTTCTGGCACCATTTTTGAGTGAATTGCCAAAAGTCAGATTTTTGCTGAAATTGTGACCCCGGGGCTTAGGGATTTTTTTGAAAAAAATATTTTCTGCCGGTTACGTTTTTGAGGGCTGATTTCTTCTCCTGTGATAAAAAGCCTTCTGTTTCCATCGCCAACGCTTTCAGGGGATCATTTGCAAGCTTCTGGCACCATTTTTGAGTGAATTGCCAAAAGTCAGATTTTTGCTGAAATTGTGACCCCGGGCCTTAGGGATTTTTTCAAAAAAATATTTTCTGCCGGTTACGTTTTTGAGGGCTGATTTCTTGTCCTGTGATAAAAAGCCTTCTGTTTCCATCGCCAAAGCTTTCTGGGGATCATTTGCAAGCTTCTGGCACCATTTTTGAGTGAATTGCCAAAAGTCAGATTTTTGCTGAAATTGTGACCCCGGGGCTTAGGGATTTTTTCAAAAAAATATTTTCTGCCGGTTAAGTTTTTCAGGGCTGATTTCTTGTCCTGTGATAAAAAAGCCTTCTGTTTCCATCGCCAAAGCTTTCAGGGGATCATTTGCAAGCTTCTGGCACCATTTTTGTGTGAATTGCCAAAAGTCAGATTTTTGCTGAAATTGTGACCCCGGGGCTTAGGGATTTTTTCAAAAAAATATTTTCTGCCGGTTACGTTTTTGAGGGCTGATTTCTTGTCCTGTAATAAAAAGCCTTCTGTTTCCATCGCCAAAGCTTTCAGGGGATCATTTGCAAGCTTCTGGCACCATTTTTGAGTGAATTGCCAAAAGTCAGATTAGGGCTTAGGGATCATTTGCAAGCTTCTGGCACCATTTTTTAGTGAATTGCCAAAAGTCAGATTTTTGCTGAAATTGTGACCCCGGGGCTTAGGGATTTTTTCAAAAAAATATTTTCTGCCGGTTACGTTTTTGAGGGCTGATTTCTTGTCCTGTGATAAAAAGCCTTCTGTTTCCATGGCCAAAGCTTTCAGGGGATCATTTCCACGCTTCTGGCACCATTTTTGAGTGAATTGCCAAAAGCCAGATTTTTGCTGAAATTGTGAACCCGGGGCTTAGGGATTTTTTCAAAAAAATATTTTCTGCCGGTTACGTTTTTGAGGGCTGATTTCTTGTCCTGTGATAAAAAGTCTTCTGTTTCCATCGCCAATGCTTTCAGGGGATCATTTGCAAGCTTCTGGCACCATTTTTGAGTGAATTGCCAAAAGTCAGATTTTGGCTGAAATTGTGACCCCGGGGCTTAGGGATTTTTTCAAAAAAATATTTTCTGCCGGTTACGTTTTTGAGGGCTGATTTCTTGTCCTGTGATAAAAAGCCTTCTGTTTCCATCGCCACAGCTTTCAGGGGATCATTTGCAAGCTTCTGGCACCATTTTTGAGTGAATTGCCAAAAGTCAGATTTTTGCTGAAATTGTGACCCCGGGGCTTAGGGATTTTTTCAAAAAAATATTTTCTGCCGTTTACGTTTTTGAGGGCTGATTTCTTGTCCTGTGATAAAAAGCCTTCTGTTTCCATGGCCAAAGCTTTCAGGGGATCATTTCCAAGCTTCTGGCACCATTTTTGAGTGAATTGCTAAAAGTCAGATTTTTGCTGAAATTGTGACCCCGGGGCTTAGGGATTTTTTCAAAAAAATATTTTCTGCCGGTTACGTTTTTGAGGGCTGATTTCTTGTCCTGTGATAAAAAGCCTTCTGTTTCCATCGCCAAAGCTTTCAGGGGATCATTTGCAAGCTTCTGGCACCATTTTTGAGTGAATTGCCAAAAGTCAGATTTTTGCTGAAATTGTGACCCCGGGGCTTAGGGATTTTTTCAAAAAAATATTTTCTGCCGGTTAAGTTTTTCAGGGCTGATTTCTTGTCCTGTGATAAAAAAGCCTTCTGTTTCCATCGCCAAAGCTTTCAGGGGATCATTTTCAAGCTTCTGGCACCATTTTTGTGTGAATTGCCAAAAGTCAGATTTTTGCTGAAATTGTGACCCCGGGGCTTAGGGATTTTTTCAAAAAAATATTTTCTGCCGGTTACGTTTTTGAGGGCTGATTTCTTGTCCTGTAATAAAAAGCCTTCTGTTTCCATCGCCAAAGCTTTCAGGGGATCATTTGCAAGCTTCTGGCACCATTTTTGAGTGAATTGCCAAAAGTCAGATTAGGGCTTAGGGATCATTTGCAAGCTTCTGGCACCATTTTTGAGTGAATTGCCAAAAGTCAGATTTTTGCTGAAATTGTGACCCCGGGGCTTAGGGATTTTTTCAAAAAAATATTTTCTGCCGGTTACGTTTTTGAGGGCTGATTTCTTGTCCTGTGATAAAAAGCCTTCTGTTTCCATGGCCAAAGCTTTCAGGGGATCATTTGCACGCTTCTGGCACCATTTTTGAATGAATTGCCAAAAGCCAGATTTTTGCTGAAATTGTGAACCCGGGGCTTAGGGATTTTTTCAAAAAAATATTTTCTGCCGGTTACGTTTTTGAGGGCTGATTTCTTGTCCTGTGATAAAAAGTCTTCTGTTTCCATCGCCAATGCTTTCAGGGGATCATTTGCAAGCTTCTGGCACCATTTTTGAGTGAATTGCCAAAAGTCAGATTTTTGCTGAAATTGTGACCCCGGGGCTTAGGGATTTTTTCAAAAAAATATTTTCTGCCGGTTACGTTTTTGAGGGCTGATTTCTTGTCCTGTGATAAAAAGCCTTCTGTTTCCATGGCCAAAGCTTTCAGGGGATCATTTCCAAGCTTCTGGCACCATTTTTGAGTGAATTGCCAAAAGTCAGATTTTTGCTGAAATTGTGACCCCTGGGCTTAGGGATTTTTTCAAAAAAAATATTTTCTGCCGGTTACGTTTTTGAGGGCTGATTTCTTGTCCTGTGATAAAAAGCCTTCTGTTTCCATCGCCAAAGCTTTCAGGGGATCATTTGCAAGCTTCTGGCACCATTTTTGAGTGAATTGCCAAAAGTCAGATTTTTGCTGAAATTGTGACCCCGGGGCTTAGGGATTTTTTCAAAAAAATATTTTCTGCCGTTTACGTTTTTGAGGGCTGATTTCTTGTCCTGTGATAAAAAGCCTTCTGTTTCCATGGCCAAAGCTTTCAGGGGATCATTTCCAAGCTTCTGGCACCATTTTTGAGTGAATTGCCAAAAGTCAGATTAGGGCTTAGGGATCATTTGCAAGCTTCTGGCACCATTTTTGAGTGAATTGCCAAAAGTCAGATTTTTGCTGAAATTGTGACCCCGGGGCTTAGGGATTTTTTCAAAAAAATATTTTCTGCCGGTTACGTTTTTGAGGGCTGATTTCTTGTCCTGTGATAAAAAGCCTTCTGTTTCCATCGCCAAAGCTTTCAGGGGATCATTTGCAAGCTTCTGGCACCATTTTTGAGTGAATTGCCAAAAGTCAGATTTTTGCTGAAATTGTGACCCCGGGGCTTAGGGATTTTTTCAAAAAAATATTTTCTGCCGGTTAAGTTTTTGAGGGCTCATTTCTTGTCCTGTGATAAAAAGCCTTCTGTTTCGAGTGCCAAACCTTTCAGGAGAGCATTTTCAAGCTTCTGGCACCATTTTCCAGTGAATTGCCAAAAGTCAGATTTTTGCTGAAATTTTGACCCCGGGGCTTAGGGATTTTTTCAAAAAAATATTTTCTGCCGGCTAAGTTTTTGAGGGCTGATTTCTTGTCCTGTGATAAAAAGCCTTCTGTTTCCATGGCCAAAGCTTTCAGGGGATCATTTGCACGCTTCTGGCACCATTTTTGAATGAATTGCCAAAAGCCAGATTTTTGCTGAAATTGTGAACCCGGGGCTTAGGGATTTTTTCAAAAAAATATTTTCTGCCGGTTACGTTTTTGAGGGCTGATTTCTTGTCCTGTGATAAAAAGTCTTCTGTTTCCATCGCCAATGCTTTCAGGGGATCATTTGCAAGCTTCTGGCACCATTTTTGAGTGAATTGCCAAAAGTCAGATTTTTGCTGAAATTGTGACCCCGGGGCTTAGGGATTTTTTCAAAAAAATATTTTCTGCCGGTTACGTTTTTGAGGGCTGATTTCTTGTCCTGTGATAAAAAGCCTTCTGTTTCCATCGCCAAAGCTTTCAGGGGATCATTTGCAAGCTTCTGGCACCATTTTTGAGTGAATTGCCAAAAGTCAGATTTTTGCTGAAATTGTGACCCCGGGGCTTAGGGATTTTTTCAAAAAAAATATTTTCTGCCGGTTACGTTTTTGAGGGCTGATTTCTTGTCCTGTGATAAAAAGCCTTCTGTTTCCATCGCCAAAGCTTTCAGGGGATCATTTGCAAGCTTCTGGCACCATTTTTGAGTGAATTGCCAAAAGTCAGATTTTTGCTGAAATTGTGACCCCGGGGCTTAGGGATTTTTTCAAAAAAATATTTTCTGCCGTTTACGTTTTTGAGGGCTGATTTCTTGTCCTGTGATAAAAAGCCTTCTGTTTCCATGGCCAAAGCTTTCAGGGGATCATTTCCAAGCTTCTGGCACCATTTTTGAGTGAATTGCCAAAAGTCAGATTAGGGCTTAGGGATCATTTGCAAGCTTCTGGCACCATTTTTGAGTGAATTGCCAAAAGTCAGATTTTTGCTGAAATTGTGACCCCGGGGCTTAGGGATTTTTTCAAAAAAATATTTTCTGCCGGTTACGTTTTTGAGGGCTGATTTCTTGTCCTGTGATAAAAAGCCTTCTGTTTCCATCGCCAAAGCTTTCAGGGGATCATTTGCAAGCTTCTGGCACCATTTTTGAGTGAATTGCCAAAAGTCAGATTTTTGCTGAAATTGTGACCCGGGGGCTTAGGGATTTTTTCAAAAAAATATTTTCTGCCGGTTACGTTTTTGAGGGCTGATTTCTTGTCCTGTGATAAAAAGCCTTCTGTTTCCATCGCCAAAGCTTTCAGGGGATCATTTGCAAGCTTCTGGCACCATTTTTGAGTGAATTGCCAAAAGTCAGATTTTTGCTGAAATTGTGACCCCGGGGCTTAGGGATTTTTTCAAAAAAATATTTTCTGCTGGTTACGTTTTTGAGGGCTGATTTCTTGTCCTGTGATAAAAAGCCTTCTGTTTCCATCGCCACAGCTTTCAGGGGATCATTTGCAAGCTTCTGGCACCATTTTTGAGTGAATTGCCAAAAGTCAGATTTTTGCTGAAATTGTGACCCCGGGGCTTAGGGATTTTTTCAAAAAAATATTTTCTGCCGGTTACGTTTTTGAGGGCTGATTTGTTCTCCTGTGATAAAAAGCCTTCTGTTTCCATCGCCAACGCTTTCAGCGGATCATTTGCAAGCTTCTGGCACCATTTTTGAGTGAATTGCCAAAAGTCAGATTTTGGCTGAAATTGTGACCCCGGGGCTTAGGGATTTTTTCAAAAAAATATTTTCTGCCGGTTACGTTTTTGAGGGCTGATTTCTTGTCCTGTGATAAAAAGCCTTCTGTTTCCATCGCCAAAGCTTTCTGGGGATCATTTGCAAGCTTCTGGCACCATTTTTGAGTGAATTGCCAAAAGTCAGATTTTTGCTGAAATTGTGACCCCGGGGCTTAGGGATTTTTTCACAAAAACATTTTCTGCCGGTTACGTTTTTGAGGGCTGATTTCTTGTCCTGTGATAAAAAGCCTTCTGTTTCCATCGCCAAAGCTTTCAGGGGATCATTTGCAAGCTTCTGGCACCATTTTTGAGTGAATTGCCAAAAGTCAGATTAGGGCTTAGGGATCATTTGCAAGCTTCTGGGACCATTTTTTAGTGAATTGCCAAAAGTCAGATTTTTGCTGAAATTGTGACCCCGGGGCTTAGGGATTTTTTCAAAAAAATATTTTCTGCCGGTTACGTTTTTGAGGGCTGATTTCTTGTCCTGTGATAAAAAGCCTTCTGTTTCCATGGCCAAAGCTTTCAGGGGATCATTTGCACGCTTCTGGCACCATTTTTGAGTGAATTGCCAAAAGCCAGATTTTTGCTGAAATTGTGACCCCGGGGCTTAGGGATTGTTTCAAAAAAATATTTTCTGCCGGTTACGTTTTTGAGGGCTGATTTCTTCTCCTGTGATAAAAAGCCTTCTGTTTCCATTGCCAACGCTTTCAGGGGATCATTTGCAAGCTTCTGGCACCATTTTTGAGTGAATTGCCAAAAGTCAGATTTTTGCTGAAATTGTGACCCCGGGGCTTAGGGATTTTTTCAAAAAAATATTTTCTGCCGGTTACGTTTTTGAGGGCTGATTTCTTGTCCTGTGATAAAAAGCCTTCTGTTTCCATCGCCAAAGCTTTCTGGGGATCATTTGCAAGCTTCTGGCACCATTTTTGAGTGAATTGCCAAAAGTCAGATTTTTGCTGAAATCGTGACCCCGGGGCTTAGGGATTTTTTCAAAAAAATATTTTCTGCCGGTTAAGTTTTTGAGGGCTGATTTCTTGTCCTGTGATAAAAAAGCCTTCTGTTTCCATCGCCAAAGCTTTCAGGGGATCATTTGCAAGCTTCTGGCACCATTTTTGAGTGAATTGCCAAAAGTCAGATTTTTGCTGAAATTGTGACCCCGGGGCTTAGGGATTTTTTCAAAAAAATATTTTCTGCCGGTTACGTTTTTGAGGGCTGATTTCTTGTCCTGTAATAAAAAGCCTTCTGTTTCCATCGCCAAAGCTTTCAGGGGATCATTTGCAAGCTTCTGGCACCATTTTTGAGTGAATTGCCAAAAGTCAGATTTTTGCTGAAATTGTGACCCCGGGGCTTAGGGATTTTTTCAAAAAAATATTTTCTGCCGGTTACGTTTCTGAGGGCTGATTTCTTGTCCTGTGATAAAAAGCCTTCTGTTTCCATCGCCAAAGCTTTCAGGGGATCATTTGCAAGCTTCTGGCACCATTTTTGAGTGAATTGCCAAAAGTCAGATTTTTGCTGAAATTGTGACCCCGGGGTTTAGGGATTTTTTCAAAAAAAAACATTTTCTGCCGGTTACGTTTTTGAGGGCTGATTTCTTGTCCTGTGATAAAAAGCCTTCTGTTTCCATCGCCAAAGGTTTCAGGGAATCATTTGCAAGCTTCTGGCACCATTTTTGAGTGAATTGCCAAAAGTCAGATTTTTGCTGAAATTGTGACCCCGGGGCTTAGGGATTTTTTCAAAAAAATATTTTCTGCCGGTTACGTTTTTGAGGGCTGATTTCTTGTCCTGTGATAAAAAGCCTTCTGTTTCCATCGCCAAAGGTTTCAGGGAATCATTTGCAAGCTTCTGGCACCATTTTTGAGTGAATTGCCAAAAGTCAGATTTTTGCTGAAATTGTGACCCCGGGGCTTAGGGATTTTTTCAAAAAAATATTTTCTGCCGGTTACGTTTTTGAGGGCTGATTTCGTGTCCTGTCATAAAAAGCCTTCTGTTTCCATCGCCACAGCTTTCAGGGGATCATTTGCAAGCTTCTGGCACCATTTTTGAGTGAATTGCCAAAAGTCAGATTTTTGCTGAAATTGTGACCCCAGGGCTTAGGGATTTTTTCAAAAAAATATTTTCTGCCGGTTACGTTTTTGAGGGCTGATTTCTTCTCCTGTGATAAAAAGCCTTCTGTTTCCATCGCCAACGCTTTCAGGGGATCATTTGCAAGCTTCTGGCACCATTTTTGAGTGAATTGCCAAAAGTCAGATTTTGGCTGAAATTGTGACCCCGGGGCTTAGGGATTTTTTCAAAAAAATATTTTCTGCCGGTTACGTTTTTGAGGGCTGATTTCTTGTCCTGTAATAAAAAGCCTTCTGTTTCCATCGCCAAAGCTTTCAGGGGATCATTTGCAAGCTTCTGGCACCATTTTTGAGTGAATTGCCAAAAGTCAGATTAGGGCTTAGGGATCATTTGCAAGCTTCTGGCACCATTTTTTCATGGAACTTTGAAGTGTCAGGCATAGCCCTACTGGCTTTAGCCCAAACGTAGCAGAGTTTTCCTGCACAGTGAAGAAGCTAGTCGAGGTGGAAATGACTAATCAGCTAGACTCAGAATAACTATTTACAGGATTTATTAAAAGGAAAAATAAAACCAGCAGAGTTTCTGCATACAAAACAAAGCAAAATAAATCCTTTCTTTCTCTCTCTCTCTTAACCATACACAGCACTTCTCCTAACACATCAAACTGTGCTAGCATTCCTAGATAACAGAGTTGAGTGCTGGTCGTTAACCAATCAGAGTAAGTAGTTTCTAGGTCAAGTAGACCTTGGCTTTCTGCCAAGAGTAAATTGACACTGCCTTGAGTTAATTGTGTGAAGCCAGAATCTGCAAGTTCCCACAAAATCAATTAACAGAACTGAACACCCCCTCACAGATTCTGCTGGACAATTAACATCAAATAACACCTATGTAGGAGATTATTTTTCCAGCAAACCTAAACCCTTGCACATTTGCTTGTTCTTTATCTTTGCCAATGGTTTAGTTAATACATCTGCTACATTTTCTTCACTTGATACATAAGTACATGTGATTATATTGTCTTGTACACAGCAACGTACATTTTGGTATTTTACAGAGATATGTTTAGAACGTGATTTGAAACCCTCTGTTTTACTTAAGGTTATACAAGCCTGATTATCAATGTAAACTTGTACTGGTTCTCCACAATTTACATTTAAATCTGTTAACAAATGCTTGAAATAAATCACCTCGTTGCACAATTCACTCAATGCGGCGTACTCAGATTCCGTTGATGACACACTTACAACGTCTTGCTTGCGTGACCGCCAGCTGATTAAAGCTCCACCGACCATTATGACTAGTCCTGTGACAGATTTTCTATCTGGCAAATTTCCCCAGTCACTATCACAGTAGCAACTCAACATTTCGTCCTTGGAAGAATTTAATTGCAACATATAGCCAATTGTCTGTTTGAGGTATCTCAGAACTTGTTTTACCCCTTTCCATGCATTTAGTGTGGGTTTTGAGACCAATCTACTTAATATGCCTACTGCGTAGCTAATATCAGGTCTGGACCACTGTGCTAGATACAATAAACTTCCAATTACAGAGTGATAGACATCAGGATGTTCAAATTCAGGACTCTCATCTATATGAAGTGTTTTTATGAAACCTGGATCCATAGGCACCGCTGCCCCTTTGCAATCCTGCATCCTGTATGTAGTCAGTAGTTGTTTAACTTTGTTCTGCTGACTAATTAGGCAGCTGCCATCTTGGGCCCAGCACACTTCCAACCCTAGATATGTCCTAACCGGACCTAAGTCCTTTACTTTGAACTTACTGGACAATTGCTTGGCAAACCTTTTAGTTTGTTTATCTGTTTTACAGGCATACAATACATCATCTACATAAATCAGACAAAACTCTTGATCACTGCCTGTACCACGTACATAAACACAATTGTCAGCTGTACTCTGCTTGAAACCAAATGACACTAAGGCCTCATGGAAACACTTGTTCCAAGATCTTGCAGCCTGTTTAAGACCATATAGAGCTTTGTTTAATTTCAACACTCTATTGGAACCTGTCTCATAACCAGGCGGTTCGGCTAGATACAGGTCTTCTGATATTGATGCATGTAAATATGCAGTCTGGATATCAAAATGGTTTAACAGGAGTTTTCTCTTTGCTCCAAGCGTTAAAATCAGCCTTACACTGTCCCCCTTAGCAGTAGGGGAAAAAATTTCGTCATAATCTTTTCCAGGCCTCTGAGAATATCCTTGAGCCACTAAACGAGCTTTGTATTTGTACTCTCCTGTCACCAGAGGTTTAAGTTTGTACACCCACCTGCAGCCTACAATCTTTGCCCCCTCAGGCGCTGCTACTGGTGTAAAGACCTTGTGCTCATTCAGAGAAGACATCTCTTCCTCCATTGCCTGTTTCCAGAGCTCTGCCTCCTCTTTTGGTAACTTTAACACTTCCTGAAAACTCTTGGGTTCTGCAATTACACTAAACACATTTGCAGTATCAGGAGAAAAACTCACCGGAGGCACTCCTTTGTTTTGTCTTTTAGATCTTCTGGGAGAAAATTTTTCTTCTGACCCACTTTCCTCCTCAGAACTACGACCTCTCTTTTGTTGCTTAGCAACTGGTCTCTGGCTAATTCCACTTTCTTGAGAGCTCTTATCTGAACTTTCCTCCCCCTCAGACTCTGATTCTCTGTGTCTACCTTCAGAGTCAAGGAGCTCCTGGGAAGGTTCAAACCAAACCTCAGTATTGGCATGTAGTCTGTCCCAGCCACTATGTTCACAAAAACTGGCATTCCTGGAGATCACAATGCCATTTGTCCCTTCAGCAAAACGGAAACCTTTTCCCAGCTCCTGGTAACCCACAAACACTAACTGTTTGGTCTTAGGATCTCCCTTCTTTCTCATTTGTTTCGGAATTAATACCCAGGCTTTTGATCCAAACACATGCAAATGGTCAATTTTAGGTTTTTTCTGAAACAATTTAAAGTACGGAGTTGTACCTATTGTTTGATGAAAGAGCCTATTTTGGAGATAACACGCGGTGAGCATGCTCTCCCCCCAATAAGACATGGGCAAATCAGCATCATCAAGCATGGCAAACATCATATCTTGTAAAGACCTATTTTTTCGCTCTGCAACACCATTCTCCTCTGGGGAAAAAACGTTCGTTTTTCTATGCCCAATGCCACGCTTTTGTAACCAATCTCTAAAGGCATTTGACATAAATTCGCCACCTCTGTCCGTCTGTATCCTTTTGAGTTTAACAGACAGAAATCTTTCCACAGATGCCACCCAGCCTTTAAACTTAGTGAACACGTCACCCTTATTCTTCATGGGAAAAACCCAAGAGTAACGCGTGGCGTCATCCACAATTGTTAGTGAAAAGCGCGCTCCACCCCTGCTTACAGCAAATGGACCAATTACGTCCATGTGAACCAGCTGTAGCGGTGACTCACTAACTCTGTCGCTTCTGGGGTAAGAGACTCTGTGGGTTTTAACCTTTTTACAAACATTACAATCAAGGTACTTGTTACAACTCTTTAAATTACCCCCATCAGCCAATTCAGACATTTTTAGTACACTTTTCCAGCAAGCATGCCCCATTTTCCTATGCAATAAGTGCACACAGTTGTCATGTATAGCTTTGTTATTCACTGCAGGCTGAGATTTACTGACTACTGCTGCAACTTGAGATCCTGCTTTAAGCCAAAACAAGCCTCCCTCTGACTTAGCAGTGCCTAAAATCTCACCAGCCTTCTTAATAATGCAACTGTCTCCTTCAAAATACACTTTAAACCCAGCTTTTAGCAAACAATCTACAGACATCAGATTGCTCCTTAATGAAGGCACACAAAGTACATTTTGCAGGCATTCACGAAGACAAGGAACAAAAACTGCACCCCCCGAAATCACTTCGGAAGTACTTCCGTCTGCTAGAGCCACCTGGCTGCGCTGTGCTGAGTTCTTGGAAACAAACAATTCATCTGAATTTACGATGTGCCGCGACGCTCCCGAATCGACCACCCAGACAGCTTGTTTCTCATCAGCAATCTTGGCCACGGCGGTCACCAGCTGAGCCGACTGTTTTTGTTTGAAGAATTTCCTTTTACGCTGCTGCTGCTGCTGCTGATCTCGTCTCTGCTCCTGCACCGGCAACTGAGACTTGACCAACTCCGGACATTGTCGTTTTAGATGCGCTGAAGACCCACATTGGAAACAACGCCTAACAGCAAACGCTGACTCCTCACCAGTACGCTGCTTTTGCTTCACCTCTGGCACGGCCTGAGAACTCCTTCCAAACCGCCCGCCAGTAGAAGTCTCTGCAGCCAACGACCTTTCTTGCCTCTTCTGCCATTCTTCAATCAAACGCCCAGTAACGTAACTGACTGATAAATCACGCTCCTGTATGCCTTCTAGAGACAAAACTAAATTATCCCAGCTTTCCGGGAGAGAACTCAAAATAATAGCCACCTTCTCCTGCTGGTCTAATGCACAGTCTCTTTCCTGTAGCGCGGCAAACTTTAACTGTAAACTGTGTAGGTGTTCCTGCATTGTAACCCCAGGCTGTAACATTGCCTTGTACAATGCCTTGCGAATGAACAGCTTGGAAACCGCTGTCTCACGCACATGGAGTTCTTTAAGTGCTTGCCACACACCTCTAGCTGTCTTGATTCCCCTCACATACGGCAACTGGGAATCTTCCAGCCCCAAGACAATTGTGGCCCTTGCTCTTTGGTCTTTATCAAGGTCTTCATCATCAGGCTTCGTAGGAAATTTACTCACCACTTGCCAGAGACGATCCCTCTGCAGCACTGCCTGCATGCGTTCCGACCACAGCAAGTAATTGGAGTCATTCAGACGCTCAAAAGCCATCTGAACTGGTTGTGAGGCCATCTTGAGAGCGATGTCCCTGGAACCCGGAACCAGCTACTCACGACCACCGAGAGAGAAAACAGGAACCACAGCACCCAGCACTCACACGCTGCAGCTGTTGTCCTTGTGTCCGCTGCGTCACCAGCTCACAACAGTCAGGAACCAGCCAGTGTCCATCTGCTGCATCAACAGGAACAACAACTTCTGGGACTACTGGAACCAACACCGTTGATGCTGACACCACCACAACTCAGGCTGGCAGCACAATGCCCATAACCTCATGGAACTTTGAAGTGTCAGGCATAGCCCTACTGGCTTTAGCCCAAACGTAGCAGAGTTTTCCTGCACAGTGAAGAAGCTAGTCGAGGTGGAAATGACTAATCAGCTAGACTCAGAATAACTATTTACAGGATTTATTAAAAGGAAAAAAAAACCAGCAGAGTTTCTGCATACAAAACAAAGCAAAATAAATCCTTTCTTTCTCTCTCTCTCTTAACCATACACAGCACTTCTCCTAACACACCAAACTGTGCTAGCATTCCTAGATAACAGTTGAGTGCTGGTCGTTAACCAATCAGAGTAAGTAGTTTCTAGGTCAAGCAGACCTTGGCTTTCTGCCAAGAGTAAATTGACACTGCCTTGAGTTAATTGTGTGAAGCCAGAATCTGCAAGTTCCCACAAAATCAATTAACAGAACTGAACATTTTTGAGTGAATTGCCAAAAGTCAGATTTTTGCTGAAATTGTGACCCCGGGGCTTAGGGATTTTTTCAAAAAAATATTTTCTGCCGGTTACGTTTTTGAGGGCTGATTTCTTGTCCTGTGATAAAAAGCCTTCTGTTTCCATGGCCAAAGCTTTCAGGGGATCATTTGCAAGCTTCTGGCACCATTTTTGAGTGAATTGCCAAAAGCCAGATTTTTGCTGAAATTGTGACCCCGGGGCTTAGGGATTGTTTCAAAAAAATATTTTCTGCCGGTTACGTTTTTGAGGGCTGATTTCTTGTCCTGTGATAAAAAGCCTTCTGTTTCCATCGCCAAAGCTTTCAGGGGACCATTTGCAAGCTTCTGGCACCATTTTTGAGTGAATTGCCAAAAGTCAGATTTTTGCTGAAATTGTGACCCCGGGGCTTAGGGATTTTTTCAAAAAACATTTTCTGCCGGTTACGTTTTTGAGGGCTGATTTCTTGTCCTGTGATAAAAAGCCTTCTGTTTCCATTGCCAAAGCTTTCAGGGGATCATTTGCAAGCTTCTGGCACCATTTTTGAGTGAATTGCCAAAAGTCAGATTAGGGCTTAGGGATCATTTGCAAGCTTCTGGCACCATTTTTGAGTGAATTGCCAAAAGTCAGATTTTGGCTGAAATTGTGACCCCGGGGCTTAGGGATTTTTTCAAAAAAATATTTTCTGCCGGTTACGTTTTTGAGGGCTGATTTCTTGTCCTGTGATAAAAAGCCTTCTGTTTCCATCGCCACAGCTTTCAGGGGATCATTTGCAAGCTTCTGGCACCATTTTTGAGTGAATTGCCAAAAGTCAGATTTTTGCTGAAATTGTGACTCCGGGGCTTAGGGATTTTTTCAAAAAAATATTTTCTGCCGGTTACGTTTTTGAGGGCTGATTTCTTGTCCTGTGATAAAAAGCCTTCTGTTTCCATGGCCAAAGCTTTCAGGGGATCATTTGCAAGCTTCTGGCACCATTTTTGAGTGAATTGCCAAAAGCCAGATTTTTGCTGAAATTGTGACCCCGGGGCTTAGGGATTGTTTCAAAAAAATATTTTCTGCCGGTTACGTTTTTGAGGGCTGATTTCTTGTCCTGTGATAAAAAGCCTTCTGTTTCCATCGCCAAAGCTTTCAGGGGACCATTTGCAAGCTTCTGGCACCATTTTTGAGTGAATTGCCAAAAGTCAGATTTTTGCTGAAATTGTGACCCCGGGGCTTAGGGATTTTTTCAAAAAAACATTTTCTGCCGGTTACGTTTTTGAGGGCTGATTTCTTGTCCTGTGATAAAAAGCCTTCTGTTTCCATCGCCAAAGGTTTCAGGGAATCATTTGCAAGCTTCTGGCACCATTTTTGAGTGAATTGCCAAAAGTCAGATTAGGGCTTAGGGATCATTTGCAAGCTTCTGGCACCATTTTTGAGTGAATTGCCAAAAGTCAGATTTTTGCTGAAATTGTGACCCCGGGGCTTAGGGATTTTTTCAAAAAAATATTTTCTGCCGGTTAACTTTTTGAGCGCGGATTTCTTGTCCTGTGATAAAAAGCCTTCTGTTTCCATCGCCAAAGCTTTCAGGGGATCATTTGCAAGCTTCTGGCACCATTTTTGAGTGAATTGCCAAAAGTCAGATTTTTGCTGAAATTGTGACCCCGGGGCTTAGGGATTTTTTCAAAAAAATATTTTCTGCCGGTTACGTTTTTGAGGGCTGATTTCTTGTCCTGTGATAAAAAGCCTTCTGTTTCCATCGCCAAAGCTTTCAGGGGATCATTTGCAAGCTTCTGGCACCATTTTTGAGTGAATTGCCAAAAGTCAGATTTTGGCTGAAATTGTGACCCCGGGGCTTAGGGATTTTTTCAAAAAAATATTTTCTGCCGGTTACGTTTTTGAGGGCTGATTTCTTGTCCTGTGATAAAAAAGCCTTCTGTTTCCATCGCCAAAGCTTTCAGGGGATCATTTGCAAGCTTCTGGCACCATTTTTGAGTGAATTGCCAAAAGTCAGATTTTTGCTGAAATTGTGACCCCGGGGCTTAGGGATTTTTTCAAAAAAATATTTTCTGCCGGTTAAGTTTTTGAGGGCTGATTTCTTGTCCTGTGATAAAAAGCCTTCTGTTTCCATCGCCAAAGCTTTCAGGGGATCATTTGCAAGCTTCTGGCACCATTTTTGAGTGAATTGCCAAAAGTCAGATTTTTGCTGAAATTGTGACCCCGGGGCTTAGGGATTTTTTCAAAAAAACATTTTCTGCCGGTTACGTTTTTGAGGGCTGATTTCTTGTCCTGTGATAAAAAGCCTTCTGTTTCCATCGCCAAAGCTTTCAGGGGATCATTTGCAAGCTTCTGGCACCATTTTTGAGTGAATTGCCAAAAGTCAGATTAGGGCTTAGGGATCATTTGCAAGCTTCTGGCACCATTTTTGAGTGAATTGCCAAAAGTCAGATTTTTGCTGAAATTGTGACCCCGGGGCTTAGGGATTTTTTCAAAAAAATATTTTCTGCCGGTTAACTTTTTGAGCGCGGATTTCTTGTCCTGTGATAAAAAGCCTTCTGTTTCCATCGCCAAAGCTTTCAGGGGATCATTTGCAAGCTTCTGGCACCATTTTTGAGTGAATTGCCAAAAGTCAGATTTTTGCTGAAATTGTGACCCCGGGGCTTAGGGATTTTTTCAAAAAAATATTTTCTGCCGGTTACGTTTTTGAGGGCTGATTTCTTGTCCTGTGATAAAAAGCCTTCTGTTTCCATCGCCAAAGCTTTCAGGGGATCATTTGCAAGCTTCTGGCACCATTTTTGAGTGAATTGCCAAAAGTCAGATTTTGGCTGAAATTGTGACCCCGGGGCTTAGGGATTTATTCAAAAAAATATTTTCTGCCGGTTACGTTTTTGAGGGCTGATTTCTTGTCCTGTGATAAAAAGCCTTCTGTTTCCATCGCCAAAGCTTTCAGGGGATCATTTGCAAGCTTCTGGCACCATTTTTGAGTGAATTGCCAAAAGTCAGATTTTTGCTGAAATTGTGACCCCGGGGCTTAGGGATTTTTTCAAAAAAAATATTTTCTGCCGGTTAAGTTTTTGAGGGCTGATTTCTTGTCCTGTGATAAAAAGCCTTCTGTTTCCATCGCCAAAGCTTTCAGGGGATCATTTGCAAGCTTCTGGCACCATTTTTGAGTGAATTGCCAAAAGTCAGATTTTTGCTGAAATTGTGACCCCGGGGCTTAGGGATTTTTTCAAAAAAACATTTTCTGCCGGTTACGTTTTTGAGGGCTGATTTCTTGTCCTGTGATAAAAAGCCTTCTGTTTCCATCGCCAAAGCTTTCAGGGGATCATTTGCAAGCTTCTGGCACCATTTTTGAGTGAATTGCCAAAAGTCAGATTAGGGCTTAGGGATCATTTGCAAGCTTCTGGCACCATTTTTGAGTGAATTGCCAAAAGTCAGATTTTTGCTGAAATTGTGACCCCGGGGCTTAGGGATTTTTTCAAAAAAATATTTTCTGCCGGTTAACTTTTTGAGCGCGGATTTCTTGTCCTGTGATAAAAAGCCTTCTGTTTCCATCGCCAAAGCTTTCAGGGGATCATTTGCAAGCTTCTGGCACCATTTTTGAGTGAATTGCCAAAAGTCAGATTTTTGCTGAAATTGTGACCCCGGGGCTTAGGGATTTTTTCAAAAAAATATTTTCTGCCGGTTACGTTTTTGAGGGCTGATTTCTTGTCCTGTGATAAAAAGCCTTCTGTTTCCATCGCCAAAGCTTTCAGGGGATCATTTGCAAGCTTCTGGCACCATTTTTGAGTGAATTGCCAAAAGTCAGATTTTTGCTGAAATTGTGACCCCGGGGCTTAGGGATTTTTTCAAAAAAATATTTTCTGCCGGTTAACTTTTTGAGCGCGGATTTCTTGTCCTGTGATAAAAAGCCTTCTGTTTCCATCGCCAAAGCTTTCAGGGGATCATTTGCAAGCTTCGGGCACCATTTTTAAGTGAATTGCCAAAAGTCAGATTTTTGCTGAAATTGTGACCCCGGGGTTTAGGGATTTTTTCAAAAAAAAAAACATTTTCTGCCGGTTACGTTTTTGAGGGCTGATTTCTTGTCCTGTGATAAAAAGCCTTCTGTTTCCATCGCCAAAGCTTTCAGGGAATCATTTGCAAGCTTCTGGCACCATTTTTGAGTGAATTGCCAAAAGTCAGATTTTTGCTGAAATTGTGACCCCGGGGCTTAGGGATTTTTTCAAAAAAATATTTTCTGCCGGTTACGTTTTTGAGGGCTGATTTCTTGTCCTGTGATAAAAAGCCTTCTGTTTCCATCGCCAAAGCTTTCAGGGGATCATTTGCAAGCTTCTGGCACCATTTTTGAGTGAATTGCCAAAAGTCAGATTTTTGCTGAAATTGTGACCCCGGGGCTTAGGGATTTTTTCAAAAAAATATTTTCTGCCGGTTACGTTTTTGAGGGCTGATTTCTTGTCCTGTGATAAAAAGCCTTCTGTTTCCATCGCCAAAGTTTTCAGGGGATCATTTGCAAGCTTCTGGCACCATTTTTGAGTGAATTGCCAAAAGTCAGATTAGGGATCATTTTCAAGCTTCTGGCACCATTTTTGAGTGAATTGCCAAAAGTCAGATTTTGGCTGAAATTGTGACCCCGGGGCTTAGGGATTTTTTCAAAAAAATATTTTCTGCCGGTTACGTTTTTGAGGGCTGATTTCTTGTCCTGTGATAAAAAGCCTTCTGTTTCCATGGCCAAAGCTTTCAGGGGATCATTTGCAAGCTTCTGGCACCATTTTTCAGTGAATTGCCAAAAGTCAGATTTTTGCTGAAATTGTGACCCCGGGGCTTAGGGATTTTTTCAAAAAAATATTTTCTGCCGGTTACGTTTTTGAGGGCTGATTTCTTGTCCTGTGATAAAAAGCCTTCTGTTTCCATCGCCAAAGCTTTCTGGGGATCATTTGCAAGCTTCTGGCACCATTTTTGAGTGAATTGCCAAAAGTCAGATTTTTGCTGAAATCGTGACCCCGGGGCTTAGGGATTTTTTCAAAAAAAACGTTTTCTGCCGGTTACGTTTTTGAGGGCTGATTTCTTGTCCTGTGATAAAAAGCCTTCTGTTTCCATCGCCAAAGCTTTCAGGGGATCATTTGCAAGCTTCTGGCACCATTTTTGAGTGAATTGCCAAAAGTCAGATTTTTGCTGAAATCGTGACCCCGGGGCTTAGGGATTTTTTCAAAAAAATATTTTCTGCCGGTTAAGTTTTTGAGGGCTGATTTCTTGTCCTGTGATAAAAAGCCTTCTGTTTCCATCGCCAAAGCTTTCAGGGGATCATTTACAAGCTTCTGGCACCTTTTTTGAGTGAATTGCCAAAAGTCAGTTTTTGGCTGAAATTGTGACCCCGGGGCTTAGGGATTTTTTCAAAAAAATATTTTCTGCCGGTTACGTTTTTGAGGGCTGATTTCTTGTCCTGTGATAAAAAGCTTTCTGTTTCCATCGCCAAAGCTTTCAGGGGATCATTTGCAAGCTTCTGGCACCATTTTTGAGTGAATTGCCAATAGTCAGATTTTTGCTGAAATTGTGACCCCGGGGCTTACGGATTTTTTCAAAAAAATATTTTCTGCCGGTTACGTTTTTGAGGGCTGATTTCTTGTCCTGTGATAAAAAGCCTTCTGTTTCCATCGCCAAAGCTTTCAGGGGATCATTTGCAAGCTTCTGGCACCATTTTTGAGTGAATTGCCAAAAGTCAGATTTTTGCTGAAATTGTGACCCCGGGGCTTAGGGATTTTTTCAAAAAAATATTTTCTGCCGGTTACGTTTTTGAGGGCTGATTTCTTGTCCTGTGATAAAAAGCCTTCTGTTTCCATCGCCAAAGCTTTCAGGGGATCATTTGCAAGCTTCTGGCACCATTTTTGAGTGAATTGCCAAAAGTCAGATTTTTGCTGAAATTGTGACCCCGGGGCTTAGGGATTTTTTCAAAAAAATATTTTCTGCCGGTTACCTTTTTGAGGGCTGATTTCTTGTCCTGTGATAAAAAGCCTTCTGTTTCCATCGCCAAAGCTTTCAGGGGATCATTTGCAAGCTTCTGGCACCATTTTTGAGTGAATTGCCAAAAGTCAGATTAGGGCTTAGGGATCATTTGCAAGCTTCTGGCACCATTTTTGAGTGAATTGCCAAAAGTCAGATTTTTGCTGAAATTGTGACCCCGGGGCTTAGGGATTTTTTCAAAAAAATATTTTCTGCCGGTTAACTTTTTGAGCGCGGATTTCTTGTCCTGTGATAAAAAGCCTTCTGTTTCCATCGCCAAAGCTTTCAGGGGATCATTTGCAAGCTTCTGGCACCATTTTTGAGTGAATTGCCAAAAGTCAGATTTTTGCTGAAATTGTGACCCCGGGGCTTAGGGATTTTTTCAAAAAAATATTTTCTGCCGGTTAACTTTTTGAGCGCGGATTTCTTGTCCTGTGATAAAAAGCCTTCTGTTTCCATCGCCAAAGCTTTCAGGGGATCATTTGCAAGCTTCTGGCACCATTTTTGAGTGAATTGCCAAAAGTCAGATTTTTGCTGAAATTGTGACCCCGGGGCTTAGGGATTTTTTCAAAAAAATATTTTCTGCCGGTTAAGTTTTTGAGGGCTGATTTCTTGTCCTGTGATAAAAAGCCTTCTGTTTCCATCGCCAAAGCTTTCAGGGGATCATTTGCAAGCTCCTGGCACCATTTTTGAGTGAATTGCCAAAAGTCAGATTTTTGCTGAAATTGTGACCCCGGGGCTTAGGGATTTTTTCATAAAAATATTTTCTGCCGGTTACGTTTTTGAGGGCTGATTTCTTGTCCTGTGATAAAAAGCCTTCTGTTTCCATCGCCAAAGCTTTCAGGGGATCATTTGCAAGCTTCTGGCACCATTTTTGAGTGAATTGCCAAAAGTCAGATTAGGGCTTAGGGATCATTTGCAAGCTTCTGGCACCATTTTTGAGTGAATTGCCAAAAGTCAGATTTTTGCTGAAATTGTGACCCCGGGGCTTAGGGATTTTTTCAAAAAAATATTTTCTGCCGGTTACGTTTTTGAGGGCTGATTTCTTGTCCTGTGATAAAAAGCCTTCTGTTTCCATCGCCAAAGCTTTCTGGGGATCATTTGCAAGCTTCTGGCACCATTTTTGAGTGAATTGCCAAAAGTCAGATTTTTGCTGAAATCGTGACCCCGGGGCTTAGGGATTTTTTCAAAAAAATATTTTCTGCCGGTTAAGTTTTTGAGGGCTGATTTCTTGTCCTGTGATAAAAAAGCCTTCTGTTTCCATCGCCAAAGCTTTCAGGGGATCATTTGCAAGCTTCTGGCACCATTTTTGAGTGAATTGCCAAAAGTCAGATTTTTGCTGAAATTGTGACCCCGGGGCTTAGGGATTTTTTCAAAAAAATATTTTCTGCCGGTTACGTTTTTGAGGGCTGATTTCTTGTCCTGTAATAAAAAGCCTTCTGTTTCCATCGCCAAAGCTTTCAGGGGATCATTTGCAAGCTTCTGGCACCATTTTTGAGTGAATTGCCAAAAGTCAGATTTTTGCTGAAATTGTGACCCCGGGGCTTAGGGATTTTTTCAAAAAAATATTTTCTGCCGGTTACGTTTCTGAGGGCTGATTTCTTGTCCTGTGATAAAAAGCCTTCTGTTTCCATCGCCAAAGCTTTCAGGGGATCATTTGCAAGCTTCTGGCACCATTTTTGAGTGAATTGCCAAAAGTCAGATTTTTGCTGAAATTGTGACCCCGGGGTTTAGGGATTTTTTCAAAAAAAAACATTTTCTGCCGGTTACGTTTTTGAGGGCTGATTTCTTGTCCTGTGATAAAAAGCCTTCTGTTTCCATCGCCAAAGGTTTCAGGGAATCATTTGCAAGCTTCTGGCACCATTTTTGAGTGAATTGCCAAAAGTCAGATTTTTGCTGAAATTGTGACCCCGGGGCTTAGGGATTTTTTCAAAAAAATATTTTCTGCCGGTTACGTTTTTGAGGGCTGATTTCTTGTCCTGTGATAAAAAGCCTTCTGTTTCCATCGCCAAAGGTTTCAGGGAATCATTTGCAAGCTTCTGGCACCATTTTTGAGTGAATTGCCAAAAGTCAGATTTTTGCTGAAATTGTGACCCCGGGGCTTAGGGATTTTTTCAAAAAAATATTTTCTGCCGGTTACGTTTTTGAGGGCTGATTTCGTGTCCTGTCATAAAAAGCCTTCTGTTTCCATCGCCACAGCTTTCAGGGGATCATTTGCAAGCTTCTGGCACCATTTTTGAGTGAATTGCCAAAAGTCAGATTTTTGCTGAAATTGTGACCCCAGGGCTTAGGGATTTTTTCAAAAAAATATTTTCTGCCGGTTACGTTTTTGAGGGCTGATTTCTTCTCCTGTGATAAAAAGCCTTCTGTTTCCATCGCCAACGCTTTCAGGGGATCATTTGCAAGCTTCTGGCACCATTTTTGAGTGAATTGCCAAAAGTCAGATTTTGGCTGAAATTGTGACCCCGGGGCTTAGGGATTTTTTCAAAAAAATATTTTCTGCCGGTTACGTTTTTGAGGGCTGATTTCTTGTCCTGTAATAAAAAGCCTTCTGTTTCCATCGCCAAAGCTTTCAGGGGATCATTTGCAAGCTTCTGGCACCATTTTTGAGTGAATTGCCAAAAGTCAGATTAGGGCTTAGGGATCATTTGCAAGCTTCTGGCACCATTTTTTCATGGAACTTTGAAGTGTCAGGCATAGCCCTACTGGCTTTAGCCCAAACGTAGCAGAGTTTTCCTGCACAGTGAAGAAGCTAGTCGAGGTGGAAATGACTAATCAGCTAGACTCAGAATAACTATTTACAGGATTTATTAAAAGGAAAAATAAAACCAGCAGAGTTTCTGCATACAAAACAAAGCAAAATAAATCCTTTCTTTCTCTCTCTCTCTTAACCATACACAGCACTTCTCCTAACACATCAAACTGTGCTAGCATTCCTAGATAACAGAGTTGAGTGCTGGTCGTTAACCAATCAGAGTAAGTAGTTTCTAGGTCAAGTAGACCTTGGCTTTCTGCCAAGAGTAAATTGACACTGCCTTGAGTTAATTGTGTGAAGCCAGAATCTGCAAGTTCCCACAAAATCAATTAACAGAACTGAACACCCCCTCACAGATTCTGCTGGACAATTAACATCAAATAACACCTATGTAGGAGATTATTTTTCCAGCAAACCTAAACCCTTGCACATTTGCTTGTTCTTTATCTTTGCCAATGGTTTAGTTAATACATCTGCTACATTTTCTTCACTTGATACATAAGTACATGTGATTATATTGTCTTGTACACAGCAACGTACATTTTGGTATTTTACAGAGATATGTTTAGAACGTGATTTGAAACCCTCTGTTTTACTTAAGGTTATACAAGCCTGATTATCAATGTAAACTTGTACTGGTTCTCCACAATTTACATTTAAATCTGTTAACAAATGCTTGAAATAAATCACCTCGTTGCACAATTCACTCAATGCGGCGTACTCAGATTCCGTTGATGACACACTTACAACGTCTTGCTTGCGTGACCGCCAGCTGATTAAAGCTCCACCGACCATTATGACTAGTCCTGTGACAGATTTTCTATCTGGCAAATTTCCCCAGTCACTATCACAGTAGCAACTCAACATTTCGTCCTTGGAAGAATTTAATTGCAACATATAGCCAATTGTCTGTTTGAGGTATCTCAGAACTTGTTTTACCCCTTTCCATGCATTTAGTGTGGGTTTTGAGACCAATCTACTTAATATGCCTACTGCGTAGCTAATATCAGGTCTGGACCACTGTGCTAGATACAATAAACTTCCAATTACAGAGTGATAGACATCAGGATGTTCAAATTCAGGACTCTCATCTATATGAAGTGTTTTTATGAAACCTGGATCCATAGGCACCGCTGCCCCTTTGCAATCCTGCATCCTGTATGTAGTCAGTAGTTGTTTAACTTTGTTCTGCTGACTAATTAGGCAGCTGCCATCTTGGGCCCAGCACACTTCCAACCCTAGATATGTCCTAACCGGGCCTAAGTCCTTTACTTTGAACTTACTGGACAATTGCTTGGCAAACCTTTTAGTTTGTTTATCTGTTTTACAGGCATACAATACATCATCTACATAAATCAGACAAAACTCTTGATCACTGCCTGTACCACGTACATAAACACAATTGTCAGCTGTACTCTGCTTGAAACCAAATGACACTAAGGCCTCATGGAAACACTTGTTCCAAGATCTTGCAGCCTGTTTAAGACCATATAGAGCTTTGTTTAATTTCAACACTCTATTGGAACCTGTCTCATAACCAGGCGGTTCGGCTAGATACAGGTCTTCTGATATTGATGCATGTAAATATGCAGTCTGGATATCAAAATGGTTTAACAGGAGTTTTCTCTTTGCTCCAAGCGTTAAAATCAGCCTTACACTGTCCCCCTTAGCAGTAGGGGAAAAAATTTCGTCATAATCTTTTCCAGGCCTCTGAGAATATCCTTGAGCCACTAAACGAGCTTTGTATTTGTACTCTCCTGTCACCAGAGGTTTAAGTTTGTACACCCACCTGCAGCCTACAATCTTTGCCCCCTCAGGCGCTGCTACTGGTGTAAAGACCTTGTGCTCATTCAGAGAAGACATCTCTTCCTCCATTGCCTGTTTCCAGAGCTCTGCCTCCTCTTTTGGTAACTTTAACACTTCCTGAAAACTCTTGGGTTCTGCAATTACACTAAACACATTTGCAGTATCAGGAGAAAAACGCACCGGAGGCACTCCTTTGTTTTGTCTTTTAGATCTTCTGGGAGAAAATTTTTCTTCTGACCCACTTTCCTCCTCAGAACTACGACCTCTCTTTTGTTGCTTAGCAACTGGTCTCTGGCTAATTCCACTTTCTTGAGAGCTCTTATCTGAACTTTCCTCCCCCTCAGACTCTGATTCTCTGTGTCTACCTTCAGAGTCAAGGAGCTCCTGGGAAGGTTCAAACCAAACCTCAGTATTGGCATGTAGTCTGTCCCAGCCACTATGTTCACAAAAACTGGCATTCCTGGAGATCACAATGCCATTTGTCCCTTCAGCAAAACGGAAACCTTTTCCCAGCTCCTGGTAACCCACAAACACTAACTGTTTGGTCTTAGGATCTCCCTTCTTTCTCATTTGTTTCGGAATTAATACCCAGGCTTTTGATCCAAACACATGCAAATGGTCAATTTTAGGTTTTTTCTGAAACAATTTAAAGTACGGAGTTGTACCTATTGTTTGATGAAAGAGCCTATTTTGGAGATAACACGCGGTGAGCATGCTCTCCCCCCAATAAGACATGGGCAAATCAGCATCATCAAGCATGGCAAACATCATATCTTGTAAAGACCTATTTTTTCGCTCTGCAACACCATTCTCCTCTGGGGAAAAAACGTTCGTTTTTCTATGCCCAATGCCACGCTTTTGTAACCAATCTCTAAAGGCATTTGACATAAATTCGCCACCTCTGTCCGTCTGTATCCTTTTGAGTTTAACAGACAGAAATCTTTCCACAGATGCCACCCAGCCTTTAAACTTAGTGAACACGTCACCCTTATTCTTCATGGGAAAAACCCAAGAGTAACGCGTGGCGTCATCCACAATTGTTAGTGAAAAGCGCGCTCCACCCCTGCTTACAGCAAATGGACCAATTACGTCCATGTGAACCAGCTGTAGCGGTGACTCACTAACTCTGTCGCTTCTGGGGTAAGAGACTCTGTGGGTTTTAACCTTTTTACAAACATTACAATCAAGGTACTTGTTACAACTCTTTAAATTACCCCCATCAGCCAATTCAGACATTTTTAGTACACTTTTCCAGCAAGCATGCCCCATTTTCCTATGCAATAAGTGCACACAGTTGTCATGTATAGCTTTGTTATTCACTGCAGGCTGAGATTTACTGACTACTGCTGCAACTTGAGATCCTGCTTTAAGCCAAAACAAGCCTCCCTCTGACTTAGCAGTGCCTAAAATCTCACCAGCCTTCTTAATAATGCAACTGTCTCCTTCAAAATACACTTTAAACCCAGCTTTTAGCAAACAATCTACAGACATCAGATTGCTCCTTAATGAAGGCACACAAAGTACATTTTGCAGGCATTCACGAAGACAAGGAACAAAAACTGCACCCCCCGAAATCACTTCGGAAGTACTTCCGTCTGCTAGAGCCACCTGGCTGCGCTGTGCTGAGTTCTTGGAAACAAACAATTCATCTGAATTTACGATGTGCCGCGACGCTCCCGAATCGACCACCCAGACAGCTTGTTTCTCATCAGCAATCTTGGCCACGGCGGTCACCAGCTGAGCCGACTGTTTTTGTTTGAAGAATTTCCTTTTACGCTGCTGCTGCTGCTGCTGATCTCGTCTCTGCTCCTGCACCGGCAACTGAGACTTGACCAACTCCGGACATTGTCGTTTTAGATGCGCTGAAGACCCACATTGGAAACAACGCCTAACAGCAAACGCTGACTCCTCACCAGTACGCTGCTTTTGCTTCACCTCTGGCACGGCCTGAGAACTCCTTCCAAACCGCCCGCCAGTAGAAGTCTCTGCAGCCAACGACCTTTCTTGCCTCTTCTGCCATTCTTCAATCAAACGCCCAGTAACGTAACTGACTGATAAATCACGCTCCTGTATGCCTTCTAGAGACAAAACTAAATTATCCCAGCTTTCCGGGAGAGAACTCAAAATAATAGCCACCTTCTCCTGCTGGTCTAATGCACAGTCTCTTTCCTGTAGCGCGGCAAACTTTAACTGTAAACTGTGTAGGTGTTCCTGCATTGTAACCCCAGGCTGTAACATTGCCTTGTACAATGCCTTGCGAATGAACAGCTTGGAAACCGCTGTCTCACGCACATGGAGTTCTTTAAGTGCTTGCCACACACCTCTAGCTGTCTTGATTCCCCTCACATACGGCAACTGGGAATCTTCCAGCCCCAAGACAATTGTGGCCCTTGCTCTTTGGTCTTTATCAAGGTCTTCATCATCAGGCTTCGTAGGAAATTTACTCACCACTTGCCAGAGACGATCCCTCTGCAGCACTGCCTGCATGCGTTCCGACCACAGCAAGTAATTGGAGTCATTCAGACGCTCAAAAGCCATCTGAACTGGTTGTGAGGCCATCTTGAGAGCGATGTCCCTGGAACCCGGAACCAGCTACTCACGACCACCGAGAGAGAAAACAGGAACCACAGCACCCAGCACTCACACGCTGCAGCTGTTGTCCTTGTGTCCGCTGCGTCACCAGCTCACAACAGTCAGGAACCAGCCAGTGTCCATCTGCTGCATCAACAGGAACAACAACTTCTGGGACTACTGGAACCAACACCGTTGATGCTGACACCACCACAACTCAGGCTGGCAGCACAATGCCCATAACCTCATGGAACTTTGAAGTGTCAGGCATAGCCCTACTGGCTTTAGCCCAAACGTAGCAGAGTTTTCCTGCACAGTGAAGAAGCTAGTCGAGGTGGAAATGACTAATCAGCTAGACTCAGAATAACTATTTACAGGATTTATTAAAAGGAAAAAAAAACCAGCAGAGTTTCTGCATACAAAACAAAGCAAAATAAATCCTTTCTTTCTCTCTCTCTCTTAACCATACACAGCACTTCTCCTAACACACCAAACTGTGCTAGCATTCCTAGATAACAGTTGAGTGCTGGTCGTTAACCAATCAGAGTAAGTAGTTTCTAGGTCAAGCAGACCTTGGCTTTCTGCCAAGAGTAAATTGACACTGCCTTGAGTTAATTGTGTGAAGCCAGAATCTGCAAGTTCCCACAAAATCAATTAACAGAACTGAACATTTTTGAGTGAATTGCCAAAAGTCAGATTTTTGCTGAAATTGTGACCCCGGGGCTTAGGGATTTTTTCAAAAAAATATTTTCTGCCGGTTACGTTTTTGAGGGCTGATTTCTTGTCCTGTGATAAAAAGCCTTCTGTTTCCATGGCCAAAGCTTTCAGGGGATCATTTGCAAGCTTCTGGCACCATTTTTGAGTGAATTGCCAAAAGCCAGATTTTTGCTGAAATTGTGACCCCGGGGCTTAGGGATTGTTTCAAAAAAATATTTTCTGCCGGTTACGTTTTTGAGGGCTGATTTCTTGTCCTGTGATAAAAAGCCTTCTGTTTCCATCGCCAAAGCTTTCAGGGGACCATTTGCAAGCTTCTGGCACCATTTTTGAGTGAATTGCCAAAAGTCAGATTTTTGCTGAAATTGTGACCCCGGGGCTTAGGGATTTTTTCAAAAAACATTTTCTGCCGGTTACGTTTTTGAGGGCTGATTTCTTGTCCTGTGATAAAAAGCCTTCTGTTTCCATTGCCAAAGCTTTCAGGGGATCATTTGCAAGCTTCTGGCACCATTTTTGAGTGAATTGCCAAAAGTCAGATTAGGGCTTAGGGATCATTTGCAAGCTTCTGGCACCATTTTTGAGTGAATTGCCAAAAGTCAGATTTTGGCTGAAATTGTGACCCCGGGGCTTAGGGATTTTTTCAAAAAAATATTTTCTGCCGGTTACGTTTTTGAGGGCTGATTTCTTGTCCTGTGATAAAAAGCCTTCTGTTTCCATCGCCACAGCTTTCAGGGGATCATTTGCAAGCTTCTGGCACCATTTTTGAGTGAATTGCCAAAAGTCAGATTTTTGCTGAAATTGTGACTCCGGGGCTTAGGGATTTTTTCAAAAAAATATTTTCTGCCGGTTACGTTTTTGAGGGCTGATTTCTTGTCCTGTGATAAAAAGCCTTCTGTTTCCATGGCCAAAGCTTTCAGGGGATCATTTGCAAGCTTCTGGCACCATTTTTGAGTGAATTGCCAAAAGCCAGATTTTTGCTGAAATTGTGACCCCGGGGCTTAGGGATTGTTTCAAAAAAATATTTTCTGCCGGTTACGTTTTTGAGGGCTGATTTCTTGTCCTGTGATAAAAAGCCTTCTGTTTCCATCGCCAAAGCTTTCAGGGGACCATTTGCAAGCTTCTGGCACCATTTTTGAGTGAATTGCCAAAAGTCAGATTTTTGCTGAAATTGTGACCCCGGGGCTTAGGGATTTTTTCAAAAAAACATTTTCTGCCGGTTACGTTTTTGAGGGCTGATTTCTTGTCCTGTGATAAAAAGCCTTCTGTTTCCATCGCCAAAGGTTTCAGGGAATCATTTGCAAGCTTCTGGCACCATTTTTGAGTGAATTGCCAAAAGTCAGATTAGGGCTTAGGGATCATTTGCAAGCTTCTGGCACCATTTTTGAGTGAATTGCCAAAAGTCAGATTTTTGCTGAAATTGTGACCCCGGGGCTTAGGGATTTTTTCAAAAAAATATTTTCTGCCGGTTAACTTTTTGAGCGCGGATTTCTTGTCCTGTGATAAAAAGCCTTCTGTTTCCATCGCCAAAGCTTTCAGGGGATCATTTGCAAGCTTCTGGCACCATTTTTGAGTGAATTGCCAAAAGTCAGATTTTTGCTGAAATTGTGACCCCGGGGCTTAGGGATTTTTTCAAAAAAATATTTTCTGCCGGTTACGTTTTTGAGGGCTGATTTCTTGTCCTGTGATAAAAAGCCTTCTGTTTCCATCGCCAAAGCTTTCAGGGGATCATTTGCAAGCTTCTGGCACCATTTTTGAGTGAATTGCCAAAAGTCAGATTTTGGCTGAAATTGTGACCCCGGGGCTTAGGGATTTTTTCAAAAAAATATTTTCTGCCGGTTACGTTTTTGAGGGCTGATTTCTTGTCCTGTGATAAAAAAGCCTTCTGTTTCCATCGCCAAAGCTTTCAGGGGATCATTTGCAAGCTTCTGGCACCATTTTTGAGTGAATTGCCAAAAGTCAGATTTTTGCTGAAATTGTGACCCCGGGGCTTAGGGATTTTTTCAAAAAAATATTTTCTGCCGGTTAAGTTTTTGAGGGCTGATTTCTTGTCCTGTGATAAAAAGCCTTCTGTTTCCATCGCCAAAGCTTTCAGGGGATCATTTGCAAGCTTCTGGCACCATTTTTGAGTGAATTGCCAAAAGTCAGATTTTTGCTGAAATTGTGACCCCGGGGCTTAGGGATTTTTTCAAAAAAACATTTTCTGCCGGTTACGTTTTTGAGGGCTGATTTCTTGTCCTGTGATAAAAAGCCTTCTGTTTCCATCGCCAAAGCTTTCAGGGGATCATTTGCAAGCTTCTGGCACCATTTTTGAGTGAATTGCCAAAAGTCAGATTAGGGCTTAGGGATCATTTGCAAGCTTCTGGCACCATTTTTGAGTGAATTGCCAAAAGTCAGATTTTTGCTGAAATTGTGACCCCGGGGCTTAGGGATTTTTTCAAAAAAATATTTTCTGCCGGTTAACTTTTTGAGCGCGGATTTCTTGTCCTGTGATAAAAAGCCTTCTGTTTCCATCGCCAAAGCTTTCAGGGGATCATTTGCAAGCTTCTGGCACCATTTTTGAGTGAATTGCCAAAAGTCAGATTTTTGCTGAAATTGTGACCCCGGGGCTTAGGGATTTTTTCAAAAAAATATTTTCTGCCGGTTACGTTTTTGAGGGCTGATTTCTTGTCCTGTGATAAAAAGCCTTCTGTTTCCATCGCCAAAGCTTTCAGGGGATCATTTGCAAGCTTCTGGCACCATTTTTGAGTGAATTGCCAAAAGTCAGATTTTGGCTGAAATTGTGACCCCGGGGCTTAGGGATTTATTCAAAAAAATATTTTCTGCCGGTTACGTTTTTGAGGGCTGATTTCTTGTCCTGTGATAAAAAGCCTTCTGTTTCCATCGCCAAAGCTTTCAGGGGATCATTTGCAAGCTTCTGGCACCATTTTTGAGTGAATTGCCAAAAGTCAGATTTTTGCTGAAATTGTGACCCCGGGGCTTAGGGATTTTTTCAAAAAAAATATTTTCTGCCGGTTAAGTTTTTGAGGGCTGATTTCTTGTCCTGTGATAAAAAGCCTTCTGTTTCCATCGCCAAAGCTTTCAGGGGATCATTTGCAAGCTTCTGGCACCATTTTTGAGTGAATTGCCAAAAGTCAGATTTTTGCTGAAATTGTGACCCCGGGGCTTAGGGATTTTTTCAAAAAAACATTTTCTGCCGGTTACGTTTTTGAGGGCTGATTTCTTGTCCTGTGATAAAAAGCCTTCTGTTTCCATCGCCAAAGCTTTCAGGGGATCATTTGCAAGCTTCTGGCACCATTTTTGAGTGAATTGCCAAAAGTCAGATTAGGGCTTAGGGATCATTTGCAAGCTTCTGGCACCATTTTTGAGTGAATTGCCAAAAGTCAGATTTTTGCTGAAATTGTGACCCCGGGGCTTAGGGATTTTTTCAAAAAAATATTTTCTGCCGGTTAACTTTTTGAGCGCGGATTTCTTGTCCTGTGATAAAAAGCCTTCTGTTTCCATCGCCAAAGCTTTCAGGGGATCATTTGCAAGCTTCTGGCACCATTTTTGAGTGAATTGCCAAAAGTCAGATTTTTGCTGAAATTGTGACCCCGGGGCTTAGGGATTTTTTCAAAAAAATATTTTCTGCCGGTTACGTTTTTGAGGGCTGATTTCTTGTCCTGTGATAAAAAGCCTTCTGTTTCCATCGCCAAAGCTTTCAGGGGATCATTTGCAAGCTTCTGGCACCATTTTTGAGTGAATTGCCAAAAGTCAGATTTTTGCTGAAATTGTGACCCCGGGGCTTAGGGATTTTTTCAAAAAAATATTTTCTGCCGGTTAACTTTTTGAGCGCGGATTTCTTGTCCTGTGATAAAAAGCCTTCTGTTTCCATCGCCAAAGCTTTCAGGGGATCATTTGCAAGCTTCGGGCACCATTTTTAAGTGAATTGCCAAAAGTCAGATTTTTGCTGAAATTGTGACCCCGGGGTTTAGGGATTTTTTCAAAAAAAAAAAACATTTTCTGCCGGTTACGTTTTTGAGGGCTGATTTCTTGTCCTGTGATAAAAAGCCTTCTGTTTCCATCGCCAAAGCTTTCAGGGAATCATTTGCAAGCTTCTGGCACCATTTTTGAGTGAATTGCCAAAAGTCAGATTTTTGCTGAAATTGTGACCCCGGGGCTTAGGGATTTTTTCAAAAAAATATTTTCTGCCGGTTACGTTTTTGAGGGCTGATTTCTTGTCCTGTGATAAAAAGCCTTCTGTTTCCATCGCCAAAGCTTTCAGGGGATCATTTGCAAGCTTCTGGCACCATTTTTGAGTGAATTGCCAAAAGTCAGATTTTTGCTGAAATTGTGACCCCGGGGCTTAGGGATTTTTTCAAAAAAATATTTTCTGCCGGTTACGTTTTTGAGGGCTGATTTCTTGTCCTGTGATAAAAAGCCTTCTGTTTCCATCGCCAAAGTTTTCAGGGGATCATTTGCAAGCTTCTGGCACCATTTTTGAGTGAATTGCCAAAAGTCAGATTAGGGATCATTTTCAAGCTTCTGGCACCATTTTTGAGTGAATTGCCAAAAGTCAGATTTTGGCTGAAATTGTGACCCCGGGGCTTAGGGATTTTTTCAAAAAAATATTTTCTGCCGGTTACGTTTTTGAGGGCTGATTTCTTGTCCTGTGATAAAAAGCCTTCTGTTTCCATGGCCAAAGCTTTCAGGGGATCATTTGCAAGCTTCTGGCACCATTTTTCAGTGAATTGCCAAAAGTCAGATTTTTGCTGAAATTGTGACCCCGGGGCTTAGGGATTTTTTCAAAAAAATATTTTCTGCCGGTTACGTTTTTGAGGGCTGATTTCTTGTCCTGTGATAAAAAGCCTTCTGTTTCCATCGCCAAAGCTTTCTGGGGATCATTTGCAAGCTTCTGGCACCATTTTTGAGTGAATTGCCAAAAGTCAGATTTTTGCTGAAATCGTGACCCCGGGGCTTAGGGATTTTTTCAAAAAAAACGTTTTCTGCCGGTTACGTTTTTGAGGGCTGATTTCTTGTCCTGTGATAAAAAGCCTTCTGTTTCCATCGCCAAAGCTTTCAGGGGATCATTTGCAAGCTTCTGGCACCATTTTTGAGTGAATTGCCAAAAGTCAGATTTTTGCTGAAATCGTGACCCCGGGGCTTAGGGATTTTTTCAAAAAAATATTTTCTGCCGGTTAAGTTTTTGAGGGCTGATTTCTTGTCCTGTGATAAAAAGCCTTCTGTTTCCATCGCCAAAGCTTTCAGGGGATCATTTACAAGCTTCTGGCACCTTTTTTGAGTGAATTGCCAAAAGTCAGTTTTTGGCTGAAATTGTGACCCCGGGGCTTAGGGATTTTTTCAAAAAAATATTTTCTGCCGGTTACGTTTTTGAGGGCTGATTTCTTGTCCTGTGATAAAAAGCTTTCTGTTTCCATCGCCAAAGCTTTCAGGGGATCATTTGCAAGCTTCTGGCACCATTTTTGAGTGAATTGCCAATAGTCAGATTTTTGCTGAAATTGTGACCCCGGGGCTTACGGATTTTTTCAAAAAAATATTTTCTGCCGGTTACGTTTTTGAGGGCTGATTTCTTGTCCTGTGATAAAAAGCCTTCTGTTTCCATCGCCAAAGCTTTCAGGGGATCATTTGCAAGCTTCTGGCACCATTTTTGAGTGAATTGCCAAAAGTCAGATTTTTGCTGAAATTGTGACCCCGGGGCTTAGGGATTTTTTCAAAAAAATATTTTCTGCCGGTTACGTTTTTGAGGGCTGATTTCTTGTCCTGTGATAAAAAGCCTTCTGTTTCCATCGCCAAAGCTTTCAGGGGATCATTTGCAAGCTTCTGGCACCATTTTTGAGTGAATTGCCAAAAGTCAGATTTTTGCTGAAATTGTGACCCCGGGGCTTAGGGATTTTTTCAAAAAAATATTTTCTGCCGGTTACCTTTTTGAGGGCTGATTTCTTGTCCTGTGATAAAAAGCCTTCTGTTTCCATCGCCAAAGCTTTCAGGGGATCATTTGCAAGCTTCTGGCACCATTTTTGAGTGAATTGCCAAAAGTCAGATTAGGGCTTAGGGATCATTTGCAAGCTTCTGGCACCATTTTTGAGTGAATTGCCAAAAGTCAGATTTTTGCTGAAATTGTGACCCCGGGGCTTAGGGATTTTTTCAAAAAAATATTTTCTGCCGGTTAACTTTTTGAGCGCGGATTTCTTGTCCTGTGATAAAAAGCCTTCTGTTTCCATCGCCAAAGCTTTCAGGGGATCATTTGCAAGCTTCTGGCACCATTTTTGAGTGAATTGCCAAAAGTCAGATTTTTGCTGAAATTGTGACCCCGGGGCTTAGGGATTTTTTCAAAAAAATATTTTCTGCCGGTTAACTTTTTGAGCGCGGATTTCTTGTCCTGTGATAAAAAGCCTTCTGTTTCCATCGCCAAAGCTTTCAGGGGATCATTTGCAAGCTTCTGGCACCATTTTTGAGTGAATTGCCAAAAGTCAGATTTTTGCTGAAATTGTGACCCCGGGGCTTAGGGATTTTTTCAAAAAAATATTTTCTGCCGGTTAAGTTTTTGAGGGCTGATTTCTTGTCCTGTGATAAAAAGCCTTCTGTTTCCATCGCCAAAGCTTTCAGGGGATCATTTGCAAGCTCCTGGCACCATTTTTGAGTGAATTGCCAAAAGTCAGATTTTTGCTGAAATTGTGACCCCGGGGCTTAGGGATTTTTTCATAAAAATATTTTCTGCCGGTTACGTTTTTGAGGGCTGATTTCTTGTCCTGTGATAAAAAGCCTTCTGTTTCCATCGCCAAAGCTTTCAGGGGATCATTTGCAAGCTTCTGGCACCATTTTTGAGTGAATTGCCAAAAGTCAGATTAGGGCTTAGGGATCATTTGCAAGCTTCTGGCACCATTTTTGAGTGAATTGCCAAAAGTCAGATTTTTGCTGAAATTGTGACCCCGGGGCTTAGGGATTTTTTCAAAAAAATATTTTCTGCCGGTTAACTTTTTGAGCGCGGATTTCTTGTCCTGTGATAAAAAGCCTTCTGTTTCCATCGCCAAAGCTTTCAGGGGATCATTTGCAAGCTTCTGGCACCATTTTTGAGTGAATTGCCAAAAGTCAGATTTTTGCTGAAATTGTGACCCCGGGGCTTAGGGATTTTTTCAAAAAAATATTTTCTGCCGGTTACGTTTTTGAGGGCTGATTTCTTGTCCTGTGATAAAAAGCCTTCTGTTTCCATCGCCAAAGCTTTCAGGGGATCATTTGCAAGCTTCTGGCACCATTTTTGAGTGAATTGCCAAAAGTCAGATTTTGGCTGAAATTGTGACCCCGGGGCTTAGGGATTTATTCAAAAAAATATTTTCTGCCGGTTACGTTTTTGAGGGCTGATTTCTTGTCCTGTGATAAAAAGCCTTCTGTTTCCATCGCCAAAGCTTTCAGGGGATCATTTGCAAGTTCTGGCACCATTTTTGAGTGAATTGCCAAAAGTCAGATTTTTGCTGAAATTGTGACCCCGGGGCTTAGGGATTTTTTCAAAAAAAATATTTTCTGCCGGTTAAGTTTTTGAGGGCTGATTTCTTGTCCTGTGATAAAAAGCCTTCTGTTTCCATCGCCAAAGCTTTCAGGGGATCATTTGCAAGCTTCTGGCACCATTTTTGAGTGAATTGCCAAAAGTCAGATTAGGGCTTAGGGATCATTTGCAAGCTTCTGGCACCATTTTTGAGTGAATTGCCAAAAGTCAGATTTTTGCTGAAATTGTGACCCCGGGGCTTAGGGATTTTTTCAAAAAAATATTTTCTGCCGGTTAACTTTTTGAGCGCGGATTTCTTGTCCTGTGATAAAAAGCCTTCTGTTTCCATCGCCAAAGCTTTCAGGGGATCATTTGCAAGCTTCTGGCACCATTTTTGAGTGAATTGCCAAAAGTCAGATTTTTGCTGAAATTGTGACCCCGGGGCTTAGGGATTTTTTAAAAAAAATATTTTCTGCCGGTTACGTTTTTGAGGGCTGATTTCTTGTCCTGTGATAAAAAGCCTTCTGTTTCCATCGCCAAAGCTTTCAGGGGATCATTTGCAAGCTTCTGGCACCATTTTTGAGTGAATTGCCAAAAGTCAGATTTTGGCTGAAATTGTGACCCCGGGGCTTCGGGATTTATTCAAAAAAATATTTTCTGCCGGTTACGTTTTTGAGGGCTGATTTCTTGTCCTGTGATAAAAAGCCTTCTGTTTCCATCGCCAAAGCTTTCAGGGGATCATTTGCAAGCTTCTGGCACCATTTTTGAGTGAATTGCCAAAAGTCAGATTTTTGCTGAAATTGTGACCCCGGGGCTTAGGGATTTTTTCAAAAAAATATTTTCTGCCGGTTAACTTTTTGAGCGCGGATTTCTTGTCCTGTGATAAAAAGCCTTCTGTTTCCATCACCAAAGCTTTCAGGGGATCATTTGCAAGCTTCGGGCACCATTTTTAAGTGAATTGCCAAAAGTCAGATTTTTGTTGAAATTGTGACCCCGGGGTTTAGGGATTTTTTCAAAAAAAAAACATTTTCTGCCGGTTACGTTTTTGAGGGCTGATTTCTTGTCCTGTGATAAAAAGCCTTCTGTTTCCATCGCCAAAGCTTTCAGGGAATCATTTGCAAGCTTCTGGCACCATTTTTGAGTGAATTGCCAAAAGTCAGATTTTTGCTGAAATTGTGACCCCGGGGCTTAGGGATTTTTTCAAAAAAATATTTTCTGCCGGTTACGTTTTTGAGGGCTGATTTCTTGTCCTGTGATAAAAAGCCTTCTGTTTCCATCGCCAAAGCTTTCAGGGGATCATTTGCAAGCTTCTGGCACCATTTTTGAGTGAATTGCCAAAAGTCAGATTTTTGCTGAAATTGTGACCCCGGGGCTTAGGGATTTTTTCAAAAAAATATTTTCTGCCGGTTACGTTTTTGAGGGCTGATTTCTTGTCCTGTGATAAAAAGCCTTCTGTTTCCATCGCCAAAGTTTTCAGGGGATCATTTGCAAGCTTCTGGCACCATTTTTGAGTGAATTGCCAAAAGTCAGATTAGGGATCATTTTCAAGCTTCTGGCACCATTTTTGAGTGAATTGCCAAAAGTCAGATTTTTGCTGAAATTGTGACCCCGGGGCTTAGGGATTTTTTCAAAAAAATATTTTCTGCCGGTTACGTTTTTGAGGGCTGATTTCTTGTCCTGTGATAAAAAGCCTTCTGTTTCCATCGCCAAAGCTTTCTGGGGATCATTTGCAAGCTTCTGGCACCATTTTTGAGTGAATTGCCAAAAGTCAGATTTTTGCTGAAATCGTGACCCCGGGGCTTAGGGATTTTTTCAAAAAAAACGTTTTCTGCCGGTTACGTTTTTGAGGGCTGATTTCTTGTCCTGTGATAAAAAGCCTTCTGTTTCCATCGCCAAAGCTTTCAGGGGATCATTTGCAAGCTTCTGGCACCATTTTTGAGTGAATTGCCAAAAGTCAGATTTTTGCTGAAATCGTGACCCCGGGGCTTAGGGATTTTTTCAAAAAAATATTTTCTGCCGGTTAAGTTTTTGAGGGCTGATTTCTTGTCCTGTGATAAAAAGCCTTCTGTTTCCATCGCCAAAGCTTTCAGGGGATCATTTACAAGCTTCTGGCACCTTTTTTGAGTGAATTGCCAAAAGTCAGTTTTTGGCTGAAATTGTGACCCCGGGGCTTAGGGATTTTTTCAAAAAAATATTTTCTGCCGGTTACGTTTTTGAGGGCTGATTTCTTGTCCTGTGATAAAAAGCTTTCTGTTTCCATCGCCAAAGCTTTCAGCGGATCATTTGCAAGCTTCTGGCACCATTTTTGAGTGAATTGCCAAAAGTCAGATTTTTGCTGAAATTGTGACCCCGGGGCTTAGGGATTTTTTCAAAAAAATATTTTCTGCCGGTTACGTTTTTGAGGGCTGATTTCTTGTCCTGTGATAAAAAGCCTTCTGTTTCCATCGCCAAAGCTTTCAGGGGATCATTTGCAAGCTTCTGGCACCATTTTTGAGTGAATTGCCAATAGTCAGATTTTTGCTGAAATTGTGACCCCGGGGCTTAGGGATTTTTTCAAAAAAATATTTTCTGCCGGTTACGTTTTTGAGGGCTGATTTCTTGTCCTGTGATAAAAAGCCTTCTGTTTCCATCGCCAAAGCTTTCAGGGGATCATTTGCAAGCTTCTGGCACCATTTTTGAGTGAATTGCCAAAAGTCAGATTTTTGCTGAAATTGTGACCCCGGGGCTTAGGGATTTTTTCAAAAAAATATTTTCTGCCGGTTACCTTTTTGAGGGCTGATTTCTTGTCCTGTGATAAAAAGCCTTCTGTTTCCATCGCCAAAGCTTTCAGGGGATCATTTGCAAGCTTCTGGCACCATTTTTGAGTGAATTGCCAAAAGTCAGATTTTTGCTGAAATTGTGACCCCGGGGCTTAGGGATTTTTTCAAAAAAATATTTTCTGCCGGTTAAGTTTTTGAGGGCTGATTTCTTGTCCTGTGATAAAAAGCCTTCTGTTTCCATCGCCAAAGCTTTCAGGGGATCATTTGCAAGCTTCTGGCACCATTTTTGAGTGAATTGCCAAAAGTCAGATTTTTGCTGAAATTGTGACCCCGGGGCTTAGGGATTTTTTCAAAAAAATATTTTCTGCCGGTTAAGTTTTTGAGGGCTGATTTCTTGTCCTGTGATAAAAAGCCTTCTGTTTCCATCGCCAAAGCTTTCAGGGGATCATTTGCAAGCTTCTGGCACCATTTTTGAGTGAATTGCCAAAAGTCAGATTTTTGCTGAAATTGTGACCCCGGGGCTTAGGGATTTTTTCAAAAAAATATTTTCTGCCGGTTACGTTTTTGAGGGCTGATTTCTTGTCCTGTGATAAAAAGCCTTCTGTTTCCATCGCCAAAGTTTTCAGGGGATCATTTGCAAGCTTCTGGCACCATTTTTGAGTGAATTGCCAAAAGTCAGATTAGGGATCATTTTCAAGCTTCTGGCACCATTTTTGAGTGAATTGCCAAAAGTCAGATTTTTGCTGAAATTGTGACCCCGGGGCTTAGGGATTTTTTCAAAAAAATATTTTCTGCCGGTTACGTTTTTGAGGGCTGATTTCTTGTCCTGTGATAAAAAGCCTTCTGTTTCCATCGCCAAAGCTTTCTGGGGATCATTTGCAAGCTTCTGGCACCATTTTTGAGTGAATTGCCAAAAGTCAGATTTTTGCTGAAATCGTGACCCCGGGGCTTAGGGATTTTTTCAAAAAAAACGTTTTCTGCCGGTTACGTTTTTGAGGGCTGATTTCTTGTCCTGTGATAAAAAGCCTTCTGTTTCCATCGCCAAAGCTTTCAGGGGATCATTTGCAAGCTTCTGGCACCATTTTTGAGTGAATTGCCAAAAGTCAGATTTTTGCTGAAATCGTGACCCCGGGGCTTAGGGATTTTTTCAAAAAAATATTTTCTGCCGGTTAAGTTTTTGAGGGCTGATTTCTTGTCCTGTGATAAAAAGCCTTCTGTTTCCATCGCCAAAGCTTTCAGGGGATCATTTACAAGCTTCTGGCACCTTTTTTGAGTGAATTGCCAAAAGTCAGTTTTTGGCTGAAATTGTGACCCCGGGGCTTAGGGATTTTTTCAAAAAAATATTTTCTGCCGGTTACGTTTTTGAGGGCTGATTTCTTGTCCTGTGATAAAAAGCTTTCTGTTTCCATCGCCAAAGCTTTCAGCGGATCATTTGCAAGCTTCTGGCACCATTTTTGAGTGAATTGCCAAAAGTCAGATTTTTGCTGAAATTGTGACCCCGGGGCTTAGGGAATTTTACAAAAAAATATTTTCTGCCGGTTACGTTTTTGAGGGCTGATTTCTTGTCCTGTGATAAAAAGCCTTCTGTTTCCATCGCCAAAGCTTTCAGGGGATCATTTGCAAGCTTCTGGCACCATTTTTGAGTGAATTGCCAATAGTCAGATTTTTGCTGAAATTGTGACCCCGGGGCTTAGGGATTTTTTCAAAAAAATATTTTCTGCCGGTTACGTTTTTGAGGGCTGATTTCTTGTCCTGTGATAAAAAGCCTTCTGTTTCCATCGCCAAAGCTTTCAGGGGATCATTTGCAAGCTTCTGGCACCATTTTTGAGTGAATTGCCAAAAGTCAGATTTTTGCTGAAATTGTGACCCCGGGGCTTAGGGATTTTTTCAAAAAAATATTTTCTGCCGGTTACCTTTTTGAGGGCTGATTTCTTGTCCTGTGATAAAAAGCCTTCTGTTTCCATCGCCAAAGCTTTCAGGGGATCATTTGCAAGCTTCTGGCACCATTTTTGAGTGAATTGCCAAAAGTCAGATTAGGGCTTAGGGATCATTTGCAAGCTTCTGGCACCATTTTTGAGTGAATTGCCAAAAGTCAGATTTTTGCTGAAATTGTGACCCCGGGGCTTAGGGATTTTTTCAAAAAAATATTTTCTGCCGGTTACGTTTTTGAGGGCTGATTTCTTGTCCTGTGATAAAAAGCCTTCTGTTTCCATCGCCAAAGCTTTCAGGGGATCATTTGCAAGCTTCTGGCACCATTTTTGAGTGAATTGCCAAAAGTCAGATTTTTGCTGAAATTGTGACCCCGGGGCTTAGGGATTTTTTCAAAAAAATATTTTCTGCCGGTTACGTTTTTGAGGGCTGATTTCTTGTCCTGTGATAAAAAGCCTTCTGTTTCCATCACCAAAGCTTTCAGGGGATCATTTGCAAGCTTCTGGCACCATTTTTGAGTGAATTGCCAAAAGTTAGATTTTGGCTGAAATTGTGACCCCGGGGCTTACGGATTTTTTCAAAAAAATATTTTCTGCCGGTTACGTTTTTGAGGGCTGATTTCTTGTCCTGTGATAAAAAGCCTTCTGTTTCCATCGCCAAAGCTTTCAGGGGATCATTTGCAAGCTTCTGGCACCATTTTTGAGTGAATTGCCAAAAGTCAGATTTTTGCTGAAATTGTGACCCCGGGGCTTAGGGATTTTTTCAAAAAAATATTTTCTGCCGGTAAAGTTTTTGAGGGCTGATTTCTTGTCCTGTGATAAAAAGCCTTCTGTTTCCATCGCCAAAGCTTTCTGATGATCATTTGCAAGCTTCTGGCACCATTTTTGAGTGAATTGCCAAAAGTCAGATTTTTGCTGAAATTGTGACCCCGGGGCTTAGGGATTTTTTCAAAAAAATATTTTCTGCCGGTTAAGTTTTTGAGGGCTGATTTCTTGTCCTGTGATAAAAAGCCTTCTGTTTCCATCGCCAAAGCTTTCAGGGGATCATTTGCAAGCTTCTGGCACCATTTTTGAGTGAATTGCCAAAAGTCAGATTTTTGCTGAAATTGTGACCCCGGGGCTTAGGGATTTTTTCAAAAAAATATTTTCTGCTGGTTACGTTTTTGAGGGCTGATTTCTTGTCCTGTGATAAAAAGCCTTCTGTTTCCATCGCCACAGCTTTCATGGGATCATTTGCAAGCTTCTGGCACCATTTTTGAGTGAATTGCCAAAAGTCAGATTTTTGCTGAAATTGTGACCCCCGGGGCTTAGGGATTTTTTCAAAAAAATATTTTCTGCCGGTTAGGTTTTTGAGGGCTGATTTCTTGTCCTGTGATAAAAAGCCTTCTGTTTCCATCGCCAAAGCTTTCTGGGGATCATTTGCAAGCTTCTGGCACCATTTTTGAGTGAATTGCCAAAAGTCAGATTTTTGCTGAAATTGTGACCCCGGGGCTTAGGGATTTTTTCAAAAAAATATTTTCTGCCGGTTACGTTTTTGAGGGCTGATTTCTTGTCCTGTGATAAAAAGCCTTCTGTTTCCATTGCCAAAGCTTTCTGGGGATCATTTGCAAGCTTCTGGCACCATTTTTGAGTGAATTGCCAAAAGTCAGATTTTTGCTGAAATTGTGACCCCGGGGCTTAGGGATTTTTTCAAAAAAATATTTTCTGCCGGTAAAGTTTTTGAGGGCTGATTTCTTGTCCTGTGATAAAAAGCCTTCTGTTTCCATCGCCAAAGCTTTCTGGGGATCATTTGCAAGCTTCTGGCACCATTTTTGAGTGAATTGCCAAAAGTCAGATTTTTGCTGAAATTGTGACCCCGGGGCTTAGGGATTTTTTCAAAAAAATATTTTCTGCCGGTTAAGTTTTTGAGGGCTGATTTCTTGTCCTGTGATAAAAAGCCTTCTGTTTCCATCGCCAAAGCTTTCAGGGGATCATTTGCAAGCTTCTGGCACCATTTTTGAGTGAATTGCCAAAAGTCAGATTTTTGCTGAAATTGTGACCCCGGGGCTTAGGGATTTTTTCAAAAAAATATTTTCTGCCGGTTACGTTTTTGAGGGCTGATTTCTTGTCCTGTGATAAAAAGCCTTCTGTTTCCATCGCCAAAGCTTTCTGGGGATCATTCGCAAGCTTCTGGCACCATTTTTGAGTGAATTGCCAAAAGTCAGATTTTTGCTGAAATTGTGACCCCGGGGCTTAGGGATTTTTTCAAAAAAATATTTTCTGCCGGTTAAGTTTTTGAGGGCTGATTTCTTGTCCTGTGATAAAAAGCCTTCTGTTTCCATCGCCAAAGCTTTCAGGGGATCATTTGCAAGCTTCCGACACCATTTTTGAGTGAATTGCCAAAAGTCAGATTTTTGCTGAAATTGTGACCCCGGGGCTTAGGGATTTTTTCAAAAAAATATTTTCTGCCGGTAAAGTTTTTGAGGGCTGATTTCTTGTCCTGTGATAAAAAGCCTTCTGTTTCCATCGCCAAAGCTTTCAGGGGATCATTTGCAAGCTTCTGGCACCATTTTTGAGTGAATTGCCAAAAGTCAGATGAGGGCTTAGGGATCATTTGCAAGCTTCTGGCACCATTTTTGAGTGAATTGCCAAAAGTCAGATTTTTGCTGAAATTGTGACCCCGGGGCTTAGGGATTTTTTCAAAAAAATATTTTCTGCCGGTAAAGTTTTTGAGGGCTGATTTCTTGTCCTGTGATAAAAAGCCTTCTGTTTCCATCGCCAAAGCTTTCTGGGGATCATTTGCAAGCTTCTGGCACCATTTTTGAGTGAATTGCCAAAAGTCAGATTTTTGCTGAAATTGTGACCCCCCGGGGCTTAGGGATTTTTTCAAAAAAATATTTTCTGCCGGTTAAGTTTTTGAGGGCTGATTTCTTGTCCTGTGATAAAAAGCCTTCTGTTTCCATCGCCAAAGCTTTCAGGGGATCATTTGCAAGCTTCTGGCACCATTTTTGAGTGAATTGCCAAAAGTCAGATTTTTGCTGAAATTGTGACCCCGGGGCTTAGGGATTTTTTCAAAAAAATATTTTCTGCCGGTTACGTTTTTGAGGGCTGATTTCTCGTCCTGTGATAAAAAGCCTTCTGTTTCCATCGCCAAAGCTTTCAGGGGATCATTTGCAAGCTTCTGGCACCATTTTTGAGTGAAATGCCAAAAGTCAGATTTTTGCTGAAATTGTGACCCCGGGGCTTAGGGATTTTTTCAAAAAAATATTTTCTGCCGGTTACGTTTTTGAGGGCTGATTTCTTGTCCTGTGATAAAAAGCCTTCTGTTTCCATCGCCAAAGCTTTCAGGGGATCATTTGCAAGCTTCTGGCACCATTTTTGAGTGAATTGCCAAAAGTCAGATTTTTGCTGAAATTGTGACCCCGGCCGGGGCTTAGGGATTTTTTCAAAAAAATATTTTCTGCCGGTTAAGTTTTTGAGGGCTGATTTCTTGTCCTGTGATAAAAAGCCTTCTGTTTCCATCGCCAAAGGTTTCAGGGAATCATTTGCAAGCTTCTGGCACCATTTTTGAGTGAATTGCCAAAAGTCAGATTATTGCTTAGGGATCATTTGCAAGCTTCTGGCACCATTTTTGAGTGAATTGCCAAAAGTCAGATTTTGGCTGAAATTGTGACCCCGGGGCTTAGGGATTTTTTCAAAAAAATATTTTCTGCCGGTTACGTTTTTGAGGGCTGATTTCTTGTCCTGTGATAAAAAGCCTTCTGTTTCCATCGCCAAAGCTTTCTGGGGATCATTTGCAAGCTTCTGGCACCATTTTTGAGTGAATTGCCAAAAGTCAGATTTTTGCTGAAATTGTGACCCCGGGGCTTAGGGATTTTTTCAAAAAAATATTTTCTGCCAGTTACGTTTTTGAGGGCTGATTTCTTGTCCTGTGATAAAAAGCCTTCTGTTTCCATCGCCAAAGCTTTCAGGGGATCATTTGCAAGCTTCTGGCACCATTTTTGAGTGAATTGCCAAAAGTCAGATTTTTGCTGAAATCGTGACCCCGGGGCTTAGGGATTTTTTCAAAAAAATATTTTCTGCTGGTTAAGTTTTTGAGGGCTGATTTCTTGTCCTGTGATAAAAAGCCTTCTGTTTCCATCGCCAAAGCTTTCAGGGGATCATTTACAAGCTTCTGGCACCTTTTTTGAGTGAATTGCCAAAAGTCAGTTTTTGCCTGAAATTGTGACCCCGGGGCTTAGGGATTTTTTCAAAAAAATATTTTCTGCCGGTTACGTTTTTGAGGGCTGATTTCTTGTCCTGTGATAAAAAGCTTTCTGTTTCCATCGCCAAAGCTTTCAGCGGATCATTTGCAAGCTTCTGGCACCATTTTTGAGTGAATTGCCAAAAGTCAGATTTTTGCTGAAATTGTGACCCCGGGGCTTAGGGATTTTTTCAAAAAAATATTTTCTGCCGGTTACCTTTTTGAGGGCTGATTTCTTGTCCTGTGATAAAAAGCCTTCTGTTTCCATCGCCAAAGCTTTCAGGGGATCATTTGCAAGCTTCTGGCACCATTTTTGATTGAATTGCCAAAAGTCAGATTAGGGCTTAGGGATCATTTGCAAGCTTCTGGCACCATTTTTGAGTGAATTGCCAAAAGTCAGATTTTTGCTGAAATTGTGACCCCGGGGCTTAGGGATTTTTTCAAAAAAATATTTTCTGCCGGTTACGTTTTTGAGGGCTGATTTCTTGTCCTGTGATAAAAAGCCTTCTGTTTCCATCGCCAAAGCTTTCAGGGGATCATTTGCAAGCTTCTGGCACCATTTTTGAGTGAATTGCCAAAAGTCAGATTTTTGCTGAAATTGTGACCCCGGGGCTTAGGGATTTTTTCAAAAAAATATTTTCTGCCGGTTACGTTTTTGAGGGCTGATTTCTTGTCCTGTGATAAAAAGCCTTCTGTTTCCATCGCCACAGCTTTCATGGGATCATTTGCAAGCTTCTGGCACCATTTTTGAGTGAATTGCCAAAAGTCAGATTTTTGCTGAAATTGTGACCCCCGGGGCTTAGGGATTTTTTCAAAAAAATATTTTCTGCCGGTTACGTTTTTGAGGGCTGATTTCTTGTCCTGTGATAAAAAGCCTTCTGTTTCCATCGCCAAAGCTTTCTGGGGATCATTTGCAAGCTTCTGGCACCATTTTTGAGTGAATTGCCAAAAGTCAGATTTTTGCTGAAATTGTGACCCCGGGGCTTAGGGATTTTTTCAAAAAAATATTTTCTGCCGGTTACGTTTTTGAGGGCTGATTTCTTGTCCTGTGATAAAAAGCCTTCTGTTTCCATTGCCAAAGCTTTCTGGGGATCATTTGCAAGCTTCTGGCACCATTTTTGAGTGAATTGCCAAAAGTCAGATTTTTGCTGAAATTGTGACCCCGGGGCTTAGGGATTTTTTCAAAAAAATATTTTCTGCCGGTAAAGTTTTTGAGGGCTGATTTTTTGTCCTGTGATAAAAAGCCTTCTGTTTCCATCGCCAAAGCTTTCTGGGGATCATTTGCAAGCTTCTGGCACCATTTTTGAGTGAATTGCCAAAAGTCAGATTTTTGCTGAAATTGTGACCCCCCGGGGCTTAGGGATTTTTTCAAAAAAATATTTTCTGCCGGTTAAGTTTTTGAGGGCTGATTTCTTGTCCTGTGATAAAAAGCCTTCTGTTTCCATCGCCAAAGCTTTCAGGGGATCATTTGCAAGCTTCTGGCACCATTTTTGAGTGAATTGCCAAAAGTCAGATTTTTGCTGAAATTGTGACCCCGGGGCTTAGGGATTTTTTCAAAAAAATATTTTCTGCCGGTTACGTTTTTGAGGGCTGATTTCTCGTCCTGTGATAAAAAGCCTTCTGTTTCCATCGCCAAAGCTTTCAGGGGATCATTTGCAAGCTTCTGGCACCATTTTTGAGTGAAATGCCAAAAGTCAGATTTTTGCTGAAATTGTGACCCCGGGGCTTAGGGATTTTTTCAAAAAAATATTTTCTGCCGGTTAAGTTTTTGAGGGCTGATTTCTTGTCCTGTGATAAAAAGCCTTCTGTTTCCATCGCCAAAGCTTTCAGGGGATCATTTGCAAGCTTCTGGCACCATTTTTGAGTGAAATGCCAAAAGTCAGATTTTTGGTGAAATTGTGACCCCGGGGCTTAGGGATTTTTTCAAAAAAATATTTTCTGCCGGTAAAGATTTTGAGGGCTGATTTCTTGTCCTGTGATAAAAAGCCTTCTGTTTCCATCGCCAAAGCTTTCTGGGGATCACTTGCAAGCTTCTGGCACCATTTTTGAGTGAATTGCCAAAAGTCAGATTTTTGCTGAAATTGTGACCCCGGGGCTTAGGGATTTTTTCAAAAAAATATTTTCTGCCGGTTAAGTTTTTGAGGGCTGATTTCTTGTCCTGTGATAAAAAGCCTTCTGTTTCCATCGCCAAAGCTTTCAGGGGATCATTTGCAAGCTTCTGGCACCATTTTTGAGTGAATTGCCAAAAGTCAGATTTTTGCTGAAATTGTGACCCCGGGGCTTAGGGATTTTTTCAAAAAAATATTTTCTGCCGGTTAAGTTTTTGAGGGCTGATTTCTTGTCCTGTGATAAAAAGCCTTCTGTTTCCATCGCCAAAGCTTTCAGGGGATCATTTGCAAGCTTCTGGCACCATTTTTGAGTGAATTGCCAAAAGTCAGATTTTTGCTGAAATTGTGACCCCGGGGCTTAGGGATTTTTTCAAAAAAATATTTTCTGCCGGTTACATTTTTGAGGGCTGATTTCTCGTCCTGTGATAAAAAGCCTTCTGTTTCCATCGCCAAAGCTTTCAGGGGATCATTTGCAAGCTTCTGGCTCCATTTTTGAGTGAAATGCCAAAAGTCAGATTTTTGCTGAAATTGTGACCCCGGGGCTTAGGGATTTTTTCAAAAAAATATTTTCTGCCGGTTACGTTTTTGAGGGCTGATTTCTTGTCCTGTGATAAAAAGCCTTCTGTTTCCATCGCCAAAGGTTTCAGGGGATCATTTGCAAGCTTCTGGCACCATTTTTGAGTGAATTGCCAAAAGTCAGATTAGGGCTTAGGGATCATTTGCAAGCTTCTGGCACCATTTTTGAGTGAATTGCCAAAAGTCAGATTTTTGCTGAAATTGTGACCCCGGGGCTTAGGGATTTTTTCAAAAAAATATTTTCTGCCGGTTACGTTTTTGAGGGCTGATTTCTTGTCCTGTGATAAAAAGCCTTCTGTTTCCATCGCCAAAGCTTTCAGGGGATCATTTGCAAGCTTCTGGCACCATTTTTGAGTGAATTGCCAAAAGTCAGATTAGGGCTTAGGGATCATTTGCAAGCTTCTGGCACCATTTTTGAGTGAATTGCCAAAAGTCAGATTTTTGCTGAAATTGTGACCCCGGGGCTTAGGGATTTTTTCAAAAAAATATTTTCTGCCGATTACGTTTTTGAGGGCTGATTTCTTGTCCTGTGATAAAAAGCCTTCTGTTTCCATCGCCAAAGCTTTCTGGGGATCATTCGCAAGCTTCTGGCACCATTTTTGAGTGAATTGCCAAAAGTCAGATTTTTGCTGAAATTGTGACCCCGGGGCTTAGGGATTTTTTCAAAAAAATATTTTCTGCCGGTTACGTTTTTGAGGGCTGATTTCTTGTCCTGTGATAAAAAGCCTTCTGTTTCCATCGCCAAAGCTTTCTGGGGATCATTTGCAAGCTTCTGGCACCATTTTTGAGTGAATTGCCAAAAGTCAGATTTTTGCTGAAATTGTGACCCCGGGGCTTAGGGATTTTTTCAAAAAAATATTTTCTGCCGGTTACGTTTTTGAGGGCTGATTTCTCGTCCTGTGATAAAAAGCCTTCTGTTTCCATCGCCAAAGCTTTCAGGGGATCATTTGCAAGCTTCTGGCACCATTTTTGAGTGAATTGCCAAAAGTCAGATTAGGGCTTAGGGATCATTTGCAAGCTTCTGGCACCATTTTTGAGTGAATTGCCAAAAGTCAGATTTTTGCTGAAATTGTGACCCCGGGGCTTAGGGATTTTTTCAAAAAAATATTTTCTGCCGGTTACGTTTTTGAGGGCTGATTTCTCGTCCTGTGATAAAAAGCCTTCTGTTTCCATCGCCAAAGCTTTCAGGGGATCATTTGCAAGCTTCTGGCACCATTTTTGAGTGAATTGCCAAAAGTCAGATTTTTGCTGAAATTGTGACCCCGGGGCTTAGGGATTTTTTCAAAAAAATATTTTCTGCCGGTTACGTTTTTGAGGGCTGATTTCTTGTCCTGTGATAAAAAGCCTTCTGTTTCCATCGCCACAGCTTTCATGGGATCATTTGCAAGCTTCTGGCACCATTTTTGAGTGAATTGCCAAAAGTCAGATTTTTGCTGAAATTGTGACCCCCGGGGCTTAGGGATTTTTTCAAAAAAATATTTTCTGCCGGTTACGTTTTTGAGGGCTGATTTCTTGTCCTGTGATAAAAAGCCTTCTGTTTCCATCGCCAAAGCTTTCTGGGGATCATTTGCAAGCTTCTGGCACCATTTTTGAGTGAATTGCCAAAAGTCAGATTTTTGCTGAAATTGTGACCCCGGGGCTTAGGGATTTTTTCAAAAAAATATTTTCTGCCGGTTACGTTTTTGAGGGCTGATTTCTTGTCCTGTGATAAAAAGCCTTCTGTTTCCATTGCCAAAGCTTTCTGGGGATCATTTGCAAGCTTCTGGCACCATTTTTGAGTGAATTGCCAAAAGTCAGATTTTTGCTGAAATTGTGACCCCGGGGCTTAGGGATTTTTTCAAAAAAATATTTTCTGCCGGTAAAGTTTTTGAGGGCTGATTTTTTGTCCTGTGATAAAAAGCCTTCTGTTTCCATTGCCAAAGCTTTCTGGGGATCATTTGCAAGCTTCTGGCACCATTTTTGAGTGAATTGCCAAAAGTCAGATTTTTGCTGAAATTGTGACCCCGGGGCTTAGGGATTTTTTCAAAAAAATATTTTCTGCCGGTAAAGTTTTTGAGGGCTGATTTTTTGTCCTGTGATAAAAAGCCTTCTGTTTCCATCGCCAAAGCTTTCTGGGGATCATTTGCAAGCTTCTGGCACCATTTTTGAGTGAATTGCCAAAAGTCAGATTTTTGCTGAAATTGTGACCCCCCGGGGCTTAGGGATTTTTTCAAAAAAATATTTTCTGCCGGTTAAGTTTTTGAGGGCTGATTTCTTGTCCTGTGATAAAAAGCCTTCTGTTTCCATCGCCAAAGCTTTCAGGGGATCATTTGCAAGCTTCTGGCACCATTTTTGAGTGAATTGCCAAACGTCAGATTTTTGCTGAAATTGTGACCCCGGGGCTTAGGGATTTTTTCAAAAAAATATTTTCTGCCGGTTACGTTTTTGAGGGCTGATTTCTCGTCCTGTGATAAAAAGCCTTCTGTTTCCATCGCCAAAGCTTTCAGGGGATCATTTGCAAGCTTCTGGCACCATTTTTGAGTGAAATGCCAAAAGTCAGATTTTTGCTGAAATTGTGACCCCGGGGCTTAGGGATTTTTTCAAAAAAATATTTTCTGCCGGTTAAGTTTTTGAGGGCTGATTTCTTGTCCTGTGATAAAAAGCCTTCTGTTTCCATCGCCAAAGCTTTCAGGGGATCATTTGCAAGCTTCTGGCACCATTTTTGAGTGAAATGCCAAAAGTCAGATTTTTGGTGAAATTGTGACCCCGGGGCTTAGGGATTTTTTCAAAAAAATATTTTCTGCCGGTAAAGTTTTTGAGGGCTGATTTCTTGTCCTGTGATAAAAAGCCTTCTGTTTCCATCGCCAAAGCTTTCTGGGGATCACTTGCAAGCTTCTGGCACCATTTTTGAGTGAATTGCCAAAAGTCAGATTTTTGCTGAAATTGTGACCCCGGGGCTTAGGGATTTTTTCAAAAAAATATTTTCTGCCGGTTAAGTTTTTGAGGGCTGATTTCTTGTCCTGTGATAAAAAGCCTTCTGTTTCCATCGCCAAAGCTTTCAGGGGATCATTTGCAAGCTTCTGGCACCATTTTTGAGTGAATTGCCAAAAGTCAGATTTTTGCTGAAATTGTGACCCCGGGGCTTAGGGATTTTTTCAAAAAAATATTTTCTGCCGGTTAAGTTTTTGAGGGCTGATTTCTTGTCCTGTGATAAAAAGCCTTCTGTTTCCATCGCCAAAGCTTTCAGGGGATCATTTGCAAGCTTCTGGCACCATTTTTGAGTGAATTGCCAAAAGTCAGATTTTTGCTGAAATTGTGACCCCGGGGCTTAGGGATTTTTTCAAAAAAATATTTTCTGCCGGTTACGTTTTTGAGGGCTGATTTCTCGTCCTGTGATAAAAAGCCTTCTGTTTCCATCGCCAAAGCTTTCAGGGGATCATTTGCAAGCTTCTGGCTCCATTTTTGAGTGAAATGCCAAAAGTCAGATTTTTGCTGAAATTGTGACCCCGGGGCTTAGGGATTTTTTCAAAAAAATATTTTCTGCCGGTTACGTTTTTGAGGGCTGATTTCTTGTCCTGTGATAAAAAGCCTTCTGTTTCCATCGCCAAAGCTTTCAGGGGATCATTTGCAAGCTTCTGGCACCATTTTTGAGTGAATTGCCAAAAGTCAGATTAGGGCTTAGGGATCATTTGCAAGCTTCTGGCACCATTTTTGAGTGAATTGCCAAAAGTCAGATTTTTGCTGAAATTGTGACCCCGGGGCTTAGGGATTTTTTCAAAAAAATATTTTCTGCCGGTTACGTTTTTGAGGGCTGATTTCTTGTCCTGTGATAAAAAGCCTTCTGTTTCCATCGCCAAAGCTTTCAGGGGATCATTTGCAAGCTTCTGGCACCATTTTTGAGTGAATTGCCAAAAGTCAGATTAGGGCTTAGGGATCATTTGCAAGCTTCTGGCACCATTTTTGAGTGAATTGCCAAAAGTCAGATTTTTGCTGAAATTGTGACCCCGGGGCTTAGGGATTTTTTCAAAAAAATATTTTCTGCCGATTACGTTTTTGAGGGCTGATTTCTTGTCCTGTGATAAAAAGCCTTCTGTTTCCATCGCCAAAGCTTTCTGGGGATCATTCGCAAGCTTCTGGCACCATTTTTGAGTGAATTGCCAAAAGTCAGATTTTTGCTGAAATTGTGACCCCGGGGCTTAGGGATTTTTTCAAAAAAATATTTTCTGCCGGTTACGTTTTTGAGGGCTGATTTCTTGTCCTGTGATAAAAAGCCTTCTGTTTCCATCGCCAAAGCTTTCTGGGGATCATTTGCAAGCTTCTGGCACCATTTTTGAGTGAATTGCCAAAAGTCAGATTTTTGCTGAAATTGTGACCCCGGGGCTTAGGGATTTTTTCAAAAAAATATTTTCTGCCCGTTACGTTTTTGAGGGCTGATTTCTCGTCCTGTGATAAAAAGCCTTCTGTTTCCATCGCCAAAGCTTTCAGGGGATCATTTGCAAGCTTCTGGCACCATTTTTGAGTGAATTGCCAAAAGTCAGATTAGGGCTTAGGGATCATTTGCAAGCTTCTGGCACCATTTTTGAGTGAATTGCCAAAAGTCAGATTTTTGCTGAAATTGTGACCCCGGGGCTTAGGGATTTTTTCAAAAAAATATTTTCTGCCGGTTACGTTTTTGAGGGCTGATTTCTCGTCCTGTGATAAAAAGCCTTCTGTTTCCATCGCCAAAGCTTTCAGGGGATCATTTGCAAGCTTCTGGCACCATTTTTGAGTGAAATGCCAAAAGTCAGATTTTTGCTGAAATTGTGACCCCGGGGCTTAGGGATTTTTTCAAAAAAATATTTTCTGCTGGTAAAGTTTTTGAGGGCTGATTTCTCGTCCTGTGATAAAAAGCCTTCTGTTTCCATTGCCAAAGCTTTCTGGGGATCATTTGCAAGCTTCTGGCACCATTTTTGAGTGAATTGCCAAAAGTCAGATTTTTGCTGAAATTGTGACCCCGGGGCTTAGGGATTTTTTCAAAAAAATATTTTCTGCCGGTTAAGTTTTTGAGGGCTGATTTCTTGTCCTGTGATAAAAAGGCTTCTGTTTCCATCGCCAAAGCTTTCAGGGGATCATTTGCAAGCTTCTGGCACCATTTTTGAGTGAATTGCCAAAAGTCAGATTTTTGCTGAAATTGTGACCCCGGGGCTTAGGGATTTTTTCAAAAAAATATTTTCTGCCGGTAAAGTTTTTGAGGGCTGATTTCTTGTCCTGTGATAAAAAGCCTTCTGTTTCCATCGCCAAAGCTTTCAGGGGATCATTTGCAAGCTTCTGGCACCATTTTTGAGTGAATTGCCAAAAGTCAGATTTTTGCTGAAATTGTGACCCCGGGGCTTAGGGATTTTTTCAAAAAAATATTTTCTGCCGGTTACGTTTTTGAGGGCTGATTTCTCGTCCTGTGATAAAAAGCCTTCTGTTTCCATCGCCAAAGCTTTCAGGGGATCATTTGCAAGCTTCTGGCACCATTTTTGAGTGAAATGCCAAAAGTCAGATTTTTGCTGAAATTGTGACCCCGGGGCTTAGGGATTTTTTCAAAAAAATATTTTCTGCCGGTAAAGTTTTTGAGGGCTGATTTCTTGTCCTGTGATAAAAAGCCTTCTGTTTCCATCGCCAAAGCTTTCTGGGGATCACTTGCAAGCTTCTGGCACCATTTTTGAGTGAATTGCCAAAAGTCAGATTAGGGCTTAGGGATCATTTGCAAGCTTCTGGCACCATTTTTGAGTGAATTGCCAAAAGTCAGATTTTTGCTGAAATTGTGACACCGGGCCTTAGGGATTTTTTCAAAAAAATATTTTCTGCCGGTTACGTTTTTGAGGGCTGATTTCTCGTCCTGTGATAAAAAGCCTTCTGTTTCCATCGCCAAAGCTTTCAGGGGATCATTTGCAAGCTTCTGGCACCATTTTTGAGTGAATTGCCAAAAGTCAGATTTTTGCTGAAATTGTGACCCTGGGGCTTAGGGATTTTTTCCAAAAAATATTTTCTGCCGGTAAAGTTTTTGAGGGCTGATTTCTTGTCCTGTGATAAAAACCTTCTGTTTCCATCGCCAAAGCTTTCTGGGGATCATTCGCAAGCTTCTGGCACCATTTTTGAGTGAATTGCCAAAAGTCAGATTTTTGCTGAAATTGTGACCCCGGGGCTTAGGGATTTTTTCAAAAAAATATTTTCTGCCGGTTAAGTTTTTGAGGGCTGATTTCTTGTCCTGTGATAAAAAGCCTTCTGTTTCCATCGCCAAAGCTTTCAGGGGATCATTTGCAAGCTTCCGACACCATTTTTGAGTGAATTGCCAAAAGTCAGATTTTTGCTGAAATTGTGACCCCGGGGCTTAGGGATTTTTTCAAAAAAATATTTTCTGCCGGTAAAGTTTTTGAGGGCTGATTTCTTGTCCTGTGATAAAAAGCCTTCTGTTTCCATCGCCAAAGCTTTCAGGGGATCATTTGCAAGCTTCTGGCACCATTTTTGAGTGAATTGCCAAAAGTCAGATGAGGGCTTAGGGATCATTTGCAAGCTTCTGGCACCATTTTTGAGTGAATTGCCAAAAGTCAGATTTTTGCTGAAATTGTGACCCCGGGGCTTAGGGATTTTTTCAAAAAAATATTTTCTGCCGGTAAAGTTTTTGAGGGCTGATTTCTTGTCCTGTGATAAAAAGCCTTCTGTTTCCATCGCCAAAGCTTTCTGGGGATCATTCGCAAGCTTCTGGCACCATTTTTGAGTGAATTGCCAAAAGTCAGATTTTTGCTGAAATTGTGACCCCCCGGGGCTTAGGGATTTTTTCAAAAAAATATTTTCTGCCGGTTAAGTTTTTGAGGGCTGATTTCTTGTCCTGTGATAAAAAGCCTTCTGTTTCCATCGCCAAAGCTTTCAGGGGATCATTTGCAAGCTTCTGGCACCATTTTTGAGTGAATTGCCAAAAGTCAGATTTTTGCTGAAATTGTGACCCCGGGGCTTAGGGATTTTTTCAAAAAAATATTTTCTGCCGGTTACGTTTTTGAGGGCTGATTTCTCGTCCTGTGATAAAAAGCCTTCTGTTTCCATCGCCAAAGCTTTCAGGGGATCATTTGCAAGCTTCTGGCACCATTTTTGAGTGAAATGCCAAAAGTCAGATTTTTGCTGAAATTGTGACCCCGGGGCTTAGGGATTTTTTCAAAAAAATATTTTCTGCCGGTTAAGTTTTTGAGGGCTGATTTCTTGTCCTGTGATAAAAAGCCTTCTGTTTCCATCGCCAAAGCTTTCAGGGGATCATTTGCAAGCTTCTGGCACCATTTTTGAGTGAAATGCCAAAAGTCAGATTTTTGCTGAAATTGTGACCCCGGGGCTTAGGGATTTTTTCAAAAAAATATTTTCTGCCGGTAAAGTTTTTGAGGGCTGATTTCTTGTCCTGTGATAAAAAGCCTTCTGTTTCCATCGCCAAAGCTTTCTGGGGATCACTTGCAAGCTTCTGGCACCATTTTTGAGTGAATTGCCAAAAGTCAGATTTTTGGTGCAATTGTGACCCCGGGGCTTAGGGATTTTTTCAAAAAAATATTTTCTGCCGGTTAAGTTTTTGAGGGCTGATTTCTTGTCCTGTGATAAAAAGCCTTCTGTTTCCATCGCCAAAGCTTTCAGGGGATCATTTGCAAGCTTCTGGCACCATTTTTGAGTGAATTGCCAAAAGTCAGATTTTTGCTGAAATTGTGACCCCGGGGCTTAGGGATTTTTTCCAAAAAATATTTTCTGCCGGTTACGTTTTTGAGGGCTGATTTCTCGTCCTGTGATAAAAAGCCTTCTGTTTCCATCGCCAAAGCTTTCAGGGGATCATTTGCAAGCTTCTGGCACCATTTTTGAGTGAAATGCCAAAAGTCAGATTTTTGCTGAAATTGTGACCCCGGGGCTTAGGGATTTTTTCAAAAAAATATTTTCTGCCGGTTACGTTTTTGAGGGCTGATTTCTTGTCCTGTGATAAAAAGCCTTCTGTTTCCATCGCCAAAGGTTTCAGGGGATCATTTGCAAGCTTCTGGCACCATTTTTGAGTGAATTGCCAAAAGTCAGATTAGGGCTTAGGGATCATTTGCAAGCTTCTGGCACCATTTTTGAGTGAATTGCCAAAAGTCAGATTTTTGCTGAAATTGTGACCCCGGGGCTTAGGGATTTTTTCAAAAAAATATTTTCTGCCGGTTACGTTTTTGAGGGCTGATTTCTTGTCCTGTGATAAAAAGCCTTCTGTTTCCATCGCCAAAGCTTTCAGGGGATCATTTGCAAGCTTCTGGCACCATTTTTGAGTGAATTGCCAAAAGTCAGATTAGGGCTTAGGGATCATTTGCAAGCTTCTGGCACCATTTTTGAGTGAATTGCCAAAAGTCAGATTTTTGCTGAAATTGTGACCCCGGGGCTTAGGGATTTTTTCAAAAAAATATTTTCTGCCGATTACGTTTTTGAGGGCTGATTTCTTGTCCTGTGATAAAAAGCCTTCTGTTTCCATCGCCAAAGCTTTCTGGGGATCATTCGCAAGCTTCTGGCACCATTTTTGAGTGAATTGCCAAAAGTCAGATTTTTGCTGAAATTGTGACCCCGGGGCTTAGGGATTTTTTCAAAAAAATATTTTCTGCCGGTTACGTTTTTGAGGGCTGATTTCTTGTCCTGTGATAAAAAGCCTTCTGTTTCCATCGCCAAAGCTTTCTGGGGATCATTTGCAAGCTTCTGGCACCATTTTTGAGTGAATTGCCAAAAGTCAGATTTTTGCTGAAATTGTGACCCCGGGGCTTAGGGATTTTTTCAAAAAAATATTTTCTACCGGTTACGTTTTTGAGGGCTGATTTCTCGTCCTGTGATAAAAAGCCTTCTGTTTCCATCGCCAAAGCTTTCAGGGGATCATTTGCAAGCTTCTGGCACCATTTTTGAGTGAAATGCCAAAAGTCAGATTTTTGCTGAAATTGTGACCCCGGGGCTTAGGGATTTTTTCAAAAAAATATTTTCTGCTGGTAAAGTTTTTGAGGGCTGATTTCTCGTCCTGTGATAAAAAGCCTTCTGTTTCCATTGCCAAAGCTTTCTGGGGATCATTTGCAAGCTTCTGGCACCATTTTTGAGTGAATTGCCAAAAGTCAGATTTTTGCTGAAATTGTGACCCCGGGGCTTAGGGATTTTTTCAAAAAAATATTTTCTGCCGGTTAAGTTTTTGAGGGCTGATTTCTTGTCCTGTGATAAAAAGGCTTCTGTTTCCATCGCCAAAGCTTTCAGGGGATCATTTGCAAGCTTCTGGCACCATTTTTGAGTGAATTGCCAAAAGTCAGATTTTTGCTGAAATTGTGACCCCGGGGCTTAGGGATTTTTTCAAAAAAATATTTTCTGCCGGTTACGTTTTTGAGGGCTGATTTCTCGTCCTGTGATAAAAAGCCTTCTGTTTCCATCGCCAAAGCTTTCAGGGGATCATTTGCAAGCTTCTGGCACCATTTTTGAGTGAAATGCCAAAAGTCAGATTTTTGCTGAAATTGTGACCCCGGGGCTTAGGGATTTTTTCAAAAAAATATTTTCTGCCGGTAAAGTTTTTGAGGGCTGATTTCTTGTCCTGTGATAAAAAGCCTTCTGTTTCCATCGCCAAAGCTTTCTGGGGATCATTTGCAAGCTTCGGGCACCATTTTTGAGTGAATTGCCAAAAGTCAGATTTTGGCTGAAATTGTGACCCCGGGGCTTAGGGATTTTTTCAAAAAAATATTTTCTGCCGGTTAAGTTTTTGAGGGCTGATTTCTTGTCCTGTGATAAAAAGCCTTCTGTTTCCATCGCCAAAGCTTTCAGGGGATCATTTGCAAGCTTCTGGCACCATTTTTGAGTGAATTGCCAAAAGTCAGATTTTTGCTGAAATTGTGACCCCGGGGCTTAGGGATTTTTTCAAAAAAATATTTTCTGCCGGTTACGTTTTTGAGGGCTGATTTCTCGTCCTGTGATAAAAAGCCTTCTGTTTCCATCGCCAAAGCTTTCAGGGGATCATTTGCAAGCTTCTGGCACCATTTTTGAGTGAAATGCCAAAAGTCAGATTTTTGCTGAAATTGTGACCCCGGGGCTTAGGGATTTTTTCAAAAAAATATTTTCTGCCGGTAAAGTTTTTGAGCGCTGATTTCTTGTCCTGTGATAAAAAGCCTTCTGTTTCCATCGCCAAAGCTTTCTGGGGATCATTCGCAAGCTTCTGGCACCATTTTTGAGTGAATTGCCAAAAGTCAGATTTTTGCTGAAATTGTGACCCCGGGGCTTAGGGATTTTTTCAAAAAAATATTTTCTGCCGGTTAAGTTTTTGAGGGCTGATTTCTTGTCCTGTGATAAAAAGCCTTCTGTTTCCATCGCCAAAGCTTTCTGGGGATCATTTGCAAGCTTCTGGCACCATTTTTGAGTGAATTGCCAAAAGTCAGATTTTTGCTGAAATTGTGACCCCGGGGCTTAGGGATTTTTTCAAAAAAATATTTTCTGCCGGTTAAGTTTTTGAGGGCTGATTTCTTGTCCTGTGATAAAAAGGCTTCTGTTTCCATCGCCAAAGCTTTCAGGGGATCATTTGCAAGCTTCTGGCACCATTTTTGAGTGAATTGCCAAAAGTCAGATTTTTGCTGAAATTGTGACCCCGGGGCTTAGGGATTTTTTCAAAAAAATATTTTCTGCCGGTTACGTTTTTGAGGGCTGATTTCTCGTCCTGTGATAAAAAGCCTTCTGTTTCCATCGCCAAAGCTTTCAGGGGATCATTTGCAAGCTTCTGGCACCATTTTTGAGTGAAATGCCAAAAGTCAGATTTTTGCTGAAATTGTGACCCCGGGGCTTAGGGATTTTTTCAAAAAAATATTTTCTGCCGGTAAAGTTTTTGAGGGCTGATTTCTTGTCCTGTGATAAAAAGCCTTCTGTTTCCATCGCCAAAGCTTTCTGGGGATCATTTGCAAGCTTCGGGCACCATTTTTGAGTGAATTGCCAAAAGTCAGATTTTGGCTGAAATTGTGACCCCGGGGCTTAGGGATTTTTTCAAAAAAATATTTTCTGCCGGTTAAGTTTTTGAGGGCTGATTTCTTGTCCTGTGATAAAAAGCCTTCTGTTTCCATCGCCAAAGCTTTCAGGGGATCATTTGCAAGCTTCTGGCACCATTTTTGAGTGAATTGCCAAAAGTCAGATTTTTGCTGAAATTGTGACCCCGGGGCTTAGGGATTTTTTCAAAAAAATATTTTCTGCCGGTTACGTTTTTGAGGGCTGATTTCTCGTCCTGTGATAAAAAGCCTTCTGTTTCCATCGCCAAAGCTTTCAGGGGATCATTTGCAAGCTTCTGGCACCATTTTTGAGTGAAATGCCAAAAGTCAGATTTTTGCTGAAATTGTGACCCCGGGGCTTAGGGATTTTTTCAAAAAAATATTTTCTGCCGGTAAAGTTTTTGAGCGCTGATTTCTTGTCCTGTGATAAAAAGCCTTCTGTTTCCATCGCCAAAGCTTTCTGGGGATCATTCGCAAGCTTCTGGCACCATTTTTGAGTGAATTGCCAAAAGTCAGATTTTTGCTGAAATTGTGACCCCGGGGCTTAGGGATTTTTTCAAAAAAATATTTTCTGCCGGTTAAGTTTTTGAGGGCTGATTTCTTGTCCTGTGATAAAAAGCCTTCTGTTTCCATCGCCAAAGCTTTCAGGGGATCATTTGCAAGCTTCTGGCACCATTTTTGAGTGAATTGCCAAAAGTCAGATTTTTGCTGAAATTGTGACCCCGGGGCTTAGGGATTTTTTCAAAAAAATATTTTCTGCCGGTTACGTTTTTGAGGGCTGATTTCTCGTCCTGTGATAAAAAGCCTTCTGTTTCCATCGCCAAAGCTTTCAGGGGATCATTTGCAAGCTTCTGGCACCATTTTTGAGTGAATTGCCAAAAGTCAGATTTTTGCTGAAATTGTGACCCCGGGGCTTAGGGATTTTTTCAAAAAAATATTTTCTGCCGGTAAAGTTTTTGAGGGCTGATTTCTTGTCCTGTGATAAAAAGCCTTCTGTTTCCATCGCCAAAGCTTTCTGGGGATCATTCGCAAGCTTCTGGCACCATTTTTGAGTGAATTGCCAAAAGTCAGATTTTTGCTGAAATTGTGACCCCGGGGCTTAGGGATTTTTTCAAAAAAATATTTTCTGCCGGTTAAGTTTTTGAGGGCTGATTTCTTGTCCTGTGATAAAAAGCCTTCTGTTTCCATCGCCAAAGCTTTCAGGGGATCATTTGCAAGCTTCCGACACCATTTTTGAGTGAATTGCCAAAAGTCAGATTTTTGCTGAAATTGTGACCCCGGGGCTTAGGGATTTTTTCAAAAAAATATTTTCTGCCGGTAAAGTTTTTGAGGGCTGATTTCTTGTCCTGTGATAAAAAGCCTTCTGTTTCCATCGCCAAAGCTTTCAGGGGATCATTTGCAAGCTTCTGGCACCATTTTTGAGTGAATTGTCAAAAGTCAGATGAGGGCTTAGGGATCATTTGCAAGCTTCTGGCACCATTTTTGAGTGAATTGCCAAAAGTCAGATTTTTGCTGAAATTGTGACCCCGGGGCTTAGGGATTTTTTCAAAAAAATATTTTCTGCCGGTAAAGTTTTTGAGGGCTGATTTCTTGTCCTGTGATAAAAAGCCTTCTGTTTCCATCGCCAAAGCTTTCTGGGGATCATTTGCAATCTTCTGGCACCATTTTTGAGTGAATTGCCAAAAGTCAGATTTTTGCTGAAATTGTGACCCCGGGGCTTAGGGATTTTTTCAAAAAAATATTTTCTGCCGGTAAAGTTTTTGAGGGCTGATTTCTTGTCCTGTGATAAAAAGCCTTCTGTTTCCATCGCCAAAGCTTTCTGGGGATCATTTGCAAGCTTCTGGCACCATTTTTGAGTGAATTGCCAAAAGTCAGATTTTTGCTGAAATTGTGACCCCGGGGCTTAGGGATTTTTTCAAAAAAATATTTTCTGCCGGTTAAGTTTTTGAGGGCTGATTTCTTGTCCTGTGATAAAAAGCCTTCTGTGTCCATCGCCAAAGCTTTCATGGGATCATTTGCAAGCTTCTGGCACCATTTTTGAGTGAATTGCCAAAAGTCAGATTTTTGCTGAAATTGTGACCCCGGGGCTTAGGGATTTTTTCAAAAAAATATTTTCTGCCGGTTACGTTTTTGAGGGCTGATTTCTCGTCCTGTGATAAAAAGCCTTCTGTTTCCATCGCCAAAGCTTTCAGGGGATCATTTGCAAGCTTCTGGCACCATTTTTCAATGAATTGCCAAAAGTCAGATTTTTGCTGAAATTGTGACCCCGGGGCTTAGGGATTTTTTCAAAAAAATATTTTCTGCCGGTTAAGTTTTTGAGGGCTGATTTCTTGTCCTGCGATAAAAAGCCTTCTGTTTCCATCGCCAAAGCTTTCAGGGGATCATTTGCAAGCTTCTGGCACCATTTTTGAGTGAATTGCCAAAAGTCAGATTTTTGCTGAAATTGTGACCCCGGGGCTTAGGGATTTTTTCAAAAAAATATTTTCTGCCGGTTACGTTTTTGAGGGCTGATTTCTCGTCCTGCGATAAAAAGCCTTCTGTTTCCATCGCCAAAGCTTTCAGGGGATCATTTGCAAGCTTCTGGCACCATTTTTCAATGAATTGCCAAAAGTCAGATTTTTGCTGAAATTGTGACCCCGGGGCTTAGGGATTTTTTCAAAAAAATATTTTCTGCCGGTTAAGTTTTTGAGGGCTGATTTCTTGTCCTGCGATAAAAAGCCTTCTGTTTCCATAGCCAAAGCTTTCAGGGGATCATTTGCAAGCTTCTGGCACCATTTTTGAGTGAATTGCCAAAAGTCAGATTTTTGCTGAAATTGTGACCCCGGGGCTTAGGGATTTTTTCAAAAAAATATTTTCTGCCGGTTACGTTTTTGAGGGCTGATTTCTCGTCCTGTGATAAAAAGCCTTCTGTTTCCATCGCCAAAGCTTTCAGGGGATCATTTGCAAGCTTCTGGCACCATTTTTGAGTGAATTGCCAAAAGTCAGATTTTTGCTGAAATTGAGACCCCGGGGCTTAGGGATTTTTTCAAAAAAATATTTTCTGCCGGTTACGTTTTTGAGGGCTGATTTCTCGTCCTGTGATAAAAAGCCTTCTGTTTCCATCGCCAAAGCTTTCAGGGGATCATTTGCAAGCTTCTGGCACCATTTTTGAGTGAATTGCCAAAAGTCAGATTTTTGCTGAAATTGTGACCCCGGGGCTTAGGGATTTTTTCAAAAAAATATTTTCTGCCGGTAAAGTTTTTGAGGGCTGATTTCTTGTCCTGTGATAAAAAGCCTTCTGTTTCCATCGCCAAAGCTTTCTGGGGATCATTCGCAAGCTTCTGGCACCATTTTTGAGTGAATTGCCAAAAGTCAGATTTTTGCTGAAATTGTGACCCCGGGGCTTAGGGATTTTTTCAAAAAAATATTTTCTGCCGGTAAAGTTTTTGAGGGCTGATTTCTTGTCCTGTGATAAAAAGCCTTCTGTTTCCATCGCCAAAGCTTTCTGGGGATCATTTGCAATCTTCTGGCACCATTTTTGAGTGAATTGCCAAAAGTCAGATTTTTGCTGAAATTGTGACCCCGGGGCTTAGGGATTTTTTCAAAAAAATATTTTCTGCCGGTAAAGTTTTTGAGGGCTGATTTCTTGTCCTGTGATAAAAAGCCTTCTGTTTCCATCGCCAAAGCTTTCTGGGGATCATTTGCAAGCTTCTGGCACCATTTTTGAGTGAATTGCCAAAAGTCAGATTTTTGCTGAAATTGTGACCCCGGGGCTTAGGGATTTTTTCAAAAAAATATTTTCTGCCGGTTAAGTTTTTGAGGGCTGATTTCTTGTCCTGTGATAAAAAGCCTTCTGTGTCCATCGCCAAAGCTTTCATGGGATCATTTGCAAGCTTCTGGCACCATTTTTGAGTGAATTGCCAAAAGTCAGATTTTTGCTGAAATTGTGACCCCGGGGCTTAGGGATTTTTTCAAAAAAATATTTTCTGCCGGTTACGTTTTTGAGGGCTGATTTCTCGTCCTGTGATAAAAAGCCTTCTGTTTCCATCGCCAAAGCTTTCAGGGGATCATTTGCAAGCTTCTGGCACCATTTTTCAATGAATTGCCAAAAGTCAGATTTTTGCTGAAATTGTGACCCCGGGGCTTAGGGATTTTTTCAAAAAAATATTTTCTGCCGGTTAAGTTTTTGAGGGCTGATTTCTTGTCCTGCGATAAAAAGCCTTCTGTTTCCATCGCCAAAGCTTTCAGGGGATCATTTGCAAGCTTCTGGCACCATTTTTGAGTGAATTGCCAAAAGTCAGATTTTTGCTGAAATTGTGACCCCGGGGCTTAGGGATTTTTTCAAAAAAATATTTTCTGCCGGTTACGTTTTTGAGGGCTGATTTCTTGTCCTGCGATAAAAAGCCTTCTGTTTCCATCGCCAAAGCTTTCAGGGGATCATTTGCAAGCTTCTGGCACCATTTTTGAGTGAATTGCCAAAAGTCAGATTTTTGCTGAAATTGTGACCCCGGGGCTTAGGGATTTTTTCAAAAAAATATTTTCTGCCGGTTAAGTTTTTGAGGGCTGATTTCTTGTCCTGCGATAAAAAGCCTTCTGTTTCCATCGCCAAAGCTTTCAGGGGATCATTTGCAAGCTTCTGGCACCATTTTTGAGTGAATTGCCAAAAGTCCGATTTTTGCTGAAATTGTGACCCCGGGGCTTAGGGATTTTTTCAAAAAAATATTTTCTGCCGGTAAAGTTTTTGAGGGCTGATTTCTTGTCCTGTGATAAAAAGCCTTCTGTTTCCATCGCCAAAGCTTTCTGGGGATCACTTGCAAGCTTCTGGCACCATTTTTGAGTGAATTGCCAAAAGTCAGATTTTTGGTGCAATTGTGACCCCGGGGCTTAGGGATTTTTTCAAAAAAATATTTTCTGCCGGTTAAGTTTTTGAGGGCTGATTTCTTGTCCTGTGATAAAAAGCCTTCTGTTTCCATCGCCAAAGCTTTCAGGGGATCATTTGCAAGCTTCTGGCACCATTTTTGAGTGAATTGCCAAAAGTCAGATTTTTGCTGAAATTGTGACCCCGGGGCTTAGGGATTTTTTCCAAAAAATATTTTCTGCCGGTTACGTTTTTGAGGGCTGATTTCTCGTCCTGTGATAAAAAGCCTTCTGTTTCCATCGCCAAAGCTTTCAGGGGATCATTTGCAAGCTTCTGGCACCATTTTTGAGTGAAATGCCAAAAGTCAGATTTTTGCTGAAATTGTGACCCCGGGGCTTAGGGATTTTTTCAAAAAAATATTTTCTGCCGGTTACGTTTTTGAGGGCTGATTTCTTGTCCTGTGATAAAAAGCCTTCTGTTTCCATCGCCAAAGGTTTCAGGGGATCATTTGCAAGCTTCTGGCACCATTTTTGAGTGAATTGCCAAAAGTCAGATTAGGGCTTAGGGATCATTTGCAAGCTTCTGGCACCATTTTTGAGTGAATTGCCAAAAGTCAGATTTTTGCTGAAATTGTGACCCCGGGGCTTAGGGATTTTTTCAAAAAAATATTTTCTGCCGGTTACGTTTTTGAGGGCTGATTTCTTGTCCTGTGATAAAAAGCCTTCTGTTTCCATCGCCAAAGCTTTCAGGGGATCATTTGCAAGCTTCTGGCACCATTTTTGAGTGAATTGCCAAAAGTCAGATTAGGGCTTAGGGATCATTTGCAAGCTTCTGGCACCATTTTTGAGTGAATTGCCAAAAGTCAGATTTTTGCTGAAATTGTGACCCCGGGGCTTAGGGATTTTTTCAAAAAAATATTTTCTGCCGATTACGTTTTTGAGGGCTGATTTCTTGTCCTGTGATAAAAAGCCTTCTGTTTCCATCGCCAAAGCTTTCTGGGGATCATTCGCAAGCTTCTGGCACCATTTTTGAGTGAATTGCCAAAAGTCAGATTTTTGCTGAAATTGTGACCCCGGGGCTTAGGGATTTTTTCAAAAAAATATTTTCTGCCGGTTACGTTTTTGAGGGCTGATTTCTTGTCCTGTGATAAAAAGCCTTCTGTTTCCATCGCCAAAGCTTTCTGGGGATCATTTGCAAGCTTCTGGCACCATTTTTGAGTGAATTGCCAAAAGTCAGATTTTTGCTGAAATTGTGACCCCGGGGCTTAGGGATTTTTTCAAAAAAATATTTTCTACCGGTTACGTTTTTGAGGGCTGATTTCTCGTCCTGTGATAAAAAGCCTTCTGTTTCCATCGCCAAAGCTTTCAGGGGATCATTTGCAAGCTTCTGGCACCATTTTTGAGTGAAATGCCAAAAGTCAGATTTTTGCTGAAATTGTGACCCCGGGGCTTAGGGATTTTTTCAAAAAAATATTTTCTGCTGGTAAAGTTTTTGAGGGCTGATTTCTCGTCCTGTGATAAAAAGCCTTCTGTTTCCATTGCCAAAGCTTTCTGGGGATCATTTGCAAGCTTCTGGCACCATTTTTGAGTGAATTGCCAAAAGTCAGATTTTTGCTGAAATTGTGACCCCGGGGCTTAGGGATTTTTTCAAAAAAATATTTTCTGCCGGTTAAGTTTTTGAGGGCTGATTTCTTGTCCTGTGATAAAAAGGCTTCTGTTTCCATCGCCAAAGCTTTCAGGGGATCATTTGCAAGCTTCTGGCACCATTTTTGAGTGAATTGCCAAAAGTCAGATTTTTGCTGAAATTGTGACCCCGGGGCTTAGGGATTTTTTCAAAAAAATATTTTCTGCCGGTTACGTTTTTGAGGGCTGATTTCTCGTCCTGTGATAAAAAGCCTTCTGTTTCCATCGCCAAAGCTTTCAGGGGATCATTTGCAAGCTTCTGGCACCATTTTTGAGTGAAATGCCAAAAGTCAGATTTTTGCTGAAATTGTGACCCCGGGGCTTAGGGATTTTTTCAAAAAAATATTTTCTGCCGGTAAAGTTTTTGAGGGCTGATTTCTTGTCCTGTGATAAAAAGCCTTCTGTTTCCATCGCCAAAGCTTTCTGGGGATCATTTGCAAGCTTCGGGCACCATTTTTGAGTGAATTGCCAAAAGTCAGATTTTGGCTGAAATTGTGACCCCGGGGCTTAGGGATTTTTTCAAAAAAATATTTTCTGCCGGTTAAGTTTTTGAGGGCTGATTTCTTGTCCTGTGATAAAAAGCCTTCTGTTTCCATCGCCAAAGCTTTCAGGGGATCATTTGCAAGCTTCTGGCACCATTTTTGAGTGAATTGCCAAAAGTCAGATTTTTGCTGAAATTGTGACCCCGGGGCTTAGGGATTTTTTCAAAAAAATATTTTCTGCCGGTTACGTTTTTGAGGGCTGATTTCTCGTCCTGTGATAAAAAGCCTTCTGTTTCCATCGCCAAAGCTTTCAGGGGATCATTTGCAAGCTTCTGGCACCATTTTTGAGTGAAATGCCAAAAGTCAGATTTTTGCTGAAATTGTGACCCCGGGGCTTAGGGATTTTTTCAAAAAAATATTTTCTGCCGGTAAAGTTTTTGAGCGCTGATTTCTTGTCCTGTGATAAAAAGCCTTCTGTTTCCATCGCCAAAGCTTTCTGGGGATCATTCGCAAGCTTCTGGCACCATTTTTGAGTGAATTGCCAAAAGTCAGATTTTTGCTGAAATTGTGACCCCGGGGCTTAGGGATTTTTTCAAAAAAATATTTTCTGCCGGTTAAGTTTTTGAGGGCTGATTTCTTGTCCTGTGATAAAAAGCCTTCTGTTTCCATCGCCAAAGCTTTCTGGGGATCATTTGCAAGCTTCTGGCACCATTTTTGAGTGAATTGCCAAAAGTCAGATTTTTGCTGAAATTGTGACCCCGGGGCTTAGGGATTTTTTCAAAAAAATATTTTCTGCCGGTTAAGTTTTTGAGGGCTGATTTCTTGTCCTGTGATAAAAAGGCTTCTGTTTCCATCGCCAAAGCTTTCAGGGGATCATTTGCAAGCTTCTGGCACCATTTTTGAGTGAATTGCCAAAAGTCAGATTTTTGCTGAAATTGTGACCCCGGGGCTTAGGGATTTTTTCAAAAAAATATTTTCTGCCGGTAAAGTTTTTGAGGGCTGATTTCTTGTCCTGTGATAAAAAGCCTTCTGTTTCCATCGCCAAAGCTTTCTGGGGATCATTTGCAAGCTTCTGGCACCATTTTTGAGTGAATTGCCAAAAGTCAGATTTTTGCTGAAATTGTGACCCCGGGGCTTAGGGATTTTTTCAAAAAAATATTTTCTGCCGGTTAAGTTTTTGAGGGCTGATTTCTTGTCCTGTGATAAAAAGCCTTCTGTGTCCATCGCCAAAGCTTTCATGGGATCATTTGCAAGCTTCTGGCACCATTTTTGAGTGAATTGCCAAAAGTCAGATTTTTGCTGAAATTGTGACCCCGGGGCTTAGGGATTTTTTCAAAAAAATATTTTCTGCCGGTTACGTTTTTGAGGGCTGATTTCTCGTCCTGTGATAAAAAGCCTTCTGTTTCCATCGCCAAAGCTTTCAGGGGATCATTTGCAAGCTTCTGGCACCATTTTTCAATGAATTGCCAAAAGTCAGATTTTTGCTGAAATTGTGACCCCGGGGCTTAGGGATTTTTTCAAAAAAATATTTTCTGCCGGTTAAGTTTTTGAGGGCTGATTTCTTGTCCTGCGATAAAAAGCCTTCTGTTTCCATCGCCAAAGCTTTCAGGGGATCATTTGCAAGCTTCTGGCACCATTTTTGAGTGAATTGCCAAAAGTCAGATTTTTGCTGAAATTGTGACCCCGGGGCTTAGGGATTTTTTCAAAAAAATATTTTCTGCCGGTTACGTTTTTGAGGGCTGATTTCTCGTCCTGCGATAAAAAGCCTTCTGTTTCCATCGCCAAAGCTTTCAGGGGATCATTTGCAAGCTTCTGGCACCATTTTTCAATGAATTGCCAAAAGTCAGATTTTTGCTGAAATTGTGACCCCGGGGCTTAGGGATTTTTTCAAAAAAATATTTTCTGCCGGTTAAGTTTTTGAGGGCTGATTTCTTGTCCTGCGATAAAAAGCCTTCTGTTTCCATAGCCAAAGCTTTCAGGGGATCATTTGCAAGCTTCTGGCACCATTTTTGAGTGAATTGCCAAAAGTCAGATTTTTGCTGAAATTGTGACCCCGGGGCTTAGGGATTTTTTCAAAAAAATATTTTCTGCCGGTTACGTTTTTGAGGGCTGATTTCTCGTCCTGTGATAAAAAGCCTTCTGTTTCCATCGCCAAAGCTTTCAGGGGATCATTTGCAAGCTTCTGGCACCATTTTTGAGTGAAATGCCAAAAGTCAGATTTTTGCTGAAATTGAGACCCCGGGGCTTAGGGATTTTTTCAAAAAAATATTTTCTGCCGGTTACGTTTTTGAGGGCTGATTTCTTGTCCTGTGATAAAAAGCCTTCTGTTTCCATCGCCAAAGCTTTCAGGGGATCATTTGCAAGCTTCTGGCACCATTTTTGAGTGAATTGCCAAAAGTCAGATTTTTGCTGAAATTGTGACCCCGGGGCTTAGGGATTTTTTCAAAAAAATATTTTCTGCCGGTTAAGTTTTTGAGGGCTGATTTCTTGTCCTGTGATAAAAAGCCTTCTGTTTCCATAGCCAAAGCTTTCAGGGGATCATTTGCAAGCTTCTGGCACCATTTTTGAGTGAATTGCCAAAAGTCAGATTTTTGCTGAAATTGTGACCCCGGGGCTTAGGGATTTTTTCAAAAAAATATTTTCTGCCGGTTACGTTTTTGAGGGCTGATTTCTCGTCCTGTGATAAAAAGCCTTCTGTTTCCATCGCCAAAGCTTTCAGGGGATCATTTGCAAGCTTCTGGCACCATTTTTGAGTGAATTGCCAAAAGTCAGATTTTTGCTGAAATTGTGACCCCGGGGCTTAGGGATTTTTTCAAAAAAATATTTTCTGCCGGTAAAGTTTTTGAGGGCTGATTTCTTGTCCTGTGATAAAAAGCCTTCTGTTTCCATCGCCAAAGCTTTCTGGGGATCATTCGCAAGCTTCTGGCACCATTTTTGAGTGAATTGCCAAAAGTCAGATTTTTGCTGAAATTGTGACCCCGGGGCTTAGGGATTTTTTCAAAAAAATATTTTCTGCCGGTAAAGTTTTTGAGGGCTGATTTCTTGTCCTGTGATAAAAAGCCTTCTGTTTCCATCGCCAAAGCTTTCTGGGGATCATTTGCAATCTTCTGGCACCATTTTTGAGTGAATTGCCAAAAGTCAGATTTTTGCTGAAATTGTGACCCCGGGGCTTAGGGATTTTTTCAAAAAAATATTTTCTGCCGGTAAAGTTTTTGAGGGCTGATTTCTTGTCCTGTGATAAAAAGCCTTCTGTTTCCATCGCCAAAGCTTTCTGGGGATCATTTGCAAGCTTCTGGCACCATTTTTGAGTGAATTGCCAAAAGTCAGATTTTTGCTGAAATTGTGACCCCGGGGCTTAGGGATTTTTTCAAAAAAATATTTTCTGCCGGTTAAGTTTTTGAGGGCTGATTTCTTGTCCTGTGATAAAAAGCCTTCTGTGTCCATCGCCAAAGCTTTCATGGGATCATTTGCAAGCTTCTGGCACCATTTTTGAGTGAATTGCCAAAAGTCAGATTTTTGCTGAAATTGTGACCCCGGGGCTTAGGGATTTTTTCAAAAAAATATTTTCTGCCGGTTACGTTTTTGAGGGCTGATTTCTCGTCCTGTGATAAAAAGCCTTCTGTTTCCATCGCCAAAGCTTTCAGGGGATCATTTGCAAGCTTCTGGCACCATTTTTCAATGAATTGCCAAAAGTCAGATTTTTGCTGAAATTGTGACCCCGGGGCTTAGGGATTTTTTCAAAAAAATATTTTCTGCCGGTTAAGTTTTTGAGGGCTGATTTCTTGTCCTGCGATAAAAAGCCTTCTGTTTCCATCGCCAAAGCTTTCAGGGGATCATTTGCAAGCTTCTGGCACCATTTTTGAGTGAATTGCCAAAAGTCAGATTTTTGCTGAAATTGTGACCCCGGGGCTTAGGGATTTTTTCAAAAAAATATTTTCTGCCGGTTACGTTTTTGAGGGCTGATTTCTTGTCCTGCGATAAAAAGCCTTCTGTTTCCATCGCCAAAGCTTTCAGGGGATCATTTGCAAGCTTCTGGCACCATTTTTGAGTGAATTGCCAAAAGTCAGATTTTTGCTGAAATTGTGACCCCGGGGCTTAGGGATTTTTTCAAAAAAATATTTTCTGCCGGTTAAGTTTTTGAGGGCTGATTTCTTGTCCTGCGATAAAAAGCCTTCTGTTTCCATCGCCAAAGCTTTCAGGGGATCATTTGCAAGCTTCTGGCACCATTTTTGAGTGAATTGCCAAAAGTCAGATTTTTGCTGAAATTGTGACCCCGGGGCTTAGGGATTTTTTCAAAAAAATATTTTCTGCCGGTTACGTTTTTGAGGGCTGATTTCTCGTCCTGTGATAAAAAGCCTTCTGTTTCCATCGCCAAAGCTTTCAGGGGATCATTTGCAAGCTTCTGGCACCATTTTTGAGTGAATTGCCAAAAGTCAGATTTTTGCTGAAATTGTGACCCCGGGGCTTAGGGATTTTTTCAAAAAAATATTTTCTGCCGGTAAAGTTTTTGAGGGCTGATTTCTTGTCCTGTGATAAAAAGCCTTCTGTTTCCATCGCCAAAGCTTTCTGGGGATCATTCGCAAGCTTCTGGCACCATTTTTGAGTGAATTGCCAAAAGTCAGATTTTTGCTGAAATTGTGACCCCGGGGCTTAGGGATTTTTTCAAAAAAATATTTTCTGCCGGTAAAGTTTTTGAGGGCTGATTTCTTGTCCTGTGATAAAAAGCCTTCTGTTTCCATCGCCAAAGCTTTCTGGGGATCATTTGCAAGCTTCTGGCACCATTTTTGAGTGAATTGCCAAAAGTCAGATTTTTGCTGAAATTGTGACCCCGGGGCTTAGGGATTTTTTCAAAAAAATATTTTCTGCCGGTAAAGTTTTTGAGGGCTGATTTCTTGTCCTGTGATAAAAAGCCTTCTGTTTCCATCGCCAAAGCTTTCTGGGGATCATTTGCAAGCTTCTGGCACCATTTTTGAGTGAATTGCCAAAAGTCAGATTTTTGCTGAAATTGTGACCCCGGGGCTTAGGGATTTTTTCAAAAAAATATTTTCTGCCGGTTAAGTTTTTGAGGGCTGATTTCTTGTCCTGTGATAAAAAGCCTTCTGTGTCCATCGCCAAAGCTTTCATGGGATCATTTGCAAGCTTCTGGCACCATTTTTGAGTGAATTGCCAAAAGTCAGATTTTTGCTGAAATTGTGACCCCGGGGCTTAGGGATTTTTTCAAAAAAATATTTTCTGCCGGTTACGTTTTTGAGGGCTGATTTCTCGTCCTGTGATAAAAAGCCTTCTGTTTCCATCGCCAAAGCTTTCAGGGGATCATTTGCAAGCTTCTGGCACCATTTTTCAATGAATTGCCAAAAGTCAGATTTTTGCTGAAATTGTGACCCCGGGGCTTAGGGATTTTTTCAAAAAAATATTTTCTGCCGGTTAAGTTTTTGAGGGCTGATTTCTTGTCCTGCGATAAAAAGCCTTCTGTTTCCATCGCCAAAGCTTTCAGGGGATCATTTGCAAGCTTCTGGCACCATTTTTGAGTGAATTGCCAAAAGTCAGATTTTTGCTGAAATTGTGACCCCGGGGCTTAGGGATTTTTTCAAAAAAATATTTTCTGCCGGTTACGTTTTTGAGGGCTGATTTCTTGTCCTGCGATAAAAAGCCTTCTGTTTCCATCGCCAAAGCTTTCAGGGGATCATTTGCAAGCTTCTGGCACCATTTTTGAGTGAATTGCCAAAAGTCAGATTTTTGCTGAAATTGTGACCCCGGGGCTTAGGGATTTTTTCAAAAAAATATTTTCTGCCGGTTAAGTTTTTGAGGGCTGATTTCTTGTCCTGCGATAAAAAGCCTTCTGTTTCCATCGCCAAAGCTTTCAGGGGATCATTTGCAAGCTTCTGGCACCATTTTTGAGTGAATTGCCAAAAGTCAGATTTTTGCTGAAATTGTGACCCCGGGGCTTAGGGATTTTTTCAAAAAAATATTTTCTGCCGGTAAAGTTTTTGAGGGCTGATTTCTTGTCCTGTGATAAAAAGCCTTCTGTTTCCATCGCCAAAGCTTTCTGGGGATCACTTGCAAGCTTCTGGCACCATTTTTGAGTGAATTGCCAAAAGTCAGATTTTTGGTGCAATTGTGACCCCGGGGCTTAGGGATTTTTTCAAAAAAATATTTTCTGCCGGTTAAGTTTTTGAGGGCTGATTTCTTGTCCTGTGATAAAAAGCCTTCTGTTTCCATCGCCAAAGCTTTCAGGGGATCATTTGCAAGCTTCTGGCACCATTTTTGAGTGAATTGCCAAAAGTCAGATTTTTGCTGAAATTGTGACCCCGGGGCTTAGGGATTTTTTCCAAAAAATATTTTCTGCCGGTTACGTTTTTGAGGGCTGATTTCTCGTCCTGTGATAAAAAGCCTTCTGTTTCCATCGCCAAAGCTTTCAGGGGATCATTTGCAAGCTTCTGGCACCATTTTTGAGTGAAATGCCAAAAGTCAGATTTTTGCTGAAATTGTGACCCCGGGGCTTAGGGATTTTTTCAAAAAAATATTTTCTGCCGGTTACGTTTTTGAGGGCTGATTTCTTGTCCTGTGATAAAAAGCCTTCTGTTTCCATCGCCAAAGGTTTCAGGGGATCATTTGCAAGCTTCTGGCACCATTTTTGAGTGAATTGCCAAAAGTCAGATTAGGGCTTAGGGATCATTTGCAAGCTTCTGGCACCATTTTTGAGTGAATTGCCAAAAGTCAGATTTTTGCTGAAATTGTGACCCCGGGGCTTAGGGATTTTTTCAAAAAAATATTTTCTGCCGGTTACGTTTTTGAGGGCTGATTTCTTGTCCTGTGATAAAAAGCCTTCTGTTTCCATCGCCAAAGCTTTCAGGGGATCATTTGCAAGCTTCTGGCACCATTTTTGAGTGAATTGCCAAAAGTCAGATTAGGGCTTAGGGATCATTTGCAAGCTTCTGGCACCATTTTTGAGTGAATTGCCAAAAGTCAGATTTTTGCTGAAATTGTGACCCCGGGGCTTAGGGATTTTTTCAAAAAAATATTTTCTGCCGATTACGTTTTTGAGGGCTGATTTCTTGTCCTGTGATAAAAAGCCTTCTGTTTCCATCGCCAAAGCTTTCATGGGATCATTTGCAAGCTTCTGGCACCATTTTTGAGTGAATTGCCAAAAGTCAGATTTTTGCTGAAATTGTGACCCCGGGGCTTAGGGATTTTTTCAAAAAAATATTTTCTGCCGGTTAAGTTTTTGAGGGCTGATTTCTTGTCCTGTGATAAAAAGCCTTCTGTTTCCATAGCCAAAGCTTTCAGGGGATCATTTGCAAGCTTCTGGCACCATTTTTGAGTGAATTGCCAAAAGTCAGATTTTTGCTGAAATTGTGACCCCGGGGCTTAGGGATTTTTTCAAAAAAATATTTTCTGCCGGTAAAGTTTTTGAGGGCTGATTTCTCGTCCTGTGATAAAAAGCCTTCTGTTTCCATCGCCAAAGCTTTCAGGGGATCATTTGCAAGCTTCTGGCACCATTTTTGAGTGAATTGCCAAAAGTCAGATTTTTGCTGAAATTGTGACCCCGGGGCTTAGGGATTTTTTCAAAAAAATATTTTCTGCCGGTTAAGTTTTTGAGGGCTGTTTTCTTGTCCTGTGATAAAAAGCCTTCTGTTTCCATCGCCAAAGCTTTCAGGGGATCATTTGCTAGCTTCTGGCACCATTTTTGAGTGAATTGCCAAAAGTCAGATTTTTGCTGAAATTGTGACCCCGGGGCTTAGGGATTTTTTCAAAAAAATATTTTCTGCCGGTAAAGTTTTTGAGGGCTGATTTCTTGTCCTGTGATAAAAAGCCTTCTGTTTCCATGGCCAAAGCTTTCAGGGGATCATTTGCAAGCTTCTGGCACCATTTTTGAGTGAAATGCCAAAAGTCAGATTTTTGCTGAAATTGTGACCCCGGGGCTTAGGGATTTTTTCAAAAAAATATTTTCTGCCGGTTACGTTTTTGAGGGCTGATTTCTCGTCCTGTGATAAAAAGCCTTCTGTTTCCATCGCCAAAGCTTTCAGGGGATCATTTGCAAGCTTCTGGCACCATTTTTGAGTGAAATGCCAAAAGTCAGATTTTTGCTGAAATTGTGACCCCGGGGCTTAGGGATTTTTTCAAAAAAATATTTTCTGCCGGTAAAGTTTTTGAGGGCTGATTTCTTGTCCTGTGATAAAAAGCCTTCTGTTTCCATCGCCAAAGCTTTCTGGGGATCATTTGCAAGCTTCTGGCACCATTTTTGAGTGAATTGCCAAAAGTCAGATTTTTGCTGAAATTGTGACCCCGGGGCTTAGGGATTTTTTCAAAAAAATATTTTCTGCCGGTTAAGTTTTTGAGGGCTGATTTCTTGTCCTGTGATAAAAAGCCTTCTGTTTCCATCGCCAAAGCTTTCAGGGGATCATTTGCAAGCTTCTGGCACCATTTTTGAGTGAATTGCCAAAAGTCAGATTTTTGCTGAAATTGTGACCCCGGGGCTTAGGGATTTTTTCAAAAAAATATTTTCTGCCGGTTACGTTTTTGAGGGCTGATTTCTCGTCCTGTGATAAAAAGCCTTCTGTTTCCATCGCCAAAGCTTTCAGAGGATCATTTGCAAGCTTCTGGCACCATTTTTGAGTGAATTGCCAAAAGTCAGATTTTGGCTGAAATTGTGTCCCTGGGGCTTAGGGATTTTTTCAAAAAAATATTTTCTGCCGGTAAAGTTTTTGAGGGCTGATTTCTTGTCCTGTGATAAAAAGCCTTCTGTTTCCATCGCCAAAGCTTTCTGGGGATCATTCGCAAGCTTCTGGCACCATTTTTGAGTGAATTGCCAAAAGTCAGATTTTTGCTGAAATTGTGACCCCGGGGCTTAGGGATTTTTTCAAAAAAATATTTTCTGCCGGTAAAGTTTTTGAGGGCTGATTTCTTGTCCTGTGATAAAAAGCCTTCTGTTTCCATCGCCAAAGCTTTCTGGGGATCATTTGCAATCTTCTGGCACCATTTTTGAGTGAATTGCCAAAAGTCAGATTTTTGCTGAAATTGTGACCCCGGGGCTTAGGGATTTTTTCAAAAAAATATTTTCTGCCGGTAAAGTTTTTGAGGGCTGATTTCTTGTCCTGTGATAAAAAGCCTTCTGTTTCCATCGCCAAAGCTTTCTGGGGATCATTTGCAAGCTTCTGGCACCATTTTTGAGTGAATTGCCAAAAGTCAGATTTTTGCTGAAATTGTGACCCCGGGGCTTAGGGATTTTTTCAAAAAAATATTTTCTGCCGGTTAAGTTTTTGAGGGCTGATTTCTTGTCCTGTGATAAAAAGCCTTCTGTGTCCATCGCCAAAGCTTTCATGGGATCATTTGCAAGCTTCTGGCACCATTTTTGAGTGAATTGCCAAAAGTCAGATTTTTGCTGAAATTGTGACCCCGGGGCTTAGGGATTTTTTCAAAAAAATATTTTCTGCCGGTTACGTTTTTGAGGGCTGATTTCTCGTCCTGTGATAAAAAGCCTTCTGTTTCCATCGCCAAAGCTTTCAGGGGATCATTTGCAAGCTTCTGGCACCATTTTTCAATGAATTGCCAAAAGTCAGATTTTTGCTGAAATTGTGACCCCGGGGCTTAGGGATTTTTTCAAAAAAATATTTTCTGCCGGTTAAGTTTTTGAGGGCTGATTTCTTGTCCTGCGATAAAAAGCCTTCTGTTTCCATCGCCAAAGCTTTCAGGGGATCATTTGCAAGCTTCTGGCACCATTTTTGAGTGAATTGCCAAAAGTCAGATTTTTGCTGAAATTGTGACCCCGGGGCTTAGGGATTTTTTCAAAAAAATATTTTCTGCCGGTTAAGTTTTTGAGGGCTGATTTCTTGTCCTGCGATAAAAAGCCTTCTGTTTCCATCGCCAAAGCTTTCAGGGGATCATTTGCAAGCTTCTGGCACCATTTTTGAGTGAATTGCCAAAAGTCAGATTTTTGCTGAAATTGTGACCCCGGGGCTTAGGGATTTTTTCAAAAAAATATTTTCTGCCGGTTACGTTTTTGAGGGCTGATTTCTTGTCCTGCGATAAAAAGCCTTCTGTTTCCATCGCCAAAGCTTTCAGGGGATCATTTGCAAGCTTCTGGCACCATTTTTGAGTGAATTGCCAAAAGTCAGATTTTTGCTGAAATTGTGACCCCGGGGCTTAGGGATTTTTTCAAAAAAATATTTTCTGCCGGTTAAGTTTTTGAGGGCTGATTTCTTGTCCTGCGATAAAAAGCCTTCTGTTTCCATCGCCAAAGCTTTCAGGGGATCATTTGCAAGCTTCTGGCACCATTTTTGAGTGAATTGCCAAAAGTCAGATTTTTGCTGAAATTGTGACCCCGGGGCTTAGGGATTTTTTCAAAAAAATATTTTCTGCCGGTTACGTTTTTGAGGGCTGATTTCTCGTCCTGTGATAAAAAGCCTTCTGTTTCCATCGCCAAAGCTTTCAGGGGATCATTTGCAAGCTTCTGGCACCATTTTTGAGTGAAATGCCAAAAGTCAGATTTTTGCTGAAATTGAGACCCCGGGGCTTAGGGATTTTTTCAAAAAAATATTTTCTGCCGGTTACGTTTTTGAGGGCTGATTTCTTGTCCTGTGATAAAAAGCCTTCTGTTTCCATCGCCAAAGCTTTCAGGGGATCATTTGCAAGCTTCTGGCACCATTTTTGAGTGAATTGCCAAAAGTCAGATTTTTGCTGAAATTGTGACCCCGGGGCTTAGGGATTTTTTCAAAAAAATATTTTCTGCCGGTTAAGTTTTTGAGGGCTGATTTCTTGTCCTGTGATAAAAAGCCTTCTGTTTCCATAGCCAAAGCTTTCAGGGGATCATTTGCAAGCTTCTGGCACCATTTTTGAGTGAATTGCCAAAAGTCAGATTTTTGCTGAAATTGTGACCCCGGGGCTTAGGGATTTTTTCAAAAAAATATTTTCTGCCGGTAAAGTTTTTGAGGGCTGATTTCTCGTCCTGTGATAAAAAGCCTTCTGTTTCCATCGCCAAAGCTTTCAGAGGATCATTTGCAAGCTTCTGGCACCATTTTTGAGTGAATTGCCAAAAGTCAGATTTTGGCTGAAATTGTGTCCCTGGGGCTTAGGGATTTTTTCAAAAAAATATTTTCTGCCGGTAAAGTTTTTGAGGGCTGATTTCTTGTCCTGTGATAAAAAGCCTTCTGTTTCCATCGCCAAAGCTTTCTGGGGATCATTTGCAAGCTTCTGGCACCATTTTTGAGTGAATTGCCAAAAGTCAGATTTTTGCTGAAATTGTGACCCCGGGGCTTAGGGATTTTTTCAAAAAAATATTTTCTGCCGGTAAAGTTTTTGAGGGCTGATTTCTTGTCCTGTGATAAAAAGCCTTCTGTTTCCATCGCCAAAGCTTTCTGGGGATCATTTGCAATCTTCTGGCACCATTTTTGAGTGAATTGCCAAAAGTCAGATTTTTGCTGAAATTGTGACCCCGGGGCTTAGGGATTTTTTCAAAAAAATATTTTCTGCCGGTAAAGTTTTTGAGGGCTGATTTCTTGTCCTGTGATAAAAAGCCTTCTGTTTCCATCGCCAAAGCTTTCTGGGGATCATTTGCAAGCTTCTGGCACCATTTTTGAGTGAATTGCCAAAAGTCAGATTTTTGCTGAAATTGTGACCCCGGGGCTTAGGGATTTTTTCAAAAAAATATTTTCTGCCGGTTAAGTTTTTGAGGGCTGATTTCTTGTCCTGTGATAAAAAGCCTTCTGTGTCCATCGCCAAAGCTTTCATGGGATCATTTGCAAGCTTCTGGCACCATTTTTGAGTGAATTGCCAAAAGTCAGATTTTTGCTGAAATTGTGACCCCGGGGCTTAGGGATTTTTTCAAAAAAATATTTTCTGCCGGTTACGTTTTTGAGGGCTGATTTCTCGTCCTGTGATAAAAAGCCTTCTGTTTCCATCGCCAAAGCTTTCAGGGGATCATTTGCAAGCTTCTGGCACCATTTTTCAATGAATTGCCAAAAGTCAGATTTTTGCTGAAATTGTGACCCCGGGGCTTAGGGATTTTTTCAAAAAAATATTTTCTGCCGGTTAAGTTTTTGAGGGCTGATTTCTTGTCCTGCGATAAAAAGCCTTCTGTTTCCATCGCCAAAGCTTTCAGGGGATCATTTGCAAGCTTCTGGCACCATTTTTGAGTGAATTGCCAAAAGTCAGATTTTTGCTGAAATTGTGACCCCGGGGCTTAGGGATTTTTTCAAAAAAATATTTTCTGCCGGTTACGTTTTTGAGGGCTGATTTCTTGTCCTGCGATAAAAAGCCTTCTGTTTCCATCGCCAAAGCTTTCAGGGGATCATTTGCAAGCTTCTGGCACCATTTTTGAGTGAATTGCCAAAAGTCAGATTTTTGCTGAAATTGTGACCCCGGGGCTTAGGGATTTTTTCAAAAAAATATTTTCTGCCGGTTAAGTTTTTGAGGGCTGATTTCTTGTCCTGCGATAAAAAGCCTTCTGTTTCCATCGCCAAAGCTTTCAGGGGATCATTTGCAAGCTTCTGGCACCATTTTTGAGTGAATTGCCAAAAGTCAGATTTTTGCTGAAATTGTGACCCCGGGGCTTAGGGATTTTTTCAAAAAAATATTTTCTGCCGGTTACGTTTTTGAGGGCTGATTTCTCGTCCTGTGATAAAAAGCCTTCTGTTTCCATCGCCAAAGCTTTCAGGGGATCATTTGCAAGCTTCTGGCACCATTTTTGAGTGAAATGCCAAAAGTCAGATTTTTGCTGAAATTGAGACCCCGGGGCTTAGGGATTTTTTCAAAAAAATATTTTCTGCCGGTTACGTTTTTGAGGGCTGATTTCTTGTCCTGTGATAAAAAGCCTTCTGTTTCCATCGCCAAAGCTTTCAGGGGATCATTTGCAAGCTTCTGGCACCATTTTTGAGTGAATTGCCAAAAGTCAGATTTTTGCTGAAATTGTGACCCCGGGGCTTAGGGATTTTTTCAAAAAAATATTTTCTGCCGGTTAAGTTTTTGAGGGCTGATTTCTTGTCCTGTGATAAAAAGCCTTCTGTTTCCATAGCCAAAGCTTGCAGGGGATCATTTGCAAGCTTCTGGCACCATTTTTGAGTGAATTGCCAAAAGTCAGATTTTTGCTGAAATTGTGACCCCGGGGCTTAGGGATTTTTTCAAAAAAATATTTTCTGCCGGTAAAGTTTTTGAGGGCTGATTTCTCGTCCTGTGATAAAAAGCCTTCTGTTTCCATCGCCAAAGCTTTCAGGGGATCATTTGCAAGCTTCTGGCACCATTTTTGAGTGAATTGCCAAAAGTCAGATTTTTGCTGAAATTGTGACCCCGGGGCTTAGGGATTTTTTCAAAAAAATATTTTCTGCCGGTTAAGTTTTTGAGGGCTGTTTTCTTGTCCTGTGATAAAAAGCCTTCTGTTTCCATCGCCAAAGCTTTCAGGGGATCATTTGCTAGCTTCTGGCACCATTTTTGAGTGAATTGCCAAAAGTCAGATTTTTGCTGAAATTGTGACCCCGGGGCTTAGGGATTTTTTCAAAAAAATATTTTCTGCCGGTAAAGTTTTTGAGGGCTGATTTCTTGTCCTGTGATAAAAAGCCTTCTGTTTCCATGGCCAAAGCTTTCAGGGGATCATTTGCAAGCTTCTGGCACCATTTTTGAGTGAAATGCCAAAAGTCAGATTTTTGCTGAAATTGTGACCCCGGGGCTTAGGGATTTTTTCAAAAAAATATTTTCTGCCGGTTACGTTTTTGAGGGCTGATTTCTCGTCCTGTGATAAAAAGCCTTCTGTTTCCATCGCCAAAGCTTTCAGGGGATCATTTGCAAGCTTCTGGCACCATTTTTGAGTGAAATGCCAAAAGTCAGATTTTTGCTGAAATTGTGACCCCGGGGCTTAGGGATTTTTTCAAAAAAATATTTTCTGCCGGTAAAGTTTTTGAGGGCTGATTTCTTGTCCTGTGATAAAAAGCCTTCTGTTTCCATCGCCAAAGCTTTCTGGGGATCATTTGCAAGCTTCTGGCACCATTTTTGAGTGAATTGCCAAAAGTCAGATTTTTGCTGAAATTGTGACCCCGGGGCTTAGGGATTTTTTCAAAAAAATATTTTCTGCCGGTTAAGTTTTTGAGGGCTGATTTCTTGTCCTGTGATAAAAAGCCTTCTGTTTCCATCGCCAAAGCTTTCAGGGGATCATTTGCAAGCTTCTGGCACCATTTTTGAGTGAATTGCCAAAAGTCAGATTTTTGCTGAAATTGTGACCCCGGGGCTTAGGGATTTTTTCAAAAAAATATTTTCTGCCGGTAAAGTTTTTGAGGGCTGATTTCTCGTCCTGTGATAAAAAGCCTTCTGTTTCCATCGCCAAAGCTTTCAGGGGATCATTTGCAAGCTTCTGGCACCATTTTTGAGTGAATTGCCAAAAGTCAGATTTTTGCTGAAATTGTGACCCCGGGGCTTAGGGATTTTTTCAAAAAAATATTTTCTGCCGGTTAAGTTTTTGAGGGCTGTTTTCTTGTCCTGTGATAAAAAGCCTTCTGTTTCCATCGCCAAAGCTTTCAGGGGATCATTTGCTAGCTTCTGGCACCATTTTTGAGTGAATTGCCAAAAGTCAGATTTTTGCTGAAATTGTGACCCCGGGGCTTAGGGATTTTTTCAAAAAAATATTTTCTGCCGGTAAAGTTTTTGAGGGCTGATTTCTTGTCCTGTGATAAAAAGCCTTCTGTTTCCATGGCCAAAGCTTTCAGGGGATCATTTGCAAGCTTCTGGCACCATTTTTGAGTGAAATGCCAAAAGTCAGATTTTTGCTGAAATTGTGACCCCGGGGCTTAGGGATTTTTTCAAAAAAATATTTTCTGCCGGTTACGTTTTTGAGGGCTGATTTCTTGTCCTGTGATAAAAAGCCTTCTGTTTCCATCGCCAAAGCTTTCTGGGGATCATTTGGAAGCTTCTGGCACCATTTTTGAGTGAATTGCCAAAAGTCAGATTTTTGCTGAAATTGTGACCCCGGGGCTTAGGGATTTTTTCAAAAAAATATTTTCTGCCGGTTAAGTTTTTGAGGGCTGATTTCTTGTCCTGTGATAAAAAGCCTTCTGTTTCCATCGCCAAAGCTTTCAGGGGATCATTTGCAAGCTTCTGGCACCATTTTTGAGTGAATTGCCAAAAGTCAGATTTTTGCTGAAATTGTGACCCCGGGGCTTAGGGATTTTTTCAAAAAAATATTTTCTGCCTGTTACCTTTTTGAGGGCTGATTTCTCGTCCTGTGATAAAAAGCCTTCTGTTTCCATCGCCAAAGCTTTCAGGGGATCATTTGCAAGCTTCTGGCACCATTTTTGAGTGAAATGCCAAAAGTCAGATTTTTGCTGAAATTGAGAACCCGGGGCTTAGGGATTTTTTCAAAAAAAAAATTCTGCCGGTTACGTTTTTGAGGGCTGATTTCTTGTCCTGTGATAAAAAGCCTTCTGTTTCCATCGCCAAAGGTTTCAGGGGATCATTTGCAAGATTCTGGCACCATTTTTGAGTGAATTGCCAAAAGTCAGATTAGGGCTTAGGGATCATTTGCAAGCTTCTGGCACCATTTTTGAGTTAATTGCCAAAAGTCAGATTTTTGCTGAAATTGTGACCCCGGGGCTTAGGGATTTTTTCAAAAAAATATTTTCTGCCGGTAAAGTTTTTGAGGGCTGATTTCTCGTCCTGTAATAAAAAGCCTTCTGTTTCCATCGCCAAAGCTTTCTGGAGATCATTTGCAAGCTTCTGGCACCATTCTTGAGTGAATTGCCAAAAGTCAGATTTTTGCTGAAATTGAGACCCCGGGGCTTAGGGATTTTTTCAAAAAAATATTTTCTGCCGGTTACGTTTTTGAGGGCTGATTTCTCGTCCTGTGATAAAAAGCCTTCTGTTTCCATCGCCAAAGCTTTCAGGGGATCATTTGCAAGCTTCTGGCACCATTTTTGAGTGAATTGCCAAAAGTCAGATTTTTGCTGAAATTGTGACCCCGGGGCTTAGGGATTTTTTCAAAAAAATATTTTCTGCCGGTTACGTTTTTGAGGGCTGATTTCTCGTCCTGTGATAAAAAGCCTTCTGTTTCCATCGCCAAAGCTTTCAGGGGATCATTTGCAAGCTTCTGGCACCATTTTTGAGTGAATTGCCAAAAGTCAGATTTTTGCTGAAATTGTGACCCCGGGGCTTAGGGATTTTTTCAAAAAAATATTTTCTGCCGGTTAAGTTTTTGAGGGCTGATTTCTTGTCCTGTGATAAAAAGCCTTCTTTTTCCATCGCCAAAGCATTCAGGGGATCATTTGCAAGCTTCTGGCACCATTTTTGAGTGAATTGCCAAAAGTCAGATTTTTGCTGAAATTGTGACCCCGGGGCTTAGGGATTTTTTCAAAAAAATATTTTCTGCCGGTTAAGTTTTTGAGGGCTGATTTCTTGTCCTGTGATAAAAAGCCTTCTGTTTCCATCGCCAAAGCTTTCAGGGGATCATTTGCAAGCTTCTGGCACCATTTTTGAGTGAATTGCCAAAAGTCAGATTTTTGCTGAAATTGTGACCCCCGGGGCTTAGGGATTTTTTCAAAAAAATATTTTCTGCCTGTTACCTTTTTGAGGGCTGATTTCTTGTCCTGTGATAAAAAGCCTTCTGTTTCCATCGCCAAAGCTTTCAGGGGATCATTTGCAAGCTTCTGACACCATTTTTGAGTGAATTGCCAAAAGTCAGATTTTTGCTGAAATTGTGACCCCGGGGCTTAGGGAATTTTTCAAAAAAATATTTTCTGCCGGGAAAGTTTTTGAGGGCTGATTTCTTGTCCTGTGATAAAAAGCCTTCTGTTTCCATCGCCAAAGGTTTCAGGGGATCATTTGCAAGCTTCTGGCACCATTTTTGAGTGAATTGCCAAAAGTCAGATGAGGGCTTAGGGATCATTTGCAAGCTTCTGGCACCATTTTTGAGTGAATTGCCAAAAGTCAGATTTTTGCTGAAATTGTGACCCCGGGGCTTAGGGATTTTTTCAAAAAAATATTTTCTGCCGGTTACGTTTTTGAGGGCTGATTTCTCGTCCTGTGATAAAAAGCCTTCTGTTTCCATCGCCAAAGCTTTCAGGGGATCATTTGCAAGCTTCTGGCACCATTTTTGAGTGAATTGCCAAAAGTCAGATTTTTGCTGAAATTGTGACCCGCTTAGGGATTTTTTCACAAAAATATTTTCTGCCGGTTACGTTTTTGAGGGCTGATTTCTTGTCCTGTGATAAAAAGCCTTCTGTTTCCATCGCCAAAGCTTTCTTGGGATCATTTGCAAGCTTCTGGCACCATTTTTGAGTGAATTGCCAAAAGTCAGATTTTTGCTGACATTGTGACCCCGGGGCTTAGGGATTTTTTCAAAAAAATATTTTCTGCCGGTAAAGTTTTTGAGGGCTGATTTCTTGTCCTGTGATAAAAAGCCTTCTGTTTCCATCGCCAAAGGTTTCAGGGGATCATTTGCAAGCTTCTGGCACCATTTTTGAGTGAATTGCCAAAAGTCAGATGAGGGCTCAGGGATCATTTGCAAGCTTCTGACACCATTTTTGAGTGAATTGCCAAATGTCAGATTTTTGCTGAAATTGTGACCCCGGGGCTTAGGGATTTTTTCAAAAAAATATTTTCTGCCGGTTACGTTTTTGAGGGCTGATTTCTTGTCCTGTGATAAAAAGCCTTCTGTTTCCATCGCCAAAGCTTTCAGGGGATCATTTGCAAGCTTCTGGCACCATTTTTGAGTGAATTGCCAAAAGTCAGATTTTTGCGGAAATTGTGACCCCGGGGCTTAGGGTTTTTTTCAAAAAAATATTTTCTGTCGGTTACGTTTTTGAGGGCTGATTTCTTGTCCTGTGATAAAAAGCCTTCTGTTTCCATCGCCAAAGCTTTCAGGGGATCATTTGCAAGCTTCTGGCACCATTTTTGAGTGAATTGCCAAAAGTCAGATTTTTGCTGAAATTGTGACCCCGGGGCTTAGGGATTTTTTCAAAAAAATATTTTCTGCCGGTTAAGTTTTTGAGGGCTGATTTCTTGTCCTGTGATAAAAAGCCTTCTGTTTCCATCGCCAAAGCTTTCAGGGGATCATTTGCAAGCTTCTGGCACCATTTTTGAGTGAATTGCCAAAAGTCAGATTTTTGCTGAAATTGTGACCCCGGGGCTTAGGGACTTTTTCAAAAAAATATTTTCTGCCGGTTACGTTTTTGAGGGCTGATTTCTTGTCCTGTGATAAAAAGCCTTCTGTTTCCATCGCCACAGCTTTCAGGGGATCATTTGCAAGCTTCTGGCACCATTTTTGAGTGAATTGCCAAAAGTCAGATTTTGGCTGAAATTGTGACCCCCGGGGCTTAGGGATTTTTTCAAAAAAATATTTTCTGCCGGTTACGTTTTTGAGGGCTGATTTCTTGTCCTGTGATAAAAAGCCTTCTGTTTCCATCGCCAAAGCTTTCAGGGGATCATTTGCAAGCTTCTGGCACCATTTTTGAGTGAATTGCCAAAAGTCAGATTTTGGCTGAAATTGTGACCCCGGGGCTTAGGGATTTTTTCACAAAAATATTTTCTGCCGGTTACGTTTTTGAGGGCTGATTTCTTGTCCTGTGATAAAAAGCCTTCTGTTTCCATCGCCACAGCTTTCAGGGGATCATTTGCAAGCTTCTGGCACCATTATTGAGTGAATTGCCAAAAGTCAGATTTTTGCTGAAATTGTGACCGCGGGGCTTAGGGATTTTTTCAAAAAAATATTTTCTGCCGGTTAAGTTTTTGAGGGCTGATTTCTTGTCCTGTGATAAAAAGCCTTCTGTTTCCATCGCCAAAGCTTTCAGGGGATCATTTGCAAGCTTCTGGCACCATTTTTGAGTGAATTGCCAAAAGTCAGATTTTTGCTGAAATTGTGACCCCGGGGCTTAGGGATTTTTTCAAAAAAATATTTTCTGCCGGTTAAGTTTTTGAGGGCTGATTTCTTGTCCTGTGATAAAAAGCCTTCTGTTTCCATCGCCACAGCTTTCAGGGGATCATTTGCAAGCTTCTGGCACCATTTTTGAGTGAATTGCCAAAAGTCAGATTTTGGCTGAAATTGTGACCCCGGGGCTTAGGGATTTTTTTCAAAAAAATATTTTCTGCCGGTTACGTTTTTGAGGGCTGATTTCTTGTCCTGTGATAAAAAGCCTTCTGTTTCCATCACCAAAGCTTTCAGGGGATCATTTGCAAGCTTCTGGCACCATTTTTGAGTGAAATGCCAAAAGTCAGATTTTTGCTGAAATTGTGACCCCGGGGCTTAGGGATTTTTTCAAAAAAATATTTTCTGCCGGTAACATTTTTGAGGGCTGATTTCTTGTCCTGTGATAAAAAGCCTTCTGTTTCCATCGCCAAAGCTTTCAGGGGATCATTTGCAAGCTTCTGGCACCATTTTTGAGTGAATTGCCAAAAGTCAGATTTTTGCTGAAATTGTGACCCCGGGGCTTAGGGATTTTTTCAAAAAAATATTTTCTGCCGGTTACGTTTTTGAGGGCTGATTTCTTGTCCTGTGATAAAAAGCCTTCTGTTTCCATCGCCAAAGCTTTCAGGGGATCATTTGCAAGCTTCTGGCACCATTTTTGAGTGAATTGCCAAAAGTCAGATTGTTGCTGAAATTGTGACCCCGGGGCTTAGGGATTTTTTCAAAAAAAAAATTCTGCCGGTTACGTTTTTGAGGGCTGATTTCTTGTCCTGTGATAAAAAGCCTTCTGTTTCCATGGCCAAAGCTTTTAGGGGATCATTTGCAAGCTTCTGGCACCATTTTTGAGTGAAATGCCAAAAGTCAGATTTTGGCTGAAATTGTGACCCCGGGGCTTAGGGATTTTTTCAAAAAAATATTTTCTGCCGGTTAAGTTTTTGAGGGCTGATTTCTTGTCCTGTGATAAAAAGCCTTCTGTTTCCATCGCCAAAGCTTTCAGGGGATCATTTGCAAGCTTCTGGCACCATTTTTGAGTGAATTGCCAAAAGTCAGATTTTTGCTGAAATTGTGACCCCGGGGCTTAGGGATTTTTTCAAAAAAATATTTTCTGCCGGTTACGTTTTTGAGGGCTCATTTCTTGTCCTGTGATAAAAAGCCTTCTGTTTCCATCGCCAAAGCTTTCAGGTGATCATTTGCAAGCTTCTGGCACCATTTTTGAGTGAATTGCCAAAAGTCAGATTTTGGCTGAAATTGTGACCCCGGGGCTTAGGGATTTTTTCAAAAAAATATTTTCTGCCGGTTACGTTTTTGAGGGCTGATTTCTTGTCCTGTGATAAAAAGCCTTCTGTTTCCATCGCCAAAGCTTTCAGGGGATCATTTGCAAGCTTCTGGCACCATTTTTGAGTGAATTGCCAAAAGTCAGATTTTGGCTGAAATTGTGACCCCGGGGCTTAGGGATTTTTTCAAAAAAATATTTTCTGCCGGTAAAGTTTTTGAGGGCTGATTTCTTGTGCTGTGATAAAAAGCCTTCTGTTTCCATCGCCAAAGCTTTCAGGGGATCATTTGCAAGCTTCTGGCACCATTTTTGAGTGAAATGCCAAAAGTCAGATTTTTGCTGAAATTGTGACCCCCGGGGCTTAGGGATTTTTTCAAAAAAATATTTTCTGCCGGTTACGTTTTTGAGGGCTGATTTCTTGTCCTGTGATAAAAAGCCTTCTGTTTCCATCTCCACAGCTTTCAGGGGATCATTTGCAAGCTTCTGGCACCATTTTTGAGTGAATTGCCAAAAGTCAGATTTTTGCTGAAATTGTGACCCCGGGGCTTAGGGATTTTTTCAAAAAAATATTTTCTGCCGGTTACGTTTTTGAGGGCTGATTTCTTGTCCTGTGATAAAAAGCCTTCTGTTTCCATCACCAAAGCTTTCAGGGGATCATTTGCAAGCTTCTGGCACCATTTTTGAGTGAATTGCAAAAAGTCAGATTTTTGCTGAAATAGTGACCCCGGGGCTTAGGGATTTTTTCAAAAAAATATTTTCTGCCGGTTACGTTTTTGAGGGCTGATTTCTTGTCCTGTGATAAAAAGCCTTCTGTTTCCATCGCCAAAGCTTTCAGGGGACCATTTGCAAGCTTCTGGCACCATTTTTGAGTGAATTGCCAAAAGTCAGATTTTTGCTGAAATTGTGACCCGGGGGCTTAGGGATTTTTTCAAAAAAATATTTTCTGCCGGTTACGTTTTTGAGGGCTGATTTCTTGTCCTGTGATAAAAAGCCTTCTGTTTCCATCGCCACAGCTTTCAGGGGATCATTTGCAAGCTTCTGGCACCATTTTTGAGTGAATTGCCAAAAGTCAGATTTTGGCTGAAATTGTGACACCGGGGCTTAGGGATTTTTTCAAAAAAATATTTTCTGCCGGTTACGTTTTTGAGGGCTGATTTCTTGTCCTGTGATAAAAAGCCTTCTGTTTCCATCGCCACAGCTTTCAGGGGATCATTTGCAAGCTTCTGGCACCATTTTTGAGTGAATTGCCAAAAGTCAGATTTTTGCTGAAATTGTGACCCCGGGGCTTAGGGATTTTTTCAAAAAAATATTTTCTGTCGGTTGCGTTTTTGAGGGCTGATTTCTTGTCCTGTGATAAAAAGCCTTTTGTTTCCTTCGCCAAAGCTTTCAGGGGATCATTTGCAAGCTTCTGGAACCATTTTTGAGTGAATTGCCAAAAGTCAGATTTTTGCTGAAATTGTGACCCCCGGGGCTTAGGGATTTTTTCAAAAAAAAAATTTCTGCCGGTTAAATTTTTGAGGGCTGATTTCTTGTCCTGTGATAAAAAGCCTTCTGTTTCCATCGCCAAAGCTTTCAGGGGATCATTTGCAAGCTTCTGGCACCATTTTTGAGTGAATTGCCAAAAGTCAGATTTTGGCTGAAATTGTGACCCCGGGGCTTAGGGATTTTTTCAAAAAAATATTTTCTGCCGGTTACGTTTTTGAGGGCTGATTTCTTGTCCTGTGATAAAAAGCCTTCTGTTTCCATCGCCAAAGCTTTCAGGGGATCATTTGCAAGCTTCTGGCACCATTTTTGAGTGAATTGCAAAAAGTCAGATTTTTGCTGAAATAGTGACCCCGGGGCTTAGGGATTTTTTCAAAAAAATATTTTCTGCCGGTTACGTTTTTGAGGGCTGATTTCTTGTCCTGTGATAAAAAGCCTTCTGTTTCCATCGCCAAAGCTTTCAGGGGATCATTTGCAAGCTTCTGGCACCATTTTTGAGTGAATTGCCAAAAGTCAGATTTTGGCTGAAATTGTGACCCCGGGGCTTTGGGATTTTTTCAAAAAAATATTTTCTGCCGATAAAGTTTTTGAGGGCTGATTTCTTGTCCTGTGATAAAAAGCCTTCTGTTTCCATCGCCAAAGCTTTCTGGGGATCATTTGCAAGCTTCTGGCACCATTTTTGAGTGAATTGCCAAAAGTCAGATTTTTGCTGAAATTGTGACCCCGGGGCTTAGGGATTTTTTCAAAAAAATATTTTCTGCCGGTTAAGTTTTTGAGGGCTGATTTCTTGTCCTGTGATAAAAAGCCTTCTGTTTCCATCGCCAAAGCTTTCAGGGGATCATTTGCAAGCTTCTGGCACCATTTTTGAGTGAATTGCCAAAAGTCAGATTTTTGCTGAAATTGTGACCCCGGGGCTTAGGGATTTTTTCAAAAAAAAATTTTCTGCCGGTTACGTTTTTGAGGGCTGATTTCTTGTCCTGTGATAAAAAGCCTTCTGTTTCCATCGCCACAGCTTTCAGGGGATCATTTGCAAGCTTCTGGCACCATTTTTGAGTGAATTGCCAAAAGTCAGATTTTGGCTGAAATTGTGACCCCGGGGCTTAGGGATTTTTTCAAAAAAATATTTTCTGCCGGTTACGTTTTTGAGGGCTGATTTCTTGTCCCGTGATAAAAAGCCTTCTGTTTCCATCGACAAAGCTTTCAGGGGATCATTTGCAAGCTTCTGGCACCATTTTTGAGTGAATTGCCAAAAGTCAGATTTTTGCTGAAATTGTGACCCCGGGGCTTAGGGATTTTTTCATAAAAATATTTTCTGCCGGTTACGTTTTTGAGGGCTGATTTCTTGTCCTGTGATAAAAAGCCTTCTGTTTCCATCGCCAAAGCTTTCAGGGGATCATTTGCAAGCTTCTGGCACCATTTTTGAGTGAATTGCCAAAAGTCAGATTTTTGCTGAAATTGTGACCTCGGGGCTTAGGGATTTTTTCAAAAAAATATTTTTTGCCGGTTACGTTTTTGAGGGCTGATTTCTTGTCCTGTGATAAAAAGCCTTCTGTTTCCATCGCCAAAGCTTTCAGGGGATCATTTGCAAGCTTCTGGCACCATTTTTGAGTGAATTGCCAAAAGTCAGATTTTTGCTGAAATAGTGACCCCGGGGCTTAGGGATTTTTTCAAAAAAATATTTTCTGCCGGTTACGTTTTTGAGGGCTGATTTCTTGTCCTGTGATAAAAAGACTTCTGTTTCCATCGCCAAAGCTTTCTGGGGATCATTTGCAAGCTTCTGGCACCATTTTTGAGTGAATTGCCAAAAGTCAGATTTTTGCTGAAATTGTGACCCCGGGGCTTAGGGATTTTTTCAAAAAAATATTTTCTGCCGGTTAAGTTTTTGAGGGCTGATTTCTTGTCCTGTGATAAAAAGCCTTCTGTTTCCATCGCCAAAGCTTTCAGGGGATCATTTGCAAGCTTCTGGCACCATTTTTGAGTGAATTGCCAAAAGTCAGATTTTTGCTGAAATTGTGACCCCGGGGCTTAGGGATTTTTTCAAAAAAATATTTTCTGCCGGTTACATTTTTGAGGGCTGATTTCTTGTCCTGTGATAAAAAGCCTTCTGTTTCCATCGCCACAGCTTTCAGGGGATCATTTGCAAGCTTCTGGCACCATTTTTGAGTGAATTGCCAAAAGTCAGATTTTGGCTGAAATTGTGACCCCGGGGCTTAGGGATTTTTTCAAAAAAATATTTTCTGCCGGTTACGTTTTTGAGGGCTGATTTCTTGTCCCATGATAAAAAGCCTTCTGTTTCCATCGACAAAGCTTTCAGGGGATCATTTGCAAGCTTCTGGCACCATTTTTGAGTGAATTGCCAAAAGTCAGATTAGGGCTTAGGGATCATTTGCAAGCTTCTGGCACCATTTTTGAGTGAATTGCCAAAAGTCAGATTTTTGCTGAAATTGTGACCCCGGGGCTTAGGGATTTTTTCAAAAAAATATTTTCTGCCGGTTAACTTTTTGAGCGCGGATTTCTTGTCCTGTGATAAAAAGCCTTCTGTTTCCATCGCCAAAGCTTTCAGGGGATCATTTGCAAGCTTCTGGCACCATTTTTGAGTGAATTGCCAAAAGTCAGATTTTTGCTGAAATTGTGACCCCGGGGCTTAGGGATTTTTTCAAAAAAATATTTTCTGCCGGTTACGTTTTTGAGGGCTGATTTCTTGTCCTGTGATAAAAAGCCTTCTGTTTCCATCGCCAAAGCTTTCAGGGGATCATTTGCAAGCTTCTGGCACCATTTTTGAGTGAATTGCCAAAAGTCAGATTTTGGCTGAAATTGTGACCCCGGGGCTTAGGGATTTATTCAAAAAAATATTTTCTGCCGGTTACGTTTTTGAGGGCTGATTTCTTGTCCTGTGATAAAAAGCCTTCTGTTTCCATCGCCAAAGCTTTCAGGGGATCATTTGCAAGTTCTGGCACCATTTTTGAGTGAATTGCCAAAAGTCAGATTTTTGCTGAAATTGTGACCCCGGGGCTTAGGGATTTTTTCAAAAAAAATATTTTCTGCCGGTTAAGTTTTTGAGGGCTGATTTCTTGTCCTGTGATAAAAAGCCTTCTGTTTCCATCGCCAAAGCTTTCAGGGGATCATTTGCAAGCTTCTGGCACCATTTTTGAGTGAATTGCCAAAAGTCAGATTTTTGCTGAAATTGTGACCCCGGGGCTTAGGGATTTTTTCAAAAAAACATTTTCTGCCGGTTACGTTTTTGAGGGCTGATTTCTTGTCCTGTGATAAAAAGCCTTCTGTTTCCATCGCCAAAGCTTTCAGGGGATCATTTGCAAGCTTCTGGCACCATTTTTGAGTGAATTGCCAAAAGTCAGATTAGGGCTTAGGGATCATTTGCAAGCTTCTGGCACCATTTTTGAGTGAATTGCCAAAAGTCAGATTTTTGCTGAAATTGTGACCCCGGGGCTTAGGGATTTTTTCAAAAAAATATTTTCTGCCGGTTAACTTTTTGAGCGCGGATTTCTTGTCCTGTGATAAAAAGCCTTCTGTTTCCATCGCCAAAGCTTTCAGGGGATCATTTGCAAGCTTCTGGCACCATTTTTGAGTGAATTGCCAAAAGTCAGATTTTTGCTGAAATTGTGACCCCGGGGCTTAGGGATTTTTTCAAAAAAATATTTTCTGCCGGTTACGTTTTTGAGGGCTGATTTCTTGTCCTGTGATAAAAAGCCTTCTGTTTCCATCGCCAAAGCTTTCAGGGGATCATTTGCAAGCTTCTGGCACCATTTTTGAGTGAATTGCCAAAAGTCAGATTTTGGCTGAAATTGTGACCCCGGGGCTTAGGGATTTATTCAAAAAAATATTTTCTGCCGGTTACGTTTTTGAGGGCTGATTTCTTGTCCTGTGATAAAAAGCCTTCTGTTTCCATCGCCAAAGCTTTCAGGGGATCATTTGCAAGCTTCTGGCACCATTTTTGAGTGAATTGCCAAAAGTCAGATTTTTGCTGAAATTGTGACCCCGGGGCTTAGGGATTTTTTCAAAAAAATATTTTCTGCCGGTTAACTTTTTGAGCGCGGATTTCTTGTCCTGTGATAAAAAGCCTTCTGTTTCCATCGCCAAAGCTTTCAGGGGATCATTTGCAAGCTTCGGGCACCATTTTTAAGTGAATTGCCAAAAGTCAGATTTTTGTTGAAATTGTGACCCCGGGGTTTAGGGATTTTTTCAAAAAAAAAACATTTTCTGCCGGTTACGTTTTTGAGGGCTGATTTCTTGTCCTGTGATAAAAAGCCTTCTGTTTCCATCGCCAAAGCTTTCAGGGAATCATTTGCAAGCTTCTGGCACCATTTTTGAGTGAATTGCCAAAAGTCAGATTTTTGCTGAAATTGTGACCCCGGGGCTTAGGGATTTTTTCAAAAAAATATTTTCTGCCGGTTACGTTTTTGAGGGCTGATTTCTTGTCCTGTGATAAAAAGCCTTCTGTTTCCATCGCCAAAGCTTTCAGGGGATCATTTGCAAGCTTCTGGCACCATTTTTGAGTGAATTGCCAAAAGTCAGATTTTTGCTGAAATTGTGACCCCGGGGCTTAGGGATTTTTTCAAAAAAATATTTTCTGCCGGTTACGTTTTTGAGGGCTGATTTCTTGTCCTGTGATAAAAAGCCTTCTGTTTCCATCGCCAAAGTTTTCAGGGGATCATTTGCAAGCTTCTGCCACCATTTTTGAGTGAATTGCCAAAAGTCAGATTAGGGATCATTTTCAAGCTTCTGGCACCATTTTTGAGTGAATTGCCAAAAGTCAGATTTTTGCTGAAATTGTGACCCCGGGGTTTAGGGATTTTTTCAAAAAAAAAACATTTTCTGCCGGTTACGTTTTTGAGGGCTGATTTCTTGTCCTGTGATAAAAAGCCTTCTGTTTCCATCGCCAAAGCTTTCAGGGAATCATTTGCAAGCTTCTGGCACCATTTTTGAGTGAATTGCCAAAAGTCAGATTTTTGCTGAAATTGTGACCCCGGGGCTTAGGGATTTTTTCAAAAAAATATTTTCTGCCGGTTACGTTTTTGAGGGCTGATTTCTTGTCCTGTGATAAAAAGCCTTCTGTTTCCATCGCCAAAGCTTTCAGGGGATCATTTGCAAGCTTCTGGCACCATTTTTGAGTGAATTGCCAAAAGTCAGATTTTTGCTGAAATTGTGACCCCGGGGCTTAGGGATTTTTTCAAAAAAATATTTTCTGCCGGTTACGTTTTTGAGGGCTGATTTCTTGTCCTGTGATAAAAAGCCTTCTGTTTCCATGGCCAAAGCTTTCAGGGGATCATTTGCAAGCTTCTGGCACCATTTTTCAGTGAATTGCCAAAAGTCAGATTTTTGCTGAAATTGTGACCCCGGGGCTTAGGGATTTTTTCAAAAAAATATTTTCTGCCGGTTACGTTTTTGAGGGCTGATTTCTTGTCCTGTGATAAAAAGCCTTCTGTTTCCATCGCCAAAGCTTTCTGGGGATCATTTGCAAGCTTCTGGCACCATTTTTGAGTGAATTGCCAAAAGTCAGATTTTTGCTGAAATTGTGACCCCGGGGCTTAGGGATTTTTTCAAAAAAATATTTTCTGCCGGTTACGTTTTTGAGGGCTGATTTCTTGTCCTGTGATAAAAAGCCTTCTGTTTCCATCGCCAAAGCTTTCAGGGGATCATTTGCAAGCTTCTGGCACCATTTTTGAGTGAATTGCCAAAAGTCAGATTTTGGCTGAAATTGTGACCCCGGGGCTTAGGGATTTTTTCAAAAAAATATTTTCTGCCGGTTACGTTTTTGAGGGCTGATTTCTTGTCCTGTGATAAAAAGCCTTCTGTTTCCATCGCCAAAGCTTTCAGGGGATCATTTGCAAGCTTCTGGCACCATTTTTGAGTGAATTGCCAAAAGTCAGATTTTTGCTGAAATTGTGACCCCGGGGCTTAGGGATTTTTTCAAAAAAATATTTTCTGCCGGTTACGTTTTTGAGGGCTGATTTCTTGTCCTGTGATAAAAAGCCTTCTGTTTCCATCGCCAAAGCTTTCAGGGGATCATTTGCAAGCTTCTGGCACCATTTTTGAGTGAAATGCCAAAAGTAAGATTTTTGCTGAAATAGTGACCCCGGGGCTTAGGGATTTTTTCAAAAAAATATTTTCTGCCGGTTACGTTTTTGAGGGCTGATTTCTTGTCCTGTGATAAAAAGCCTTCTGTTTCCATCACCAAAGCTTTCAGGGGATCATTTGCAAGCTTCTGGCACCATTTTTGAGTGAATTGCCAAAAGTCAGATTTTGGCTGAAATAGTGACCCCGGGGCTTAGGGATTTTTTCAAAAAAATATTTTCTGCCGGTTACGTTTTTGAGGGCTGATTTCTTGTCCTGTGATAAAAAGCCTTCTGTTTCCATCGCCAAAGCTTTCAGGGGATCATTTGCAAGCTTCTGGCACCATTTTTGAGTGAATTGCCAAAAGTCAGATTTTGGCTGAAATTGTGACCCCGGGGCTTTGGGATTATTTCAAAAAAATATTTTCTGCCGATAAAGTTTTTGAGGGCTGATTTCTTGTCCTGTGATAAAAAGCCTTCTGTTTCCATCGCTAAAGCTTTCTGGGGATCATTTGCAAGCTTCTGGCACCATTTTTGAGTGAATTGCCAAAAGTCAGATTTTTGCTGAAATTGTGACCCCGGGGCTTAGGGATTTTTTCAAAAAAATATTTTCTGCCGGTTAAGTTTTTGAGGGCTGATTTCTTGTCCTGTGATAAAAAGCCTTCTGTTTCCATCGCCAAAGCTTTCAGGGGATCATTTGCAAGCTTCTGGCACCATTTTTGAGTGAATTGCCAAAAGTCAGATTTTTGCTGAAATTGTGACCCCGGGGCTTAGGGATTTTTTCAAAAAAAAATTTTCTGCCGGTTACGTTTTTGAGGGCTGATTTCTTGTCCTGTGATAAAAAGCCTTCTGTTTCCATCGCCACAGCTTTCAGGGGATCATTTGCAAGCTTCTGGCACCATTTTTGAGTGAATTGCCAAAAGTCAGATTTTGGCTGAAATTGTGACCCCGGGGCTTAGGGATTTTTTCAAAAAAATATTTTCTGCCGGTTACGTTTTTGAGGGCTGATTTCTTGTCCTGTGATAAAAAGCCTTCTGTTTCCATCGCCAAAGCTTTCTGGGGATCATTTGCAAGCTTCTGGCACCATTTTTGAGTGAATTGCCAAAAGTCAGATTTTTGCTGAAATTGTGACCCCGGGGCTTAGGGATTTTTTCAAAAAAATATTTTCTGCCGGTTAAGTTTTTGAGGGCTGATTTCTTGTCCTGTGATAAAAAGCCTTCTGTTTCCATCGCCAAAGCTTTCAGGGGATCATTTGCAAGCTTCTGGCACCATTTTTGAGTGAATTGCCAAAAGTCAGATTTTTGCTGAAATTGTGACCCCGGGGCTTAGGGATTTTTTCAAAAAAATATTTTCTGCCGGTTACGTTTTTGAGGGCTGATTTCTTGTCCTGTGATAAAAAGCCTTCTGTTTCCATCGCCACAGCTTTCAGGGGATCATTTGCAAGCTTCTGGCACCATTTTTGAGTGAATTGCCAAAAGTCAGATTTTGGCTGAAATTGTGACCGCGGGGCTTAGGGATTTTTTCAAAAAAATATTTTCTGCCGGTTACGTTTTTGAGGGCTGATTTCTTGTCCCGTGATAAAAAGCCTTCTGTTTCCATCGACAAAGCTTTCAGGGGATCATTTGCAAGCTTCTGGCACCATTTTTGAGTGAATTGCCAAAAGTCAGATTTTTGCTGAAATTGTGACCCCGGGGCTTAGGGATTTTTTCATAAAAATATTTTCTGCCGGTTACGTTTTTGAGGGCTGATTTCTTGTCCTGTGATAAAAAGCCTTCTGTTTCCATCGCCAAAGCTTTCAGGGGATCATTTGCAAGCTTCTGGCACCATTTTTGAGTGAATTGCCAAAAGTCAGATTTTTGCTGAAATTGTGACCTCGGGGCTTAGGGATTTTTTCAAAAAAATATTTTTTGCCGGTTACGTTTTTGAGGGCTGATTTCTTGTCCTGTGATAAAAAGCCTTCTGTTTCCATCGCCAAAGCTTTCAGGGGATCATTTGCAAGCTTCTGGCACCATTTTTGAGTGAATTGCCAAAAGTCAGATTTTTGCTGAAATAGTGACCCCGGGGCTTAGGGATTTTTTCAAAAAAATATTTTCTGCCGGTTACGTTTTTGAGGGCTGATTTCTTGTCCTGTGATAAAAAGCCTTCTGTTTCCATCACCAAAGCTTTCAGGGGATCATTTGCAAGCTTCTGGCACCATTTTTGAGTGAATTGCCAAAAGTCAGATTTTGGCTGAAATTGTGACCCCGGGGCTTAGAGATTTTTTCAAAAAAATATTTTCTGCCGGTTACGGTTTTGAGGGCTGATTTCTTGTCCTGTGATAAAAAGCCTTCTGTTTCCATCGCCAAAGCTTTCTGGGGATCATTTGCAAGCTTCTGGCACCATTTTTGAGTTAATTGCCAAAAGTCAGATTTTTGCTGAAATTGTGACCCCGGGGCTTAGGGATTTTTTCAAAAAAATATTTTCTGCCGGTTACGTTTTTGAGGGCTGATTTCTTGTCCTGTGATAAAAAGCCTTCTGTTTCCATCGCCAAAGCTTTCAGGGGATCATTTGCAAGCTTCTGGCACCATTTTTGAGTGAATTGCCAAAAGTCAGATTTTGGCTGAAATTGTGACCCCGGGGCTTAGGGATTTTTTCAAAAAAATATTTTCTGCCGGTTACGTTTTTGAGGGCTGATTTCTTGTCCTGTGATAAAAAGCCTTCTGTTTCCATCGCCAAAGCTTTCAGGGGATCATTTGCAAGCTTCTGGCACCATTTTTGAGTGAATTGCCAAAAGTCAGATTTTGGCTGAAATTGTGACCCCGGGGCTTAGGGATTTTTTCAAAAAAATATTTTCTGCCGGTTACGTTTTTGAGGGCTGATTTCTTGTCCTGTGATAAAAAGCCTTCTGTTTCCATCGCCAAAGCTTTCAGGGGATCATTTGCAAGCTTCTGGCACCATTTTTGAGTGAATTGCCAAAAGTCAGATTTTTGCTGAAATTGTGACCCCGGGGCTTAGGGATTTTTTCAAAAAAATATTTTCTGCCGGTTACGTTTTTGAGGGCTGATTTCTTGTCCTGTGATAAAAAGCCTTCTGTTTCCATCGCCAAAGCTTTCAGGGGATCATTTGCAAGCTTCTGGCACCATTTTTGAGTGAAATGCCAAAAGTCAGATTTTGGCTGAAATTGTGACCCCGGGGCTTAGGGATTTTTTCAAAAAAATATTTTCTGCCGGTTAAGTTTTTGAGGGCTGATTTCTTGTCCTGTGATAAAAAGCCTTCTGTTTCCATCGCCAAAGCTTTCAGGGGATCATTTGCAAGCTTCTGGCACCATTTTTGAGTGAATTGCCAAAAGTCAGATTTTTGCTGAAATTGTGACCCCGGGCTTAGGGATTTTTTCAAAAAAATATTTTCTGCCGGTTACGTTTTTGAGGGCTGATTTCTTGTCCTGTGATAAAAAGCCTTCTGTTTCCATCGCCAAAGCTTTCAGGGGATCATTTGCAAGCTTCTGGCACCATTTTTGAGTGAATTGCCAAAAGTCAGATTAGGGCTTAGGGATCATTTGCAAGCTTCTGGCACCATTTTTGAGTGAATTGCCAAAAGTCAGATTTTTGCTGAAATTGTGACCCCGGGGCTTAGGGATTTTTTCAAAAAAATATTTTCTGGCGTTTACGTTTTTGAGGGCTGATTTCTTGTCCTGTGATAAAAAGCCTTCTGTTTCCATCGCCACAGCTTTCAGGGGATCATTTGCAAGCTTCTGGCACCATTTTTGAGTGAATTGCCAAAAGTCAGATTTTTGCTGAAATTGTGACCCCGGGGCTTGGGGATTTTTTCAAAAAAATATTTTCTGCCGGTTACGTTTTTGAGGGCTGATTTCTCGTCCTGTGATAAAAAGCCTTCTGTTTCCATCGCCAAAGTTTCAGGGGATCATTTGCAAGCTTCTGGCACCATTTTTGAGTGAATTGCCAAAAGTCAGATTTTGGCTGAAATTGTGACCCCGGGGCTTAGGGATTTTTTCAAAAAAATATTTTCTGCCGGTTACGTTTTTGAGGGCTGATTTCTTGTCCTGTGATAAAAAGCCTTCTGTTTCCATCGCCACAGCTTTCAGGGGATCATTTGCAAGCTTCTGGCACCATTTTTGAGTGAATTGCCAAAAGTCAGATTTTTGCTGAAATTGTGACCCCGGGGCTTAGGGATTTTTTCAAAAAAATATTTTCTGCCGGTTAAGTTTTTGAGGGCAGATTTCTTGTCCTGTGATAAAAAGCCTTCTGTTTCCATCGCCAAAGCTTTCAGGGGATCATTTGCAAGCTTCGGGCACCATTTTTGAGTGAATTGCCAAAAGTCAGATTTTTGCTGAAATTGTGACCCCGGGGCTTAGGGATTTTTTCAAAAAAATATTTTCTGCCGGTTACGTTTTTGAGGGCTGATTTCTTGTCCTGTGATAAAAAGCCTTCTGTTTCCATCGCCACAGCTTTCAGGGGATCATTTGCAAGCTTCTAGCACCATTTTTGAGTGAATTGCCAAAAGTCAGATTTTGGCTGAAATTGTGACCCCGGGGCTTAGGGATTTTTTCAAAAAAATATTTTCTGCCGTTTACGTTTTTGAGGGCTGATTTCTTGTCCTGTGATAAAAAGCCTTCTGTTTCCATCGCCACAGCTTTCAGGGGATCATTTGCAAGCTTCTGGCACCATTTTTGAGTGAATTGCCAAAAGTCAGATTTTTGCTGAAATTGTGACCCCGGGGCTTAGGGATTTTTTCAAAAAAATATTTTCTGCCGGTTACGTTTTTGAGGGCTGATTTCTTGTCCTGTGATAAAAAGCCTTCTGTTTCCATCGCCACAGCTTTCAGGGGATCATTTGCAAGCTTCTGGCACCATTTTTGAGTGAATTGCCAAAAGTCAGATTTTTGCTGAAATTGTGACCGCGGGGCTTAGGGATTTTTTCAAAAAAATATTTTCTGCCGGTTAAGTGTTTGAGGGCTGATTTCTTGTCCTGTGATAAAAAGCCTTCTGTTTCCATCGCCAAAGCTTTCAGGGGATCATTTGCAAGCTTCTGGCACCATTTTTGAGTGAATTGCCAAAAGTCAGATTTTTGCTGAAATTGTGACCCCGGGGCTTAGGGATTTTTTCAAAAAAATATTTTCTGCCGGTTACGTTTTTGAGGGCTGATTTCTTGTCCTGTGATAAAAAGCCTTCTGTTTCCATCGCCAAAGCTTTCAGGGGATCATTTGCAAGCTTCTGGCACCATTTTTGAGTGAATTGCCAAAAGTCAGATTTTTGCTGAAATTGTGACCCCGGGGCTTAGGGATTTTTTCAAAAAAATATTTTCTGCCGGTTACGTTTTTGAGGGCTGATTTCTTGTCCTGTGATAAAAAGCCTTCTGTTTCCATCGCCAAAGCTTTCAGGGGATCATTTGCAAGCTTCTGGCACCATTTTTGAGTGAATTGCCAAAAGTCAGATTAGGGCTTAGGGATCATTTGCAAGCTTCTGGCACCATTTTTGAGTGAATTGCCAAAAGTCAGATTTTTGCTGAAATTGTGACCCCGGGGCTTAGGGATTTTTTCAAAAAAATATTTTCTGCCGTTTACGTTTTTGAGGGCTGATTTCTTGTCCTGTGATAAAAAGCCTTCTGTTTCCATCGCCACAGCTTTCAGGGGATCATTTGCAAGCTTCTGGCACCATTTTTGAGTGAATTGCCAAAAGTCAGATTTTTGCTGAAATTGTGACCCCGGGGCTTGGGGATTTTTTCAAAAAAATATTTTCTGCCGGTTACGTTTTTGAGGGCTGATTTCTCGTCCTGTGATAAAAAGCCTTCTGTTTCCATCGCCAAAGTTTCAGGGGATCATTTGCAAGCTTCTGGCACCATTTTTGAGTGAATTGCCAAAAGTCAGATTTTGGCTGAAATTGTGACCCCGGGGCTTAGGGATTTTTTCAAAAAAATATTTTCTGCCGGTTACGTTTTTGAGGGCTGATTTCTTGTCCTGTGATAAAAAGCCTTCTGTTTCCATCGCCACAGCTTTCAGGGGATCATTTTCAAGCTTCTGGCACCATTTTTGAGTGAATTGCCAAAAGTCAGATTTTTGCTGAAATTGTGACCGCGGGGCTTAGGGATTTTTTCAAAAAAATATTTTCTGCCGGTTAAGTTTTTGAGGGCTGATTTCTTGTCCTGTGATAAAAAGCCTTCTGTTTCCATCGCCAAAGCTTTCAGGGGATCATTTGCAAGCTTCGGGCACCATTTTTGAGTGAATTGCCAAAAGTCAGATTTTTGCTGAAATTGTGACCCCGGGGCTTAGGGATTTTTTCAAAAAAGTATTTTCTGCCGGTTACGTTTTTGAGGGCTGATTTCTTGTCCTGTGATAAAAAGCCTTCTGTTTCCATCGCCACAGCTTTCAGGGGATCATTTGCAAGCTTCTAGCACCATTTTTGAGTGAATTGCCAAAAGTCAGATTTTGGCTGAAATTGTGACCCCGGGGCTTAGGGATTTTTTCAAAAAAATATTTTCTGCCGTTTACGTTTTTGAGGGCTGATTTCTTGTCCTGTGATAAAAAGCCTTCTGTTTCCATCGCTACAGCTTTCAGGGGATCATTTGCAAGCTTCTGGCACCATTTTTGTGTGAATTGCCAAAAGTCAGATTTTTGCTGAAATTGTGACCCCGGGGCTTAGGGATTTTTTCAAAAAAATATTTTCTGCCGGTTACGTTTTTGAGGGCTGATTTCTTGTCCTGTGATAAAAAGCCTTCTGTTTCCATCGCCACAGCTTTCAGGGGATCATTTGCAAGCTTCTGGCACCATTTTTGAGTGAATTGCCAAAAGTCAGATTTTTGCTGAAATTGTGACCGTGGGGCTTAGGGATTTTTTCAAAAAAATATTTTCTGCCGGTTAAGTTTTTGAGGGCTGATTTCTTGTCCTGTGATAAAAAGCCTTCTGTTTCCATCGCCAAAGCTTTCAGGGGATCATTTGCAAGCTTCTGGCACCATTTTTGAGTGAATTGCCAAAAGTCAGATTTTTGCTGAAATTGTGACCCCGGGGCTTAGGGATTTTTTCAAAAAAATATTTTCTGCCGGTTACGTTTTTGAGGGCTGATTTCTTGTCCTGTGATAAAAAGCCTTCTGTTTCCATCGCCACAGCTTTCAGGGGATCATTTGCAAGCTTCTGGCACCATTTTTGAGTGAATTGCCAAAAGTCAGATTTTGGCTGAAATTGTGACCCCGGGGCTTAGGGATTTTTTCAAAAAAATATTTTCTGCCGGTTACGTTTTTGAGGGCTGATTTATGTCCTGTGATAAAAAGCCTTCTGTTTCCATCGCCAAAGCTTTCAGGGGATCATTTGCAAGCTTCTGGCACCATTTTTGAGTGAATTGCCAAAAGTCAGATTTTGGCTGAAATTGTGACCCCGGGGCTTAGGGATTTTTTCAAAAAAATATTTTCTGCCGGTAAAGTTTTTGAGGGCTGATTTCTTGTCCTGTGATAAAAAGCCTTCTGTTTCCATCGCCAAAGCTTTCAGGGGATCATTTGCAAGCTTATGGCACCATTTTTGAGTGAAATGCCAAAAGTCAGATTTTTGCTGAAATTGTGACCCCCGGGGCTTAGGGATTTTTTCAAAAAAATATTTTCTGCCGGTTACGTTTTTGAGGGCTGATTTCTTGTCCTGTGATAAAAAGCCTTCTGTTTCCATCGCCACAGCTTTCAGGGGATCATTTGCAAGCTTCTGGCACCATTTTTGAGTGAATTGCCAAAAGTCAGATTTTTGCTGAAATTGTGACCCCGGGGCTTAGGGATTTTTTCAAAAAAATATTTTCTGCCGGTTACGTTTTTGAGGGCTGATTTCTTGTCCTGTGATAAAAAGCCTTCTGTTTCCATCACCAAAGCTTTCAGGGGATCATTTGCAAGCTTCTGGCACCATTTTTGAGTGAATTGCAAAAAGTCAGATTTTTGCTGAAATAGTGACCCCGGGGCTTAGGGATTTTTTCAAAAAAATATTTTCTGCCGGTTACGTTTTTGAGGGCTGATTTCTTGTCCTGTGATAAAAAGCCTTCTGTTTCCATCACCAAAGCTTTCAGGCGATCATTTGCAAGCTTCTGGCACCATTTTTGAGTGAATTGCCCAAAGTCAGATTTTTGCTGAAATTGTGACCCCGGGGCTTAGGGATTTTTTCAAAAAAATATTTTCTGCCGGTTACGTTTTTGAGGGCTGATTTCTTGTCCTGTGATAAAAAGCCTTCTGTTTCCATCGCCAAAGCTTTCAGGGGATCATTTGCAAGCTTCTGGCACCATTTTTGAGTGAATTGCCAAAAGTCAGATTTTTGCTGAAATTGTGACCCCGGGGCTTAGGGATTTTTTCAAAAAAATATTTTCTGCCGGTAAAGTTTTTGAGGGCTGATTTCTTGTCCTGTGATAAAAAGCCTTCTGTTTCCATCGCCAAAGCTTTCAGGGGATCATTTGCAAGCTTCTGGCACCATTTTTGAGTGAAATGCCAAAAGTCAGATTTTTGCTGAAATTGTGACCGCGGGGCTTAGGGATTTTTTCAAAAAAATATTTTCTGCCGGTTAAGTTTTTGAGGGCTGATTTCTTGTCCTGTGATAAAAAGCCTTCTGTTTCCATCGCCAAAGCTTTCAGGGGATCATTTGCAAGCTTCTGGCACCATTTTTGAGTGAATTGCCAAAAGTCAGATTTTTGCTGAAATTGTGACCCCGGGGCTTAGGGATTTTTTCAAAAAAATATTTTCTGCCGGTTACGTTTTTGAGGGCTGATTTCTTGTCCTGTGATAAAAAGCCTTCTGTTTCCATCGCCAAAGCTTTCTGGGGATCATTTGCAAGCTTCTGGCACCATTTTTGAGTGAATTGCCAAAAGTCAGATTTTTGCTGAAATTGTGACCCCGGGGCTTAGGGATTTTTTCAAAAAAATATTTTCTGCCGGTTACGTTTTTGAGGGCTGATTTCTTGTCCTGTGATAAAAAGCCTTCTGTTTCCATCGCCAAAGCTTTCAGGGGATCATTTGCAAGCTTCTGGCACCATTTTTGAGTGAATTGCCAAAAGTCAGATTTTTGCTGAAATTGTGACCCCGGGGCTTAGGGATTTTTTCAAAAAAATATTTTCTGCCGGTTACGTTTTTGAGGGCTGATTTCTTGTCCTGTGATAAAAAGCCTTCTGTTTCCATCGCCAAAGCTTTCAGGGGATCATTTGCAAGCTTCTGGCACCATTTTTGAGTGAATTGCCAAAAGTCAGATTTTTGCTGAAATTGTGACCCCGGGGCTTAGGGATTTTTTCAAAAAAATATTTTCTGCCGGTTACGTTTTTGAGGGCTGATTTCTTGTCCTGTGATAAAAAGCCTTCTGTTTCCCATCACCAAAGCTTTCAGGGGATCATTTGCAAGCTTCTGGCACCATTTTTGAGTGAATTGCCAAAAGTCAGATTTTTGCTGAAATTGTGACCCCGGGGCTTAGGGATTTTTTCAAAAAAATATTTTCTGCCGGTTACGTTTTTGAGGGCTGATTTCTTGTCCTGTGATAAAAAGCCTTCTGTTTCCATCGCCAAAGCTTTCAGGGGATCATTTGCAAGCTTCTGGCACCATTTTTGAGTGAATTGCCAAAAGTCAGATTTTTGCTGAAATTGTGACCCCGGGGCTTAGGGATTTTTTCAAAAAAACATTTTCTGCCGGCTACGTTTTTGAGGGCTGATTTCTTGTCCTGTGATAAAAAGCCTTCTGTTTCCATCGCCAAAGGTTTCAGGGAATCATTTGCAAGCTTCTGGCACCATTTTTGAGTGAATTGCCAAAAGTCAGATTAGGGCTTAGGGATCATTTGCAAGCTTCTGGCACCATTTTTGAGTGAATTGCCAAAAGTCAGATTTTTGCTGAAATTGTGACCCCGGGGCTTAGGGATTTTTTCAAAAAAATATTTTCTGCCGGTTACGTTTTTGAGGGCTGATTTCTTGTCCTGTGATAAAAAGCCTTCTGTTTCCATCGCCAAAGCTTTCAAGGGATCATTTGCAAGCTTCTGGCACCATTTTTGAGTGAATTGCCAAAAGTCAGATTTTTGCTGAAATTGTGACCCCGGGGCTTAGGGATTTTTTCCAAAAAATATTTTCTGCTGGTTACGTTTTTGAGGGCTGATTTCTTGTCCTGTGATAAAAAGCCTTCTGTTTCCATCGCCACAGCTTTCAGGGGATCATTTGCAAGCTTCTGGCACCATTTTTGAGTGAATTGCCAAAAGTCAGATTTTTGCTGAAATTGTGACCCCGGGGCTTAGGGATTTTTTCAAAAAAATATTTTCTGCCGGTTACGTTTTTGAGGGCTGATTTCTTCTCCTGTGATAAAAAGCCTTCTGTTTCCATCGCCAACGCTTTCAGGGGATCATTTGCAAGCTTCTGCCACCATTTTTGAGTGAATTGCCAAAAGTCAGATTTTGGCTGAAATTGTGACCCCGGGGCTTAGGGATTTTTTCAAAAAAATATTTTCTGCCGTTTACGTTTTTGAGGGCTGATTTCTTGTCCTGTGATAAAAAGCCTTCTGTTTCCATCGCCACAGCTTTCAGGGGATCATTTGCAAGCTTCTGGCACCATTTTTGAGTGAATTGCCAAAAGTCAGATTTTTGCTGAAATTGTGACCCCGGGGCTTAGGGATTTTTTCAAAAAAATATTTTCTGCCGGTTACGTTTTTGAGGGCTGATTTCTTGTCCTGTGATAAAAAGCCTTCTGTTTCCATCGCCACAGCTTTCAGGGGATCATTTGCAAGCTTCTGGCACCATTTTTGAGTGAATTGCCAAAAGTCAGATTTTTGCTGAAATTGTGACCGCGGGGCTTAGGGATTTTTTCAAAAAAATATTTTCTGCCGGTTAAGTGTTTGAGGGCTGATTTCTTGTCCTGTGATAAAAAGCCTTCTGTTTCCATCGCCAAAGCTTTCAGGGGATCATTTGCAAGCTTCTGGCACCATTTTTGAGTGAATTGCCAAAAGTCAGATTTTTGCTGAAATTGTGACCCCGGGGCTTAGGGATTTTTTCAAAAAAATATTTTCTGCCGGTTACGTTTTTGAGGGCTGATTTCTTGTCCTGTGATAAAAAGCCTTCTGTTTCCATCGCCAAAGCTTTCAGGGGATCATTTGCAAGCTTCTGGCACCATTTTTGAGTGAATTGCCAAAAGTCAGATTTTTGCTGAAATTGTGACCCCGGGGCTTAGGGATTTTTTCAAAAAAATATTTTCTGCCGGTTACGTTTTTGAGGGCTGATTTCTTGTCCTGTGATAAAAAGCCTTCTGTTTCCATCGCCAAAGCTTTCAGGGGATCATTTGCAAGCTTCTGGCACCATTTTTGAGTGAATTGCCAAAAGTCAGATTAGGGCTTAGGGATCATTTGCAAGCTTCTGGCACCATTTTTGAGTGAATTGCCAAAAGTCAGATTTTTGCTGAAATTGTGACCCCGGGGCTTAGGGATTTTTTCAAAAAAAATATTTTCTGCCGTTTACGTTTTTGAGGGCTGATTTCTTGTCCTGTGATAAAAAGCCTTCTGTTTCCATCGCCACAGCTTTCAGGGGATCATTTGCAAGCTTCTGGCACCATTTTTGAGTGAATTGCCAAAAGTCAGATTTTTGCTGAAATTGTGACCCCGGGGCTTGGGGATTTTTTCAAAAAAATATTTTCTGCCGGTTACGTTTTTGAGGGCTGATTTCTTGTCCTGTGATAAAAAGCCTTCTGTTTCCATCGCCACAGCTTTCAGGGGATCATTTGCAAGCTTCTGGCACCATTTTTGAGTGAATTGCCAAAAGTCAGATTTTTGCTGAAATTGTGACCCCGGGGCTTAGGGATTTTTTCAAAAAAATATTTTCTGCCGGTTACGTTTTTGAGGGCTGATTTCTTGTCCTGTGATAAAAAGCCTTCTGTTTCCATCGCCACAGCTTTCAGGGGATCATTTGCAAGCTTCTGGCACCATTTTTGAGTGAATTGCCAAAAGTCAGATTTTTGCTGAAATTGTGACCGCGGGGCTTAGGGATTTTTTCAAAAAAATATTTTCTGCCGGTTAAGTGTTTGAGGGCTGATTTCTTGTCCTGTGATAAAAAGCCTTCTGTTTCCATCGCCAAAGCTTTCAGGGGATCATTTGCAAGCTTCTGGCACCATTTTTGAGTGAATTGCCAAAAGTCAGATTTTTGCTGAAATTGTGACCCCGGGGCTTAGGGATTTTTTCAAAAAAATATTTTCTGCCGGTTACGTTTTTGAGGGCTGATTTCTTGTCCTGTCATAAAAAGCCTTCTGTTTCCATCGCCAAAGCTTTCAGGGGATCATTTGCAAGCTTCTGGCACCATTTTTGAGTGAATTGCCAAAAGTCAGATTTTTGCTGAAATTGTGACCCCGGGGCTTAGGGATTTTTTCAAAAAAATATTTTCTGCCGGTTACGTTTTTGAGGGCTGATTTCTTGTCCTGTGATAAAAAGCCTTCTGTTTCCATCGCCAAAGCTTTCAGGGGATCATTTGCAAGCTTCTGGCACCATTTTTGAGTGAATTGCCAAAAGTCAGATTAGGGCTTAGGGATCATTTGCAAGCTTCTGGCACCATTTTTGAGTGAATTGCCAAAAGTCAGATTTTTGCTGAAATTGTGACCCCGGGGCTTAGGGATTTTTTCAAAAAAAATATTTTCTGCCGTTTACGTTTTTGAGGGCTGATTTCTTGTCCTGTGATAAAAAGCCTTCTGTTTCCATCGCCACAGCTTTCAGGGGATCATTTGCAAGCTTCTGGCACCATTTTTGAGTGAATTGCCAAAAGTCAGATTTTTGCTGAAATTGTGACCCCGGGGCTTGGGGATTTTTTCAAAAAAATATTTTCTGCCGGTTACGTTTTTGAGGGCTGATTTCTTGTCCTGTGATAAAAAGCCTTCTGTTTCCATCGCCACAGCTTTCAGGGGATCATTTTCAAGCTTCTGGCACCATTTTTGAGTGAATTGCCAAAAGTCAGATTTTTGCTGAAATTGTGACCGCGGGGCTTAGGGATTTTTTCAAAAAAATATTTTCTGCCGGTTAAGTTTTTGAGGGCTGATTTCTTGTCCTGTGATAAAAAGCCTTCTGTTTCCATCGCCAAAGCTTTCAGGGGATCATTTGCAAGCTTCGGGCACCATTTTTGAGTGAATTGCCAAAAGTCAGATTTTTGCTGAAATTGTGACCCCGGGGCTTAGGGATTTTTTCAAAAAAATATTTTCTGCCGGTTACGTTTTTGAGGGCTGATTTCTTGTCCTGTGATAAAAAGCCTTCTGTTTCCATCGCCACAGCTTTCAGGGGATCATTTGCAAGCTTCTGGCACCATTTTTGAGTGAATTGCCAAAAGTCAGATTTTTGCTGAAATTGTGACCGCGGGGCTTAGGGATTTTTTCAAAAAAATATTTTCTGCCGGTTAAGTTTTTGAGGGCTGATTTCTTGTCCTGTGATAAAAAGCCTTCTGTTTCCATCGCCAAAGCTTTCAGGGGATCATTTGCAAGCTTCTGGCACCATTTTTGAGTGAATTGCCAAAAGTCAGATTTTTGCTGAAATTGTGACCCCGGGGCTTAGGGATTTTTTCAAAAAAATATTTTCTGCCGGTTACGTTTTTGAGGGCTGATTTCTTGTCCTGTGATAAAAAGCCTTCTGTTTCCATCGCCACAGCTTTCAGGGGATCATTTGCAAGCTTCTGGCACCATTTTTGAGTGAATTGCCAAAAGTCAGATTTTTGCTGAAATTGTGACCCCGGGGCTTAGGGATTTTTTCAAAAAAATATTTTCTGCCGGTTACGTTTTTGAGGGCTGATTTATGTCCTGTGATAAAAAGCCTTCTGTTTCCATCGCCAAAGCTTTCAGGGGATCATTTGCAAGCTTCTGGCACCATTTTTGAGTGAATTGCCAAAAGTCAGATTTTGGCTGAAATTGTGACCCCCGGGGCTTAGGGATTTTTTCAAAAAAATATTTTCTGCCGGTAAAGTTTTTGAGGGCTGATTTCTTGTCCTGTGATAAAAAGCCTTCTGTTTCCATCGCCAAAGCTTTCAGGGGATCATTTGCAAGCTTCTGGCACCATTTTTGAGTGAATTGCCAAAAGTCAGATTTTTACTGAAATTGTGACCCCGGGGCTTAGGGATTTTTTCAAAAAAATATTTTCTGCCGGTAAAGTTTTTGAGGGCTGATTTCTTGTCCTGTGATAAAAAGCCTTCTGTTTCCATCGCCAAAGCTTTCAGGGGATCATTTGCAAGCTTCTGGCACCATTTTTGAGTGAAATGCCAAAAGTCAGATTTTTGCTGAAATTGTGACCGCGGGGCTTAGGGATTTTTTCAAAAAAATATTTTCTGCCGGTTAAGTTTTTGAGGGCTGATTTCTTGTCCTGTGATAAAAAGCCTTCTGTTTCCATCGCCAAAGCTTTCAGGTGATCATTTGCAAGCTTCTGGCACCATTTTTGAGTGAATTGCCAAAAGTCAGATTTTTGCTGAAATTGTGACCCCGGGGCTTAGGGATTTTTTCACAAAAATATTTTCTGCCGGTTACGTTTTTGAGGGCTGATTTCTTGTCCTGTGATAAAAAGCCTTCTGTTTCCATCGCCAAAGCTTTCTGGGGATCATTTGCAAGCTTCTGGCACCATTTTTGAGTGAATTGCCAAAAGTCAGATTTTTGCTGAAATTGTGACCCCGGGGCTTAGGGATTTTTTCAAAAAAATATTTTCTGCCGGTTACGTTTTTGAGGGCTGATTTCTTGTCCTGTGATAAAAAGCCTTCTGTTTCCATCGCCAAAGCTTTCAGGGGATCATTTGCAAGCTTCTGGCACCATTTTTGAGTGAATTGCCAAAAGTCAGATTTTTGCTGAAATTGTGACCCCGGGGCTTAGGGATTTTTTCAAAAAAACATTTTCTGCCGGCTACGTTTTTGAGGGCTGATTTCTTGTCCTGTGATAAAAAGCCTTCTGTTTCCATCGCCAAAGGTTTCAGGGAATCATTTGCAAGCTTCTGGCACCATTTTTGAGTGAATTGCCAAAAGTCAGATTAGGGCTTAGGGATCATTTGCAAGCTTCTGGCACCATTTTTGAGTGAATTGCCAAAAGTCAGATTTTTGCTGAAATTGTGACCCCGGGGCTTAGGGATTTTTTCAAAAAAATATTTTCTGCCGGTTACGTTTTTGAGGGCTGATTTCTTGTCCTGTGATAAAAAGCCTTCTGTTTCCATCGCCAAAGCTTTCAAGGGATCATTTGCAAGCTTCTGGCACCATTTTTGAGTGAATTGCCAAAAGTCAGATTTTTGCTGAAATTGTGACCCCGGGGCTTAGGGATTTTTTCAAAAAAACATTTTCTGCCGGCTACGTTTTTGAGGGCTGATTTCTTGTCCTGTGATAAAAAGCCTTCTGTTTCCATCGCCAAAGGTTTCAGGGAATCATTTGCAAGCTTCTGGCACCATTTTTGAGTGAATTGCCAAAAGTCAGATTAGGGCTTAGGGATCATTTGCAAGCTTCTGGCACCATTTTTGAGTGAATTGCCAAAAGTCAGATTTTTGCTGAAATTGTGACCCCGGGGCTTAGGGATTTTTTCAAAAAAATATTTTCTGCCGGTTACGTTTTTGAGGGCTGATTTCTTGTCCTGTGATAAAAAGCCTTCTGTTTCCATCGCCAAAGCTTTCAAGGGATCATTTGCAAGCTTCTGGCACCATTTTTGAGTGAATTGCCAAAAGTCAGATTTTTGCTGAAATTGTGACCCCGGGGCTTAGGGATTTTTTCAAAAAAATATTTTCTGCCGGTTACGTTTTTGAGGGCTGATTTCTTCTCCTGTGATAAAAAGCCTTCTGTTTCCATCGCCAACGCTTTCAGGGGATCATTTGCAAGCTTCTGCCACCATTTTTGAGTGAATTGCCAAAAGTCAGATTTTGGCTGAAATTGTGACCCCGGGGTTTAGGGATTTTTTCAAAAAAATATTTTCTGCCGGTTACGTTTTTGAGGGCTGATTTCTTGTCCTGTGATAAAAAGCCTTCTGTTTCCATCGCCAAAGCTTTCTGGGGATCATTTGCAAGCTTCTGGCACCATTTTTGAGTGAATTGCCAAAAGTCAGATTTTTGCTGAAATTGTGACCCCGGGGTTTAGGGTTTTTTTCAAAAAAACATTTTCTGCGGGTTACGTTTTTGAGGGCTGATTTCTTGTCCTGTGATAAAAAGCCTTCTGTTTCCATCGCCAAAGCTTTCAGGGGATCATTTGCAAGCTTCTGGCACCATTTTTGAGTGAATTGCCAAAAGTCAGATTTTGGCTGAAATTGTGACCCCGGGGCTTAGGTATTTTTTCAAAAAAACATTTTCTGCCGGTTACGTTTTTGAGGGCTGATTTCTTGTCCTGTGATAAAAAGCCTTCTGCTCCATCGCCAAAGCTTTCTGGGGATCATTTGCAAGCTTCTGGCACCATTTTTGAGTGAATTGCCAAAAGTCAGATTTTTGCTGAAATTGAGACCCCGGGGCTTAGGGATTTTTTCAAAAAAACATTTTCTGCCGGTTACGTTTTTGAGGGCTGATTTCTTGTCCTGTGATAAAAAGCCTTCTGTTTCCATCGCCAAAGCTTTCAGGGGATCATTTGCAAGCTTCTGGCACCATTTTTGAGTGAATTGCCAAAAGTCAGATTAGGGCTTAGGGATCATTTGCAAGCTTCTGGCACCATTTTTTAGTGAATTGCCAAAAGTCAGATTTTTGCTGAAATTGTGACCCCGGGGCTTAGGGATTTTTTTGAAAAAAATATTTTCTGCCGGTTACGTTTTTGAGGGCTGATTTCTTCTCCTGTGATAAAAAGCCTTCTGTTTCCATCGCCAACGCTTTCAGGGGATCATTTGCACGCTTCTGGCACCATTTTTGAGTGAATTGCCAAAAGCCAGATTTTTGCTGAAATTGTGACCCCGGGGCTTAGGGATTTTTTCAAAAAAATATTTTCTGTCGGTTACGTTTTTGAGGGCTGATTTCTTGTCCTGTGATAAAAAGCCTTCTGTTTCCATCGCCAAAGCTTTCAGGGGATCATTTGCAAGCTTCTGGCACCATTTTTGAGTGAATTGCCAAAAGTCAGATTTTTGCTGAAATTGTGACCCCGGGGCTTAGGGATTTTTTCAAAAAATATTTTCTGCCGGTTAAGTTTTTGAGGGCTGATTTCTTGTCCTGTGATAAAAAGCCTTCTGTTTCCATCGCCAAAGCTTTCAGGGGATCATTTGCAAGCTTCTGGCACCATTTTTGAGTGAATTGCCAAAAGTCAGATTTACTGAAATTGTGACCCCGGGGCTTAGGGATTTTTTCAAAAAAATATTTTCCGCCGGTTACGTTTTTGAGGGCTGATTTCTTGTCCTGTGATAAAAAGCCTTCTGTTTCCATCGCCAAAGCTTTCAGGGGATCATTTGCAAGCTTCTGGCACCATTTTTGAGTGAATTGCCAAAAGTCAGATTTTTGGCTTAGGGTTTTTTCAAAAAAATATTTTCTGCTGGTTACGTTTTTGAGGGCTGATTTCTTGTCCTGTGATAAAAAACCTTCTGTTTCCATCGCCAAAGCTTTCAGGGGATCATTTGCAAGCTTCTGGCACCATTTTTGAGTGAATTGCCAAAAGTCAGATTTTTGCTGAAATTGTGACCCCGGGGCTTAGGGATTTTTTCAAAAAAATATTTTCTGTCGGTTACGTTTTTGAGGGCTGATTTCTTGTCCTGTGATAAAAAGCCTTCTGTTTCCATCGCTAAAACTTTCAGGGGATCATTTGCAAGCTTCTGGCACCATTTTTGAGTGAATTGCCAAAAGTCAGATTTTTGCTGAAATTGTGACCCCGGGGCTTAGGGATTTTTTCAAAAAAATATTTTCTGCCGGTTAAGTTTTTGAGGGCTGATTTCTTGTCCTGTGATTTAAAGCCTTCTCTTTCCATCGCCAAAGCTTTCAGGGGATCATTTGCAAGCTTCTGGCACCATTTTTGAGTGAATTGCCAAAAGTCAGATTTTTGCTGAAATAGTGACCCCGGGGCTTAGGGATTTTTTCAAAAAAACATTTTCTGCCGGTTACGTTTTTGAGGGCTGATTTCTTGTCCTGTGAAAAAAAGCCTTCTGTTTCCATCGCCAAAGCTTTCTGGGGATCATTTGAAAGCTTCTGGCACCATTTTTGAGTGAAATGCCAAAAGTCAGATCTTTGCTGAAATTGTGACCCCGGGGCTTAGGGATTTTTTCAAAAAAATATTTTCTGCCGGTTACATTTTTGAGGGCTGATTTCTTGTCCTGTGATAAAAAGCCTTCTGTTTCCATCGCCAAAGGTTTCAGGGGATCATTTGCAAGCCTCTGGCACCATTTTTGAGTGAATTGCCAAAAGTCAGATTAGGGCTTACGGATCATTTGCAAGCTTCTGGCACCATTTTTGAGTGAATTGCCAAAAGTCAGATTTTTGCTGAAATTGTGACCCCGGGGCTTAGGGATTTTTTCAAAAAAATATTTTCTGCCGGTTACGTTTTTGAGGGCTGATTTCTTGTCCTGTGATAAAAAGCCTTCTGTTTCCATCGCCAAAGCTTTCAGGGGATCATTTGCAAGCTTCTGGCACCATTTTTGAGTGAAATGCCAAAAGTCAGATTTTGGCTGAAATTGTGACCCCGGGGCTTAGGGATTTTTTCAAAAAAATATTTTCTTCCGGTTAAGTTATTGAGGGCTGATTTCTTGTCCTGTGATAAAAAGTCTTCTGATTCCATCGCCAAAGCTTTCAGGGGATCATTTGCAAGCTTCTGGCACCATTTTTGAGTTAATTGCCAAAAGTCAGATTTTTGCTGAAATTGTGACCCCGGGGCTTAGGGATTTTTTAAAAAAAATATTTTCTGCCGGTTAAGTTTTTGAGGGCTGATTTCTTGTCCTGTGATAAAAAGCCTTCTGTTTCCATCCCCAAAGCTTTCAGGGGATCATTTGCAAGCTTCTGGCACCATTTTTGAGTGAATTGCCAAAAGTCAGATTTTTGCTGAAATTGTGACCCCGGGGCTTAGGGATTTTTTCAAAAAAATATGTTCTGCCGATTAACTTTTTGAGGGCTGATTTCTTGTCCTGTGATAAAAAGCCTTCTGTTTCCATGGCCAAAGCTTTCAGGGGATCATTTGCAAGCTTCTGGCACCATTTTTGAGTGAATTGCCAAAAGTCAGATTTTTGCTGAAATTGTGACCCCGGGGCTTAGGGATTTTTTCAAAAAAATATTTTCTGCCGGTTACGTTTTTGAGAGCTGATTTCTTGTCCTGTGATAAAAAGCCTTCTGTTTCCATCGCCAAAGCTTTCAGGGGATCATTTGCAAGCTTCTGGCACCATTTTTGAGTGAATTGCCAAAAGTCAGATTTTTGCTGAAATTGTGACCCCGGGGCTTAGGGATTTTTTCAAAAAAATATTTTCTGCCGGTTACGTTTTTGAGTGCTGATTTCTTGAACTGTGATGAAAAGCCTTCTGTTTCCATCGCCACAGCTTTCAGGGGATCATTTGCAAGCTTCTGGCACCATTTTTGAGTGAATTGCCAAAAGTCAGATTTTTGCTGAAATTGTGACCCCGGGGCTTAGGGATTTTTTCAAAAAAATATTTTCTGCCGGTTACGTTTTTGAGGGCTGATTTCTTGTCCTGTGATAAAAAGCCTTCTATTTCCATCGCCAAAGCTTTCAGGGGATCATTTTTAAGCTCTTGGAACCATTTTTGAGTGAATTGCCAAAAGTCAGATTTTTGCTGAAATTGTGACCCCGGGGCTTAGGGATTTTTTCAAAAAAATATTTTCTGCCGGTTACGTTTTTGAGGGCTGATTTCTTGTCCTGTGATAAAAAGCCTTCTGTTTCCATCGCCAAACTTTCAGGGGATCATTTGCAAGCTTCTGGCACCATTTTTGAGTGAATTGCCAAAAGTCAAATTTTTGCTGAAATTGTGACCCCGGGGCTTAGGGATTTTTTCAAAAAAATATTTTCTGCCGGTTACGTTTTTGAGGGCTGATTTCTTGTCCTGTGATAAAAAGCCTTCTGTTTCCATCGCCAAAGGTTTCAGGGAATCATTTGCAAGCTTCTGGCACCATTTTTGAGTGAATTGCCAAAAGTCAGATTAGGGTTTAGGGATCATTTGCAAGCTTCTGGCACCATTTTTGAGTGAATTGCCAAAAGTCAGATTTTTGCTGAAATTGTGACCCCGGGGCTTAGGGATTTTTTCAAAAAAATATTTTCTGCCGGTTACGTTTTTGAGGGCTGATTTTTTGTCCTGTGATAAAAAGCCTTCTGTTTCCATCGCCACAGCTTTCAGGGGATCATTTGCAAGCTTCTGGCACCATTTTTGAGTGAATTGCCAAAAGTCAGATTTTTGCTGAAATTGTGACCGCGGGGCTTAGGGATTTTTTCAAAAAAATATTTTCTGCCGGTTACGTTTTTGAGGGCTGATTTCTTGTCCTGTGATAAAAAGCCTTCTGTTTCCATCGCCAAAGGTTTCAGGGGATCATTTGCAAGCTTCTGGCACCATTTTTGAGTGAATTGCCAAAAGTCAGATTAGGGCTTAGGGATCATTTGCAAGCTTCTGGCACCATTTTTGAGTGAATTGCCAAAAGTCAGATTTTTGCTGAAATTGTGACCCCGGGGCTTAGGGATTTTTTCAAAAAAATATTTTCTGCCGGTTACGTTTTTGAGGGCTGATTTCTTGTCCTGTGATAAAAAGCCTTCTGTTTCCATGGCCAAAGCTTTCAGGGGATCATTTGCAAGCTTCTGGCACCATTTTTGAGTGAATTGCCAAAAGTCAGATTTTGGCTGAAATTGTGACCCCGGGGCTTAGGGATTTTTTCAAAAAAATATTTTCTGCCGGTTACGTTTTTGAGGGCTGATTTCTTGTCCTGTGATAAAAAGCCTTCTGTTTCCATTGCCAAAGCTTTCAGGGGATCATTTGCAAGCTTCTGGCACCATTTTTGAGTGAAATGCCAAAAGTCAGATTTTTGCTGAAATTGTGACCCCGGGGCTTAGGGATTTTTTCAAAAAAATATTTTCTGCCGGTTACGTTTTTGAGGGCTGATTTCTTGTCCTGTGATAAAAAGCCTTCTGTTTCCATCGCCAAAGGTTTCAGGGGATCATTTGCAAGCTTCTGGCACCATTTTTGAGTGAATTGCCAAAAGTCAGATTAGGGCTTAGGGATCATTTGCAAGCTTCTGGCACCATTTTTGAGTGAATTTCCAAAAGTCAGATTTTTGCTGAAATTGTGACCCCGGGGCTTAGGGATTTTTTCAAAAAAATATTTTCTGCCGGTTACGTTTTTGAGGGCTGATTTCTTGTCCTGTGATAAAAAGCCTTCTGTTTCCATCGCCAAAGCTTTCTGGCGATCATTTGCAAGCTTCTGGCACCATTTTTGAGTGAATTGCCAAAAGTTAGATTTTTGCTGAAATTGTGACCCCGGGGCTTAGGGATTTTTTCAAAAAAATATTTTCTGCCGGTTAAGTTTTTGAGGGCTGATTTCTTGTCCTGTGATAAAAAGCCTTCTGTTTCCATCGCCAAAGCTTTCAGGGGATCATTTGCAAGCTTCTGGCACCATTTTTGAGTGAATTGCCAAAAGTCAGATTTTTGCTGAAATTGTGACCCCGGGGCTTAGGGATTTTTTCAAAAAAATATTTTCTGCCGGTTACGTTTTTGAGGGCTGATTTCTCATCCTGTGATAAAAAGCATTCTGTTTCCATCGCCAAAGCTTTCAGGGGATCATTTGCAAGCTTCTGGCACCATTTTTGAGTGAAATGCCAAAAGTCAGATTTTTGCTGAAATTGAGACCCCGGGGCTTAGGGATTTTTTCAAAAAAATATTTTCTGCCGGTTACGTTTTTGAGGGCTGATTTCTTGTCCTGTGATAAAAAGCCTTCTGTTTCCATCGCCAAAGGTTTCAGGGGATCATTTGCAAGCTTCTGGCACCATTTTTGAGTGAATTGCCAAAAGTCAGATTAGGGTTTAGGGGTCATTTGCAAGCTTCTGGCACCATTTTTGAGTGAATTGCCAAAAGTCAGATTTTTGCTGAAATTGTGACCCCGGGGCTTAGGGATTTTTTCAAAAAGATATTTTCTGCCGGTTACGTTTTTGAGGGCTGATTTTTTGTCCTGTGATAAAAAGCCTTCTGTTTCCATCGCCACAGCTTTCAGGGGATCATTTGCAAGCTTCTGGCACCATTTTTGAGTGAATTGCCAAAAGTCAGATTTTTGCTGAAATTGTGACCGCGGGGCTTAGGGATTTTTTCAAAAAAATATTTTCTGCCGGTTACGTTTTTGAGGGCTGATTTCTTGTCCTGTGATAAAAAGCCTTCTGTTTCCATCGCCAAAGGTTTCAGGGGATCATTTGCAAGCTTCTGGCACCATTTTTGAGTGAATTGCCAAAAGTCAGATTAGGGCTTAGGGATCATTTGCAAGCTTCTGGCACCATTATTGAGTGAATTGCCAAAAGTCAGATTTTTGCTGAAATTGTGACCCCGGGGCTTAGGGATTTTTTCAAAAAAATATTTTCTGCCGGTTACGTTTTTGAGGGCTGATTTCTTGTCCTGTGATAAAAAGCCTTCTGTTTCCATGGCCAAAGCTTTCAGGGGATCATTTGCAAGCTTCTGGCACCATTTTTGAGTGAATTGCCAAAAGTCAGATTTTGGCTGAAATTGTGACCCCGGGGCTTAGGGATTTTTTCAAAAAAATATTTTCTGCCGGTTACGTTTTTGAGGGCTGATTTCTTGTCCTGTGATAAAAAGCCTTCTGTTTCCATTGCCAAAGCTTTCAGGGGATCATTTGCAAGCTTCTGGCACCATTTTTGAGTGAAATGCCAAAAGTCAGATTTTTGCTGAAATTGTGACCCCGGGGCTTAGGGATTTTTTCAAAAAAATATTTTCTGCCGGTTACGTTTTTGAGGGCTGATTTCTTGTCCTGTGATAAAAAGCCTTCTGTTTCCATCGCCAAAGCTTTCAGGGGATCATTTGCAAGCTTCTGGCACCATTTTTGAGTGAATTGCCAAAAGTCAGATTAGGGCTTAGGGATCATTTGCAAGCTTCTGGCACCATTTTTGAGTGAATTTCCAAAAGTCAGATTTTTGCTGAAATTGTGACCCCGGGGCTTAGGGATTTTTTCAAAAAAATATTTTCTGCCGGTTACGTTTTTGAGGGCTGATTTCTTGTCCTGTGATAAAAAGCCTTCTGTTTCCATCGCCAAAGCTTTCTGGGGATCATTTGCAAGCTTCTGGCACCATTTTTGAGTGAATTGCCAAAAGTTAGATTTTTGCTGAAATTGTGACCCCGGGGCTTAGGGATTTTTTCAAAAAAATATTTTCTGCCGGTTAAGTTTTTGAGGGCTGATTTCTTGTCCTGTGATAAAAAGCCTTCTGTTTCCATCGCCAAAGCTTTCAGGGGATCATTTGCAAGCTTCTGGCACCATTTTTGAGTGAATTGCCAAAAGTCAGATTTTTGCTGAAATTGTGACCCCGGGGCTTAGGGATTTTTTCAAAAAAATATTTTCTGCCGGTTACGTTTTTGAGGGCTGATTTCTCATCCTGTGATAAAAAGCCTTCTGTTTCCATCGCCAAAGCTTTCAGGGGATCATTTGCAAGCTTCTGGCACCATTTTTGAGTGAAAAGCCAAAAGTCAGATTTTTGCTGAAATTGTGACCCCGGGGCTTAGGGATTTTTTCAAAAAAATATTTTCTGCCGGTAAAGTTTTTGAGGGCTGATTTCTTGTCCTGTGATAAAAAGCCTTCTGTTTCCATCGCCAAAGCTTTCTGGGGATCATTTGCAAGCTTCTGGCACCCTTTTTGAGTGAATTGCCAAAAGTCAGATTTTTGCTGAAATTGTGACCCCGGGGCTTAGGGATTTTTTCAAAAAAATATTTTCTGCCGGTTATGTTTTTGAGGGCTGATTTCTCGTCCTGTGATAAAAAGCCTTCTGTTTCCATCGCCAAAGCTTTCAGGGGATCATTTGCAAGCTTCTGGCACCATTTTTGAGTGAATTGCCAAAAGTCAGATTTTTGCTGAAATTGTGACCCCGGGGCTTAGGGATTTTTTCAAAAAAATATTTTCTGCCGGTTACGTTTTTGAGGGCTGATTTCTCGTCCTGTGATAAAAAGCCTTCTGTTTTCATCGCCAAAGCTTTCTGGGGATCATTTGCAAGCTTCTGGCACCATTTTTGAGTGAATTGCCAAAAGTCAGATTTTGGCTGAAATTGTGACCCCGGGGCTTAGGGATTTTTTCAAAAAAATATTTTCTGCCGGTTACGTTTTTGAGGGCTGATTTCTTGTCCTGTGATAAAAAGCCTTCTGTTTCCATTGCCAAAGCTTTCAGGGGATCATTTGCAAGCTTCTGGCACCATTTTTGAGTGAAATGCCAAAAGTCAGATTTTTGCTGAAATTGTGACCCCGGGGCTTAGGGATTTTTTCAAAAAAATATTTTCTGCCGGTTACGTTTTTGAGGGCTGATTTCTTGTCCTGTGATAAAAAGCCTTCTGTTTCCATCGCCAAAGCTTTCAGGGGATCATTTGCAAGCTTCTGGCACCATTTTTGAGTGAATTGCCAAAAGTCAGATTAGGGCTTAGGGATCATTTGCAAGCTTCTGGCACCATTTTTGAGTGAATTTCCAAAAGTCAGATTTTTGCTGAAATTGTGACCCCGGGGCTTAGGGATTTTTTCAAAAAAATATTTTCTGCCGGTTACGTTTTTGAGGGCTGATTTCTTGTCCTGTGATAAAAAGCCTTCTGTTTCCATCGCCAAAGCTTTCTGGGGATCATTTGCAAGCTTCTGGCACCATTTTTGAGTGAATTGCCAAAAGTTAGATTTTTGCTGAAATTGTGACCCCGGGGCTTAGGGATTTTTTCAAAAAAATATTTTCTGCCGGTTAAGTTTTTGAGGGCTGATTTCTTGTCCTGTGATAAAAAGCCTTCTGTTTCCATCGCCAAAGCTTTCAGGGGATCATTTGCAAGCTTCTGGCACCATTTTTGAGTGAATTGCCAAAAGTCAGATTTTTGCTGAAATTGTGACCCCGGGGCTTAGGGATTTTTTCAAAAAAATATTTTCTGCCGGTTACGTTTTTGAGGGCTGATTTCTCATCCTGTGATAAAAAGCCTTCTGTTTCCATCGCCAAAGCTTTCAGGGGATCATTTGCAAGCTTCTGGCACCATTTTTGAGTGAAAAGCCAAAAGTCAGATTTTTGCTGAAATTGTGACCCCGGGGCTTAGGGATTTTTTCAAAAAAATATTTTCTGCCGGTAAAGTTTTTGAGGGCTGATTTCTTGTCCTGTGATAAAAAGCCTTCTGTTTCCATCGCCAAAGCTTTCTGGGGATCATTTGCAAGCTTCTGGCACCCTTTGAGTGAATTGCCAAAAGTCAGATTTTTGCTGAAATTGTGACCCCGGGGCTTAGGGATTTTTTCAAAAAAATATTTTCTGCCGGTTAAGTTTTTGAGGGCTGATTTCTTGTCCTGTGATAAAAAGCCTTCTGTGTCCATCGCCAAAGCTTTCAGGGGATCATTTGCAAGCTTCTGGCACCATTTTTGAGTGAATTGCCAAAAGTCAGATTTTTGCTGAAATTGTGACCCCGGGGCTTAGGGATTTTTTCAAAAAAATATTTTCTGCCGGTTATGTTTTTGAGGGCTGATTTCTCGTCCTGTGATAAAAAGCCTTCTGTTTCCATCGCCAAAGCTTTCAGGGGATCATTTGCAAGCTTCTGGCACCATTTTTGAGTGAATTGCCAAAAGTCAGATTTTTGCTGAAATTGTGACCCCGGGGCTTAGGGATTTTTTCAAAAAAATATTTTCTGCCGGTTACGTTTTTGAGGGCTGATTTCTCGTCCTGTGATAAAAAGCCTTCTGTTTTCATCGCCAAAGCTTTCTGGGGATCATTTGCAAGCTTCTGGCACCATTTTTGAGTGAAATGCCAAAAGTCAGATTTTTGCTGAAATTGTGACCCCGGGGCTTAGGGATTTTTTCAAAAAAATATTTTCTGCCGGTAAAGTTGTTGAGGGCTGATTTCTTGTCCTGTGATAAAAAGCCTTCTGTTTCCATCGCCAAAGCTTTCAGGGGATCATTTGCAAGCTTCTGGCACCATTTTTGAGTGAATTGCCAAAAGTCAGATTTTTGCTGAAATTGTGACCCCGGGGCTTAGGGATTTTTTCAAAAAAATATTTTCTGCCGGTTACGTTTTTGAGGGCTGATTTCTCGTCCTGTGATAAAAAGCCTTCTGTTTCCATCGCCAAAGCTTTCAGGGGATCATTTGCAAGCTTCTGGCACCATTTTTGAGTGAATTGCCAAAAGTCAGATTTTTGCTGAAATTGTGACCCCGGGGCTTAGGGATTTTTTCAAAAAAATATTTTCTGCCGGTTACGTTTTTGAGGGCTGATTTCTTGTCCTGTGATAAAAAGCCTTCTGTTTCCATCGCCAAAGCTTTCTGGGGATCATTCGCAAGCTTCTGGCACCATTTTTGAGTGAATTGCCAAAAGTCAGATTTTTGCTGAAATTGTGACCCCGGGGCTTAGGGATTTTTTCAAAAAAATATTTTCTGCCGGTTAAGTTTTTGAGGGCTGATTTCTTGTCCTGTGATAAAAAGCCTTCTGTTTCCATCGCCAAAGCTTTCAGGGGATCATTTGCAAGCCTCCGACACCATTTTTGAGTGAATTGCCAAAAGTCAGATTTTTGCTGAAATTGTGACCCCGGGGCTTAGGGATTTTTTCAAAAAAATATTTTCTGCCGGTAAAGTTTTTGAGGGCTGATTTCTTGTCCTGTGATAAAAAGCCTTCTGTTTCCATCGCCAAAGCTTTCAGGGGATCATTTGCAAGCTTCTGGCACCATTTTTGAGTGAATTGCCAAAAGTCAGATGAGGGCTTAGGGATCATTTGCAAGCTTCTGGCACCATTTTTGAGTGAATTGCCAAAAGTCAGATTTTTGCTGAAATTGTGACCCCGGGGCTTAGGGATTTTTTCAAAAAAATATTTTCTGCCGGTTACGTTTTTGAGGGCTGATTTCTTGTCCTGTGATAAAAAGCCTTCTGTTTCCATCGCCAAAGCTTTCTGGGGATCATTTGCAAGCTTCTGGCACCATTTTTGAGTGAATTGCCAAAAGTCAGATTTTTGCTGAAATTGTGACCCCGGGGCTTAGGGATTTTTTCAAAAAAATATTTTCTGCCGGTAAAGTTTTTGAGGGCTGATTTCTTGTCCTGTGATAAAAAGCCTTCTGTTTCCATCGCCAAAGCTTTCTGGGGATCATTTGCAAGCTTCTGGCACCATTTTTGAGTGAATTGCCAAAAGTCAGATTTTTGCTGAAATTGTGACCCCGGGGCTTAGGGATTTTTTCAAAAAAATATTTTCTGCCGGTTAAGTTTTTGAGGGCTGATTTCTTGTCCTGTGATAAAAAGCCTTCTGTGTCCATCGCCAAAGCTTTCATGGGATCATTTGCAAGCTTCTGGCACCATTTTTGAGTGAATTGCCAAAAGTCAGATTTTTGCTGAAATTGTGACCCCGGGGCTTAGGGATTTTTTCAAAAAAATATTTTCTGCCGGTTACGTTTTTGAGGGCTGATTTCTCGTCCTGTGATAAAAAGCCTTCTGTTTCCATCGCCAAAGCTTTCAGGGGATCATTTGCAAGCTTCTGGCACCATTTTTCAATGAATTGCCAAAAGTCAGATTTTTGCTGAAATTGTGACCCCGGGGCTTAGGGATTTTTTCAAAAAAATATTTTCTGCCGGTTAAGTTTTTGAGGGCTGATTTCTTGTCCTGTGATAAAAAGCCTTCTGTTTCCATCGCCAAAGCTTTCAGGGGATCATTTGCAAGCTTCTGGCACCATTTTTGAGTGAATTGCCAAAAGTCAGATTTTTGCTGAAATTGAGACCCTGGGGCTTAGGGATTTTTTCAAAAAAATATTTTCTGCCGGTTACGTTTTTGAGGGCTGATTTCTTGTCCTGTGATAGAAAGCCTTCTGTTTCCATCGCCAAAGCTTTCAGGGGATCATTTGCAAGCTTCTGGCACCATTTTTGAGTGAATTGCCAAAAGTCAGATTTTTGCTGAAATTGTGACCCCGGGGCTTAGGGATTTTTTCAAAAAAATATTTTCTGCCGGTTACGTTTTTGAGGGCTGATTTCTTGTCCTGTGATAAAAAGCCTTCTGTTTCCATCGCCAAAGCTTTCAGGGTATCATTTGCAAGCTTCTGGCACGATTTTTGAGTGAATTGCCAAAAGTCAGATTTTGGCTGAAATTGTGACCCCGGGGCTTAGGGATTTTTTCAAAAAAATATTTTCTGCCGGTAAAGTTTTTGAGGGCTGATTTCTCGTCCTGTGATAAAAAGCCTTCTGTTTCCATCGCCAAAGCTTTCAGGGGATCATTTGCAAGCTTCTGGCACCATTTTTGAGTGAATTGCCAAAAGTCAGATTTTTGCTGAAATTGTGACCCCGGGGCTTAGGGATTTTTTCAAAAAAATATTTTCTGCCGGTTAAGTTTTTGAGGGCTGATTTCTTGTCCTGTGATAAAAAGCCTTCTGTTTCCATCGCCAAAGCTTTCAGGGGATCATTTGCACGGTTCTGGCACCATTTTTGAGTGAATTGCCAAAAGTCAGATTTTTGCTGAAATTGTGACCCCGGGGCTTAGGGATTTTTTCAAAAAAATATTTTCTGCCGGTTACGTTTTTGAGGGCTGATTTCTTGTCCTGTGATAAAAAGCCTTCTGTTTCCATCGCCAAAGCTTTCAGGGGATCATTTGCAAGCTTCTGGCACCATTTTTGAGTGAATTGCCAAAAGTCAGATTTTTGCTGAAATTGTGACCCCGGGGCTTAGGGATTTTTTCAAAAAAATATTTTCTGCCGGTTACGTTTTTGAGGGCTGATTTCTCGTCCTGTGATAAAAAGCCTTCTGTTTCCATGGCCAAAGCTTTCAGGGGATCATTTGCAAGCTTCTGGCACCATTTTTGAGTCAAATGCCAAAAGTCAGATTTTTGCTGAAATTGTGACCCCGGGGCTTAGGGATTTTTTCAAAAAAATATTTTCTGCCGGTAAAGTTTTTGAGGGCTGATTTCTTGTCCTGTGATAAAAAGCCTTCTGTTTCCATCGCCAAAGCTTTCTGGGGATCATTTGCAAGCTTCTGGCACCATTTTTGAGTGAATTGCCAAAAGTCAGATTTTTGCTGAAATTGTGACCCCGGGGCTTAGGGATTTTTTCAAAAAAATATTTTCTGCCGGTTAAGTTTTTGAGGGCTGATTTCTTGTCCTGTGATAAAAAGGCTTCTGTTTCCATCGCCAAAGCTTTCAGGGGATCATTTGCAAGCTTCTGGCACCATTTTTGAGTGAATTGCTAAAAGTCAGATTTTGGCTGAAATTGTGACCCCGGGGCTTAGGGATTTTTTCAAAAAAATATTTTCTGCCGGTTACGTTTTTGAGGGCTGATTTCTCGTCCTGTGCTAAAAAGCCTTCTGTTTCCATCGCCAAAGCTTTCAGGGGATCATTTGCAAGCTTCTGGCACCATTTTTGAGTGAATAGCCAAAAGTCAGATTTTTGCTGAAATTGTGACCCCGGGGCTTAGGGATTTTTTCAAAAAAATATTTTCTGCCGGTAAAGTTTTTGAGGGCTGATTTCTTGTCCTGTGATAAAAAGCCTTCTGTTTCCATCGCCAAAGCTTTCTGGGGATCATTTACAAGCTTCTGGCACCATTTTTGAGTGAATTGCCAAAAGTCAGATTTTTGCTGAAATTGTGACCCCGGGGCTTAGGGATTTTTTCAAAAAAATATTTTCTGCCGGTTAAGTTTTTGAGGGCTGATTTCTTGTCCTGTGATAAAAAGCCTTCTGTTTCCATCGCCAAAGCTTTCAGGGGGTCATTTGCAAGCTTCTGGCACCATTTTTGAGTGAATTGCCTAAAGTCAGATTTTTGCTGAAATTGTGACCCCGGGGCTTAGGGATTTTTTCAAAAAAATATTTTCTGCCGGTTACATTTTTGAGGGCTGATTTCTCGTCCTGTGATAAAAAGCCTTCTGTTTCCATCGCCAAAGCTTTCAGGGGATCATTTGCAAGCTTCTGGCACCATTTTTGAGTGAATTGCCAAAAGTCAGATTTTGGCTGAAATTGTGACCCCGGGGCTTAGGGATTTTTTCAAAAAAATATTTTCTGCCGGTAAAGTTTTTGAGGGCTGATTTCTTGTCCTGTGATAAAAAGCCTTCTGTTTCCATCACCAAAGCTTTCAGGGGATCATTTGCAAGCTTCTGGCACCATTTTTGAGTGAATTGCAAAAAGTCAGATTTTTGCTGAAATAGTGACCCCGGGGCTTAGGGATTTTTTCAAAAAAATATTTTCTGCCGGTTACGTTTTTGAGGGCTGATTTCTTGTCCTGTGATAAAAAGCCTTCTGTTTCCATCACCAAAGCTTTCAGGGGATCATTTGCAAGCTTCTGGCACCATTTTTGAGTGAATTGCCAAAAGTCAGATTTTTGCTGAAATTGTGACCCCGGGGCTTAGGGATTTTTTCAAAAAAATATTTTCTGCCGGTTAAGTTTTTGAGGGCTGATTTCTTGTCCTGTGATAAAAAGCCTTCTGTTTCATCGCCAAAGCTTTCAGGGGATCATTTGCAAGCTTCTGACACCATTTTTGAGTGAATTGCCAAAAGTCAGATTTTTGCTGAAATTGTGACCCCGGGGCTTAGGGATTTTTTCAAAAAAATATTTTTTGCCGGTAAAGTTTTTGAGGGCTGATTTCTTGTCCTGTGATAAAAAGCCTTCTGTTTCCATCGCCAAAGCTTTCAGGGGATCATTTGCAAGCTTCTGGCACCATTTTTGAGTGAATTGCCAAAAGTCAGATGAGGGCTTAGGGATCATTTGCAAGCTTCTGGCACCATTTTTGAGTGAATTGCCAAAAGTCAGATTTTTGCTGAAATTGTGACCCCGGGGCTTAGGGATTTTTTCAAAAAAATATTTTCTGCCGGTTACGTTTTTGAGGGCTGATTTCTTGTCCTGTGATAAAAAGCCTTCTGTTTCCATCGCCAAAGCTTTCTGGGGATCATTTGCAAGCTTCTGGCACCATTTTTGAGTGAATAGCCAAAAGTCAGATTTTTGCTGAAATTGTGACCCCGGGGCTTAGGGATTTTTTCAAAAAAATATTTTCTGCTGGTTAAGTTTTTGAGGGCTGATTTCTTGTCCTGTGATAAAAAGCCTTCTGTTTCCATCGCCAAAGCTTTCAGGGGATCATTTGCAAGCTTCTGGCACCATTTTTGAGTGAATTGCCAAAACTCAGATTTTTGCTGAAATTGTGACCCCGGGGCTTAGGGACTTTTTCAAAAAAATATTTTCTGCCGGTTACGTTTTTGAGGGCTGATTTCTTGTCCTGTGATAAAAAGCCTTCTGTTTCCATCGCCACAGCTTTCAGGGGATCATTTGCAAGCTTCTGGCACCATTTTTGAGTGAATTGCCAAAAGTCAGATTTTGGCTGAAATTGTGACCCCCGGGGCTTAGGGATTTTTTCAAAAAAATATTTTCTGCCGGTTACGTTTTTGAGGGCTGATTTCTTGTCCTGTGATAAAAAGCCTTCTGTTTCCATCGCCAAAGCTTTCAGGGGATCATTTGCAAGCTTCTGGCACCATTTTTGAGTGAATTGCCAAAAGTCAGATTTTGGCTGAAATTGTGACCCCGGGGCTTAGGGATTTTTTCACAAAAATATTTTCTGCCGGTTACGTTTTTGAGGGCTGATTTCTTGTCCTGTGATAAAAAGCCTTCTGTTTCCATCGCCACAGCTTTCAGGGGATCATTTGCAAGCTTCTGGCACCATTATTGAGTGAATTGCCAAAAGTCAGATTTTTGCTGAAATTGTGACCGCGGGGCTTAGGGATTTTTTCAAAAAAATATTTTCTGCCGGTTAAGTTTTTGAGGGCTGATTTCTTGTCCTGTGATAAAAAGCCTTCTGTTTCCATCGCCAAAGCTTTCAGGGGATCATTTGCAAGCTTCTGGCACCATTTTTGAGTGAATTGCCAAAAGTCAGATTTTGGCTGAAATTGTGACCCCGGGGCTTAGGGATTTTTTCAAAAAAATATTTTCTGCCGGTTAAGTTTTTGAGGGCTGATTTCTTGTCCTGTGATAAAAAGCCTTCTGTTTCCATCGCCACAGCTTTCAGGGGATCATTTGCAAGCTTCTGGCACCATTTTTGAGTGAATTGCCAAAAGTCAGATTTTGGCTGAAATTGTGACCCCGGGGCTTAGGGATTTTTTTCAAAAAAATATTTTCTGCCGGTTACGTTTTTGAGGGCTGATTTCTTGTCCTGTGATAAAAAGCCTTCTGTTTCCATCACCAAAGCTTTCAGGGGATCATTTGCAAGCTTCTGGCACCATTTTTGAGTGAAATGCCAAAAGTCAGATTTTTGCTGAAATTGTGACCCCGGGGCTTAGGGATTTTTTCAAAAAAATATTTTCTGCCGGTTACGTTTTTGAGGGCTGATTTCTTGTCCTGTGATAAAAAGCCTTCTGTTTCCATCGCCAAAGCTTTCAGGGGATCATTTGCAAGCTTCTGGCACCATTTTTGAGTGAATTGCCAAAAGTCAGATTTTTGCTGAAATTGTGACCCCGGGGCTTAGGGATTTTTTCAAAAAAATATTTTCTGCCGGTTACGTTTTTGAGGGCTGATTTCTTGTCCTGTGATAAAAAGCCTTCTGTTTCCATCGCCAAAGCTTTCTGGGGATCATTTGCAAGCTTCTGGCACCATTTTTGAGTGAATTGCCAAAAGTCAGATTTTTGCTGAAATTGTGACCCCGGGGCTTAGGGATTTTTTCAAAAAAATATTTTCTGCCGGTTAAGTTTTTGAGGGCTGATTTCTTGTCCTGTGATAAAAAGGCTTCTGTTTCCATCGCCAAAGCTTTCAGGGGATCATTTGCAAGCTTCTGGCACCATTTTTGAGTGAATTGCCAAAAGTCAGATTTTGGCTGAAATTGTGACCCCGGGGCTTAGGGATTTTTTCAAAAAAATATTTTCTGCCGGTTACGTTTTTGAGGGCTGATTTCTCGTCCTGTGATAAAAAGCCTTCTGTTTCCATCGCCAAAGCTTTCAGGGGATCATTTGCAAGCTTCTGGCACCATTTTTGAGTGAATAGCCAAAAGTCAGATTTTTGCTGAAATTGTGACCCCGGGGCTTAGGGATTTTTTCAAAAAAATATTTTCTGCCGGTAAAGTTTTTGAGGGCTGATTTCTTGTCCTGTGATAAAAAGCCTTCTGTTTCCATCGCCAAAGCTTTCTGGGGATCATTTACAAGCTTCTGGCACCATTTTTGAGTGAATTGCCAAAAGTCAGATTTTTGCTGAAATTGTGACCCCGGGGCTTAGGGATTTTTTCAAAAAAATATTTTCTGCCGGTTAAGTTTTTGAGGGCTGATTTCTTGTCCTGTGATAAAAAGCCTTCTGTTTCCATCGCCAAAGCTTTCAGGGGGTCATTTGCAAGCTTCTGGCACCATTTTTGAGTGAATTGCCTAAAGTCAGATTTTTGCTGAAATTGTGACCCCGGGGCTTAGGGATTTTTTCAAAAAAATATTTTCTGCCGGTTACATTTTTGAGGGCTGATTTCTCGTCCTGTGATAAAAAGCCTTCTGTTTCCATCGCCAAAGCTTTCAGGGGATCATTTGCAAGCTTCTGGCACCATTTTTGAGTGAATTGCCAAAAGTCAGATTTTGGCTGAAATTGTGACCCCGGGGCTTAGGGATTTTTTCAAAAAAATATTTTCTGCCGGTAAAGTTTTTGAGGGCTGATTTCTTGTCCTGTGATAAAAAGCCTTCTGTTTCCATCACCAAAGCTTTCAGGGGATCATTTGCAAGCTTCTGGCACCATTTTTGAGTGAATTGCAAAAAGTCAGATTTTTGCTGAAATAGTGACCCCGGGGCTTAGGGATTTTTTCAAAAAAATATTTTCTGCCGGTTACGTTTTTGAGGGCTGATTTCTTGTCCTGTGAAAAAAACCTTCTGTTTCCATCACCAAAGCTTTCAGGGGATCATTTGCAAGCTTCTGGCACCATTTTTGAGTGAATTGCCAAAAGTCAGATTTTTGCTGAAATTGTGACCCCGGGGCTTAGGGATTTTTTCAAAAAAATATTTTCTGCCGGTTAAGTTTTTGAGGGCTGATTTCTTGTCCTGTGATAAAAAGCCTTCTGTTTCATCGCCAAAGCTTTCAGGGGATCATTTGCAAGCTTCTGACACCATTTTTGAGTGAATTGCCAAAAGTCAGATTTTTGCTGAAATTGTGACCCCGGGGCTTAGGGATTTTTTCAAAAAAATATTTTTTGCCGGTAAAGTTTTTGAGGGCTGATTTCTTGTCCTGTGATAAAAAGCCTTCTGTTTCCATCGCCAAAGCTTTCAGGGGATCATTTGCAAGCTTCTGGCACCATTTTTGAGTGAATTGCCAAAAGTCAGATGAGGGCTTAGGGATCATTTGCAAGCTTCTGGCACCATTTTTGAGTGAATTGCCAAAAGTCAGATTTTTGCTGAAATTGTGACCCCGGGGCTTAGGGATTTTTTCAAAAAAATATTTTCTGCCGGTTACGTTTTTGAGGGCTGATTTCTTGTCCTGTGATAAAAAGCCTTCTGTTTCCATCGCCAAAGCTTTCTGGGGATCATTTGCAAGCTTCTGGCACCATTTTTGAGTGAATAGCCAAAAGTCAGATTTTTGCTGAAATTGTGACCCCGGGGCTTAGGGATTTTTTCAAAAAAATATTTTCTGCCGGTTAAGTTTTTGAGGGCTGATTTCTTGTCCTGTGATAAAAAGCCTTCTGTTTCCATCGCCAAAGCTTTCAGGGGATCATTTGCAAGCTTCTGGCACCATTTTTGAGTGAATTGCCAAAAGTCAGATTTTTGCTGAAATTGTGACCCCGGGGCTTAGGGACTTTTTCAAAAAAATATTTTCTGCCGGTTACGTTTTTGAGGGCTGATTTCTTGTCCTGTGATAAAAAGCCTTCTGTTTCCATCGCCACAGCTTTCAGGGGATCATTTGCAAGCTTCTGGCACCATTTTTGAGTGAATTGCCAAAAGTCAGATTTTGGCTGAAATTGTGACCCCCGGGGCTTAGGGATTTTTTCAAAAAAATATTTTCTGCCGGTTACGTTTTTGAGGGCTGATTTCTTGTCCTGTGATAAAAAGCCTTCTGTTTCCATCGCCAAAGGTTTCAGGGAATCATTTGCAAGCTTCTGGCACCATTTTTGAGTGAATTGCCAAAAGTCAGATTTTGGCTGAAATTGTGACCCCGGGGCTTAGGGATTTTTTCACAAAAATATTTTCTGCCGGTTACGTTTTTGAGGGCTGATTTCTTGTCCTGTGATAAAAAGCCTTCTGTTTCCATCGCCACAGCTTTCAGGGGATCATTTGCAAGCTTCTGGCACCATTATTGAGTGAATTGCCAAAAGTCAGATTTTTGCTGAAATTGTGACCGCGGGGCTTAGGGATTTTTTCAAAAAAATATTTTCTGCCGGTTAAGTTTTTGAGGGCTGATTTCTTGTCCTGTGATAAAAAGCCTTCTGTTTCCATCGCCAAAGCTTTCAGGGGATCATTTGCAAGCTTCTGGCACCATTTTTGAGTGAATTGCCAAAAGTCAGATTTTTGCTGAAATTGTGACCCCGGGGCTTAGGGATTTTTTCAAAAAAATATTTTCTGCCGGTTAAGTTTTTGAGGGCTGATTTCTTGTCCTGTGATAAAAAGCCTTCTGTTTCCATCGCCACAGCTTTCAGGGGATCATTTGCAAGCTTCTGGCACCATTTTTGAGTGAATTGCCAAAAGTCAGATTTTGGCTGAAATTGTGACCCCGGGGCTTAGGGATTTTTTTCAAAAAAATATTTTCTGCCGGTTACGTTTTTGAGGGCTGATTTCTTGTCCTGTGATAAAAAGCCTTCTGTTTCCATCACCAAAGCTTTCAGGGGATCATTTGCAAGCTTCTGGCACCATTTTTGAGTGAAATGCCAAAAGTCAGATTTTTGCTGAAATTGTGACCCCGGGGCTTAGGGATTTTTTCAAAAAAATATTTTCTGCCGGTTACGTTTTTGAGGGCTGATTTCTTGTCCTGTGATAAAAAGCCTTCTGTTTCCATCGCCAAAGCTTTCAGGGGATCATTTGCAAGCTTCTGGCACCATTTTTGAGTGAATTGCCAAAAGTCAGATTTTTGCTGAAATTGTGACCCCGGGGCTTAGGGATTTTTTCACAAAAATATTTTCTGCCGGTTACGTTTTTGAGGGCTGATTTCTTGTCCTGTGATAAAAAGCCTTCTGTTTCCATCGCCAAAGCTTTCAGGGGATCATTTGCAAGCTTCTGGCACCATTTTTGAGTGAATTGCCAAAAGTCAGATTTTTGCTGAAATTGTGACCCCGGGGCTTAGGGATTTTTTCAAAAAAATATTTTCTGCCGGTTACGTTTTTGAGGGCTGATTTCTTGTCCTGTGATAAAAAGCCTTCTGGTTCCATCACCAAAGCTTTCAGGGGATCATTTGCAAGCTTCTGGCACCATTTTTGAGTGAATTGCCAAAAGTCAGATTTTGGCTGAAATTGTGACCCCGGGGCTTAGGGATTTTTTCAAAAAAATATTTTCTGCCGGTTAAGTTTTTGAGGGCTGATTTCTTGTCCTGTGATAAAAAGCCTTCTGTTTCCATCACCAAAGCTTTCAGGGGATCATTTGCAAGCTTCTGGCACCATTTTTGAGTGAATTGCCAAAAGTCAGATTTTGGCTGAAATTGTGACCCCGGGGCTTAGGGATTTTTTCAAGAAAATATTTTCTGCCGGTTAAGTTTTTGAGGGCTGATTTCTTGTCCTGTGATAAAAAGCCTTCTGTTTCCATGGCCAAAGCTTTCAGGGGATCATTTGCAAGCTTCTGGCACCATTTTTGAGTGAATTGCCAAAAGTCAGATTTTTGCTGAAATTGTGACCCCGGGGCTTAGGGATTTTTTCAAAAAAATATTTTCTGCCGGTTACGTTTTTGAGGGCTGATTTCTTGTCCTGTGATAAAAAGCCTTCTGTTTCCATCACCAAAGCTTTCAGGGGATCATTTGCAAGCTTCTGGCACCATTTTTGAGTGAATTGCCAAAAGTCAGATTTTGGCTGAAATTGTGACCCCGGGGCTTAGGGATTTTTTCAAAAAAATATTTTCTGCCGGTTAAGTTTTTGAGGGCTGATTTCTTGTCCTGTGATAAAAAGCCTTCTGTTTCCATCACCAAAGCTTTCAGGGGATCATTTGCAAGCTTCTGGCACCATTTTTGAGTGAATTGCCAAAAGTCAGATTTTGGCTGAAATTGTGACCCCGGGGCTTAGGGATTTTTTCAAAAAAATATTTTCTGCCGGTTACGTTTTTGAGGGCTGATTTCTTGTCCTGTGATAAAAAGCCTTCTGTTTCCATCGCCAAAGCTTTCAGGGGATCATTTGCAAGCTTCTGGCACCATTTTTGAGTGAATTGCCAAAAGTCAGATTTTTGCTGAAATTGTGACCCCGGGGCTTAGGGATTTTTTCAAAAAAATATTTTCTGCCGGTTACGTTTTTGAGGGCTGATTTCTTGTCCTGTGATAAAAAGCCTTCTGTTTCCATCGCCAAAGCTTTCAGGGGATCATTTGCAAGCTTCTGGCACCATTTTTGAGTGAATTGCCAAAAGTCAGATTTTTGCTGAAATTGTGACCCCGGGGCTTAGGGATTTTTTCAAAAAAATATTTTCTGCCGGTTACGTTTTTGAGGGCTGATTTCTTGTCCTGTGATAAAAAGCCTTCTGTTTCCATCACCAAAGCTTTCAGGGGATCATTTGCAAGCTTCTGGCACCATTTTTGAGTGAATTGCAAAAAGTCAGATTTTTGCTGAAATAGTGACCCCGGGGCTTAGGGATTTTTTCAAAAAAATATTTTCTGCCGGTTACGTTTTTGAGAGCTGATTTCTTGTCCTGTGATAAAAAGCCTTCTGTTTCCATCACCAAAGCTTTCAGGGGATCATTTGCAAGCTTCTGGCACCATTTTTGAGTGAATTGCCAAAAGTCAGATTTTGGCTGAAATTGTGACCCCGGGGCTTAGGGATTTTTTCAAAAAAATATTTTCTGCCGGTTACGTTTTTGAGGGCTGATTTCTTGTCCTGTGATAAAAAGCCTTCTGTTTCCATCGCCAAAGCTTTCAGGGGATCATTTGCAAGCTTCTGGCACCATTTTTGAGTGAATTGCCAAAAGTCAGATTTTGGCTGAAATTGTGACCCCGGGGCTTAGGGATTTTTTCAAAAAAATATTTTCTGCCGATAAAGTTTTTGAGGGCTGATTTCTTGTCCTGTGATAAAAAGCCTTCTGTTTCCATCGCCAAAGCTTTCTGGGGATCATTTGCAAGCTTCTGGCACCATTTTTGAGTGAATTGCAAAAAGTCAGATTTTTGCTGAAATTGTGACCCCGGGGCTTAGGGATTTTTTCACAAAAATATTTTCTGCCGGTTACATTTTTGAGGGCTGATTTCTTGTCCTGTGATAAAAAGCCTTCTGTTTCCATCGCCAAAGCTTTCAGGGGATCATTTGCAAGCTTCTGGCACCATTTTTGAGTGAATTGCCAAAAGTCAGATTTTTGCTGAAATTGTGACCCCGGGGCTTAGGGATTTTTTCAAAAAAATATTTTCTGCCGGTTACGTTTTTGAGGGCTGATTTCTTGTCCTGTGATAAAAAGCCTTCTGTTTCCATCACCAAAGCTTTCAGGGGATCATTTGCAAGCTTCTGGCACCATTTTTGAGTGAATTGCAAAAAGTCAGATTTTTGCTGAAATAGTGACCCCGGGGCTTAGGGATTTTTTCAAAAAAATATTTTCTGCCGGTTACGTTTTTGAGGGCTGATTTCTTGTCCTGTGATAAAAAGCCTTCTGTTTCCATCACCAAAGCTTTCAGGGGATCATTTGCAAGCTTCTGGCACCATTTTTGAGTGAATTGCCAAAAGTCAGATTTTGGCTGAAATTGTGACCCCGGGGCTTAGGGATTTTTTCAAAAAAATATTTTCTGCCGGTTACGTTTTTGAGGGCTGATTTCTTGTCCTGTGATAAAAAGCCTTCTGTTTCCATCGCCAAAGCTTTCAGGGGATCATTTGCAAGCTTCTGGCACCATTTTTGAGTGAATTGCCAAAAGTCAGATTTTGGCTGAAATTGTGACCCCGGGGCTTAGGGATTTTTTCATAAAAATATTTTCTGCCGGTTACGTTTTTGAGGGCTGATTTCTTGTCCTGTGATAAAAAGCCTTCTGTTTCCATCGCCAAAGCTTTCAGGGGATCATTTGCAAGCTTCTGGCACCATTTTTGAGTGAATTGCCAAAAGTCAGATTTTTGCTGAAATTGTGACCCCGGGGCTTAGGGATTTTTTCAAAAAAATATTTTCTGCCGGTTACGTTTTTGAGGGCTGATTTCTTGTCCTGTGATAAAAAGCCTTCTGTTTCCGTCGCCAAAGCTTTCAGGGGATCATTTGCAAGCTTCTGGCACCATTTTTGAGTGAATTGCCAAAAGTCAGATTTTGGCTGAAATTGTGACCCCGGGGCTTAGGGATTTTTTCAAAAAAATATTTTCTGCCGGTTACGTTTTTGAGGGCTGATTTCTTGTCCTGTGATAAAAAGCCTTCTGTTTCCATCGCCACAGCTTTCAGGGGATCATTTGCAAGCTTCTGGCACCATTTTTGAGTGAATTGCCAAAAGTCAGATTTTTGCTGAAATTGTGACCGCGGGGCTTAGGGATTTTTTCAAAAAAATATTTTCTGCCGGTTAAGTTTTTGAGGGCTGATTTCTTGTCCTGTGATAAAAAGCCTTCTGTTTCCATCGCCAAAGCTTTCAGGGGATCATTTGCTAGCTTCTGGCACCATTTTTGAGTGAATTGCCAAAAGTCAGATTTTTGCTGAAATTGTGACCCCGGGGCTTAGGGATTTTTTTAAAAAATTTTTTTCTGCCGGTTACGTTTTTGAGGGCTGATTTCTTGTCCTGTGATAAAAAGGCTTCTGTTTCCATCGCCAAAGCTTTCAGGGGATCATTTGCAAGCTTCTGGCACCATTTTTGAGTGAATTGCCAAAAGTCAGATTTTTGCTGAAATTGTGACCCCGGGGCTTAGGGATTTTTTCAAAAAAATATTTTCTGCCGGTTACGTTTTTGAGGGCTGATTTCTCGTCCTGTGATAAAAAGCCTTCTGTTTCCATGGCCAAAGCTTTCAGGGGATCATTTGCAAGCTTCTGGCACCATTTTTGAGTGAATTGCCAAAAGTCAGATTTTTGCTGAAATTGTGACCCCGGGGCTTAGGGATTTTTTCAAAAAAATATTTTCTGCCGGTTAAGTTTTTGAGGGCTGATTTCTTGTCCTGTGATAAAAAGCCTTCTGTGTCCATCGCCAAAGCTTTCATGGGATCATTTGCAAGCTTCTGGCACCATTTTTGAGTGAATTGCCAAAAGTCAGATTTTTGCTGAAATTGTGATCCCGGGGCTTAGGGATTTTTTCAAAAAAATATTTTCTGCCGGTTACGTTTTTGAGGGCTGATTTCTCGTCCTGTGATAAAAAGCCTTCTGTTTCCATCGCCAAAGCTTTCAGGGGATCATTTGCAAGCTTCTGGCACCATTTTTCAATGAATTGCCAAAAGTCAGATTTTTGCTGAAATTGTGACCCCGGGGCTTAGGGATTTTTTCAAAAAAATATTTTCTGCCGGTTAAGTTTTTGAGGGCTGATTTCTTGTCCTGCGATAAAAAGCCTTCTGTTTCCATTGCCAAAGCTTTCAGGGGATCATTTGCAAGCTTCTGGCACCATTTTTGAGTGAATTGCCAAAAGTCAGATTTTTGCTGAAATTGTGACCCCGGGGCTTAGGGATTTTTTCAAAAAAATATTTTCTGCCGGTTACGTTTTTGAGGGCTGATTTCTCGTCCTGTGATAAAAAGCCTTCTGTTTCCATCGCCAAAGCTTTCAGGGGATCATTTGCAAGCTTCTGGCACCATTTTTGAGTGAAATGCCAAAAGTCAGATTTTTGCTGAAATTGAGACCCCGGGGCTTAGGGATTTTTTCAAAAAAATATTTTCTGCCGGTTACGTTTTTGAGGGCTGATTTCTTGTCCTGTGATAAAAAGCCTTCTGTTTCCATCGCCAAAGCTTTCAGGGGATCATTTGCAAGCTTCTGGCACCATTTTTGAGTGAATTGCCAAAAGTCAGATTTTTGCTGAAATTGTGACCCCGGGGCTTAGGGATTTTTTCAAAAAAATATTTTCTGCCGGTAAAGTTTTTGAGGGCTGATTTCTCGTCCTGTGATAAAAAGCCTTCTGTTTCCATCGCCAAAGCTTTCAGGGGATCATTTGCAAGCTTCTGGCACCATTTTTGAGTGAATTGCCAAAAGTCAGATTTTTGCTGAAATTGTGACCCCGGGGCTTAGGGATTTTTTCAAAAAAATATTTTCTGCCGGTTACGTTTTTGAGGGCTGATTTCTCGTCCTGTGATAAAAAGGCTTCTGTTTCCATCGCCAAAGCTTTCTGGGGATCATTTGCAAGCTTCTGGCACCATTTTTGAGTGAATTGCCAAAAGTCAGATTTTTGCTGAAATTGGGACCCCGGGGCTTAGGGATTTTTTCAAAAAAATATTTTCTGCCGGTTAAGTTTTTGAGGGCTGTTTTCTTGTCCTGTGATAAAAAGCCTTCTGTTTCCATCGCCAAAGCTTTCAGGGGATCATTTGCTAGCTTCTGGCACCATTTTTGAGTGAATTGCCAAAAGTCAGATTTTTGCTGAAATTGTGACCCCGGGGCTTAGGGATTTTTTCAAAAAAATATTTTCTGCCGGTAAAGTTTTTGAGGGCTGATTTCTTGTCCTGTGATAAAAAGGCTTCTGTTTCCATCGCCAAAGCTTTCAGGGGATCATTTGCAAGCTTCTGGCACCATTTTTGAGTGAATTGCCAAAAGTCAGATTTTTGCTGAAATTGTGACCCCGGGGCTTAGGGATTTTTTCAAAAAAATATTTTCTGCCGGTTACGTTTTTGAGGGCTGATTTCTCGTCCTGTGATAAAAAGCCTTCTGTTTCCATCGCCACAGCTTTCAGGGGATCATTTGCAAGCTTCTGGCACCATTTTTGAGTGAAATGCCAAAAGTCAGATTTTTGCTGAAATTGTGACCCCGGGGCTTAGGGATTTTTTCAAAAAAATATTTTCTGCCGGTAAAGTTTTTGAGGGCTGATTTCTTGTCCTGTGATAAAAAGCCTTCTGTTTCCATCGCCAAAGCTTTCTGGGGATCATTTGCAAGCTTCTGGCACCATTTTTGAGTGAATTGCCAAAAGTCAGATTTTTGCTGAAATTGTGACCCCGGGGCTTAGGGATTTTTTCAAAAAAATATTTTCTGCCGGTTAAGTTTTTGAGGGCTGATTTCTTGTCCTGTGATAAAAAGCCTTCTGTTTCCATCGCCAAAGCTTTCAGGGGGTCATTTGCAAGCTTCTGGCACCATTTTTGAGTGAATTGCCAAAAGTCAGATTTTTGCTGAAATTGTGACCCCGGGGCTTAGGGATTTTTTCAAAAAAATATTTTCTGCCGGTTACGTTTTTGAGGGCTGATTTCTCGTCCTGTGATAAAAAGCCTTCTGTTTCCATCGCCAAAGCTTTCAGAGGATCATTTGAAAGCTTCTGGCACCATTTTTGAGTGAATTGCCAAAAGTCAGATTTTGGCTGAAATTGTGTCCCTGGGGCTTAGGGATTTTTTCAAAAAAAAATTTTCTGCCGGTAAAGTTTTTGAGGGCTGATTTCTTGTCCTGTGATAAAAAGCCTTCTGTTTCCATCGCCAAAGCTTTCTGGGGATCATTTGCAAGCTTCTGGCACCATTTTTGAGTGAATTGCCAAAAGTCAGATTTTTGCTGAAATTGTGACCCCGGGGCTTAGGGATCTTTTCAAAAAAATATTTTCTGCCGGTTAAGTTTTTGAGGGCTGATTTCTTGTCCTGTGATAAAAAGCCTTCTGTTTCCATCGCCAAAGCTTTCAGGGGATCATTTGCAAGCTTCTGACACCATTTTTGAGTGAATTGCCAAAAGTCAGATTTTTGCTGAAATTGTGACCCCGGGGCTTAGGGATTTTTTCAAAAAAATATTTTCTGCCGGTAAAGTTTTTGAGGGCTGATTTCTTGTCCTGTGATAAAAAGCCTTCTGTTTCCATCGCCAAAGCTTTCAGGGGATCATTTGCAAGCTTCTGGCACCATTTTTGAGTGAATTGCCAAAAGTCAGATGAGGGCTTAGGGATCATTTGCAAGCTTCTGGCACCATTTTTGAGTGAATTGCCAAAAGTCAGATTTTTGCTGAAATTGTGACCCCGGGGCTTAGGGATTTTTTCAAAAAAATATTTTCTGCCGGTTACGTTTTTGAGGGCTGATTTCTTGTCCTGTGATAAAAAGCCTTCTGTTTCCATCGCCAAAGCTTTCTGGGGATCATTTGCAAGCTTCTGGCACCATTTTTGAGTGAATTGCCAAAAGTCAGATTTTTGCTGAAATTGTGACCCCGGGGCTTAGGGATTTTTTCAAAAAAATATTTTCTGCCGGTTAAGTTTTTGAGGGCTGATTTCTTGTCCTGTGATAAAAAGGCTTCTGTTTCCATCGCCAAAGCTTTCAGGGGATCATTTGCAAGCTTCTGGCACCATTTTTGAGTGAATTGCCAAAAGTCAGATTTTTGCTGAAATTGTGACCCCGGGGCTTAGGGATTTTTTCAAAAAAATATTTTCTGCCGGTTACGTTTTTGAGGGCTGATTTCTCGTCCTGTGATAAAAAGCCTTCTGTTTCCATCGCCAAAGCTTTCAGGGGATCATTTGCAAGCTTCTGGCACCATTTTTGAGTGAAATGCCAAAAGTCAGATTTTTGCTGAAATTGTGACCCCGGGGCTTAGGGATTTTTTCAAAAAAATATTTTCTGCCGGTAAAGTTTTTGAGGGCTGATTTCTTGTCCTGTGATAAAAAGCCTTCTGTTTCCATCGCCAAAGCTTTCAGAGGATCATTTGCAAGCTTCTGGCACCATTTTTGAGTGAATTGCCAAAAGTCAGATTTTGGCTGAAATTGTGTCCCTGGGGCTTAGGGATTTTTTCAAAAAAATATTTTCTGCCGGTAAAGTTTTTGAGGGCTGATTTCTTGTCCTGTGATAAAAAGCCTTCTGTTTCCATCGCCAAAGCTTTCTGGGGATCATTTGCAAGCTTCTGGCACCATTTTTGAGTGAATTGCCAAAAGTCAGATGAGGGCTTAGGGATCATTTGCAAGCTTCTGGCACCATTTTTGAGTGAATTGCCAAAAGTCAGATTTTTGCTGAAATTGTGACCCCGGGGCTTAGGGATTTTTTCAAAAAAATATTTTCTGCCGGTTACGTTTTTGAGGGCTGATTTCTTGTCCTGTGATAAAAAGCCTTCTGTTTCCATCGCCAAAGCTTTCTGGGGATCATTTGCAAGCTTCTGGCACCATTTTTGAGTGAATTGCCAAAAGTCAGATTTTTGCTGAAATTGTGACCCCGGGGCTTAGGGATTTTTTCAAAAAAATATTTTCTGCCGGTTAAGTTTTTGAGGGCTGATTTCTTGTCCTGTGATAAAAAGCCTTCTGTTTCCATCGCCAAAGCTTTCAGGGGATCATTTGCAAGCTTCTGACACCATTTTTGAGTGAATTGCCAAAAGTCAGATTTTTGCTGAAATTGTGACCCCGGGGCTTAGGGATTTTTTCAAAAAAATATTTTCTGCCGGTTAAGTTTTTGAGGGCTGATTTCTTGTCCTGTGATAAAAAGGCTTCTGTTTCCATCGCCAAAGCTTTCAGGGGATCATTTGCAAGCTTCTGGCACCATTTTTGAGTGAATTGCCAAAAGTCAGATTTTTGCTGAAATTGTGACCCCGGGGCTTAGGGATTTTTTCAAAAAAATATTTTCTGCCGGTTACGTTTTTGAGGGCTGATTTCTCGTCCTGTGATAAAAAGCCTTCTGTTTCCATCGCCAAAGCTTTCAGGGGATCATTTGCAAGCTTCTGGCACCATTTTTGAGTGAAATGCCAAAAGTCAGATTTTTGCTGAAATTGTGACCCCGGGGCTTAGGGATTTTTTCAAAAAAATATTTTCTGCCGGTTAAGTTTTTGAGGGCTGATTTCTTGTCCTGTGATAAAAAGCCTTCTGTTTCCATCGCCAAAGCTTTCAGGGGGTCATTTGCAAGCTTCTGGCACCATTTTTGAGTGAATTGCCAAAAGTCAGATTTTTGCTGAAATTGTGACCCCGGGGCTTAGGGATTTTTTCAAAAAAATATTTTCTGCCGGTTACGTTTTTGAGGGCTGATTTCTCGTCCTGTGATAAAAAGCCTTCTGTTTCCATCGCCAAAGCTTTCAGAGGATCATTTGCAAGCTTCTGGCACCATTTTTGAGTGAATTGCCAAAAGTCAGATTTTGGCTGAAATTGTGTCCTTGGGGCTTAGGGATTTTTTCAAAAAAATATTTTCTGCCGGTAAAGTTTTTGAGGGCTGATTTCTTGTCCTGTGATAAAAAGCCTTCTGTTTCCATCGCCAAAGCTTTCTGGGGATCATTTGCAAGCTTCTGGCACCATTTTTGAGTGAATTGCCAAAAGTCAGATTTTTGCTGAAATTGTGACCCCGGGGCTTAGGGATTTTTTCAAAAAAATATTTTCTGCCGGTTAAGTTTTTGAGGGCTGATTTCTTGTCCTGTGATAAAAAGCCTTCTGTTTCCATCGCCAAAGCTTTCAGGGGATCATTTGCAAGCTTCTGACACCATTTTTGAGTGAATTGCCAAAAGTCAGATTTTTGCTGAAATTGTGACCCCGGGGCTTAGGGATTTTTTCAAAAAAATATTTTCTGCCGGTAAAGTTTTTGAGGGCTGATTTCTTGTCCTGTGATAAAAAGCCTTCTGTTTCCATCGCCAAAGCTTTCAGGGGATCATTTGCAAGCTTCTGGCACCATTTTTGAGTGAATTGCCAAAAGTCAGATGAGGGCTTAGGGATCATTTGCAAGCTTCTGGCACCATTTTTGAGTGAATTGCCAAAAGTCAGATTTTTGCTGAAATTGTGACCCCGGGGCTTAGGGATTTTTTCAAAAAAATATTTTCTGCCGGTTACGTTTTTGAGGGCTGATTTCTTGTCCTGTGATAAAAAGCCTTCTGTTTCCATCGCCAAAGCTTTCTGGGGATCATTTGCAAGATTCTGGCACCATTTTTGAGTGAATTGCCAAAAGTCAGATTTTTGCTGAAATTGTGACCCCGGGGCTTAGGGATTTTTTCAAAAAAATATTTTCTGCCGGTTAAGTTTTTGAGGGCTGATTTCTTGTCCTGTGATAAAAAGCCTTCTGTTTCCATCGCCAAAGCTTTCAGGGGATCATTTGCAAGCTTCTGACACCATTTTTGAGTGAATTGCCAAAAGTCAGATTTTTGCTGAAATTGTGACCCCGGGGCTTAGGGATTTTTTCAAAAAAATATTTTCTGCCGGTAAAGTTTTTGAGGGCTGATTTCTTGTCCTGTGATAAAAAGCCTTCTGTTTCCATCGCCAAAGCTTTCAGGGGATCATTTGCAAGCTTCTGGCACCATTTTTGAGTGAATTGCCAAAAGTCAGATGAGGGCTTAGGGATCATTTGCAAGCTTCTGGCACCATTTTTGAGTGAATTGCCAAAAGTCAGATTTTTGCTGAAATTGTGACCCCGGGGCTTAGGGATTTTTTCAAAAAAATATTTTCTGCCGGTTACGTTTTTGAGGGCTGATTTCTTGTCCTGTGATAAAAAGCCTTCTGTTTCCATCGCCAAAGCTTTCTGGGGATCATTTGCAAGCTTCTGGCACCATTTTTGAGTGAATTGCCAAAAGTCAGATTTTTGCTGAAATTGTGACCCCGGGGCTTAGGGATTTTTTCAAAAAAATATTTTCTGCCGGTTAAGTTTTTGAGGGCTGATTTCTTGTCCTGTGATAAAAAGCCTTCTGTTTCCATCGCCAAAGCTTTCAGGGGATCATTTGCAAGCTTCTGGCACCATTTTTGAGTGAATTGCCAAAAGTCAGATTTTTGCTGAAATTGTGACCCCGGGGCTTAGGGATTTTTTCAAAAAAATATTTTCTGCCGGTTAAGTTTTTGAGGGCTGATTTCTTGTCCTGTGATAAAAAGGCTTCTGTTTCCATCGCCAAAGCTTTCAGGGGATCATTTGCAAGCTTCTGGCACCATTTTTGAGTGAATTGCCAAAAGTCAGATTTTTGCTGAAATTGTGACCCCGGGGCTTAGGGATTTTTTCAAAAAAATATTTTCTGCCGGTTACGTTTTTGAGGGCTGATTTCTCGTCCTGTGATAAAAAGCCTTCTGTTTCCATCGCCAAAGCTTTCAGGGGATCATTTGCAAGCTTCTGGCACCATTTTTGAGTGAAATGCCAAAAGTCAGATTTTTGCTGAAATTGTGACCCCGGGGCTTAGGGATTTTTTCAAAAAAATATTTTCTGCCGGTAAAGTTTTTGAGGGCTGATTTCTTGTCCTGTGATAAAAAGCCTTCTGTTTCCATCGCCAAAGCTTTCTGGGGATCATTTGCAAGCTTCTGGCACCATTTTTGAGTGAATTGCCAAAAGTCAGATTTTTGCTGAAATTGTGACCCCGGGGCTTAGGGATTTTTTCAAAAAAATATTTTCTGCCGGTTAAGTTTTTGAGGGCTGATTTCTTGTCCTGTGATAAAAAGCCTTCTGTTTCCATCGCCAAAGCTTTCAGGGGGTCATTTGCAAGCTTCTGGCACCATTTTTGAGTGAATTGCCAAAAGTCAGATTTTTGCTGAAATTGTGACCCCGGGGCTTAGGGATTTTTTCAAAAAAATATTTTCTGCCGGTTACGTTTTTGAGGGCTGATTTCTCGTCCTGTGATAAAAAGCCTTCTGTTTCCATCGCCAAAGCTTTCAGAGGATCATTTGCAAGCTTCTGGCACCATTTTTGAGTGAATTGCCAAAAGTCAGATTTTGGCTGAAATTGTGTCCCTGGGGCTTAGGGATTTTTTCAAAAAAATATTTTCTGCCGGTAAAGTTTTTGAGGGCTGATTTCTTGTCCTGTGATAAAAAGCCTTCTGTTTCCATCGCCAAAGCTTTCTGGGGATCATTTGCAAGCTTCTGGCACCATTTTTGAGTGAATTGCCAAAAGTCAGATTTTTGCTGAAATTGTGACCCCGGGGCTTAGGGATTTTTTCAAAAAAATATTTTCTGCCGGTTAAGTTTTTGAGGGCTGATTTCTTGTCCTGTGATAAAAAGCCTTCTGTTTCCATCGCCAAAGCTTTCAGGGGATCATTTGCAAGCTTCTGACACCATTTTTGAGTGAATTGCCAAAAGTCAGATTTTTGCTGAAATTGTGACCCCGGGGCTTAGGGATTTTTTCAAAAAAATATTTTCTGCCGGTAAAGTTTTTGAGGGCTGATTTCTTGTCCTGTGATAAAAAGCCTTCTGTTTCCATCGCCAAAGCTTTCAGGGGATCATTTGCAAGCTTCTGGCACCATTTTTGAGTGAATTGCCAAAAGTCAGATGAGGGCTTAGGGATCATTTGCAAGCTTCTGGCACCATTTTTGAGTGAATTGCCAAAAGTCAGATTTTTGCTGAAATTGTGACCCCGGGGCTTAGGGATTTTTTCAAAAAAATATTTTCTGCCGGTTACGTTTTTGAGGGCTGATTTCTTGTCCTGTGATAAAAAGCCTTCTGTTTCCATCGCCAAAGCTTTCTGGGGATCATTTGCAAGATTCTGGCACCATTTTTGAGTGAATTGCCAAAAGTCAGATTTTTGCTGAAATTGTGACCCCGGGGCTTAGGGATTTTTTCAAAAAAATATTTTCTGCCGGTTAAGTTTTTGAGGGCTGATTTCTTGTCCTGTGATAAAAAGCCTTCTGTTTCCATCGCCAAAGCTTTCAGGGGATCATTTGCAAGCTTCTGACACCATTTTTGAGTGAATTCCCAAAAGTCAGATTTTTGCTGAAATTGTGACCCCGGGGCTTAGGGATTTTTTCAAAAAAATATTTTCTGCCGGTAAAGTTTTTGAGGGCTGATTTCTTGTCCTGTGATAAAAAGCCTTCTGTTTCCATCGCCAAAGCTTTCAGGGGATCATTTGCAAGCTTCTGGCACCATTTTTGAGTGAATTGCCAAAAGTCAGATGAGGGCTTAGGGATCATTTGCAAGCTTCTGGCACCATTTTTGAGTGAATTGCCAAAAGTCAGATTTTTGCTGAAATTGTGACCCCGGGGCTTAGGGATTTTTTTCAAAAAAATATTTTCTGCCGGTTACGTTTTTGAGGGCTGATTTCTTGTCCTGTGATAAAAAGCCTTCTGTTTCCATCGCCAAAGCTTTCTGGGGATCATTTGCAAGCTTCTGGCACCATTTTTGAGTGAATTGCCAAAAGTCAGATTTTTGCTGAAATTGTGACCCCGGGGCTTAGGGATTTTTTCAAAAAAATATTTTCTGCCGGTTAAGTTTTTGAGGGCTGATTTCTTGTCCTGTGATAAAAAGCCTTCTGTTTCCATCGCCAAAGCTTTCAGGGGATCATTTGCAAGCTTCTGACACCATTTTTGAGTGAATTGCCAAAAGTCAGATTTTTGCTGAAATTGTGACCCCGGGGCTTAGGGATTTTTTCAAAAAAATATTTTCTGCCGGTAAAGTTTTTGAGGGCTGATTTCTTGTCCTGTGATAAAAAGCCTTCTGTTTCCATCGCCAAAGCTTTCAGGGGATCATTTGCAAGCTTCTGGCACCATTTTTGAGTGAATTGCCAAAAGTCAGATGAGGGCTTAGGGATCATTTGCAAGCTTCTGGCACCATTTTTGAGTGAATTGCCAAAAGTCAGATTTTTGCTGAAATTGTGACCCCGGGGCTTAGGGATTTTTTCAAAAAAATATTTTCTGCCGGTTACGTTTTTGAGGGCTGATTTCTTGTCCTGTGATAAAAAGCCTTCTGTTTCCATCGCCAAAGCTTTCTGGGGATCATTTGCAAGATTCTGGCACCATTTTTGAGTGAATTGCCAAAAGTCAGATTTTTGCTGAAATTGTGACCCCGGGGCTTAGGGATTTTTTCAAAAAAATATTTTCTGCCGGTTAAGTTTTTGAGGGCTGATTTCTTGTCCTGTGATAAAAAGCCTTCTGTTTCCATCGCCAAAGCTTTCTGGGGATCATTTGCAAGATTCTGGCACCATTTTTGAGTGAATTGCCAAAAGTCAGATTTTTGCTGAAATTGTGACCCCGGGGCTTAGGGATTTTTTCAAAAAAATATTTTCTGCCGGTTAAGTTTTTGAGGGCTGATTTCTTGTCCTGTGATAAAAAGCCTTCTGTTTCCATCGCCAAAGCTTTCAGGGGATCATTTGCAAGCTTCTGACACCATTTTTGAGTGAATTCCCAAAAGTCAGATTTTTGCTGAAATTGTGACCCCGGGGCTTAGGGATTTTTTCAAAAAAATATTTTCTGCCGGTAAAGTTTTTGAGGGCTGATTTCTTGTCCTGTGATAAAAAGCCTTCTGTTTCCATCGCCAAAGCTTTCAGGGGATCATTTGCAAGCTTCTGGCACCATTTTTGAGTGAATTGCCAAAAGTCAGATGAGGGCTTAGGGATCATTTGCAAGCTTCTGGCACCATTTTTGAGTGAATTGCCAAAAGTCAGATTTTTGCTGAAATTGTGACCCCGGGGCTTAGGGATTTTTTTCAAAAAAATATTTTCTGCCGGTTACGTTTTTGAGGGCTGATTTCTTGTCCTGTGATAAAAAGCCTTCTGTTTCCATCGCCAAAGCTTTCTGGGGATCATTTGCAAGCTTCTGGCACCATTTTTGAGTGAAATGCCAAAAGTCAGATTTTTGCTGAAATTGTGACCCCGGGGCTTAGGGATTTTTTCAAAAAAATATTTTCTGCCGGTAAAGTTTTTGAGGGCTGATTTCTTGTCCTGTGATAAAAAGCCTTCTGTTTCCATCGCCAAAGCTTTCTGGGGATCATTTGCAAGCTTCTGGCACCATTTTTGAGTGAATTGCCAAAAGTCAGATTTTTGCTGAAATTGTGACCCCGGGGCTTAGGGATTTTTTCAAAAAAATATTTTCTGCCGGTTAAGTTTTTGAGGGCTGATTTCTTGTCCTGTGATAAAAGGCCTTCTGTTTCCATCGCCAAAGCTTTCAGGGGGTCATTTGCAAGCTTCTGGCACCATTTTTGAGTGAATTGCCAAAAGTCAGATTTTTGCTGAAATTGTGACCCCGGGGCTTACGGATTTTTTCAAAAAAATATTTTCTGCCGGTTACGTTTTTGAGGGCTGATTTCTCGTCCTGTGATAAAAAGCCTTCTGTTTCCATCGCCAAAGCTTTCAGAGGATCATTTGCAAGCTTCTGGCACCATTTTTGAGTGAATTGCCAAAAGTCAGATTTTGGCTGAAATTGTGTCCCTGGGGCTTAGGGATTTTTTCAAAAAAATATTTTCTGCCGGTAAAGTTTTTGAGGGCTGATTTCTTGTCCTGTGATAAAAAGCCTTCTGTTTCCATCGCCAAAGCTTTCAGGGGATCATTTGCAAGCTTCTGGCACCATTTTTGAGTGAATTGCCAAAAGTCAGATGAGGGCTTAGGGATCATTTGCAAGCTTCTGGCACCATTTTTGAGTGAATTGCCAAAAGTCAGATTTTTGCTGAAATTGTGACCCCGGGGCTTAGGGATTTTTTCAAAAAAATATTTTCTGCCGGTTACGTTTTTGAGGGCTGATTTCTTGTCCTGTGATAAAAAGCCTTCTGTTTCCATCGCCAAAGCTTTCTGGGGATCATTTGCAAGATTCTGGCACCATTTTTGAGTGAATTGCCAAAAGTCAGATTTTTGCTGAAATTGTGACCCCGGGGCTTAGGGATTTTTTCAAAAAAATATTTTCTGCCGGTTAAGTTTTTGAGGGCTGATTTCTTGTCCTGTGATAAAAAGCCTTCTGTTTCCATCGCCAAAGCTTTCAGGGGATCATTTGCAAGCTTCTGACACCATTTTTGAGTGAATTGCCAAAAGTCAGATTTTTGCTGAAATTGTGACCCCGGGGCTTAGGGATTTTTTCAAAAAAATATTTTCTGCCGGTAAAGTTTTTGAGGGCTGATTTCTTGTCCTGTGATAAAAAGCCTTCTGTTTCCATCGCCAAAGCTTTCAGGGGATCATTTGCAAGCTTCTGGCACCATTTTTGAGTGAATTGCCAAAAGTCAGATGAGGGCTTAGGGATCATTTGCAAGCTTCTGGCACCATTTTTGAGTGAATTGCCAAAAGTCAGATTTTTGCTGAAATTGTGACCCCGGGGCTTAGGGATTTTTTTCAAAAAAATATTTTCTGCCGGTTACGTTTTTGAGGGCTGATTTCTTGTCCTGTGATAAAAAGCCTTCTGTTTCCATCGCCAAAGCTTTCTGGGGATCATTTGCAAGCTTCTGGCACCATTTTTGAGTGAATTGCCAAAAGTCAGATTTTTGCTGAAATTGTGACCCCGGGGCTTAGGGATTTTTTCAAAAAAATATTTCCTGCCGGTTAAGTTTTTGAGGGCTGATTTCTTGTCCTGTGATAAAAAGCCTTCTGTTTCCATCGCCAAAGCTTTCAGGGGATCATTTGCAAGCTTCTGACACCATTTTTGAGTGAATTGCCAAAAGTCAGATTTTTGCTGAAATTGTGACCCCGGGGCTTAGGGATTTTTTCAAAAAAATATTTTCTGCCGGTAAAGTTTTTGAGGGCTGATTTCTTGTCCTGTGATAAAAAGCCTTCTGTTTCCATCGCCAAAGCTTTCAGGGGATCATTTGCAAGCTTCTGGCACCATTTTTGAGTGAATTGCCAAAAGTCAGATGAGGGCTTAGGGATCATTTGCAAGCTTCTGGCACCATTTTTGAGTGAATTGCCAAAAGTCAGATTTTTGCTGAAATTGTGACCCCGGGGCTTAGGGATTTTTTCAAAAAAATATTTTCTGCCGGTTACGTTTTTGAGGGCTGATTTCTTGTCCTGTGATAAAAAGCCTTCTGTTTCCATCGCCAAAGGTTTCAGGGGATCATTTGCAAGCTTCTGGCACCATTTTTGAGTGAATTGCCAAAAGTCAGATTAGGGCTTAGGGATCATTTGCAAGCTTCTGGCACCATTTTTGAGTTAATTGCCAAAAGTCAGATTTTTGCTGAAATTGTGACCCCGGGGCTTAGGGATTTTTTCAAAAAAATATTTTCTGCCGGTAAAGTTTTTGAGGGCTGATTTCTCGTCCTGTAATAAAAAGCCTTCTGTTTCCATCGCCAAAGCTTTCTGGAGATCATTTGCAAGCTTCTGGCACCATTTTTGAGTGAATTGCCAAAAGTCAGATTTTTGCTGAAATTGAGACCCCGGGGCTTAGGGATTTTTTCAAAAAAATATTTTCTGCCGGTTAAGTTTTTGAGGGCTGATTTCTTGTCCTGTGATAAAAAGCCTTCTGTTTAGATCGCCAAAGCTTTCAGGGGATCATTTGCAAGCTTCTGGCACCATTTTTGAGTGAATTGCCAAAAGTCAGATTTTTGCTGAAATTGTGACCCCGGGGCTTAGGGATTTTTTCAAAAAAATATTTTCTGCCGGTTACGTTTTTGAGGGCTGATTTCTCGTCCTGTGATAAAAAGCCTTCTGTTTCCATCGCCAAAGCTTTCAGGGGATCATTTGCAAGCTTCTGGCACCATTTTTGAGTGAATTACCAAAAGTCAGATTTTTGCTGAAATTGTGACCCCGGGGCTTAGGGATTTTTTCAAAAAAATATTTTTTGCCGGTTAAGTTTTTGAGGGCTGATTTCTTGTCCTGTGATAAAAAGCCTTCTTTTTCCAGCGCCAAAGCTTTCAGGGGATCATTTGCAAGCTTCTGGCACCATTTTTGAGTGAATTGCCAAAAGTCAGATTTTTGCTGAAATTGTGACCCCGGGGCTTAGGGATTTTTTCAAAAAAATATTTTCTGCCGGTTACGTTTTTGAGGGCTGATTTCTCGTCCTGTGATAAAAAGCCTTCTGTTTCCATCGTCAAAGCTTTCAGGGGATCATTTGCAAGCTTCTGGCACCATTTTTGAGTGAATTGCCAAAAGTCAGATTTTTGCTGAAATTGTGACCCCGGGGCTTAGGGATTTTTTCAAAAAAATATTTTCTGCCGGTAAAGTTTTTGAGGGCTGATTTCTTGTCCTGTGATAAAAAGCCTTCTGTTTCCATCGCCAAAGCTTTCAGGGGATCATTTGCAAGCTTCTGGCACCATTTTTGAGTGAATTGCCAAAAGTCAGATGAGGGCTTAGGGATCATTTGCAAGCTTCTGGCACCATTTTTGAGTGAATTGCCAAAAGTCAGATTTTTGCTGAAATTGTGACCCCGGGGCTTAGGGATTTTTTTCAAAAAAATATTTTCTGCCGGTTACGTTTTTGAGGGCTGATTTCTTGTCCTGTGATAAAAAGCCTTCTGTTTCCATCGCCAAAGCTTTCTGGGGATCATTTGCAAGCTTCTGGCACCATTTTTGAGTGAATTGCCAAAAGTCAGATTTTTGCTGAAATTGTGACCCCGGGGCTTAGGGATTTTTTCAAAAAAATATTTCCTGCCGGTTAAGTTTTTGAGGGCTGATTTCTTGTCCTGTGATAAAAAGCCTTCTGTTTCCATCGCCAAAGCTTTCAGGGGATCATTTGCAAGCTTCTGGCACCATTTTTGAGTGAATTGCCAAAAGTCAGATTTTTGCTGAAATTGTGACCCCGGGGCTTAGGGATTTTTTCAAAAAAATATTTTCTGCCGGTTAAGTTTTTGAGGGCTGATTTCTTGTCCTGTGATAAAAAGCCTTCTTTTTCCATCGCCAAAGCTTTCAGGGGATCATTTGCAAGCTTCTGGCACCATTTTTGAGTGAATTGCCAAAAGTCAGATTTTTGCTGAAATTGTGACCCCGGGGCTTAGGGATTTTTTCAAAAAAATATTTTCTGCCGGTTACGTTTTTGAGGGCTGATTTCTCGTCCTGTGATAAAAAGCCTTCTGTTTCCATCGCCAAAGCTTTCAGGGGATCATTTGCAAGCTTCTGGCACCATTTTTGAGTGAATTGCCAAAAGTCAGATTTTTGCTGAAATTGTGACCCCGGGGCTTAGGGATTTTTTCAAAAAAATATTTTCTGCCGGTAAAGTTTTTGAGGGCTGATTTCTTGTCCTGTGATAAAAAGCCTTCTGTTTCCATCGCCAAAGCTTTCAGGGGATCATTTGCAAGCTTCTGGCACCATTTTTGAGTGAATTGCCAAAAGTCAGATGAGGGCTTAGGGATCATTTGCAAGCTTCTGGCACCATTTTTGAGTGAATTGCCAAAAGTCAGATTTTTGCTGAAATTGTGACCCCGGGGCTTAGGGATTTTTTTCAAAAAAATATTTTCTGCCGGTTACGTTTTTGAGGGCTGATTTCTTGTCCTGTGATAAAAAGCCTTCTGTTTCCATCGCCAAAGCTTTCTGGGGATCATTTGCAAGCTTCTGGCACCATTTTTGAGTGAATTGCCAAAAGTCAGATTTTTGCTGAAATTGTGACCCCGGGGCTTAGGGATTTTTTCAAAAAAATATTTCCTGCCGGTTAAGTTTTTGAGGGCTGATTTCTTGTCCTGTGATAAAAAGCCTTCTGTTTCCATCGCCAAAGCTTTCAGGGGATCATTTGCAAGCTTCTGACACCATTTTTGAGTGAATTGCCAAAAGTCAGATTTTTGCTGAAATTGTGACCCCGGGGCTTAGGGATTTTTTCAAAAAAATATTTTCTGCCGGTAAAGTTTTTGAGGGCTGATTTCTTGTCCTGTGATAAAAAGCCTTCTGTTTCCATCGCCAAAGCTTTCTTGGGATCATTTGCAAGCTTCTGGCACCATTTTTGAGTGAATTGCCAAAAGTCAGATTTTTGCTGAAATTGTGACCCCGGGGCTTAGGGATTTTTTCAAAAAAATATTTTCTGCCGGTAAAGTTTTTGAGGGCTGATTTCTTGTCCTGTGATAAAAAGCCTTCTGTTTCCATCGCCAAAGCTTTCAGGGGATCATTTGCAAGCTTCTGACACCATTTTTGAGTGAATTGCCAAAAGTCAGATTTTTGCTGAAATTGTGACCCCGGGGCTTAGGGATTTTTTCAAAAAAATATTTTCTGCCGGTAAAGTTTTTGAGGGCTGATTTCTTGTCCTGTGATAAAAAGCCTTCTGTTTCCATCGCCAAAGGTTTCAGGGGATCATTTGCAAGCTTCTGGCACCATTTTTGAGTGAATTGCCAAAAGTCAGATGAGGGCTTAGGGATCATTTGCAAGCTTCTGGCACCATTTTTGAGTGAATTGCCAAAAGTCAGATTTTTGCTGAAATTGTGACCCCGGGGCTTAGGGATTTTTTTCAAAAAAATATTTTCTGCCGGTTACGTTTTTGAGGGCTGATTTCTTGTCCTGTGATAAAAAGCCTTCTGTTTCCATCGCCAAAGCTTTCTGGGGATCATTTGCAAGCTTCTGGCACCATTTTTGAGTGAATTGCCAAAAGTCAGATTTTTGCTGAAATTGTGACCCCGGGGCTTAGGGATTTTTTCAAAAAAATATTTCCTGCCGGTTAAGTTTTTGAGGGCTGATTTCTTGTCCTGTGATAAAAAGCCTTCTGTTTCCATCGCCAAAGCTTTCAGGGGATCATTTGCAAGCTTCTGACACCATTTTTGAGTGAATTGCCAAAAGTCAGATTTTTGCTGAAATTGTGACCCCGGGGCTTAGGGATTTTTTCAAAAAAATATTTTCTGCCGGTAAAGTTTTTGAGGGCTGATTTCTTGTCCTGTGATAAAAAGCCTTCTGTTTCCATCGCCAAAGCTTTCTTGGGATCATTTGCAAGCTTCTGGCACCATTTTTGAGTGAATTGCCAAAAGTCAGATTTTTGCTGAAATTGTGACCCCGGGGCTTAGGGATTTTTTCAAAAAAATATTTTCTGCCGGTAAAGTTTTTGAGGGCTGATTTCTTGTCCTGTGATAAAAAGCCTTCTGTTTCCATCGCCAAAGCTTTCAGGGGATCATTTGCAAGCTTCTGACACCATTTTTGAGTGAATTGCCAAAAGTCAGATTTTTGCTGAAATTGTGACCCCGGGGCTTAGGGATTTTTTCAAAAAAATATTTTCTGCCGGTAAAGTTTTTGAGGGCTGATTTCTTGTCCTGTGATAAAAAGCCTTCTGTTTCCATCGCCAAAGGTTTCAGGGGATCATTTGCAAGCTTCTGGCACCATTTTTGAGTGAATTGCCAAAAGTCAGATGAGGGCTTAGGGATCATTTGCAAGCTTCTGGCACCATTTTTGAGTGAATTGCCAAAAGTCAGATTTTTGCTGAAATTGTGACCCCGGGGCTTAGGGATTTTTTCAAAAAAAAAATTCTGCCGGTTACATTTTTGAGGGCTAATTTCTCTTCCTGTGATAAAAAGCCTTCTGTTTCCATCGCCAAGGCTTTCAGGGGATCATTTGCAAGCTTCTGGCACCATTTTTGAGTGAAATGCCAAAAGTCAGATTTTTGCTGAAATTGTGACCCCGGGGCTTAGGGATTTTTTCAAAAAAATATTTGCTGCCGGTAAAGTTTTTGAGGGCTGATTTCTCGTCCTGTGATAAAAAGCCTTCTGTTTCCATCGCCAAAGCTTTCTGGGGATCATTTGCAAGCTTCTGGCACCATTTTTGAGTGAATTGCCAAAAGTCAGATGAGGGCTTAGGGATCATTTGCAATCTTCTGGCACCATTTTTGAGTGAATTTCAAAAGTCAGATTTTTGCTGAAATTGTGACCCCGGGGCTTAGGGATTTTTTCAAAAAAATATTTTCTGCCGGTTACGTTTTTGAGGGCTGATTTCTCGTCCTGTGATAAAAAGCCTTCTGTTTCCATCGCCAAAGCTTTCAGGGGATCATTTGCAAGCTTCTGGCACCATTTTTGAGTGAATTGCCAAAAGTCAGATTTTTGCTGAAATTGTGACCCCGGGGCTTAGGGATTTTTTCAAAAAAATATTTTCTGCCGGTTAAGTTTTTGAGGGCTGATTTCTTGTCCTGTGATAAAAAGCCTTCTGTTTCCATCGCCAAAGCTTTCAGGGGATCATTTGCAAGCTTCTGGCACCATTTTTGAGTGAATTGCCAAAAGTCAGATTTTTTCTGAAATTGTGACCCCGGGGCTTAGGGATTTTTTCAAAAAAATATTTTCTGCCGGTTACGTTTTTGAGGGCTGATTTCTCGTCCTGTGATAAAAAGCCTTCTGTTTCCATCACCAAAGCTTTCAGGGGATCATTTGCAAGCTTCTGGCACCATTTTTGAGTGAATTGCCAAAAGTCAGATTTTTGCTGAAATTGTGACCCCGGGGCTTAGGGATTTTTTCAAAAAAATATTTTCTGCCGGTTAAGTTTTTGAGGGCTGATTTCTTGTCCTGTGATAAAAAGCCTTCTGTTTCCATCGCCAAAGCTTTCAGGGGATCATTTGCAAGCTTCTGACACCATTTTTGAGTGAATTGCCAAAAGTCAGATTTTTGCTGAAATTGTGACCCCGGGGCTTAGGGATTTTTCAAAAAAATATTTTCTGCCGGTTACGTTTTTGAGGGCTGATTTCTTGTCCTGTGATAAAAAGCCTTCTGTTTCCATCGCCAAAGCTTTCTTGGGATCATTTGCAAGCTTCTGGCACCATTTTTGAGTGAATTGCCAAAAGTCAGATTTTTGCTGAAATTGTGACCCCGGGGCTTAGGGATTTTTTCAAAAAAATATTTTCTGCCGGTAAAGTTTTTGAGGGCTGATTTCTTGTCCTGTGATAAAAAGCCTTCTGTTTCCATCGCCAAAGCTTTCTGGGGATCATTCGCAAGCTTCTGGCACCATTTTTGAGTGAATTGCCAAAAGTCAGATTTTTGCTGAAATTGTGAACCCGGGGCTTAGGGATTTTTTTCAAAAAAATATTTTCTGCCGGTTAAGTTTTTGAGGGCTGATTTCTTGTCCTGTGATAAAAAGCCTTCTATTTCCATCGCCAAAGCTTTCAGGGGATCATTTGCAAGCTTCTGGCACCATTTTTGAGTGAATTGCCAAAAGTCAGATTTTTGCTGAAATTGTGACCCCGGGGCTTAGGGATTTTTTCAAAAAAATATTTTCTGCCGGTTACGTTTTTGAGGGCTGATTTCTTGTCCTGTGATAAAAAGCCTTCTGTTTCCATCGCCAAAGCTTTCTTGGGATCATTTGCAAGCTTCTGGCACCATTTTTGAGTGAATTGCCAAAAGTCAGATTTTTGCTGAAATTGTGACCCCGGGGCTTAGGGATTTTTTCAAAAAAATATTTTCTGCCGGTAAAGTTTTTGAGGGCTGATTTCTTGTCCTGTGATAAAAAGCCTTCTGTTTCCATCGCCAAAGCTTTCTGGGGATCATTTGCAAGCTTCTGGAACCATTTTTGAGTGAATTGCCAAAAGTCAGATTTTTGCTGAAATTGTGACCCCGGGGCTTAGGGATTTTTTCAAAAAAATATTTTCTGCCGGTTAAGGTTTTGAGGGCTGATTTCTTGTCCTGTGATAAAAAGCCTTCTATTTCCATCGCCAAAGCTTTCTGGGGATCATTTGCAAGCTTCTGGCACCATTTTTGAGTGAATTGCCAAAAGTCAGATTTTTGCTGAAATTGTGACCCCGGGGCTTAGGGATTTTTTCAAAAAAATATTTTCTTCCGGTTACGTTTTTGAGGGCTGATTTCTCGTCCTGTGATAAAAAGCCTTCTGTTTCTATCGCCAAAGCTTTCAGGGTATCATTTGCAAGCTTCTGGCACCATTTTTGAGTGAATTGCCAAAAGTCAGATTTTTGCTGAAATTGTGACCCCGGGGCTTAGGGATTTTTTCACAAAAATATTTTCTGCCGGTTACGTTTTTGAGGGCTGATTTCTTGTCCTGTGATAAAAAGCCTTCTGTTTCCATCGCCAAAGCTTTCAGGGGACCATTTGCAAGCTTCTGGCACCATTTTTGAGTGAATTGCCAAAAGTCAGATTTTGGCTGAAATTGTGACCCCGGGGCTTAGGGATTTTTTCAAAAAAATATTTTCTGCCGGTTACGTTTTTGAGGGCTGATTTCTTGTCCTGTGATAAAAAGCCTTCTGTTTCCATCGCCACAGCTTTCAGGGGATCATTTGCAAGCTTCTGGCACCATTTTTGAGTGAATTGCCAAAAGTCAGATTTTTGCTGAAATTGTGACCGCGGGGCTTAGGGATTTTTTCAAAAAAATATTTTCTGCCGGTTAAGTTTTTGAGGGCTGATTTCTTGTCCTGTGATAAAAAGCCTTCTGTTTCCATCGCCAAAGCTTTCAGGGGATCATTTGCAAGCTTCTGGCACCATTTTTGAGTGAATTGCCAAAAGTCAGATTTTTGCTGAAATTGTGACCCCGGGGCTTAGGGATTTTTTCAAAAAAATATTTTCTGCCGGTTAAGTTTTTGAGGGCTGATTTCTTGTCCTGTGATAAAAAGCCTTCTGTTTCCATCGCCACAGCTTTCAGGGGATCATTTGCAAGCTTCTGGCACCATTTTTGAGTGAATTGCCAAAAGTCAGATTTTGGCTGAAATTGTGACCCCGGGGCTTAGGGATTTTTTCAAAAAAATATTTTCTGCCGGTTACGTTTTTGAGGGCTGATTTCTTGTCCTGTGATAAAAAGCCTTCTGTTTCCATCACCAAAGCTTTCAGGGGATCATTTGCAAGCTTCTGGCACCATTTTTGAGTGAAATGCCAAACGTCAGATTTTTGCTGAAATTGTGACCCCGGGGCTTAGGGATTTTTAAAAAAAAATATTTTCTGCCGGTTACGTTTTTGAGGGCTGATTTCTTGTCCTGTGATAAAAAGCCTTCTGTTTCCATCGCCAAAGCTTTCAGGGGATCATTTGCAAGCTTCTGGCACCATTTTTGAGTGAATTGCCAAAAGTCAGATTTTTGCTGAAATTGTTACCCCGGGGCTTAGGGATTTTTTCAAAAAAATATTTTCTGCCGGTTACGTTTTTGAGGGCTGATTTCTTGTCCTGTGATAAAAAGCCTTCTGTTTCCATCACCAAAGCTTTCAGTGGATCATTTGCAAGCTTCTGGCACCATTTTTGAGTGAATTGCAAAAAGTCAGATTTTTGCTGAAATAGTGACCCCGGGGCTTAGGGATTTTTTCAAAAAAATATTTTCTGCCGGTTACGTTTTTGAGGGCTGATTTCTTGTCCTGTGATAAAAAGCCTTCTGTTTCCATCACCAAAGCTTTCAGGGGATCATTTGCAAGCTTCTGGCACCATTTTTGAGTGCATTGCCAAAAGTCAGATTTTTGCTGAAATTGTGACCCCGGGGCTTAGGGATTTTTTCAAAAAAATATTTTCTGCCGGTTACGTTTTTGAGGGCTGATTTCTTGTCCTGTGATAAAAAGCCTTCTGTTTCCATCACCAAAGCTTTCAGGGGATCATTTGCAAGCTTCTGGCACCATTTTTGAGTGAATTGCCAAAAGTCAGATTTTGGCTGAAATTGTGACCCCGGGGCTTAGGGATTTTTTCAAAAAAATATTTTCTGCCGGTTACGTTTTTGAGGGATGATTTCTTGTCCTGTGATAAAAAGCCTTCTGTTTCCATCGCCAAAGCTTTCAGGGGATCATTTGCAAGCTTCTGGCACCATTTTTGAGTGAATTGCCAAAAGTCAGATTTTTGCTGAAATTGTGACCCCGGGGCTTAGGGATTTTTTCAAAAAAATATTTTCTGCCGGTTACGTTTTTGAGGGCTGATTTCTTGTCCTGTGATAAAAAGCCTTCTGTTTCCATCGCCAAAGCTTTCAGGGGATCATTTGCAAGCTTCTGGCACCATTTTTGAGTGAATTGCCAAAAGTCAGATTTTTGCTGAAATTGTGACCCCGGGGCTTAGGGATTTTTTCAAAAAAATATTTTCTGCCGGTTACGTTTTTGAGGGCTGATTTCTTGTCCTGTGATAAAAAGCCTTCTGTTTCCATCGCCAAAGCTTTCAGGGGATCATTTGCAAGCTTCTGGCACCATTTTTGAGTGAATTGCCAAAAGTCAGATTTTTGCTGAAATTGTGACCCCGGGGCTTAGGGATTTTTTCAAAAAAATATTTTCTGCCGGTTACGTTTTTGAGGGCTGATTTCTTGTCCTGTGATAAAAAGCCTTCTGTTTCCATCACCAAAGCTTTCAGGGGATCATTTGCAAGCTTCTGGCACCATTTTTGAGTGCATTGCCAAAAGTCAGATTTTTGCTGAAATTGTGACCCCGGGGCTTAGGGATTTTTTCAAAAAAATATTTTCTGCCGGTTACGTTTTTGAGGGCTGATTTCTTGTCCTGTGATAAAAAGCCTTCTGTTTCCATCACCAAAGCTTTCAGGGGATCATTTGCAAGCTTCTGGCACCATTTTTGAGTGAATTGCCAAAAGTCAGATTTTGGCTGAAATTGTGACCCCGGGGCTTAGGGATTTTTTCAAAAAAATATTTTCTGCCGGTTACGTTTTTGAGGGATGATTTCTTGTCCTGTGATAAAAAGCCTTCTGTTTCCATCGCCAAAGCTTTCAGGGGATCATTTGCAAGCTTCTGGCACCATTTTTGAGTGAATTGCCAAAAGTCAGATTTTTGCTGAAATTGTGACCCCGGGGCTTAGGGATTTTTTCAAAAAAATATTTTCTGCCGGTTACGTTTTTGAGGGCTGATTTCTTGTCCTGTGATAAAAAGCCTTCTGTTTCCATCGCCAAAGCTTTCAGGGGATCATTTGCAAGCTTCTGGCACCATTTTTGAGTGAATTGCCAAAAGTCAGATTTTTGCTGAAATTGTGACCCCGGGGCTTAGGGATTTTTTCAAAAAAATATTTTCTGCCGGTTACGTTTTTGAGGGCTGATTTCTTGTCCTGTGATAAAAAGCCTTCTGTTTCCATCACCAAAGCTTTCAGGGGATCATTTGCAAGCTTCTGGCACCATTTTTGAGTGAATTGCAAAAAGTCAGATTTTTGCTGAAATAGTGCCCCCGGGGCTTAGGGATTTTTTCAAAAAAATATTTTCTGCCGGTTACGTTTTTGAGGGCTGATTTCTTGTCCTGTGATAAAAAGCCTTCTGTTTCCATCGCCACAGCTTTCAGGGGATCATTTGCAAGCTTCTGGCACCATTTTTGAGTGAATTGCCAAAAGTCAGATTTTGGCTGAAATTGTGACCCCGGGGCTTAGGGATTTTTTCAAAAAAATATTTTCTGCCGGTTACGTTTTTGAGGGCTGATTTCTTGTCCTGTGATAAAAAGCCTTCTGTTTCCATCACCAAAGCTTTCAGGGGATCATTTGCAAGCTTCTGGCACCATTTTTGAGTGAATTGCAAAAAGTCAGATTTTTGCTGAAATAGTGACCCAGGGGCTTAGGGATTTTTTCAAAAAAATATTTTCTGCCGGTTACATTTTTGAGGGCTGATTTCTTGTCCTGTGATAAAAAGCCTTCTGTTTCCATCACCAAAGCTTTCAGGGGATCATTTGCAAGCTTCTGGCACCATTTTTGAGTGAATTGCCAAAAGTCAGATTTTGGCTGAAATTGTGACCCCGGGGCTTAGGGATTTTTTCAAAAAAATATTTTCTGCCGGTTACGTTTTTGAGGGCTGATTTCTTGTCCTGTGATAAAAAGCCTTCTGTTTCCATCGCCAAAGCTTTCAGGGGATCATTTGCAAGCTTCTGGCACCATTTTTGAGTGAATTGCCAAAAGTCAGATTTTGGCTGAAATTGTGACCCCGGGGCTTAGGGATTTTTTCATAAAAATATTTTCTGCCGGTTACGTTTTTGAGGGCTGATTTCTTGTCCTGTGATAAAAAGCCTTCTGTTTCCATCGCCAAAGCTTTCAGGGGATCATTTGCAAGCTTCTGGCACCATTTTTGAGTGAATTGCCAAAAGTCAGATTTTTGCTGAAATTGTGACCCCGGGGCTTAGGGATTTTTTCAAAAAAATATTTTCTGCCGGTTACGTTTTTGAGGGCTGATTTCTTGTCCTGTGATAAAAAGCCTTCTGTTTCCATCGCCAAAGCTTTCAGGGGATCATTTGCAAGCTTCTGGCACCATTTTTGAGTGAATTGCCAAAAGTCAGATTTTGGCTGAAATTGTGACCCCGGGGCTTAGGGATTTTTTCAAAAAAATATTTTCTGCCGGTTACGTTTTTGAGGGCTGATTTCTTGTCCTGTGATAAAAAGCCTTCTGTTTCCATCGCCACAGCTTTCAGGGGATCATATGCAAGCTTCTGGCACCATTTTTGAGTGAATTGCCAAAAGTCAGATTTTTGCTGAAATTGTGACCGCGGGGCTTAGGGATTTTTTCAAAAAAATATTTTCTGCCGGTTAAGTTTTTGAGGGCTGATTTCTTGTCCTGTGATAAAAAGCCTTCTGTTTCCATCGCCAAAGCTTTCAGGGGATCATTTGCAAGCTTCTGGCACCATTTTTGAGTGAATTGCCAAAAGTCAGATTTTTGCTGAAATTGTGACCCCGGGGCTTAGGGATTTTTTTAAAAAAAATTTTTCTGCCGGTTACGTTTTTGAGGGCTGATTTCTTGTCCTGTGATAAAAAGCCTTCTGTTTCCATCGCCACAGCTTTCAGGGGATCATTTGCAAGCTTCTGGCACCATTTTTGAGTGAATTGCCAAAAGTCAGATTTTGGCTGAAATTGTGACCCCGGGGCTTAGGGATTTTTTCAAAAAAATATTTTCTGCCGGTAACGTTTTTGAGGGCTGATTTCTTGTCCTGTGATAAAAAGCCTTCTGTTTCCATCGCCAAAGCTTTCAGGGGATCATTTGCAAGCTTCTGGCACCATTTTTGAGTGAATTGCCAAAAGTCAGATTTTGGCTGAAATTGTGACCCCGGGGCTTAGGGATTTTTTCAAAAAAATATTTTCTGCCGGTTACGTTTTTGAGGGCTGATTTCTTGTCCTGTGATAAAAAGCCTTCTGTTTCCATCGCCAAAGCTTTCAGGGGATCATTTGCAAGCTTCTGGCACCATTTTTGAGTGAATTGCCAAAAGTCAGATTGTTGCTGAAATTGTGACCCCGGGGCTTAGGGATTTTTTCATAAAAATATTTTCTGCCGGTTACGTTTTTGAGGGCTGATTTCTTGTCCTGTGATAAAAAGCCTTCTGTTTCCATCGCCAAAGCTTTCAGGGGATCATTTGCAAGCTTCTGGCACCATTTTTGAGTGAATTGCCAAAAGTCAGATTTTTGCTGAAATTGTGACCCCGGGGCTTAGGGATTTTTTCAAAAAAATATTTTCTGCCGGTTACGTTTTTGAGGGCTGATTTCTTGTCCTGTGATAAAAAGCCTTCTGTTTCCATCGCCAAAGCTTTCAGGGGATCATTTGCAAGCTTCTGGCACCATTTTTGAGTGAATTGCCAAAAGTCAGATTTTGGCTGAAATTGTGACCCCGGGGCTTAGGGATTTTTTCAAAAAAATATTTTCTGCCGGTTACGTTTTTGAGGGCTGATTTCTTGTCCTGTGATAAAAAGCCTTCTGTTTCCATCGCCACAGCTTTCAGGGGATCATATGCAAGCTTCTGGCACCATTTTTGAGTGAATTGCCAAAAGTCAGATTTTTGCTGAAATTGTGACCCCGGGGCTTAGGGATTTTTTCAAAAAAATATTTTCTGCCGGTTACGTTTTTGAGGGCTGATTTCTTGTCCTGTGATAAAAAGCCTTCTGTTTCCATCGCCAAAGCTTTCTGGGGATCATTTGCAAGCTTCTGGCACCATTTTTGAGTGAATTGCCAAAAGTCAGATTTTTGCTGAAATTGTGACCCCGGGGCTTAGGGATTTTTTTAAAAAATTTTTTTCTGCCGGTTACGTTTTTGAGTGCTGATTTCTTGTCCTGTGATAAAAAGCCTTCTGTTTCCATCGCCACAGCTTTCAGGGGATCATTTGCAAGCTTCTGGCACCATTTTTGAGTGAATTGCCAAAAGTCAGATTTTGGCTGAAATTGTGACCCCGGGGCTTAGGGATTTTTTCAAAAAAATATTTTCTGCCGGTAACGTTTTTGAGGGCTGATTTCTTGTCCTGTGATAAAAAGCCTTCTGTTTCCATTGCCAAAGCTTTCAGGGGATCATTTGCAAGCTTCTGGCACCATTTTTGAGTGAATTGCCAAAAGTCAGATTTTGGCTGAAATTGTGACCCCGGGGCTTAGGGATTTTTTCAAAAAAATATTTTCTGCCGGTTACGTTTTTGAGGGCTGATTTCTTGTCCTGTGATAAAAAGCCTTCTGTTTTCATCGCCAAAGCTTTCAGGGGATCATTTGCAAGCTTCTGGCACCATTTTTGAGTGAATTGCCAAAAGTCAGATTGTTGCTGAAATTGTGACCCCGGGGCTTAGGGATTTTTTCAAAAAAAAAATTCTGCCGGTTACGTTTTTGAGGGCTGATTTCTTGTCCTGTGATAAAAAGCCTTCTGTTTCCATGGCCAAAGCTTTTAGGGGATCATTTGCAAGCTTCTGGCACCATTTTTGAGTGAAATGCCAAAAGTCAGATTTTGGCTGAAATTGTGACCCCGGGGCTTAGGGATTTTTTCAAAAAAATATTTTCTGCCGGTAAAGTTTTTGAGGGCTGATTTCTTGTCCTGTGATAAAAAGCCTTCTGTTTCCATCGCCAAAGCTTTCAGGGGATCATTTGCAAGCTTCTGGCACCATTTTTGAGTGAAATGCCAAAAGTCAGATTTTTGCTGAAATTGTGACCCCCGGGGCTTAGGGATTTTTTCAAAAAAATATTTTCTGCCGGTTACGTTTTTGAGGGCTGATTTCTTGTCCTGTGATAAAAAGCCTTCTGTTTCCATCACCAAAGCTTTCAGGGGATCATTTGCAAGCTTCTGGCACCATTTTTGAGTGAATTGCAAAAAGTCAGATTTTGGCTGAAATTGTGACCCCGGGGCTTAGGGATTTTTTCAAAAAAATATTTTCTGCCGGTTACGTTTTTGAGGGCTGATTTCTTGTCCTGTGATAAAAAGCCTTCTGTTTCCATCGCCAAAGCTTTCAGGGGATCATTTGCAAGCTTCTGGCACCATTTTTGAGTGAATTGCCAAAAGTCAGATTGTTGCTGAAATTGTGACCCCGGGGCTTAGGGATTTTTTCAAAAAAAAAATTCTGCCGGTTACGTTTTTGAGGGCTGATTTCTTGTCCTGTGATAAAAAGCCTTCTGTTTCCATGGCCAAAGCTTTTAGGGGATCATTTGCAAGCTTCTGGCACCATTTTTGAGTGAAATGCCAAAAGTCAGATTTTGGCTGAAATTGTGACCCCGGGGCTTAGGGATTTTTTCAAAAAAATATTTTCTGCCGGTAAAGTTTTTGAGGGCTGATTTCTTGTCCTGTGATAAAAAGCCTTCTGTTTCCATCGCCAAAGCTTTCAGGGGATCATTTGCAAGCTTCTGGCACCATTTTTGAGTGAAATGCCAAAAGTCAGATTTTTGCTGAAATTGTGACCCCCGGGGCTTAGGGATTTTTTCAAAAAAATATTTTCTGCCGGTTACGTTTTTGAGGGCTGATTTCTTGTCCTGTGATAAAAAGCCTTCTGTTTCCATCGCCACAGCTTTCAGGGGATCATTTGCAAGCTTCTGGCACCATTTTTGAGTGAATTGCCAAAAGTCAGATTTTTGCTGAAATTGTGACCCCGGGGCTTAGGGATTTTTTTAAAAAAATTTTTTCTGCCGGTTACGTTTTTGAGGGCTGATTTCTTGTCCTGTGATAAAAAGCCTTCTGTTTCCATCGCCACAGCTTTCAGGGGATCATTTGCAAGCTTCTGGCACCATTTTTGAGTGAATTGCCAAAAGTCAGATTTTGGCTGAAATTGTGACCCCGGGGCTTAGGGATTTTTTCAAAAAAATATTTTCTGCCGGTAACGTTTTTGAGGGCTGATTTCTTGTCCTGTGATAAAAAGCCTTCTGTTTCCATCGCCAAAGCTTTCAGGGGATCATTTGCAAGCTTCTGGCACCATTTTTGAGTGAATTGCCAAAAGTCAGATTTTGGCTGAAATTGTGACCCCGGGGCTTAGGGATTTTTTCAAAAAAATATTTTCTGCCGGTTACGTTTTTGAGGGCTGATTTCTTGTCCTGTGATAAAAAGCCTTCTGTTTCCATCGCCAAAGCTTTCAGGGGATCATTTGCAAGCTTCTGGCACCATTTTTGAGTGAATTGCCAAAAGTCAGATTGTTGCTGAAATTGTGACCCCGGGGCTTAGGGATTTTTTCAAAAAAAAATTCTGCCGGTTACGTTTTTGAGGGCTGATTTCTTGTCCTGTGATAAAAAGCCTTCTGTTTCCATGGCCAAAGCTTTTAGGGGATCATTTGCAAGCTTCTGGCACCATTTTTGAGTGAAATGCCAAAAGTCAGATTTTGGCTGAAATTGTGACCCCGGGGCTTAGGGATTTTTTCAAAAAAATATTTTCTGCCGGTTACGTTTTTGAGGGCTGATTTCTTGTCCTGTGATAAAAAGCCTTCTGTTTCCATCGCCAAAGCTTTCAGGGGATCATTTGCAAGCTTCTGGCACCATTTTTGAGTGAATTGCCAAAAGTCAGATTGTTGCTGAAATTGTGACCCCGGGGCTTAGGGATTTTTTCAAAAAAAAAATTCTGCCGGTTACGTTTTTGAGGGCTGATTTCTTGTCCTGTGATAAAAAGCCTTCTGTTTCCATGGCCAAAGCTTTTAGGGGATCATTTGCAAGCTTCTGGCACCATTTTTGAGTGAAATGCCAAAAGTCAGATTTTGGCTGAAATTGTGACCCCGGGGCTTAGGGATTTTTTCAAAAAAATATTTTCTGCCGGTAAAGTTTTTGAGGGCTGATTTCTTGTCCTGTGATAAAAAGCCTTCTGTTTCCATCGCCAAAGCTTTCAGGGGATCATTTGCAAGCTTCTGGCACCATTTTTGAGTGAAATGCCAAAAGTCAGATTTTTGCTGAAATTGTGACCCCCGGGGCTTAGGGATTTTTTCAAAAAAATATTTTCTGCCGGTTACGTTTTTGAGGGCTGATTTCTTGTCCTGTGATAAAAAGCCTTCTGTTTCCATCGCCACAGCTTTCAGGGGATCATTTGCAAGCTTCTGGCACCATTTTTGAGTGAATTGCCAAAAGTCAGATTTTTGCTGAAATTGTGACCCCGGGGCTTAGGGATTTTTTCAAAAAAATATTTTCTGCCGGTTATGTTTTTGAGGGCTGATTTCTTGTCCTGTGATAAAAAGCCTTCTGTTTCCATCACCAAAGCTTTCAGGGGATCATTTGCAAGCTTCTGGCACCATTTTTGAGTGAATTGCAAAAAGTCAGATTTTTGCTGAAATAGTGACCCCGGGGCTTAGGGATTTTTTCACAAAAATATTTTCTGCCGGTTACGTTTTTGAGGGCTGATTTCTTCTCCTGTGATAAAAAGCCTTCTGTTTCCATCGCCAAAGCTTTCAGGGGACCATTTGCAAGCTTCTGGCACCATTTTTGAGTGAATTGCCAAAAGTCAGATTTTTGCTGAAATTGTGACCCCGGGGCTTAGGGATTTTTTCAAAAAAATATTTTCTGCCGGTTACGTTTTTGAGGGCTGATTTCTTGTCCTGTGATAAAAAGCCTTCTGTTTCCATCGCCACAGCTTTCAGGGGATCATTTGCAAGCTTCTGGCACCATTTTTGAGTGAATTGCAAAAAGTCAGATTTTTGCTGAAATAGTTACCCCGGGGCTTAGGGATTTTTTCACAAAAATATTTTCTGCCGGTTACGTTTTTGAGGGCTGATTTCTTCTCCTGTGATAAAAAGCCTTCTGTTTCCATCGCCAAAGGTTTCAGGGGACCATTTGCAAGCTTCTGGCACCATTTTTGAGTGAATTGCCAAAAGTCAGATTTTTGCTGAAATTGTGACCCCGGGGCTTAGGGATTTTTTCAAAAAAATATTTTCTGCCGGTTACGTTTTTGAGGGCTGATTTCTTGTCCTGTGATAAAAAGCCTTCTGTTTCCATCGCCACAGCTTTCAGGGGATCATTTGCAAGCTTCTGGCACCATTTTTGAGTGAATTGCCAAAAGTCAGATTTTGGCTGAAATTGTGACCCCGGGGCTTAGGGATTTTTTCAAAAAAATATTTTCTGCCGGTAACGTTTTTGAGGGCTGATTTCTTGTCCTGTGATAAAAAGCCTTCTGTTTCCATCGCCAAAGCTTTCAGGGGATCATTTGCAAGCTTCTGGCACCATTTTTGAGTGAATTGCCAAAAGTCAGATTTTGGCTGAAATTGTGACCCCGGGGCTTAGGGATTTTTTCAAAAAAATATTTTCTGCCGGTTACGTTTTTGAGGGCTGATTTCTTGTCCTGTGATAAAAAGCCTTCTGTTTCCATCGCCAAAGCTTTCAGGGGATCATTTGCAAGCTTCTGGCACCATTTTTGAGTGAATTGCCAAAAGTCAGATTGTTGCTGAAATTGTGACCCCGGGGCTTAGGGATTTTTTCAAAAAAAAAAATTCTGCCGGTTACGTTTTTGAGGGCTGATTTCTTGTCCTGTGATAAAAAGCCTTCTGTTTCCATGGCCAAAGCTTTTAGGGGATCATTTGCAAGCTTCTGGCACCATTTTTGAGTGAAATGCCAAAAGTCAGATTTTTGCTGAAATTGTGACCCCGGGGCTTAGGGATTTTTTCAAAAAAATATTTTCTGCCGGTTAAGTTTTTGAGGGCTGATTTCTTGTCCTGTGATAAAAAGCCTTCTGTTTCCATCGCCAAACCTTTCAGGGGAGCATTTTTAAGCTCTTGGAACCATTTTTGAGTGAATTGCCAAAAGTCAGATTTTTGCTGAAATTGTGACCCCGGGGCTTATGGATTTTTTCAAAAAAATATTTTCTGCCGGTAAAGTTTTTGAGGGCTGATTTCTTGTCCTGTGATAAAAAGCCTTCTGTTTCCATCACCAAAGCTTTCAGGGGATCATTTGCAAGCTTCTGGCACCATTTTTGAGTGAAATGCCAAAAGTCAGATTTTTGCTGAAATTGTGACCCCCGGGGCTTAGGGATTTTTTCAAAAAAATATTTTCTGCCGGTTACGTTTTTGAGGGCTGATTTCTTGTCCTGTGATAAAAAGCCTTCTGTTTCCATCGCCACAGCTTTCAGGGGATCATTTGCAAGCTTCTGGCACCATTTTTGAGTGAATTGCCAAAAGTCAGATTTTTGCTGAAATTGTGACCCCGGGGCTTAGGGATTTTTTCAAAAAAATATTTTCTGCCGGTTATGTTTTTGAGGGCTGATTTCTTGTCCTGTGATAAAAAGCCTTCTGTTTCCTTCACCAAAGCTTTCAGGGGATCATTTGCAAGCTTCTGGCACCATTTTTGAGTGAATTGCAAAAAGTCAGATTTTTGCTGAAATAGTGACCCCGGGGCTTAGGGATTTTTTCACAAAAATATTTTCTGCCGGTTACGTTTTTGAGGGCTGATTTCTTCTCCTGTGATAAAAAGCCTTCTGTTTCCATCGCCAAAGCTTTCAGGGGACCATTTGCAAGCTTCTGGCACCATTTTTGAGTGAATTGCCAAAAGTCAGATTTTTGCTGAAATTGTGACCCCGGGGCTTAGGGATTTTTTCAAAAAAATATTTTCTGCCGGTTAAGTTTTTGAGGGCTGATTTCTTGTCCTGTGATAAAAAGCCTTCTGTTTCCATCGCCAAAGCTTTCAGGGGATCATTTGCAAGCTTCTGGCACCATTTTTGAGTGAATTGCCAAAAGTCAGATTTTTGCTGAAATTGTGACCCCGGGGCTTAGGGATTTTTTCAAAAAAATATTTTCTGCCGGTTACGTTTTTGAGGGCTGATTTCTTGTCCTGTGATAAAAAGCCTTCTGTTTCCATCGCCAAAGCTTTCTGGGGATCATTTGCAAGCTTCTGGCACCATTTTTGAGTGAATTGCCAAAAGTCAGATTTTTGCTGAAATTGTGACCCCGGGGCTTAGGGATTTTTTCAAAAAAATATTTTCTGCCGGTTAAGTTTTTGAGGGCTGATTTCTTGTCCTGTGATAAAAAGCCTTCTGTTTCCATCGCCAAAGCTTTCAGGGGATCATTTGCAAGCTTCTGGCACCATTTTTGAGTGAATTGCCAAAAGTCAGATTTTGGCTGAAATTGTGACCCCGGGGCTTAGGGATTTTTTCAAAAAAATATTTTCTGCCGGTTAAGTTTTTGAGGGCTGATTTCTTGTCCTGTGATAAAAAAGCCTTCTGTTTCCATCGCCAAAGCTTTCAGGGGATCATTTGCAAGCTTCTGGCACCATTTTTGAGTGAATTGCCAAAAGTCAGATTTTTGCTGAAATTGTGACCCCGGGGCTTAGGGATTTTTTCAAAAAAATATTTTCTGCCGGTTACGTTTTTGAGGGCTGATTTCTTGTCCTGTGATAAAAAGCCTTCTGTTTCCATCGCCAAAGCTTTCAGGGGATCATTTGCAAGCTTCTGGCACCATTTTTGAGTGAATTGCCAAAAGTCAGATTTTGGCTGAAATTGTGACCCCGGGGCTTAGGGATTTTTTCAAAAAAATATTTTCTGCCGGTTACGTTTTTGAGGGCTGATTTCTTGTCCTGTGATAAAAAGCCTTCTGTTTCCATCGCCAAAGCTTTCAGGGGATCATTTGCAAGCTTCTGGCACCATTTTTGAGTGAATTGCCAAAAGTCAGATTTTTGCTGAAATTGTGACCCCGGGGCTTAGGGATTTTTTCAAAAAAATATTTTCTGCCGGTTACGTTTTTGAGGGCTGATTTCTTGTCCTGTGATAAAAAGCCTTCTGTTTCCATCGCCAAAGCTTTCAGGGGATCATTTGCAAGCTTCTGGCACCATTTTTGAGTGAACTGCCAAAAGTCAGATTTTTGCTGAAATTGTGACCCCGGGGCTTAGGGATTTTTTCAAAAAAATATTTTCTGCCGGTTACGTTTTTGAGGGCTGATTTCTTGTCCTGTGATAAAAAGCCTTCTGTTTCCATCGCCAAAGCTTTCAGGGGATCATTTGCAAGCTTCTGGCACCATTTTTGAGTGAATTGCCAAAAGTCAGATTTTGGCTGAAATTGTGACCCCGGGGCTTAGGGATTTTTTCAAAAAAATATTTTCTGCCGGTTACGTTTTTGAGGGCTGATTTCTTGTCCTGTGATAAAAAGCCTTCTGTTTCCATCGCCAAAGCTTTCAGGGGATCATTTGCAAGCTTCTGGCACCATTTTTGAGTGAACTGCCAAAAGTCAGATTTTTGCTGAAATTGTGACCCCGGGGCTTAGGGATTTTTTCAAAAAAATATTTTCTGCCGGTTACGTTTTTGAGGGCTGATTTCTTGTCCTGTGATAAAAAGCCTTCTGTTTCCATCGCCAAAGCTTTCTGGGGATCATTTGCAAGCTTCTGGCACCATTTTTGAGTGAATTGCCAAAAGTCAGATTTTTGCTGAAATTGTGACCCCGGGGCTTAGGGATTTTTTCAAAAAAATATTTTCTGCCGGTTAAGTTTTTGAGGGCTGATTTCTTGTCCTGTGATAAAAAGCCTTCTGTTTCCATCGCCAAAGCTTTCAGGGGATCATTTGCAAGCTTCTGGCACCATTTTTGAGTGAATTGCCAAAAGTCAGATTTTTGCTGAAATTGTGACCCCGGGGCTTAGGGATTTTTTCAAAAAAATATTTTCTGCCGGTTACGTTTTTGAGGGCTGATTTCTTGTCCTGTGATAAAAAGCCTTCTGTTTCCATCTCCACAGCTTTCAGGGGATCATTTGCAAGCTTCTGGCACCATTTTTGAGTGAATTGCCAAAAGTCAGATTTTTGCTGAAATTGTGACCCCGGGGCTTAGGGATTTTTTCAAAAAAATATTTTCTGCCGGTTACGTTTTTGAGGGCTGATTTCTTGTCCTGTGATAAAAAGCCTTCTGTTTCCATCGCCACAGCTTTCAGGGGATCATTTGCAAGCTTCTGGCACCATTTTTGAGTGAATTGCAAAAAGTCAGATTTTTGCTGAAATAGTGACCCCGGGGCTTAGGGATTTTTTCACAAAAATATTTTCTGCCGGTTACGTTTTTGAGGGCTGATTTCTCGTCCTGTGATAAAAAGCCTTCTGTTTCCATCGCCAAAGCTTTCAGGGGATCATTTGCAAGCTTCTGGCACCATTTTTGAGTGAATTGCAAAAAGTCAGATTTTTGCTGAAATAGTGACCCCGGGGCTTAGGGATTTTTTCACAAAAATATTTTCTGCCGGTTACGTTTTTGAGGGCTGATTTCTTCTCCTGTGATAAAAAGCCTTCTGTTTCCATCGCCAAAGCTTTCAGGGGACCATTTGCAAGCTTCTGGCACCATTTTTGAGTGAATTGCCAAAAGTCAGATTTTTGCTGAAATTGTGACCCCGGGGCTTAGGGATTTTTTCAAAAAAATATTTTCTGCCGGTTACGTTTTTGAGGGCTGATTTCTTGTCCTGTGATAAAAAGCCTTCTGTTTCCATCGCCACAGCTTTCAGGGGATCATTTGCAAGCTTCTGGCACCATTTTTGAGTGAATTGCCAAAAGTCAGATTTTGGCTGAAATTGTGACCCCGGGGCTTAGGGATTTTTTCAAAAAAATATTTTCTGCCGGTTAAGTTTTTGAGGGCTGATTTCTTGTCCTGTGATAAAAAGCCTTCTGTTTCCATCGCCAAAGCTTTCAGGGGATCATTTGCAAGCTTCTGGCACCATTTTTGAGTGAATTGCCTAAAGTCAGATTTTTGCTGAAATTGTGACCCCGGGGCTTAGGGATTTTTTCAAAAAAATATTTTCTGCCGGTTACGTTTTTGAGGGCTGATTTCTTGTCCTGTGATAAAAAGCCTTCTGTTTCCATCTCCACAGCTTTCAGGGGATCATTTGCAAGCTTCTGGCACCATTTTTGAGTGAATTGCCAAAAGTCAGATTTTTGCTGAAATTGTGACCCCGGGGCTTAGGGATTTTTTCAAAAAAATATTTTCTGCCGGTTACGTTTTTGAGGGCTGATTTCTTGTCCTGTGATAAAAAGCCTTCTGTTTCCATCGCCACAGCTTTCAGGGGATCATTTGCAAGCTTCTGGCACCATTTTTGAGTGAATTGCAAAAAGTCAGATTTTTGCTGAAATAGTGACCCCGGGGCTTAGGGATTTTTTCACAAAAATATTTTCTGCCGGTTACGTTTTTGAGGGCTGATTTCTCGTCCTGTGATAAAAAGCCTTCTGTTTCCATCGCCAAAGCTTTCAGGGGATCATTTGCAAGCTTCTGGCACCATTTTTGAGTGAATTGCAAAAAGTCAGATTTTTGCTGAAATAGTGACCCCGGGGCTTAGGGATTTTTTCACAAAAATATTTTCTGCCGGTTACGTTTTTGAGGGCTGATTTCTTCTCCTGTGATAAAAAGCCTTCTGTTTCCATCGCCAAAGCTTTCAGGGGACCATTTGCAAGCTTCTGGCACCATTTTTGAGTGAATTGCCAAAAGTCAGATTTTTGCTGAAATTGTGACCCCGGGGCTTAGGGATTTTTTCAAAAAAATATTTTCTGCCGGTTACGTTTTTGAGGGCTGATTTCTTGTCCTGTGATAAAAAGCCTTCTGTTTCCATCGCCACAGCTTTCAGGGGATCATTTGCAAGCTTCTGGCACCATTTTTGAGTGAATTGCCAAAAGTCAGATTTTGGCTGAAATTGTGACCCCGGGGCTTAGGGATTTTTTCAAAAAAATATTTTCTGCCGGTTACGTTTTTGAGGGCTGATTTCTTGTCCTGTGATAAAAAGCCTTCTGTTTCCATCGCCACAGCTTTCAGGGGATCATTTGCAAGCTTCTGGCACCATTTTTGAGTGAATTGCCAAAAGTCAGATTTTTGCTGAAATTGTGACCCCGGGGCTTAGGGATTTTTTCAAAAAAATATTTTCTGTCGGTTGCGTTTTTGAGGGCTGATTTCTTGTCCTGTGATAAAAAGCCTTCTTTTTCTTTCGCCAAAGCTTTCAGGGGATCATTTGCAAGCTTCTGGAACAATTTTTGAGTGAATTGCCAAAAGTCAGATTTTTGCTGAAATTGTGACCCCGGGGCTTAGGGATTTTTTCAAAAAAAAATTTCTGCCGGTTAAATTTTTGAGGGCTGATTTCTTGTCCTGTGATAAAAAGCCTTCTGTTTCCATCGCCACAGCTTTCAGGGGATCATTTGCAAGCTTCTGGCACCATTTTTGAGTGAATTGCCAAAAGTCAGATTTTGGCTGAAATTGTGACCCCGGGGCTTAGGGATTTTTTCAAAAAAATATTTTCTGCCGGTTACGTTTTTGAGGGCTGATTTCTTGTCCTGTGATAAAAAGCCTTCTGTTTCCATCGCCAAAGCGTTCAGGGGATCATTTGCAAGCTTCTGGCACCATTTTTGAGTGAATTGCCAAAAGTCAGATTTTGGCTGAAATTGTGACCCCGGGGCTTTGGGATTTTTTCAAAAAAATATTTTCTGCCGATAAAGTTTTTGAGGGCTGATTTCTTGTCCTGTGATAAAAAGCCTTCTGTTTCCATCGCCAAAGCTTTCTGGGGATCATTTGCAAGCTTCTGGCACCATTTTTGAGTGAATTGCCAAAAGTCAGATTTTTGCTGAAATTGTGACCCCGGGGCTTAGGGATTTTTTCAAAAAAATATTTTCTGCCGGTTAAGTTTTTGAGGGCTGATTTCTTGTCCTGTGATAAAAAGCCTTCTGTTTCCATCGCCAAAGCTTTCAGGGGATCATTTGCAAGCTTCTGGCACCATTTTTGAGTGAATTGCCAAAAGTCAGATTTTTGCTGAAATTGTGACCCCGGGGCTTAGGGATTTTTTCAAAAAAATATTTTCTGCCGGTTACGTTTTTGAGGGCTGATTTCTTGTCCTGTGATAAAAAGCCTTCTGTTTCCATCGCCACAGCTTTCAGGGGATCATTTGCAAGCTTCTGGCACCATTTTTGAGTGAATTGCCAAAAGTCAGATTTTGGCTGAAATTGTGACCCCGGGGCTTAGGGATTTTTTCAAAAAAATATTTTCTGCCGGTTACGTTTTTGAGGGCTGATTTCTTGTCCTGTGATAAAAAGCCTTCTGTTTCCATCGCCAAAGCTTTCTGGGGATCATTTGCAAGCTTCTGGCACCATTTTTGAGTGAATTGCCAAAAGTCAGATTTTTGCTGAAATTGTGACCCCGGGGCTTAGGGATTTTTTCAAAAAAATATTTTCTGCCGGTTAAGTTTTTGAGGGCTGATTTCTTGTCCTGTGATAAAAAGCCTTCTGTTTCCAGCGCCAAAGCTTTCAGGGGATCATTTGCAAGCTTCTGGCACCATTTTTGAGTGAATTGCCAAAAGTCAGATTTTTGCTGAAATTGTGACCCCGGGGCTTAGGGATTTTTTCAAAAAAATATTTTCTGCCGGTTACGTTTTTGAGGGCTGATTTCTTGTCCTGTGATAAAAAGCCTTCTGTTTCCATCTCCACAGCTTTCAGGGGATCATTTGCAAGCTTCTGGCACCATTTTTGAGTGAATTGCCAAAAGTCAGATTTTGGCTGAAATTGTGACCCCGGGGCTTAGGGATTTTTTCAAAAAAATATTTTCTGCCGGTTACGTTTTTGAGGGCTGATTTCTTGTCCCGTGATAAAAAGCCTTCTGTTTCCATCGACAAAGCTTTCAGGGGATCATTTGCAAGCTTCTGGCACCATTTTTGAGTGAATTGCCAAAAGTCAGATTTTTGCTGAAATTGTGACCCCGGGGCTTAGGGATTTTTTCATAAAAATATTTTCTGCCGGTTACGTTTTTGAGGGCTGATTTCTTGTCCTGTGATAAAAAGCCTTCTGTTTCCATCGCCAAAGCTTTCAGGGGATCATTTGCAAGCTTCTGGCACCATTTTTGAGTGAATTGCCAAAAGTCAGATTTTTGCTGAAATTGTGACCTCGGGGCTTAGGGATTTTTTCAAAAAAATATTTTTTGCCGGTTACGTTTTTGAGGGCTGATTTCTTGTCCTGTGATAAAAAGCCTTCTGTTTCCATCGCCAAAGCTTTCAGGGGATCATTTGCAAGCTTCTGGCACCATTTTTGAGTGAATTGCCAAAAGTCAGATTTTTGCTGAAATTGTGACCCCGGGGCTTAGGGATTTTTTCAAAAAAATATTTTCTGCCGGTTACGTTTTTGAGGGCTGATTTCTTGTCCTGTGATAAAAAGCCTTCTGTTTCCATCGCCAAAGCTTTCAGGGGATCATTTGCAAGCTTCTGGCACCATTTTTGAGTGAATTGCCAAAAGTCAGATTTTGGCTGAAATTGTGACCCCGGGGCTTAGGGATTTTTTCAAAAAAATATTTTCTGCCGGTTACGTTTTTGAGGGCTGATTTCTTGTCCTGTGATAAAAAGCCTTCTGTTTCCATCGCCACAGCTTTCAGGGGATCATTTGCAAGCTTCTGGCACCATTTTTGAGTGAATTGCCAAAAGTCAGATTTTTGCTGAAATTGTGACCCCGGGGCTTAGGGATTTTTTCAAAAAAATATTTTCTGCCGGTTACGTTTTTGAGGGCTGATTTCTTGTCCTGTGATAAAAAGCCTTCTGTTTCCATCGCCAAAGCTTTCAGGGGATCATTTGCAAGCTTCTGGCACCATTTTTGAGTGAACTGCCAAAAGTCAGATTTTTGCTGAAATTGTGACCCCGGGGCTTAGGGATTTTTTCAAAAAAATATTTTCTGCCGGTTACGTTTTTGAGGGCTGATTTCTTGTCCTGTGATAAAAAGCCTTCTGTTTCCATCGCCAAAGCTTTCAGGGGATCATTTGCAAGCTTCTGGCACCATTTTTGAGTGAAATGCCAAAAGTCAGATTTTGGCTGAAATTGTGACCCCGGGGCTTAGGGATTTTTTCAAAAAAATATTTTCTGCCGGTTAAGTTTTTGAGGGCTGATTTCTTGTCCTGTGATAAAAAGCCTTCTGTTTCCATCGCCAAAGCTTTCAGGGGATCATTTGCAAGCTTCTGGCACCATTTTTGAGTGAATTGCCAAAAGTCAGATTTTTGCTGAAATTGTGACCCCGGGGCTTAGGGATTTTTTCAAAAAAATATTTTCTGCCGGTTACGTTTTTGAGGGCTGATTTCTTGTCCTGTGATAAAAAGCCTTCTGTTTCCATCGCCACAGCTTTCAGGGGATCATTTGCAAGCTTCTGGCACCATTTTTGAGTGAATTGCAAAAAGTCAGATTTTTGCTGAAATAGTGACCCCGGGGCTTAGGGATTTTTTCACAAAAATATTTTCTGCCGGTTACGTTTTTGAGGGCTGATTTCTTCTCCTGTGATAAAAAGCCTTCTGTTTCCATCGCCAAAGCTTTCAGGGGACCATTTGCAAGCTTCTGGCACCATTTTTGAGTGAATTGCCAAAAGTCAGATTTTTGCTGAAATTGTGACCCCGGGGCTTAGGGATTTTTTCAAAAAAATATTTTCTGCCGGTTACGTTTTTGAGGGCTGATTTCTTGTCCTGTGATAAAAAGCCTTCTGTTTCCATCGCCACAGCTTTCAGGGGATCATTTGCAAGCTTCTGGCACCATTTTTGAGTGAATTGCCAAAAGTCAGATTTTGGCTGAAATTGTGACCCCGGGGCTTAGGGATTTTTTCAAAAAAATATTTTCTGCCGGTTACGTTTTTGAGGGCTGATTTCTTGTCCTGTGATAAAAAGCCTTCTGTTTCCATCGCCACAGCTTTCAGGGGATCATTTGCAAGCTTCTGGCACCATTTTTGAGTGAATTGCCAAAAGTCAGATTTTTGTTGAAATTGTGACCCCGGGGCTTAGGGATTTTTTCAAAAAAATATTTTCTGTCGGTTGCGTTTTTGAGGGCTGATTTCTTGTCCTGTGATAAAAAGCCTTCTTTTTCTTTCGCCAAAGCTTTCAGGGGATCATTTGCAAGCTTCTGGAACCATTTTTGAGTGAATTGCCAAAAGTCAGATTTTTGCTGAAATTGTGACCCCGGGGCTTAGGGATTTTTTCAAAAAAAAATTTCTGCCGGTTAAATTTTTGAGGGCTGATTTCTTGTCCTGTGATAAAAAGCCTTCTGTTTCCATCGCCAAAGCTTTCAGGGGATCATTTGCAAGCTTCTGGCACCATTTTTGAGTGAATTGCCAAAAGTCAGATTTTGGCTGAAATTGTGACCCCGGGGCTTAGGGATTTTTTCAAAAAAATATTTTCTGCCGGTTACGTTTTTGAGGGCTGATTTCTTGTCCTGTGATAAAAAGCCTTCTGTTTCCATCGCCAAAGCTTTCAGGGGATCATTTGCAAGCTTCTGGCACCATTTTTGAGTGAATTGCAAAAAGTCAGATTTTTGCTGAAATAGTGACCCCGGGGCTTAGGGATTTTTTCAAAAAAATATTTTCTGCCGGTTACGTTTTTGAGGGCTGATTTCTTGTCCTGTGATAAAAAGCCTTCTGTTTCCATCACCAAAGCTTTCAGGGGATCATTTGCAAGCTTCTGGCACCATTTTTGAGTGAATTGCCAAAAGTCAGATTTTGGCTGAAATTGTGACCCCGGGGCTTAGGGATTTTTTCAAAAAAATATTTTCTGCCGGTTACGTTTTTGAGGGCTGATTTCTTGTCCTGTGATAAAAAGCCTTCTGTTTCCATCGCCAAAGCTTTCAGGGGATCATTTGCAAGCTTCTGGCACCATTTTTGAGTGAATTGCCAAAAGTCAGATTTTGGCTGAAATTGTGACCCCGGGGCTTTGGGATTTTTTCAAAAAAATATTTTCTGCCGATAAAGTTTTTGAGGGCTGATTTCTTGTCCTGTGATAAAAAGCCTTCTGTTTCCATCGCCAAAGCTTTCTGGGGATCATTTGCAAGCTTCTGGCACCATTTTTGAGTGAATTGCCAAAAGTCAGATATTTGCTGAAATTGTGACCCCGGGGCTTAGGGATTTTTTCAAAAAAATATTTTCTGCCGGTTAAGTTTTTGAGGGCTGATTTCTTGTCCTGTGATAAAAAGCCTTCTGTTTCCATCGCCAAAGCTTTCAGGGGATCATTTGCAAGCTTCTGGCACCATTTTTGAGTGAATTGCCAAAAGTCAGATTTTGGCTGAAATTGTGACCCCGGGGCTTAGGGATTTTTTCAAAAAAATATTTTCTGCCGGTGACGTTTTTGAGGGCTGATTTCTTGTCCTGTGATAAAAAGCCTTCTGTTTCCATCGCCACAGCTTTCAGGGGATCATTTGCAAGCTTCTGGCACCATTTTTGAGTGAATTGCCAAAAGTCAGATTTTGGCTGAAATTGTGACCCCGGGGCTTAGGGATTTTTTCAAAAAAATATTTTCTGCCGGTTACGTTTTTGAGGGCTGATTTCTTGTCCTGTGATAAAAAGCCTTCTGTTTCCATCACCAAAGCTTTCAGGGGATCATTTGCAAGCTTCTGGCACCATTTTTGAGTGAATTGCCAAAAGTCAGATTTTGGCTGAAATTGTGACCCCGGGGCTTAGAGATTTTTTCAAAAAAATATTTTCTGCCGGTTACGTTTTTGAGGGCTGATTTCTTGTCCTGTGATAAAAAGCCTTCTGTTTCCATCGCCAAAGCTTTCTGGGGATCATTTGCAAGCTTCTGGCACCATTTTTGAGTTAATTGCCAAAAGTCAGATTTTGGCTGAAATTGTGACCCCGGGGCTTAGGGATTTTTTCAAAAAAATATTTTCTGCCGGTTACGTTTTTGAGGGCTGATTTCTTGTCCTGTGATAAAAAGCCTTCTGTTTCCATCGCCAAAGCTTTCAGGGGATCATTTGCAAGCTTCTGGCACCATTTTTGAGTGAATTGCCAAAAGTCAGATTTTGGCTGAAATTGTGACCCCGGGGCTTAGGGATTTTTTCAAAAAAATATTTTCTGCCGGTGACGTTTTTGAGGGCTGATTTCTTGTCCTGTGATAAAAAGCCTTCTGTTTCCATCGCCACAGCTTTCAGGGGATCATTTGCAAGCTTCTGGCACCATTTTTGAGTGAATTGCCAAAAGTCAGATTTTGGCTGAAATTGTGACCCCGGGGCTTAGGGATTTTTTCAAAAAAATATTTTCTGCCGGTTACGTTTTTGAGGGCTGATTTCTTGTCCTGTGATAAAAAGCCTTCTGTTTCCATCACCAAAGCTTTCAGGGGATCATTTGCAAGCTTCTGGCACCATTTTTGAGTGAATTGCCAAAAGTCAGATTTTGGCTGAAATTGTGACCCCGGGGCTTAGAGATTTTTTCAAAAAAATATTTTCTGCCGGTTACGTTTTTGAGGGCTGATTTCTTGTCCTGTGATAAAAAGCCTTCTGTTTCCATCGCCAAAGCTTTCTGGGGATCATTTGCAAGCTTCTGGCACCATTTTTGAGTTAATTGCCAAAAGTCAGATTTTGGCTGAAATTGTGACCCCGGGGCTTAGGGATTTTTTCAAAAAAATATTTTCTGCCGGTTACGTTTTTGAGGGCTGATTTCTTGTCCTGTGATAAAAAGCCTTCTGTTTCCATCGCCAAAGCTTTCAGGGGATCATTTGCAAGCTTCTGGCACCATTTTTGAGTGAATTGCCAAAAGTCAGATTTTGGCTGAAATTGTGACCCCGGGGCTTAGGGATTTTTTCAAAAAAATATTTTCTGCCGGTTACGTTTTTGAGGGCTGATTTCTTGTCCTGTGATAAAAAGCCTTCTGTTTCCATCGCCAAAGCTTTCAGGGGATCATTTGCAAGCTTCTGGCACCATTTTTGAGTGAATTGCCAAAAGTCAGATTTTTGCTGAAATTGTGACCCCGGGGCTTAGGGATTTTTTCAAAAAAATATTTTCTGCCGGTTACGTTTTTGAGGGCTGATTTCTTGTCCTGTGATAAAAAGCCTTCTGTTTCCATCGCCAAAGCTTTCAGGGGATCATTTGCAAGCTTCTGGCACCATTTTTGAGTGAACTGCCAAAAGTCAGATTTTTGCTGAAATTGTGACCCCGGGGCTTAGGGATTTTTTCAAAAAAATATTTTCTGCCGGTTACGTTTTTGAGGGCTGATTTCTTGTCCTGTGATAAAAAGCCTTCTGTTTCCATCGCCAAAGCTTTCAGGGGATCATTTGCAAGCTTCTGGCACCATTTTTGAGTGAAATGCCAAAAGTCAGATTTTGGCTGAAATTGTGACCCCGGGGCTTAGGGATTTTTTCAAAAAAATATTTTCTGCCGGTTAAGTTTTTGAGGGCTGATTTCTTGTCCTGTGATAAAAAGCCTTCTGTTTCCATCGCCAAAGCTTTCAGGGGATCATTTGCAAGCTTCTGGCACCATTTTTGAGTGAATTGCCAAAAGTCAGATTTTTGCTGAAATTGTGACCCCGGGGCTTAGGGATTTTTTCAAAAAAATATTTTCTGCCGGTTACGTTTTTGAGGGCTGATTTCTTGTCCTGTGATAAAAAGCCTTCTGTTTCCATCGCCACAGCTTTCAGGGGATCATTTGCAAGCTTCTGGCACCATTTTTGAGTGAATTGCAAAAAGTCAGATTTTTGCTGAAATAGTGACCCCGGGGCTTAGGGATTTTTTCACAAAAATATTTTCTGCCGGTTACGTTTTTGAGGGCTGATTTCTTCTCCTGTGATAAAAAGCCTTCTGTTTCCATCGCCAAAGCTTTCAGGGGACCATTTGCAAGCTTCTGGCACCATTTTTGAGTGAATTGCCAAAAGTCAGATTTTTGCTGAAATTGTGACCCCGGGGCTTAGGGATTTTTTCAAAAAAATATTTTCTGCCGGTTACGTTTTTGAGGGCTGATTTCTTGTCCTGTGATAAAAAGCCTTCTGTTTCCATCGCCAAAGCTTTCAGGGGATCATTTGCAAGCTTCTGGCACCATTTTTGAGTGAATTGCCAAAAGTCAGATTTTGGCTGAAATTGTGACCCCGGGGCTTAGGGATTTTTTCAAAAAAATATTTTCTGCCGGTTACGTTTTTGAGGGCTGATTTCTTGTCCTGTGATAAAAAGCCTTCTGTTTCCATCGCCACAGCTTTCAGGGGATCATTTGCAAGCTTCTGGCACCATTTTTGAGTGAATTGCCAAAAGTCAGATTTTTGCTGAAATTGTGACCCCGGGGCTTAGGGATTTTTTCAAAAAAATATTTTCTGTCGGTTGCGTTTTTGAGGGCTGATTTCTTGTCCTGTGATAAAAAGCCTTCTTTTTCTTTCGCCAAAGCTTTCAGGGGATCATTTGCAAGCTTCTGGAACCATTTTTGAGTGAATTGCCAATAGTCAGATTTTTGCTGAAATTGTGACCCCGGGGCTTAGGGATTTTTTCAAAAAAAAATTTCTGCCGGTTAAATTTTTGAGGGCTGATTTCTTGTCCTGTGATAAAAAGCATTCTGTTTCCATCGCCAAAGCTTTCAGGGGATCATTTGCAAGCTTCTGGCACCATTTTTGAGTGAATTGCCAAAAGTCAGATTTTGGCTGAAATTGTGACCCCGGGGCTTAGGGATTTTTTCAAAAAAATATTTTCTGCCGGTTACGTTTTTGAGGGCTGATTTCTTGTCCTGTGATAAAAAGCCTTCTGTTTCCATCGCCAAAGCTTTCAGGGGATCATTTGCAAGCTTCTGGCACCATTTTTGAGTGAATTGCAAAAAGTCAGATTTTTGCTGAAATAGTGACCCCGGGGCTTAGGGATTTTTTCAAAAAAATATTTTCTGCCGGTTACGTTTTTGAGGGCTGATTTCTTGTCCTGTGATAAAAAGCCTTCTGTTTCCATCACCAAAGCTTTCAGGGGATCATTTGCAAGCTTCTGGCACCATTTTTGAGTGAATTGCCAAAAGTCAGATTTTGGCTGAAATTGTGACCCCGGGGCTTAGGGATTTTTTCAAAAAAATATTTTCTGCCGGTTACGTTTTTGAGGGCTGATTTCTTGTCCTGTGATAAAAAGCCTTCTGTTTCCATCGCCAAAGCTTTCAGGGGATCATTTGCAAGCTTCTGGCACCATTTTTGAGTGAATTGCCAAAAGTCAGATTTTGGCTGAAATTGTGACCCCGGGGCTTTGGGATTTTTTCAAAAAAATATTTTCTGCCGATAAAGTTTTTGAGGGCTGATTTCTTGTCCTGTGATAAAAAGCCTTCTGTTTCCATCGCCAAAGCTTTCTGGGGATCATTTGCAAGCTTCTGGCACCATTTTTGAGTGAATTGCCAAAAGTCAGATTTTTGCTGAAATTGTGACCCCGGGGCTTAGGGATTTTTTCAAAAAAATATTTTCTGCCGGTTAAGTTTTTGAGGGCTGATTTCTTGTCCTGTGATAAAAAGCCTTCTGTTTCCATCGCCAAAGCTTTCAGGGGATCATTTGCAAGCTTCTGGCACCATTTTTGAGTGAATTGCCAAAAGTCAGATTTTTGCTGAAATTGTGACCCCGGGGCTTGGGGATTTTTCCAAAAAAATGTTTTCTGCCGGTTACGTTTTTGAGGGCTGATTTCTTGTCCTGTGATAAAAAGCCTTCTGTTTCCATAGCCACAGCTTTCAGGGGATCATTTGCAAGCTTCTGGCACCATTTTTGAGTGAATTGCCAAAAGTCAGATTTTGGCTGAAATTGTGACCCCGGGGCTTAGGGATTTTTTCAAAAAAATATTTTCTGCCGGTTACGTTTTTGAGGGCTGATTTCTTGTCCTGTGATAAAAAGCCTTCTGTTTCCATCGCCAAAGCTTTCTGGGGATCATTTGCAAGCTTCTGGCACCATTTTTGAGTGAATTGCCAAAAGTCAGATTTTTGCTGAAATTGTGACCCCGGGGCTTAGGGATTTTTTCAAAAAAATATTTTCTGCCGGTTAAGTTTTTGAGGGCTGATTTCTTGTCCTGTGATAAAAAGCCTTCTGTTTCCATCGCCAAAGCTTTCAGGGGATCATTTGCAAGCTTCTGGCACCATTTTTGAGTGAATTGCCAAAAGTCAGATTTTTGCTGAAATTGTGACCCCGGGGCTTAGGGATTTTTTCAAAAAAATATTTTCTGCCGGTTACGTTTTTGAGGGCTGATTTCTTGTCCTGTGATAAAAAGCCTTCTGTTTCCATCGCCACAGCTTTCAGGGGATCATTTGCAAGCTTCTGGCACCATTTTTGAGTGAATTGCCAAAAGTCAGATTTTGGCTGAAATTGTGACCCCGGGGCTTAGGGATTTTTTCAAAAAAATATTTTCTGCCGGTTACGTTCTTGAGGGCTGATTTCTTGTCCCGTGATAAAAAGCCTTCTGTTTCCATCGACAAAGCTTTCAGGGGATCATTTGCAAGCTTCTGGCACCATTTTTGAGTGAATTGCCAAAAGTCAGATTTTTGCTGAAATTGTTACCTCGGGGCTTAGGGATTTTTTCAAAAAAATATTTTTTGCCGGTTACGTTTTTGAGGGCTGATTTCTTGTCCTGTGATAAAAAGCCTTCTGTTTCCATCGCCAAAGCTTTCAGGGGATCATTTGCAAGCTTCTGGCACCATTTTTGAGTGAATTGCCAAAAGTCAGATTTTTGCTGAAATAGTGACCCCGGGGCTTAGGGATTTTTTCAAAAAAATATTTTCTGCCGGTTACGTTTTTGAGGGCTGATTTCTTGTCCTGTGATAAAAAGCCTTCTGTTTCAATCACCAAAGCTTTCAGGGGATCATTTGCAAGCTTCTGGCACCATTTTTGAGTGAATTGTCAAAAGTCAGATTTTGGCTGAAATTGTGACCCCGGGGCTTAGAGATTTTTTCAAAAAAATATTTTCTGCCGGTTACGTTTTTGAGGGCTGATTTCTTGTCCTGTGATAAAAAGCCTTCTGTTTCCATCGCCAAAGCTTTCTGGGGATCATTTGTAAGCTTCTGGCACCATTTTTGAGTTAATTGCCAAAAGTCAGATTTTTGCTGAAATTGTGACCCCGGGGCTTAGGGATTTTTTCAAAAAAATATTTTCTGCCGGTTACGTTTTTGAGGGCTGATTTCTTGTCCTGTGATAAAAAGCCTTCTGTTTCCATCGCCAAAGCTTTCAGGGGATCATTTGCAAGCTTCTGGCACCATTTTTGAGTGAATTGCCAAAAGTCAGATTTTGGCTGAAATTGTGACCCCGGGGCTTAGGGATTTTTTCAAAAAAATATTTTCTGCCGGTTACGTTTTTGAGGGCTGATTTCTTGTCCTGTGATAAAAAGCCTTCTGTTTCCATCGCCAAAGCTTTCAGGGGATCATTTGCAAGCTTCTGGCACCATTTTTGAGTGAATTGCCAAAAGTCAGATTTTTGCTGAAATTGTGACCCCGGGGCTTAGGGATTTTTTCAAAAAAATATTTTCTGCCGGTTACGTTTTTGAGGGCTGATTTCTTGTCCTGTGATAAAAAGCCTTCTGTTTCCATCGCCAAAGCTTTCAGGGGATCATTTGCAAGCTTCTGGCACCATTTTTGAGTGAACTGCCAAAAGTCAGATTTTTGCTGAAATTGTGACCCCGGGGCTTAGGGATTTTTTCAAAAAAATATTTTCTGCCGGTTACGTTTTTGAGGGCTGATTTCTTGTCCTGTGATAAAAAGCCTTCTGTTTCCATCGCCAAAGCTTTCAGGGGATCATTTGCAAGCTTCTGGCACCATTTTTGAGTGAATTGCCAAAAGTCAGATTAGGGCTTAGGGATCATTTGCAAGCTTCTGGCACCATTTTTGAGTGAATTGCCAAAAGTCAGATTTTTGCTGAAATTGTGACCCCGGGGCTTAGGGATTTTTTCAAAAAAATATTTTCTGCCGTTTACGTTTTTGAGGGCTGATTTCTTGTCCTGTGATAAAAAGCCTTCTGTTTCCATCGCCAAAGCTTTCAGGGGATCATTTGCAAGCTTCTGGCACCATTTTTGAGTGAATTGCCAAAAGTCAGATTTTTGCTGAAATTGTGACCCCGGGGCTTAGGGATTTTTTCAAAAAAATATTTTCTGCCGTTTACGTTTTTGAGGGCTGATTTCTTGTCCTGTGATAAAAAGCCTTCTGTTTCCATCGCCAAAGCTTTCAGGGGATCATTTGCAAGCTTCTGGCACCATTTTTGAGTGAATTGCCAAAAGTCAGATTTTGGCTGAAATTGTGACCCCGGGGCTTAGGGATTTTTTCAAAAAAATATTTTCTGCCGGTTACGTTTTTGAGGGCTGATTTCTTGTCCTGTGATAAAAAGCCTTCTGTTTCCATCGCCAAAGCTTTCAGGGGATCATTTGCAAGCTTCTGGCACCATTTTTGAGTGAATTGCCAAAAGTCAGATTTTTGCTGAAATTGTGACCCCGGGGCTTAGGGATTTTTTCAAAAAAATATTTTCTGCCGGTTACGTTTTTGAGGGCTGATTTCTTGTCCTGTGATAAAAAGCCTTCTGTTTCCATCGCCAAAGCTTTCAGGGGATCATTTGCAAGCTTCTGGCACCATTTTTGAGTGAACTGCCAAAAGTCAGATTTTTGCTGAAATTGTGACCCCGGGGCTTAGGGATTTTTTCAAAAAATATTTTCTGCCGGTTACGTTTTTGAGGGCTGATTTCTTGTCCTGTGATAAAAAGCCTTCTGTTTCCATCGCCAAAGCTTTCAGGGGATCATTTGCAAGCTTCTGGCACCATTTTTGAGTGAAATGCCAAAAGTCAGATTTTGGCTGAAATTGTGACCCCGGGGCTTAGGGATTTTTTCAAAAAAATATTTTCTGCCGGTTAAGTTTTTGAGGGCTGATTTCTTGTCCTGTGATAAAAAAGCCTTCTGTTTCCATCGCCAAAGCTTTCAGGGGATCATTTGCAAGCTTCTGGCACCATTTTTGAGTGAATTGCCAAAAGTCAGATTTTTGCTGAAATTGTGACCCCGGGGCTTAGGGATTTTTTCAAAAAAATATTTTCTGCCGGTTACGTTTTTGAGGGCTGATTTCTTGTCCTGTGATAAAAAGCCTTCTGTTTCCATCGCCAAAGCTTTCAGGGGATCATTTGCAAGCTTCTGGCACCATTTTTGAGTGAATTGCCAAAAGTCAGATTAGGGCTTAGGGATCATTTGCAAGCTTCTGGCACCATTTTTGAGTGAATTGCCAAAAGTCAGATTTTTGCTGAAATTGTGACCCCGGGGCTTAGGGATTTTTTCAAAAAAATATTTTCTGCCGTTTACGTTTTTGAGGGCTGATTTCTTGTCCTGTGATAAAAAGCCTTTGTTTCCATCGCCAAAGCTTTCAGGGGATCATTTGCAAGCTTCTGGCACCATTTTTGAGTGAATTGCCAAAAGTCAGATTTTTGCTGAAATTGTGACCCCGGGGCTTAGGGATTTTTTCAAAAAAATATTTTCTGCCGTTTACGTTTTTGAGGGCTGATTTCTTGTCCTGTGATAAAAAGCCTTCTGTTTCCATCGCCAAAGCTTTCAGGGGATCATTTGCAAGCTTCTGGCACCATTTTTGAGTGAATTGCCAAAAGTCAGATTTTGGCTGAAATTGTGACCCCGGGGCTTAGGGATTTTTTCAAAAAAATATTTTCTGCCGGTTACGTTTTTGAGGGCTGATTTCTTGTCCTGTGATAAAAAGCCTTCTGTTTCCATCGCCACAGCTTTCAGGGGATCATTTGCAAGCTTCTGGCACCATTTTTGAGTGAATTGCCAAAAGTCAGATTTTTGCTGAAATTGTGACCGCGGGGCTTAGGGATTTTTTCAAAAAAATATTTTCTGCCGGTTAAGTTTTTGAGGGCTGATTTCTTGTCCTGTGATAAAAAGCCTTCTGTTTCCATCGCCAAAGCTTTCAGGGGATCATTTGCAAGCTTCGGGCACCATTTTTGAGTGAATTGCCAAAAGTCAGATTTTTTCTGAAATTGTGACCCCGGGGCTTAGGGATTTTTTCAAAAAAATATTTTCTGCCGGTTACGTTTTTGAGGGCTGATTACTTGTCCTGTGATAAAAAGCCTTCTGTTTCCATCGCCACAGCTTTCAGGGGATCATTTGCAAGCTTCTAGCACCATTTTTGAGTGAATTGCCAAAAGTCAGATTTTTGCTGAAATTGTGACCGCGGGGCTTAGGGATTTTTTCAAAAAAATATTTTCTGCCGGTTAAGTGTTTGAGGGCTGATTTCTTGTCCTGTGATAAAAAGCATTCTGTTTCCATCGCCAAAGCTTTCAGGGGATCATTTGCAAGCTTCTGGCACCATTTTTGAGTGAATTGCCAAAAGTCAGATTTTTGCTGAAATTGTGACCCCGGGGCTTAGGGATTTTTTCAAAAAAATATTTTCTGCCGGTTACGTTTTTGAGGGCTGATTTCTTGTCCTGTGATAAAAAGCCTTCTGTTTCCATCGCCAAAGCTTTCAGGGGATCATTTGCAAGCTTCTGGCACCATTTTTGAGTGAATTGCCAAAAGTCAGATTTTTGCTGAAATTGTGACCCCGGGGCTTAGGGATTTTTTCAAAAAAATATTTTCTGCCGGTTACGTTTTTGAGGGCTGATTTCTTGTCCTGTGATAAAAAGCCTTCTGTTTCCATCGCCAAAGCTTTCAGGGGATCATTTGCAAGCTTCTGGCACCATTTTTGAGTGAATTGCCAAAAGTCAGATTAGGGCTTAGGGATCATTTGCAAGCTTCTGGCACCATTTTTGAGTGAATTGCCAAAAGTCAGATTTTTGCTGAAATTGTGACCCCGGGGCTTAGGGATTTTTTCAAAAAAATATTTTCTGCCGGTTACGTTTTTGAGGGCTGATTTCTTGTCCTGTGATAAAAAGCCTTCTGTTTCCATCGCCACAGCTTTCAGGGGATCATTTTCAAGCTTCTGGCACCATTTTTGAGTGAATTGCCAAAAGTCAGATTTTTGCTGAAATTGTGACCGCGGGGCTTAGGGATTTTTTCAAAAAAATATTTTCTGCCGGTTAAGTTTTTGAGGGCTGATTTCTTGTCCTGTGATAAAAAGCCTTCTGTTTCCATCGCCAAAGCTTTCAGGGGATCATTTGCAAGCTTCGGGCACCTTTTTTGAGTGAATTGCCAAAAGTCAGATTTTTGCTGAAATTGTGACCCCGGGGCTTAGGGATTTTTTCAAAAAAATATTTTCTGCCGGTTACGTTTTTGAGGGCTGATTTCTTGTCCTGTGATAAAAAGCCTTCTGTTTCCATCGCCACAGCTTTCAGGGGATCATTTGCAAGCTTCTAGCACCATTTTTGAGTGAATTGCCAAAAGTCAGATTTTGGCTGAAATTGTGACCCCGGGGCTTAGGGATTTTTTCAAAAAAATATTTTCTGCCGTTTACGTTTTTGAGGGCTGATTTCTTGTCCTGTGATAAAAAGCCTTCTGTTTCCATCGCTACAGCTTTCAGGGGATCATTTGCAAGCTTCTGGCACCATTTTTGAGTGAATTGCCAAAAGTCAGATTTTTGCTGAAATTGTGACCCCGGGGCTTAGGGATTTTTTCAAAAAAATATTTTCTGCCGGTTACGTTTTTGAGGGCTGATTTCTTGTCCTGTGATAAAAAGCCTTCTGTTTCCATCGCCAAAGCTTTCAGGGGATCATTTGCAAGCTTCTGGCACCATTTTTGAGTGAATTGCCAAAAGTCAGATTAGGGCTTAGGGATCATTTGCAAGCTTCTGGCACCATTTTTGAGTGAATTGCCAAAAGTCAGATTTTTGCTGAAATTGTGACCCCGGGGCTTAGGGATTTTTTCAAAAAAATATTTTCTGCCGTTTACGTTTTTGAGGGCTGATTTCTTGTCCTGTGATAAAAAGCCTTCTGTTTCCATCGCTACAGCTTTCAGGGGATCATTTGCAAGCTTCTGGCACCATTTTTGAGTGAATTGCCAAAAGTCAGATTTTTGCTGAAATTGTGACCCCGGGGCTTAGGGATTTTTTCAAAAAAATATTTTCTGCCGGTTACGTTTTTGAGAGCTGATTTCTTGTCCTGTGATAAAAAGCCTTCTGTTTTCATCGCCAAAGCTTTCAGGGGATCATTTGCAAGCTTCTGGCACCATTTTTGAGTGAATTGCCAAAAGTCAGATTAGGGCTTAGGGATCATTTGCAAGCTTCTGGCACCATTTTTGAGTGAATTGCCAAAAGTCAGATTTTTGCTGAAATTGTGACCCCGGGGCTTAGGGATTTTTTCAAAAAAATATTTTCTGCCGTTTACGTTTTTGAGGGCTGATTTCTTGTCCTGTGATAAAAAGCCTTCTGTTTCCATCGCCACAGCTTTCAGGGGATCATTTGCAAGCTTCTGGCACCATTTTTGAGTGAATTGCCAAAAGTCAGATTTTTGCTGAAATTGTGACCCCGGGGCTTGGGGATTTTTTCAAAAAAATATTTTCTGCCGGTTACGTTTTTGAGGGCTGATTTCTCGTCCTGTGATAAAAAGCCTTCTGTTTCCATCGCCAAAGTTTCAGGGGATCATTTGCAAGCTTCTGGCACCATTTTTGAGTGAATTGCCAAAAGTCAGATTTTGGCTGAAATTGTGACCCCGGGGCTTAGGGATTTTTTCAAAAAAATATTTTCTGCCGGTTACGTTTTTGAGGGCTGATTTCTTGTCCTGTGATAAAAAGCCTTCTGTTTCCATCGCCACAGCTTTCAGGGGATCATTTTCAAGCTTCTGGCACCATTTTTGAGTGAATTGCCAAAAGTCAGATTTTTGCTGAAATTGTGACCGCGGGGCTTAGGGATTTTTTCAAAAAAATATTTTCTGCCGGTTAAGTTTTTGAGGGCTGATTTCTTGTCCTGTGATAAAAAGCCTTCTGTTTCCATCGCCAAAGCTTTCAGGGGATCATTTGCAAGCTTCGGGCACCATTTTTGAGTGAATTGCCAAAAGTCAGATTTTTGCTGAAATTGTGACCCCGGGGCTTAGGGATTTTTTCAAAAAAATATTTTCTGCCGGTTACGTTTTTGAGGGCTGATTTCTTGTCCTGTGATAAAAAGCCTTCTGTTTCCATCGCCACAGCTTTCAGGGGATCATTTGCAAGCTTCTAGCACCATTTTTGAGTGAATTGCCAAAAGTCAGATTTTGGCTGAAATTGTGACCCCGGGGTTTAGGGATTTTTTCAAAAAAATATTTTCTGCCGTTTACGTTTTTGAGGGCTGATTTCTTGTCCTGTGATAAAAAGCCTTCTGTTTCCATCGCTACAGCTTTCAGGGGATCATTTGCAAGCTTCTGGCACCATTTTTGAGTGAATTGCCAAAAGTCAGATTTTTGCTGAAATTGTGACCCCGGGGCTTAGGGATTTTTTCAAAAAAATATTTTCTGCCGGTTACGTTTTTGAGGGCTGATTTCTTGTCCTGTGATAAAAAGCCTTCTGTTTCCATAGCCACAGCTTTCAGGGGATCATTTGCAAGCTTCTGGCACCATTTTTGAGTGAATTGCCGAAAGTCAGATTTTTGCTGAAATTGTGACCGCGGGGCTTAGGGATTTTTTCAAAAAAATATTTTCTGCCGGTTAAGTTTTTGAGGGCTGATTTCTTGTCCTCTGATAAAAAGCCTTCTGTTTCCATCGCCAAAGCTTTCAGGGGATCATTTGCAAGCTTCTGGCACCATTTTTGAGTGAATTGCCAAAAGTCAGATTTTTGCTGAAATTGTGACCCCGGGGCTTAGGGATTTTTTCAAAAAAATATTTTCTGCCGGTTACGTTTTTGAGGGCTGATTTCTTGTCCTGTGATAAAAAGCCTTCTGTTTCCATCGCCACAGCTTTCAGGGGATCATTTGCAAGCTTCTGGCACCATTTTTGAGTGAATTGCCAAAAGTCAGATTTTGGCTGAAATTGTGACCCCGGGGCTTAGGGATTTTTTCAAAAAAATATTTTCTGCCGGTTACGTTTTTGAGGGCTGATTTATGTCCTGTGATAAAAAGCCTTCTGTTTCCATCGCCAAAGCTTTCAGGGGATCATTTGCAAGCTTCTGGCACCATTTTTGAGTGAATTGCCAAAAGTCAGATTTTGGCTGAAATTGTGACCCCGGGGCTTAGGGATTTTTTCAAAAAAATATTTTCTGCCGGTAAAGTTTTTGAGGGCTGATTTCTTGTCCTGTGATAAAAAGCCTTCTGTTTCCATCGCCAAAGCTTTCAGGGGATCATTTGCAAGCTTCTGGCACCATTTTTGAGTGAATTGCCAAAAGTCAGATTTTTGCTGAAATTGTGACCCCGGGGCTTAGGGATATTTTCAAAAAAATATTTTCTGCCGGTTACGTTTTTGAGGGCTGATTTCTTGTCCTGTGATAAAAAGCCTTCTGTTTCCATCGCCAAAGCTTTCAGGGGATCATTTGCAAGCTTCTGGCACCATTTTTGAGTGAATTGCCAAAAGTCAGATTAGGGCTTAGGGATCATTTGCAAGCTTCTGGCACCATTTTTGAGTGAATTGCCAAAAGTCAGATTTTTGCTGAAATTGTGACCCCGGGGCTTAGGGATTTTTTCAAAAAAATATTTTCTGCCGTTTACGTTTTTGAGGGCTGATTTCTTGTCCTGTGATAAAAAGCCTTCTGTTTCCATCGCCACAGCTTTCAGGGGATCATTTGCAAGCTTCTGGCACCATTTTTGAGTGAATTGCCAAAAGTCAGATTTTTGCTGAAATTGTGACCCCGGGGCTTGGGGATTTTTTCAAAAAAATATTTTCTGCCGGTTACGTTTTTGAGGGCTGATTTCTCGTCCTGTGATAAAAAGCCTTCTGTTTCCATCGCCAAAGTTTCAGGGGATCATTTGCAAGCTTCTGGCACCATTTTTGAGTGAATTGCCAAAAGTCAGATTTTGGCTGAAATTGTGACCCCGGGGCTTAGGGATTTTTTCAAAAAAATATTTTCTGCCGGTTACGTTTTTGAGGGCTGATTTCTTGTCCTGTGATAAAAAGCCTTCTGTTTCCATCGCCACAGCTTTCAGGGGATCATTTTCAAGCTTCTGGCACCATTTTTGAGTGAATTGCCAAAAGTCAGATTTTTGCTGAAATTGTGACCGCGGGGCTTAGGGATTTTTTCAAAAAAATATTTTCTGCCGGTTAAGTTTTTGAGGGCTGATTTCTTGTCCTGTGATAAAAAGCCTTCTGTTTCCATCGCCAAAGCTTTCAGGGGATCATTTGCAAGCTTCGGGCACCATTTTTGAGTGAATTGCCAAAAGTCAGATTTTTGCTGAAATTGTGACCCCGGGGCTTAGGGATTTTTTCAAAAAAATATTTTCTGCCGGTTACGTTTTTGAGGGCTGATTTCTTGTCCTGTGATAAAAAGCCTTCTGTTTCCATCGCCACAGCTTTCAGGGGATCATTTGCAAGCTTCTAGCACCATTTTTGAGTGAATTGCCAAAAGTCAGATTTTGGCTGAAATTGTGACCCCGGGGCTTAGGGATTTTTTCAAAAAAATATTTTCTGCCGTTTACGTTTTTGAGGGCTGATTTCTTGTCCTGTGATAAAAAGCCTTCTGTTTCCATCGCTACAGCTTTCAGGGGATCATTTGCAAGCTTCTGGCACCATTTTTGAGTGAATTGCCAAAAGTCAGATTTTTGCTGAAATTGTGACCCCGGGGCTTAGGGATTTTTTCAAAAAAATATTTTCTGCCGGTTACGTTTTTGAGGGCTGATTTCTTGTCCTGTGATAAAAAGCCTTCTGTTTCCATAGCCACAGCTTTCAGGGGATCATTTGCAAGCTTCTGGCACCATTTTTGAGTGAATTGCCGAAAGTCAGATTTTTGCTGAAATTGTGACCGCGGGGCTTAGGGATTTTTTCAAAAAAATATTTTCTGCCGGTTAAGTTTTTGAGGGCTGATTTCTTGTCCTCTGATAAAAAGCCTTCTGTTTCCATCGCCAAAGCTTTCAGGGGATCATTTGCAAGCTTCTGGCACCATTTTTGAGTGAATTGCCAAAAGTCAGATTTTTGCTGAAATTGTGACCCCGGGGCTTAGGGATTTTTTCAAAAAAATATTTTCTGCCGGTTACGTTTTTGAGGGCTGATTTCTTGTCCTGTGATAAAAAGCCTTCTGTTTCCATCGCCACAGCTTTCAGGGGATCATTTGCAAGCTTCTGGCACCATTTTTGAGTGAATTGCCAAAAGTCAGATTTTGGCTGAAATTGTGACCCCGGGGCTTAGGGATTTTTTCAAAAAAATATTTTCTGCCGGTTACGTTTTTGAGGGCTGATTTCTTGTCCTGTGATAAAAAGCCTTCTGTTTCCATCGCCAAAGCTTTCAGGGGATCATTTGCAAGCTTCTGGCACCATTTTTGAGTGAATTGCCAAAAGTCAGATTAGGGCTTAGGGATCATTTGCAAGCTTCTGGCACCATTTTTGAGTGAATTGCCAAAAGTCAGATTTTTGCTGAAATTGTGACCCCGGGGCTTAGGGATTTTTTCAAAAAAATATTTTCTGCCGTTTACGTTTTTGAGGGCTGATTTCTTGTCCTGTGATAAAAAGCCTTCTGTTTCCATCGCCACAGCTTTCAGGGGATCATTTGCAAGCTTCTGGCACCATTTTTGAGTGAATTGCCAAAAGTCAGATTTTTGCTGAAATTGTGACCCCGGGGCTTGGGGATTTTTTCAAAAAAATATTTTCTGCCGGTTACGTTTTTGAGGGCTGATTTCTCGTCCTGTGATAAAAAGCCTTCTGTTTCCATCGCCAAAGTTTCAGGGGATCATTTGCAAGCTTCTGGCACCATTTTTGAGTGAATTGCCAAAAGTCAGATTTTGGCTGAAATTGTGACCCCGGGGCTTAGGGATTTTTTCGAAAAAATATTTTCTGCCGGTTACGTTTTTGAGGGCTGATTTCTTGTCCTGTGATAAAAAGCCTTCTGTTTCCATCGCCACAGCTTTCAGGGGATCATTTTCAAGCTTCTGGCACCATTTTTGAGTGAATTGCCAAAAGTCAGATTTTTGCTGAAATTGTGACCGCGGGGCTTAGGGATTTTTTCAAAAAAATATTTTCTGCCGGTTAAGTTTTTGAGGGCTGATTTCTTGTCCTGTGATAAAAAGCCTTCTGTTTCCATCGCCAAAGCTTTCAGGGGATCATTTGCAAGCTTCGGGCACCATTTTTGAGTGAATTGCCAAAAGTCAGATTTTTGCTGAAATTGTGACCCCGGGGCTTAGGGATTTTTTCAAAAAAATATTTTCTGCCGGTTACGTTTTTGAGGGCTGATTTCTTGTCCTGTGATAAAAAGCCTTCTGTTTCCATCGCCACAGCTTTCAGGGGATCATTTGCAAGCTTCTAGCACCATTTTTGAGTGAATTGCCAAAAGTCAGATTTTGGCTGAAATTGTGACCCCGGGGCTTAGGGATTTTTTCAAAAAAATATTTTCTGCCGTTTACGTTTTTGAGGGCTGATTTCTTGTCCTGTGATAAAAAGCCTTCTGTTTCCATCGCTACAGCTTTCAGGGGATCATTTGCAAGCTTCTGGCACCATTTTTGAGTGAATTGCCAAAAGTCAGATTTTTGCTGAAATTGTGACCCCGGGGCTTAGGGATTTTTTCAAAAAAATATTTTCTGCCGGTTACGTTTTTGAGGGCTGATTTCTTGTCCTGTGATAAAAAGCCTTCTGTTTCCATAGCCACAGCTTTCAGGGGATCATTTGCAAGCTTCTGGCACCATTTTTGAGTGAATTGCCGAAAGTCAGATTTTTGCTGAAATTGTGACCGCGGGGCTTAGGGATTTTTTCAAAAAAATATTTTCTGCCGGTTAAGTTTTTGAGGGCTGATTTCTTGTCCTCTGATAAAAAGCCTTCTGTTTCCATCGCCAAAGCTTTCAGGGGATCATTTGCAAGCTTCTGGCACCATTTTTGAGTGAATTGCCAAAAGTCAGATTTTTGCTGAAATTGTGACCCCGGGGCTTAGGGATTTTTTCAAAAAAATATTTTCTGCCGGTTACGTTTTTGAGGGCTGATTTCTTGTCCTGTGATAAAAAGCCTTCTGTTTCCATCGCCACAGCTTTCAGGGGATCATTTGCAAGCTTCTGGCACCATTTTTGAGTGAATTGCCAAAAGTCAGATTTTGGCTGAAATTGTGACCCCGGGGCTTAGGGATTTTTTCAAAAAAATATTTTCTGCCGGTTACGTTTTTGAGGGCTGATTTATGTCCTGTGATAAAAAGCCTTCTGTTTCCATCGCCAAAGCTTTCAGGGGATCATTTGCAAGCTTCTGGCACCATTTTTGAGTGAATTGCCAAAAGTCAGATTTTGGCTGAAATTGTGACCCCGGGGCTTAGGGATTTTTTCAAAAAAATATTTTCTGCCGGTAAAGTTTTTGAGGGCTGATTTCTTGTCCTGTGATAAAAAGCCTTCTGTTTCCATCGCCAAAGCTTTCAGGGGATCATTTGCAAGCTTCTGGCACCATTTTTGAGTGAAATGCCAAAAGTCAGATTTTTGCTGAAATTGTGACCCCCGGGGCTTAGGGATTTTTTCAAAAAAATATTTTCTGCCGTTTACGTTTTTGAGGGCTGATTTCTTGTCCTGTGATAAAAAGCCTTCTGTTTCCATCGCTACAGCTTTCAGGGGATCATTTGCAAGCTTCTGGCACCATTTTTGAGTGAATTGCCAAAAGTCAGATTTTTGCTGAAATTGTGACCCCGGGGCTTAGGGATTTTTTCAAAAAAATATTTTCTGCCGGTTACGTTTTTGAGGGCTGATTTCTTGTCCTGTGATAAAAAGCCTTCTGTTTCCATCGCCAAAGCTTTCAGGGGATCATTTGCAAGCTTCTGGCACCATTTTTGAGTGAATTGCCAAAAGTCAGATTAGGGCTTAGGGATCATTTGCAAGCTTCTGGCACCATTTTTGAGTGAATTGCCAAAAGTCAGATTTTTGCTGAAATTGTGACCCCGGGGCTTAGGGATTTTTTCAAAAAAATATTTTCTGCCGTTTACGTTTTTGAGGGCTGATTTCTTGTCCTGTGATAAAAAGCCTTCTGTTTCCATCGCCACAGCTTTCAGGGGATCATTTGCAAGCTTCTGGCACCATTTTTGAGTGAATTGCCAAAAGTCAGATTTTTGCTGAAATTGTGACCCCGGGGCTTGGGGATTTTTTCAAAAAAATATTTTCTGCCGGTTACGTTTTTGAGGGCTGATTTCTCGTCCTGTGATAAAAAGCCTTCTGTTTCCATCGCCAAAGTTTCAGGGGATCATTTGCAAGCTTCTGGCACCATTTTTGAGTGAATTGCCAAAAGTCAGATTTTGGCTGAAATTGTGACCCCGGGGCTTAGGGATTTTTTCAAAAAAATATTTTCTGCCGGTTACGTTTTTGAGGGCTGATTTCTTGTCCTGTGATAAAAAGCCTTCTGTTTCCATCGCCACAGCTTTCAGGGGATCATTTTCAAGCTTCTGGCACCATTTTTGAGTGAATTGCCAAAAGTCAGATTTTTGCTGAAATTGTGACCGCGGGGCTTAGGGATTTTTTCAAAAAAATATTTTCTGCCGGTTAAGTTTTTGAGGGCTGATTTCTTGTCCTGTGATAAAAAGCCTTCTGTTTCCATCGCCAAAGCTTTCAGGGGATCATTTGCAAGCTTCGGGCACCATTTTTGAGTGAATTGCCAAAAGTCAGATTTTTGCTGAAATTGTGACCCCGGGGCTTAGGGATTTTTTCAAAAAAATATTTTCTGCCGGTTACGTTTTTGAGGGCTGATTTCTTGTCCTGTGATAAAAAGCCTTCTGTTTCCATCGCCACAGCTTTCAGGGGATCATTTGCAAGCTTCTAGCACCATTTTTGAGTGAATTGCCAAAAGTCAGATTTTGGCTGAAATTGTGACCCCGGGGTTTAGGGATTTTTTCAAAAAAATATTTTCTGCCGTTTACGTTTTTGAGGGCTGATTTCTTGTCCTGTGATAAAAAGCCTTCTGTTTCCATCGCTACAGCTTTCAGGGGATCATTTGCAAGCTTCTGGCACCATTTTTGAGTGAATTGCCAAAAGTCAGATTTTTGCTGAAATTGTGACCCCGGGGCTTAGGGATTTTTTCAAAAAAATATTTTCTGCCGGTTACGTTTTTGAGGGCTGATTTCTTGTCCTGTGATAAAAAGCCTTCTGTTTCCATAGCCACAGCTTTCAGGGGATCATTTGCAAGCTTCTGGCACCATTTTTGAGTGAATTGCCGAAAGTCAGATTTTTGCTGAAATTGTGACCGCGGGGCTTAGGGATTTTTTCAAAAAAATATTTTCTGCCGGTTAAGTTTTTGAGGGCTGATTTCTTGTCCTCTGATAAAAAGCCTTCTGTTTCCATCGCCAAAGCTTTCAGGGGATCATTTGCAAGCTTCTGGCACCATTTTTGAGTGAATTGCCAAAAGTCAGATTTTTGCTGAAATTGTGACCCCGGGGCTTAGGGATTTTTTCAAAAAAATATTTTCTGCCGGTTACGTTTTTGAGGGCTGATTTCTTGTCCTGTGATAAAAAGCCTTCTGTTTCCATCGCCACAGCTTTCAGGGGATCATTTGCAAGCTTCTGGCACCATTTTTGAGTGAATTGCCAAAAGTCAGATTTTGGCTGAAATTGTGACCCCGGGGCTTAGGGATTTTTTCAAAAAAATATTTTCTGCCGGTTACGTTTTTGAGGGCTGATTTATGTCCTGTGATAAAAAGCCTTCTGTTTCCATCGCCAAAGCTTTCAGGGGATCATTTGCAAGCTTCTGGCACCATTTTTGAGTGAATTGCCAAAAGTCAGATTTTGGCTGAAATTGTGACCCCGGGGCTTAGGGATTTTTTCAAAAAAATATTTTCTGCCGGTAAAGTTTTTGAGGGCTGATTTCTTGTCCTGTGATAAAAAGCCTTCTGTTTCCATCGCCAAAGCTTTCAGGGGATCATTTGCAAGCTTCTGGCACCATTTTTGAGTGAATTGCCAAAAGTCAGATTTTTGCTGAAATTGTGACCCCGGGGCTTAGGGATTTTTTCAAAAAAATATTTTCTGCCGGTTACGTTTTTGAGGGCTGATTTCTTGTCCTGTGATAAAAAGCCTTCTGTTTCCATCGCCAAAGCTTTCAGGGGATCATTTGCAAGCTTCTGGCACCATTTTTGAGTGAATTGCCAAAAGTCAGATTAGGGCTTAGGGATCATTTGCAAGCTTCTGGCACCATTTTTGAGTGAATTGCCAAAAGTCAGATTTTTGCTGAAATTGTGACCCCGGGGCTTAGGGATTTTTTCAAAAAAATATTTTCTGCCGTTTACGTTTTTGAGGGCTGATTTCTTGTCCTGTGATAAAAAGCCTTCTGTTTCCATCGCCACAGCTTTCAGGGGATCATTTGCAAGCTTCTGGCACCATTTTTGAGTGAATTGCCAAAAGTCAGATTTTTGCTGAAATTGTGACCCCGGGGCTTGGGGATTTTTTCAAAAAAATATTTTCTGCCGGTTACGTTTTTGAGGGCTGATTTCTCGTCCTGTGATAAAAAGCCTTCTGTTTCCATCGCCAAAGTTTCAGGGGATCATTTGCAAGCTTCTGGCACCATTTTTGAGTGAATTGCCAAAAGTCAGATTTTGGCTGAAATTGTGACCCCGGGGCTTAGGGATTTTTTCAAAAAAATATTTTCTGCCGGTTACGTTTTTGAGGGCTGATTTCTTGTCCTGTGATAAAAAGCCTTCTGTTTCCATCGCCACAGCTTTCAGGGGATCATTTTCAAGCTTCTGGCACCATTTTTGAGTGAATTGCCAAAAGTCAGATTTTTGCTGAAATTGTGACCGCGGGGCTTAGGGATTTTTTCAAAAAATATTTTCTGCCGGTTAAGTTTTTGAGGGCTGATTTCTTGTCCTGTGATAAAAAGCCTTCTGTTTCCATCGCCAAAGCTTTCAGGGGGATCATTTGCAAGCTTCGGGCACCATTTTTGAGTGAATTGCCAAAAGTCAGATTTTTGCTGAAATTGTGACCCCGGGGCTTAGGGATTTTTTCAAAAAAATATTTTTCTGCCGGTTACGTTTTGAGGGCTGATTTCTTGTCCTGTGATAAAAAGCCTTCTGTTTCCATCGCCACAGCTTTCAGGGGATCATTTGCAAGCTTCTAGCACCATTTTTGAGTGAATTGCCAAAAGTCAGATTTTGGCTGAAATTGTGACCCCGGGGTTTAGGGATTTTTTCAAAAAAATATTTTCTGCCGTTTACGTTTTTGAGGGCTGATTTCTTGTCCTTTGATAAAAAGCCTTCTGTTTCCATCGCTACAGCTTTCAGGGGATCATTTGCAAGCTTCTGGCACCATTTTTGAGTGAATTGCCAAAAGTCAGATTTTGCTGAAATTGTGACCCCGGGGCTTAGGGATTTTTTCAAAAAAATATTTTCTGCCGGTTACGTTTTTGAGGGCTGATTTCTTGTCCTCTGATAAAAAGCCTTCTGTTTCCATCGCCAAAGCTTTCAGGGGATCATTTGCAAGCTTCTGGCACCATTTTTGAGTGAATTGCCAAAAGTCAGATTTTTGCTGAAATTGTGACCCCGGGGCTTAGGGATTTTTTCAAAAAAATATTTTCTGCCGGTTACGTTTTTGAGGGCTGATTTCTTGTCCTGTGATAAAAAGCCTTCTGTTTCCATCGCCACAGCTTTCAGGGGATCATTTGCAAGCTTCTGGCACCATTTTTGAGTGAATTGCCAAAAGTCAGATTTTGGCTGAAATTGTGACCCCGGGGCTTAGGGATTTTTCAAAAAAATATTTTCTGCCGGTTACGTTTTGAGGGCTGATTTATGTCCTGTGATAAAAAGCCTTCTGTTTCCATCGCCAAAGCTTTCAGGGGATCATTTGCAAGCTTCTGGCACCATTTTTGAGTGAATTGCCAAAAGTCAGATTTTGGCTGAAATTGTGACCCCGGGGCTTAGGGATTTTTTCAAAAAAATATTTTCTGCCGGTAAAGTTTTTGAGGGCTGATTTCTTGTCCTGTGATAAAAAGCCTTCTGTTTCCATCGCCAAAGCTTTCAGGGGATCATTTGCAAGCTTCTGGCACCATTTTTGAGTGAATTGCCAAAAGTCAGATTTTTGCTGAAATTGTGACCCCGGGGCTTAGGGATTTTTTCAAAAAAATATTTTCTGCCGGTTACGTTTTTGAGGGCTGATTTCTTGTCCTGTGATAAAAAGCCTTCTGTTTCCATCGCCAAAGCTTTCAGGGGATCATTTGCAAGCTTCTGGCACCATTTTTGAGTGAATTGCCAAAAGTCAGATTAGGGCTTAGGGATCATTTGCAAGCTTCTGGCACCATTTTTGAGTGAATTGCCAAAAGTCAGATTTTTGCTGAAATTGTGACCCCGGGGCTTAGGGATTTT